>NC_067461.1:22033925-23233925 GCF_025434085.1 Hippocampus zosterae | reverse complement strand
ATGGCAGTTATGGAGTTTGTGGAAGCAATAGCCACTAATATAGACAACAAAGAATTTACTGTTGGGGTTTTCCTAGATCTAAAAAAAGCTTTTGACACAATAGATCACAGTATATTATTGAAAAAACTAGAAAGATATGGCATTAGAGGTGTAGCTTATAAATGGATAAAAAGTTATTTAGAAAACAGATGTCAGTACGTGCAACTCGACAATAAAAAAAATGAATCAACTGAAAATCACTCACGGAGTTCCTCAGGGGTCAGTGCTTGGTCCAAAACTATTCATCTTATATATAAATGATATCTGCAAGGTCTCAAAACAATTTAAATGTGTCCTATTTGCTGATGATACAACTTTCTACTGTTCTGGAATAAATCTGAAACAGCTCCTGACAACCGTAGAAAACGAATTAAACAAATTCAAGAACTGGTTCAACAGAAATAAATTGTCACTTAACCTGAAAAAAATCGAAGTTAATTGTTTTTGGCACAAGACCAATAAAACACCAAGCTAAAATTATGGTAAACTCAATTGAAATAGAAAGAGCGTATGAAACCAAGTGTCTTGGATTAGTAATAGACTCAAAACTATGTTGGAAACCACATATCGATAACATAAGAAAAATAGCGAAGACCATAGGGATCCTCTACAAAACCAAGGAAGTGCTGAATAAGAGATCTTTGTACACATTATACACTTCATTATTATTACCATATATGACCTACTGTGTGGAAATATGGGGAAATGCCTGCAAAACAAACACGCTCCCTATTCTCAAACTACAAAAAAAGCAATTTGAATTATTAATAGATCAAAATATACGGAACCCACATATCCACTGTTTATCAAATTAAATACGATGAAATTTTATGACCTGGTTGACTTTAAAATCGCCCAATTAATGTACAAAGCACACAATAACCTGCTCTGCCAAAACATTCAGAAGTTTTTCAAAATTCGAGAAAGCAACTATGAATTAAGAGCTACCAACTTATTCATTCATTCATTCATTCATTCATCTTCCTAACCGCTTGATCCTCACTAGGGTCGCGGGGGGTGCTGGAGCCTATCCCAGCTGTCTCCGGGCAGTAGGCGGGGGACACCCTGAATCGGTTGCCAGCCAATCACAGGGCACACATAGACGAACAACCATCCACGCTCACACTCACACCTAGGGACAATTTAGAGTGTTCAATCAGCCTGCCACGCATATTTTTGGAATGTGGGAGGAAACCGGAGCACCCGGAGAAAACCCACGCAGGCCCGGGGAGAACGTGCAAACTCCACACAGGGAGGCCGGAGCTGGAATCGAACCCGGTACCTCTGCACTGTGAAGCCGACGTGCTAACCACTGGATACCGGGCCGCCCTCCAACTTATTCAAAAAACTCAAAACAAGAACAAACATCAAGCAAAGAAGTGTATGTAGCAAAGGTGTTAATCTGTGGAATAATCTCGAAACGGACCTGAAAATGAGTCAATTGCTTGTTGAGTTCAAAAACAAATAAAAAAAAGTACAAACAACCTACATCAATCAGAGTTAAAATGATAAATTCTAAACATTAAATATAATGATAAATAAGAACTAAGTTGATAAATAGAGAAAGGTATTGACATATCCATTATGAATACAAGAGAAAATTGACACAAGAGTGCCAGGGTGTGGATGTATATAATCCCGATACAAACCAAAGGTTGTAAAAATATCACGGTTAAGGGTAAAGTATGAGCCTTAATGGAGACTTCTTCTTACTTTTTCTTTTCTGATTGATATAAAAATGATTTAGTAGATATAAACACATAACGGGGTAGGACTAGATAAGTTTTTTACTTCATCCTACTCCCTTGAACATAATAACTGTGTTGAATGAAGACTGATTTATTTCTTTTTACTTTTTTTATCTACCTTATTTTCTGTCAAATTATTACTGTATATGTTTTATGTTCAATAAACAAACAAACAAACAAATAAAGAAACGTAACATCCGCTGTGACGTATGCCGCGTGTCTCGCGAGAAAAAAATTAATCCCTTTAAAATTCATATAAATTAATGGCAATAAAAACACGCTTCCCTTCTACGGAGTTCTGTCAAAAGGAAATTCCTTCACCTGGACTAAAAACCTATGCATTAAAATTTCGACTACAATGTTACATTTATGATCAATTCATAACAACGGAATTTCCACTACCCGGAAGCCATACAGAAGCGCGCAATGGCGCAAACACAAGCAAGTCCCGCTCGACACTTCGGAATAACTCTGTCCGCGCCACTATTTACTCTCATTGGATACAAAACGGCAACATGTATGTGACTCTATTAGCATGAGTTTTACTACAATAGTGAACGAATTTTATTTGGTTCACAGTTCCGAGTTTCCTGAATGCAACATACTCGTAGCTGCTCTGCCAGTGGCTTATCGAGCTTCATCCTGGTCTCCGATGGGCCCAGAGGGACTTCACTATCTATGTGTGTAGATACTCTAGCAAGATCTGTGGAAGATAGAGTGCAATGCATCCGATTAGCTGCTCAGAGTAAATTGCTTGTGGCTCGACGGACAGTCAAATAAACGAACGTTTCCTGGAATGCTTTACTTGTTATCATGCTAAAAACCTTGCGCGAATTGGAGAAAAGACGAGTTCCATCGCGCTAAATATGGCCATCGAGGACGACGAAGCGTCCTGTCGGTGGCTTTAAAAGTTCATTGCATGACATCAGCTGAGCAACACTGTCTTGGGAGGCAATCGAGGGGAGGTCGAGTTAGAGACAGTGAGATAGTGGAAAGAAAAGCCCCCGGCAAGTCTGTTACTCGTCTCATTTTAGAGCAAATAGTCCTAAGTTTGTTGTACTGTATTTTGTTCATATTTAGTACGTGTACAGTAAATTGTACTGCAGCTTTTGTGTTATAAACAGTGTTAGGAGCAAATATTTTTGCATTTCATTGCTTGTGTTGTTTTTACGTATTTATAAAGGACATGCACCATGCTCATTTCCCACGTAGGGATTTTTTTTTCAGGAAGGATTGGACAGCGCAACCATGAGTTCGTACTCGAGTATATATGTATATATATATATATACATATATACTGTATAATATATACAGTGATCCCTCGCTACTTCGCGGTTCGTTTATCGCAGATTTTTTTTCAAACATTTAAAATTATTTATTTATTTTTAAACATACATTCAGTACAGTACTGTATATGTTGCTCTCTGTGACTCGCTGTTGTTTTGCTGATTTATTTCTTTTTACTTTTTTTATCTACCTTATTTTCTGTCAAATTATTACTGTATATGTTTTATGTTCAATAAACAAACAAACAAATAAAGAAACGTAACATCCGCTGTGACGTATGCCGCGTGTCTCGCGAGAAAAAAATTAATCCCTTTAAAATTCATATAAATTAATGGCAATAAAAACACGCTTCCCTTCTACGGAGTTCTGTCAAAAGGAAATTCCTTCACCTGGACTAAAAACCTATGCATTAAAATTTCGACTACAATGTTACATTTATGATCAATTCATAACAACGGAATTTCCACTACCCGGAAGCCATACAGAAGCGCGCAATGGCGCAAACACAAGCAAGTCCCGCTCGACACTTCGGAATAACTCTGTCCGCGCCACTATTTACTCTCATTGGATACAAAACGGCAACATGTATGTGACTCTATTAGCATGAGTTTTACTACAATAGTGAACGAATTTTATTTGGTTCACAGTTCCGAGTTTCCTGAATGCAACATACTCGTAGCTGCTCTGCCAGTGGCTTATCGAGCTTCATCCTGGTCTCCGATGGGCCCAGAGGGACTTCACTATCTATGTGTGTAGATACTCTAGCAAGATCTGTGGAAGATAGAGTGCAATGCATCCGATTAGCTGCTCAGAGTAAATTGCTTGTGGCTCGACGGACAGTCAAATAAACGAACGTTTCCTGGAATGCTTTACTTGTTATCATGCTAAAAACCTTGCGCGAATTGGAGAAAAGACGAGTTCCATCGCGCTAAATATGGCCATCGAGGACGACGAAGCGTCCTGTCGGTGGCTTTAAAAGTTCATTGCATGACATCAGCTGAGCAACACTGTCTTGGGAGGCAATCGAGGGGAGGTCGAGTTAGAGACAGTGAGATAGTGGAAAGAAAAGCCCCCGGCAAGTCTGTTACTCGTCTCATTTTAGAGCAAATAGTCCTAAGTTTGTTGTACTGTATTTTGTTCATATTTAGTACGTGTACAGTAAATTGTACTGCAGCTTTTGTGTTATAAACAGTGTTAGGAGCAAATATTTTTGCATTTCATTGCTTGTGTTGTTTTTACGTATTTATAAAGGACATGCACCATGCTCATTTCCCACGTAGGGATTTTTTTTTCAGGAAGGATTGGACAGCGCAACCATGAGTTCGTACTCGAGTATATATGTATATATATATATATACATATATACTGTATAATATATACAGTGATCCCTCGCTACTTCGCGGTTCGTTTATCGCAGATTTTTTTTCAAACATTTAAAATTATTTATTTATTTTTAAACATACATTCAGTACAGTACTGTATATGTTGCTCTCTGTGACTCGCTGTTGTTTTGCTGATTTATTTCTTTTTACTTTTTTTATCTACCTTATTTTCTGTCAAATTATTACTGTATATGTTTTATGTTCAATAAACAAACAAACAAATAAAGAAACGTAACATCCGCTGTGACGTATGCCGCGTGTCTCGCGAGAAAAAAATTAATCCCTTTAAAATTCATATAAATTAATGGCAATAAAAACACGCTTCCCTTCTACGGAGTTCTGTCAAAAGGAAATTCCTTCACCTGGACTAAAAACCTATGCATTAAAATTTCGACTACAATGTTACATTTATGATCAATTCATAACAACGGAATTTCCACTACCCGGAAGCCATACAGAAGCGCGCAATGGCGCAAACACAAGCAAGTCCCGCTCGACACTTCGGAATAACTCTGTCCGCGCCACTATTTACTCTCATTGGATACAAAACGGCAACATGTATGTGACTCTATTAGCATGAGTTTTACTACAATAGTGAACGAATTTTATTTGGTTCACAGTTCCGAGTTTCCTGAATGCAACATACTCGTAGCTGCTCTGCCAGTGGCTTATCGAGCTTCATCCTGGTCTCCGATGGGCCCAGAGGGACTTCACTATCTATGTGTGTAGATACTCTAGCAAGATCTGTGGAAGATAGAGTGCAATGCATCCGATTAGCTGCTCAGAGTAAATTGCTTGTGGCTCGACGGACAGTCAAATAAACGAACGTTTCCTGGAATGCTTTACTTGTTATCATGCTAAAAACCTTGCGCGAATTGGAGAAAAGACGAGTTCCATCGCGCTAAATATGGCCATCGAGGACGACGAAGCGTCCTGTCGGTGGCTTTAAAAGTTCATTGCATGACATCAGCTGAGCAACACTGTCTTGGGAGGCAATCGAGGGGAGGTCGAGTTAGAGACAGTGAGATAGTGGAAAGAAAAGCCCCCGGCAAGTCTGTTACTCGTCTCATTTTAGAGCAAATAGTCCTAAGTTTGTTGTACTGTATTTTGTTCATATTTAGTACGTGTACAGTAAATTGTACTGCAGCTTTTGTGTTATAAACAGTGTTAGGAGCAAATATTTTTGCATTTCATTGCTTGTGTTGTTTTTACGTATTTATAAAGGACATGCACCATGCTCATTTCCCACGTAGGGATTTTTTTTTCAGGAAGGATTGGACAGCGCAACCATGAGTTCGTACTCGAGTATATATGTATATATATATATATACATATATACTGTATAATATATACAGTGATCCCTCGCTACTTCGCGGTTCGTTTATCGCAGATTTTTTTTCAAACATTTAAAATTATTTATTTATTTTTAAACATACATTCAGTACAGTACTGTATATGTTGCTCTCTGTGACTCGCTGTTGTTTTGCTGATTTATTTCTTTTTACTTTTTTTATCTACCTTATTTTCTGTCAAATTATTACTGTATATGTTTTATGTTCAATAAACAAACAAACAAATAAAGAAACGTAACATCCGCTGTGACGTATGCCGCGTGTCTCGCGAGAAAAAAATTAATCCCTTTAAAATTCATATAAATTAATGGCAATAAAAACACGCTTCCCTTCTACGGAGTTCTGTCAAAAGGAAATTCCTTCACCTGGACTAAAAACCTATGCATTAAAATTTCGACTACAATGTTACATTTATGATCAATTCATAACAACGGAATTTCCACTACCCGGAAGCCATACAGAAGCGCGCAATGGCGCAAACACAAGCAAGTCCCGCTCGACACTTCGGAATAACTCTGTCCGCGCCACTATTTACTCTCATTGGATACAAAACGGCAACATGTATGTGACTCTATTAGCATGAGTTTTACTACAATAGTGAACGAATTTTATTTGGTTCACAGTTCCGAGTTTCCTGAATGCAACATACTCGTAGCTGCTCTGCCAGTGGCTTATCGAGCTTCATCCTGGTCTCCGATGGGCCCAGAGGGACTTCACTATCTATGTGTGTAGATACTCTAGCAAGATCTGTGGAAGATAGAGTGCAATGCATCCGATTAGCTGCTCAGAGTAAATTGCTTGTGGCTCGACGGACAGTCAAATAAACGAACGTTTCCTGGAATGCTTTACTTGTTATCATGCTAAAAACCTTGCGCGAATTGGAGAAAAGACGAGTTCCATCGCGCTAAATATGGCCATCGAGGACGACGAAGCGTCCTGTCGGTGGCTTTAAAAGTTCATTGCATGACATCAGCTGAGCAACACTGTCTTGGGAGGCAATCGAGGGGAGGTCGAGTTAGAGACAGTGAGATAGTGGAAAGAAAAGCCCCCGGCAAGTCTGTTACTCGTCTCATTTTAGAGCAAATAGTCCTAAGTTTGTTGTACTGTATTTTGTTCATATTTAGTACGTGTACAGTAAATTGTACTGCAGCTTTTGTGTTATAAACAGTGTTAGGAGCAAATATTTTTGCATTTCATTGCTTGTGTTGTTTTTACGTATTTATAAAGGACATGCACCATGCTCATTTCCCACGTAGGGATTTTTTTTTCAGGAAGGATTGGACAGCGCAACCATGAGTTCGTACTCGAGTATATATGTATATATATATATATATATATACTGTATAATATATACAGTGATCCCTCGCTACTTCGCGGTTCGTTTATCGCAGATTTTTTTTCAAACATTTAAAATTATTTATTTATTTTTAAACATACATTCAGTACAGTACTGTATATGTTGCTCTCTGTGACTCGCTGTTGTTTTGCAGCTTCTCGCGGACAGTTTGCAGACTTGAAAAAAAAAGTTGTTTTTTTTTACCGGTTTATGTTAATTGTACGCTACTTCGAGAATTTTCATTTCTCATGGGTGGTTTTGGTCCCCATTAACCGTGATAAACGAGGGATTACTGTATATATATATATATATATATATATATGGTGTCTTGAAAGGCGCTTATAAATAAAATGCATTAATAATAATAATAATAATATTCAACAAGTCAAGTCAACAGTATTTATAGAGCACTTTCAAACAGCCATCGCAGCATACAAAGTGCTGTACATGGAGCAATTTAACATGCACAATAAACAGTAAGACAAATCGGTAATAAAGGCGGTAGAAAGCACAAAACAGTAAAATCAAGAACAAATCTAAGTCATGCTGAGCCGAATGCCAAAGAATACAAGTGAGTTTTGAGGAGGGCTTTGAAGATTGGCAGCGAGGAGGCTTGCCGAATTTTCAGTGGGAGGTCATTCCAGAGAGAGGGACCAGCAACAGAAAAGGAATATTATTAGAAAAGAAATATTATTATTATTATTATTATGATATGGCTCTCACTGAAATACATTTCCAAATGTTTTGCTTTCACGGCTCTCTTCGTCAAAAAGATTCCCGAACCCTAATTTAGAGTGTTGCATCAACCATGTATGTTTTTCCAATGTGGGAAGAGACCGGAGTACCCGGAAAAAACCCACACAGGCACGGGGAGAACATGAAAACTCCACACAGAAAAGCCAGAGCTGGAATTGAACACTGCACCTCAGCACTGTGAGGCTGACGCACTCACCACTCGAGCACCTGAATCTGACAAAAGTAATAATAAATGAAAAATAATGACAATTAATCAATGCAAGTCAGACAGTTCTTTTTCAGTGAGGTGCTATACGTCATCATTTTTTATCAGGTAGCAACATGCATCTTAAATTTTTGAATAATGTGTGCAATTGCAGTCACAGGAACTTCAAACTGCCTGGAGATTGTATTTAAGCCTTTACAATTAATATGCTTGGCACCTGTGATGCTTATTCGAGGACATTCCTTGGTTAGTCATGTCCCTTTGGTCAAATAATTTAATAACTTTTCTTGGGGTACCATCTTTTTTGTACAGGCTAGTTGATCAAAATAATTGTTGAATAACAATTCAAAATAAATCTCAAATTTTCATTGGGTGATTTTAATTTAATTGGAACACTGACTGGTTATCACATCCGCCTCACTGTGCAGAACATATGGGTTCAGATCTGGGCTCCGAGCTTACAGTGTAGGCTTTGCATGTTCTCCTTGTGCCTGCGGAGGTTTTCACTGGGTACTTTGATTTCCTCCCACATTCCAAAAAACATGCATTGAACACACGAAACTGTTCATTGCTGTGAGTGTGAATGGCTGCCTATTTGTTCCCTGCGATTGGATGGAATCCAATTCGGTGTTTCCCCACCTCTCGTTCCAATGACAGCTGGACCTGACTCCACATCACCCTCGCAAACCTAGAGTGGACCACCTTTCCGGCGGTGTTGCTTGGGGTGTCTCGATACAACTTTTTCACTTTGAATATGTTCCCGATATTGCACCCTAGAGTACTGTCCGATACCGGTATCTATCCAATATGATATCAACAGGAATGATACATGCACTTATTTTTTTAGTGTAAAATGTTTGAAGAGACTTCATCAAGTGATACTATTAAAACCAAAAATAGTCAGCAACAGTCGGTATGAGAAAATATGACCCATTTATTCCAAATATTAGGGTTACATCAGTTCAACCTTGAGAGAGAAATCGTTCTGCACTTGAATAAAATAATTATAAATGATAAATAATTATACATTTTTTTGTAAAATTACCGATGACAATGTATATGTTGATTTCAGGAGCTGGACCTCCCCTTGCTGAAGGTGTCGGCTCCAGAATTAGTGTCTGGAGTATCTGGAGAGTCTGAACAGAAGCTCAGGGAGCTCTTTGACCTTGCTGTGGTTGGGCTGCTTTATTTGAAGTTTATTTGACAAATCACATTGAACTAAATGTCTAAGTTATTGTGTTAATCTGTTTGGCACCTTTCTCCTGCAGAGTTCAGCTCCATGTATCCTGTTTATTGATGAGATAGATGCTATAACACCAAAGCGAGAAATAGCCTCCAAAGACATGGAAAGGAGGATTGTCGCCCAGATCCTCACCTGCATGGATGGTACAAGCATACATACATACATACATACATACATACAGAATGTATATATGAAGAGGCAACGTGGGTCACCCTTCTCATGGGCTCACCACCCATGGGAGGGGCCAAAGTGGTTGGGTGCAGTGTGAGCTGGGCGGCAGCCAAAGGAGAGGGCCCGGGCGGTCCGATCTTCGACTGCAGAAGCTAGCTCGAGGGACATGGAATGTCATCTCTCTTGCAGGGAAGGAGCCTGAGCTGGTGTGTGAGGCAGAGAAGTTCCGACTGGATATAGTCGGACTTGCCTCCACACACAGCCTGGGTTCTGGTACCAGTTCTCTCAAGAGGGGTTGGACTCTCTTCCACTTTGGAGTTGCCCACGGTGAGGGGTGCAGAGCAGGTGTGGGCATACTCATTGCCCCTGTACATTGGGGTCTACACCGGTAGACGAGAGGGTTGCCTCCCTCTGCCTTCGGGTGGGGGTGGACGGGTCCTGACTGTTGTTTGTGCATATGCACCCAACAGCAGTTCAGCGTACCCACCCTTTTTGGAGTCCTTGGAGGGTGTGCTGGAGAGTACTCCTGCTGTGGACTCCCTTGTCCTGCTGGGGGACTTCAATGCTCACGTGGGCAACGACAGTGAGACCTGGAGGGGCGTGATTGGGAGGAAGAGCCCCCCCCCCCCCCGATCAGAACTCGAGTGATGCTTCGTTATTGGACTTCTGTGCTCGTCCATCACGAACACCTTGTTCAAACATAAGGGTGTCCATATGTGCACTTGGCACCAGGACACCCTTGGCCGCAATTCAATGATTGACTTTGTGGTTGTATCATCGGATTTGCGGCTGCATGTTTAGGACACTCGGGTGAAGAGAGGGGCGGAGCTGTCAAATGATCACCACCTGGTGGTGAGTAGGCTCCGATGGTGGGGGAAGATGCCGGTCCGACCTGGCAGACCCAAACGTATCGTGAGGGTTTGTTGGGAGCATCTGGCAGAATCCCCTGTCAAGAGTTTTAAGTCCCACCCCCGACAGAGCTTTTCCCATGTCCCTGGAGAGGCGGGGGACATTGAGTCCGAGTGGACCATGTTCCGTGCCTCTATTGTTGAGGTGGCCAATTTGAGTTGTGGCCGTAAGGTGGTAGGTGCCTGTCGTGGCGGCAACCCCCGTACTCGCTGATGGACACCAGCAGTAAGGGATGCAGTCAAGCTGAAGAAGGAGTCCTATCGGGCCTTTGTGGCCTGTGGGACCAGGATCACATCGTTTGTTGACTTGGAGAAGGCGTTTGATCGTGTCCCTCGGGGAGTTCTGTGGGGGGTACTTCGTGGGTATGGGGTACCAAACCCCCTGATACGGGCTGTTTGGTTTCTTTCGCATTGCCGGCAGTAAGTCGGAATCGTTTCCAGTTAGAGTGGGACTCCGCCAAGGCTGCCCTTTGTCGCCGATTCTGTTCATAATCTTTATGGAAAGAATTTCTAGGCGCAGCCGAAGCATTGAGGGGGTCCGTTTTGGTGGCCTCAGTATTGCAACTCTTCTTTTTGCAGATGATGTGGTACTGTTGGCTCCTTCAAGCAGGGCTCTCCAACTCTCACTGGAGCGTTTGGCAGCCGAGTGTGAAGCGGGTGGGATGAAAATCAGCACCTCCAAATCTGAAACCATGGTCCTCAGTTGGAAAAGGGTGGATTGCCCCTCCGGGTCTGGGAGGAGACACCTCGGGATCCCCCGGAGAGAGCTGGAAGAAGTAGCTTGAGAGAGGGAAGTCTGGGCTTCCCTGCTAAAGTTGTTGCCCCCACGACCCTGCCCCGAATAAGCAGTGGAAGATGGATGGATGGACAGTTTGGTCTAAAATAGTTGAAAAAATGCTTTTAAAAAAGTTGTTTTCTCGACTTTTTTTTTCTCGACACACAGTATATCTGCACCGAGAAGGTCGCCCCTCACACTGAAGCAAAGAATGCTGCAAAGTGTGAGGCTTCATCTTTGCTACAAAATACTTCATAAACTGCATTTGTTTGGCTTGGCAGTGGGCACACGCTTGCTTCCAAACCCAGAAATATATTTTTTGCACCTGTGAAATCCTATGTGAATGTGTTATGCTGGTGTCTGTGCACTACTGCATTCAAGTGTGCCATGGAAAATGCCGAACTTTTTTCTCCCGCAGTCTCAACATGGAAAGCTACTCTTAGGAACTGAAACATGGCACTGTTTGATTTGACGTGAATTGGTGCTCGGTGGTACAGATTCAAATCGGTCCAAACCAATAAAGTGTACCATCTTTGGTACCCATCTTGAGCCGTGATGTTGAATGTCAGCTACACCTCTGTGTGAAAACAGTTACGAGTCGAAAAATAAAATCGCAACTTTAATTTCAAATTGAAACTGAGATTTTTTTCCCCTTTTTTACCTCTTGACAGACTTGAACAGTCAGGCATCTGGAACGCAACTCCTGGTCATTGGTGCAACTAATAGGCCAGACTCCCTTGACCCTGCCCTGCGGAGAGCTGGACGCTTTGACAGAGAGATATGTCTTGGTATCCCAGATGAACAGTCTCGTCTAAGGTCAGTGAAATATGATTTTAAGTTCTTGAAGTCATTTTTAAACGGAGACAGATAAGATGGCATAGTCAACAAGAATAAAAACTTAGATTACTTCACTTTCATTTATTTCGGAATCTGAAAGATGTTTTATTATGAAAAATTACCGGATTCTTTGTTACATCTGTCTACAACAGGGGTGCCCATTACGTCGATCGTGATCGACCAGTAGATCAGGGAATCAGGAGGGCCGAGAGAAGCATTTTAAAATGGTACGCGTGAGCTACGATCGTTAACAGGCTGCAAAAGTGCATTGCATGCGTCAGTGTCAGTCTGTTGCTCATCATGGCATGCGTGTGTACTAGGGATGTGAATCTCAGCACTGAGGACGATTCGATACACATCTCGATGCACTGCCAGCGATGCGATACTTAAACGATACATGGAATTTTCTGGCGATACGATGCGATACGTTTCACCGTCGTCACGATGCGATACACATTAAGTTCAAATTAATGCGATCCGATACGATACAATGCAATTTGTTGCGATATTGTGCAATTAAACATGATGCAAATAAGCAAAGAAAAAAAGCTTTTAAAAAGATGGAATTCAGTATGGTATTACAAAAAGGATACCACTTTATTCCTTATAAACAGTAGAACTTGTAAAACAACGTATTTAAGCCCTTTCACAATTGGGTTTTGTGCAAAGAAAATGTAAACAATTTGGCACCTGAGACTCACAGCTGTTGCTGTAGTGTAAACAGAAACAGACTATTCTCACTGAGTGTCTTATATGAAATATAAAAATAATATATATATATATATATATATGAATATATGAATCAATAGCGCAAGATGTCCACCCATCCACTGTAAGTGCAACTCTTTGTGCACTGTTCAGCGACACAGTAATCTCACTCCTTACTTTGTTGTACACATCGGGAATATGTAAGTGAACACAGACCTGTCTGGTATTTTATACCTGGGTTCCAAAACATGCACGAGCTGTCTGAAACCCTCGTTGTCCACCACGCTAAGGCTGGAGGTCTTTGCATATGAAATAAGCAGTGACCTTAGTTATAGCCATTGCGCGGTCACAGTGAGTTGCAAGGGGACTCCCAAAATAAGAGGCAATTTTTTTCTGATCCTCACCTGGTTTACCAAGAGTTTCTCCGGTGTCCGACGAGGAACTGGGCGTGGAAGCGGGGGAGCGCGAAGGAAACTTGTCGGTGATCTGATGCCATCGTTTTAAGTGGGTCTGCATATTTGTGGTGCTGCCGTTGTATGGCTTCTTAGTGCAACATTCCTTACAAATTACGGAGGTTTTATCAAGCTTTCCGTCTTTCTTTTCGAAGCCGTAGTATTTACAAACATAAGATTTGAATGTTGCGGCTGCATTAAATATAGTAGTTTCCTCGCCTCCCCTTGCGCTAACTTCCATAATGTTTCGCTAGTTGTGTTCTGGACTGTATGTGACGCACGGCTCCCGTCCGTATTCAACACAAAACGCAAAGCAATGATGGTGCATTCATTGCGCCTATGAAAGGGCAGATAGGTGACGCTTAACATGAATAAAACGGCGCTTGAATCGGATTTTACCGATACCCATCAATGCATCGTGATGAATCGCGTTTTCACCTGTCAATCGCGTCGTACCCAGTGAATGAGCCGATGCACTCGGATCGCGCACGTGCACATCGATGTATCGATTAATATCGATTATTTTCCACACCCTTAGTGTGTACGTGCGTGCATATGCGCACGTGCGCGGTAACGGGTCGATCTAGGGAGGTTGCTTGATCGAAAAGTAGATCTTGGGTCAAAAAAGTTTGGGCACCCCTGGTCTACAATATGGCACTTCTCGTCATGAAGAGACGAACCTAAAAGCATCATTTTAGGTTACCGCTAAAATGAAACCCAGGGGCGCCGCAAAAAAAAAAAGTCTTTGGAAGGGGAAAAGACAGAAGAGGAGCCTCAGACTTCCAAGCAAAAGATGATGAGTCGTGTTTTTCATGCACTTTGTATTTGCGGTACATCTTATTTTGAAGAAACGTTTATACGTTACCATAGCGACCAGAGAGTGATGCGGCCAGATAGGACGTTCCTCGTGGCATGATTTGTTTATTATTATTATTATGTTGAGAAAATACCACAGTTTGCATGCATGTCGTATCATTATTTTATTGTATTTATCCATTACACTTTAAAGGCCGGTCCCTGAAAATATTACCTGACATTAAAACGGTCTGTGGGGCAAAAAGGTTGGGGACCACTGTTGTATATGATGTATTAAACAAGCTTATTTTCTTAAATTCATTATTTGCTATAGTAGAGTAGCATTTTTGCATATTTCAGGATTCACAGAGTTTTTAAGGGAAAACCTTTTTTCTCATTTATGTAGGATTGAGTTCTTTGAGCAGTCACTTGTTTACCGTATTTTCACAACTATAAGGCGCCATTAAAAGTCTTAAATTTGCTCCAAAATGGACAGGACGCCTTATAATGTGGAGCGTCTAGTGTATGAGCCGAGTTCCAAAACACGACTTAGAGCACCTCTGGCCAACACGCTGTTTATATAGAGAAAAGGCGGAGTGAGTGACGACAGGCATGCGGAAGTCCGCCAATGGGTGAAGGGTGGACATGTAAGAGGACGCTAAAGGCATGTCCCTAGCAGGTACCAGTCGCCAATGAGTGAAGGGTGGGTGTTGTAAGAGGACGCTCAAAGCACGCCCCTCGCAGGTACCAGTCGCCAATGAGTGAAGGGTGAGCGTGTAAGAGAGGTGAAGAGAAAAACGTGAGTACATTGTAAAATGGCTAAATAAAGTACAACCAAACTCGGTTTTGCTTCTGTTGCCTTTTTAAAAACGTGTTTTTAGCGTGCGTGCATGCCGTATGTTTCAGTGGTGTATGTTTTACCATGCCTGGCTGCACCCAATAATACTGTGCGTTTTGTGTATGTGTCAAACATAGCACCCGTTACTGAGACTGCGCCCAACAATACGGTGCGCCGAATGGTTGTGAAAATATGGTAATTAAAGATAGCCATGTTAGGAACATATGGCCACCATTGATGCATATGTTTAATCAATGTGTGAAAGGGACAATAAAGTAAAACAAATGTGTTTTGTCAGGATTTTAAAGACTTTGTGTCGTAAGCTGAAGATGCCAGAAGATTTTGACTATGGCAAACTGGCTCGCCTCACCCCAGGATACGTGGGTGCGGATCTCATGGCACTTTGCCGCGAAGCTGCCATGAATGCTGTCAACAGGGTTCTGTTGGTGGGAAAAGTACCAGAGAAGAGCAAAATCAGCATCCTCAGCAGTGACTTGCCACTTGGGACTGAAGCATCATCACCAAGGAATAGAACCTCAGAGATAGTGGATGTTAATCAGTTATCTCAGGATAACTTGGGACATGAGCATCTGCCGGTAAGGACTTCCCGAGCATCTCGCTTAAACACTGGCCATTATCAACCTCCAGAGGAATGTTGCTGATGATTACAGTCAGTATGTCAGTCCGTTATAATAATGCCTGTGAGAAATAAGATAAGAAATACTTTGCAGGGTTGTCAAACTATCGCACAAGGTGCCAAAACTCTATAGAACACAGAATTAAAAATTTATTGGACGGACTAAAACTAACTGCTTTTGAACATAAATATGAATCAAATCAGACAACATACAATATTTCTTCCAAACTTGAAAGCATTATCAGCATAAATATACACGTATCTAAAATAAATGTCAAGTTCAAAATATGATCAATGCTACAAAAAAAGAAAATAATTAAAAGTTGTGGTTCCTTTCAATAAAATCTCAAGTAAAATCATCGGATTTGTACTTTGACATGTCATTGTTTCATGCGATTAAAAAAAATATATGTAGCAGGCGAGGGTTAAGAATCAGAGGAAGAGGTCTTCCAAGCATGCTTTGCTGAAGTTACAATGATCAAATTTGTTTTGTCCTTCCTTTTATTTTGTGTGCACATTGTTATTATGCACAGACATGGTGTAATAGTAATAGTGCTGTCATTTGAGTTGTGAACAGTTAAATTATTGCTACTTTGAGTGGCTGTCAATCCGGCATCCTGAGTTGCAGTGTTTGTGCCATTCATTACACTCTGGTCACTTTTCTCAGCAGTGATGAAGATTCTGTATTGGTCTTTTTGGTGAAGAAAAAGCTGAGCTGAAAGGCAAAGCTCTCACTTTACAGATTGTTTCCAACCCTCATGTATGGTCATGACTGAAAGAACAAAATCACAGATACAAGTAGCAGAAATTAGTTTTTCCACCACAGGGAGTTCGGGCTCTCTCCGAGTGAAAGGCCGACAAGCTCAGTTATGGAACTCAAGAGTCGAGCCGCTGCTCCTCCACATTGAGAGATGCCCAAGCCAGATGATGTGGCTTGGTTGGGCATCCAGTTAGGATACTCCTGGCTGTCCCCCCCCCCCTCGTGAGGTATTCTGGGCGTGTTCCATCAGGAGGAGCACCACCGGGACTACCCAGGATTAGCTAGATAGACGATCTCCCAGTAGGCCTGAGAATGGCCTTGGGCTTCTCCCGGAAGAGCTGTCTTCAGTGGCTGAAGGGAGAGTGGCTGAAATTCTGGTCTTCCCTGCTACCACCCCGACTCCTGATATATGGAAGAGAATGGATGGAGGGATGATGGATGAAAGGATGAAATGAAGGAAGGAAGGAAGAATATCTTGACATTGCTTGTTATATACCATATTTACAATACAATACATCTTTATTTATGCACAGTATGCTTGTGTGTTTTCAGACGGTTCAAGAGTTTCATTCTGCATACAGTGGCACTCGACTTTTTTTCCCCATTAAGCTCTACGTTTGGGCAGTGTAGAATCTCAATACCCTCTCAATTTATGGACTCTCTCTTACTATTAATGTTGTTTTATATTAGTATTAATAATATTAATATTATCATTAATATTTATATTAATGTATCAAATTCGGTATTGCATTTATATTAATATTAGAGAGAAATGTGAATTGATTAGTAATAACTTGTTCAATGCTTTAACTTGGACAAGTGATGTTTTTAACAAGATCATTGGATTTTAGCAGCTTTGACTACATAAACAGTATTGAATGAATGATTGTGTTGGGAACTTCAGCCTTGTGAATGATCTGAACTGCTTGTTACTGTAATGTCAGTGATTTACTGTGCACCACAATATAAAAGTGTAAAATTGTCAGGGTGAAGTCAACAGCATGGAATGCATTTTCATTAAGGTATTGTTTCATTTTGTTTGTAATTTAAGAGATTTTTAGAGATCCCTGATATATGCTTTCCATGAAGAGTTACATTTCCTCACATTGGGGTGGTTTGTGTTTTGTTTCTACCAGGGTGATCTATGGCACCTGCTGCAATTGCTGAAGAACACTAATACTCTACCAGAGCATGAGCTGACCAGCCTCTATCTCATCATGTCAGACTTTGAGACATCTCTTTCCAACGTGCAGCCTTCAGCCAAGAGGGAGGGCTTTGCCACTGTGCCTGATGTCACATGGGATGATGTGGGAGCACTTCATGAAATAAGAGAAGAACTTACAATGGCCATTTTGGTAAAGTAGTTTTACATTTTCTTGAAAGTATTTCCCTGATTTAATGCTTTTTTTATACTTAGGGATACCATTAGTAATCTGTGCTTATTCATCCAAATATCCATTGATTTTTATATCCCACCTTGCTTCACAGTTGCTTTATCCCTTTTTTTTCTCTTTTTTTTTTTAAAACAAACTCTTAGTGTATGATATTATGGCCTGTCGGTTCTCTGTAAATGTCACAGTGCAAGGTCAATGTTCTAAGACAGGGTTGCCCACATTTTTTTCAACATGCCAAATTATCTACCTTATGTATGCATTTATTGATGCATGCATGTGTTTATTTATATCAGTGTGGATGTATCTAAAAATATATACTACTCCAAAGAAATTAAGGGAACACTAAAATACTACATCCTACATATCAAATGTTCCATCTGAGAATCTTTATGAAGCACACAGTGCAATGTCTTCAACAAAATAACATGAAAATGATCAACATAAAATTAAATGCCCAACCCAAAGGGTTTTTTTTTAATCATACTCACAATAGAAGTGGAAACTCAGAATACAGGCTGATCCAGTTTGAATGGAAATTCCTCAGGACAAGTCAAAATGGGGCTCAGTCTTGTCTTTGGCCTCCTGGTGCCTATACCTGGGCATGCTCCGGATGAGACTGCAAAGTACCTGCTCAGGGAGCTGATGCTTTATTCCAGGTTTGGACCTGAAATAAAGCATCAGTTAACTCCTGCGCAGTCTTTGGTGCAACGTGGCATGGCGTTGATATACAGTATAGAACGAGACATGACTCAGGTCCGAAAACAGTAATGCCAGTTTATAGCATCAATCCGTTTATCATGGAGGGACTTTCGATACACTTCAGCCACATGAAGCTTTGTCATGCATTAGAAAGAACCCAAGTTCCACTTCACATGGTCTCACAACAGACCCGAGGATCTCATACCAGTACTTAGCGGTAGTGAAGGTACCTCTGGCTTACACAAGGATAGCTGTGTGGTGTTCTAAAAAATATCTCCCTAAATCATTACCACCATGATTTTGCAGGCAGGATAATGTTCTCCTCAGCGTCTCCAGACTCTGACACGTCAGTCACCTGTGCACAGTGTGAACCTGCTCTCATCCGTGAAGAGCACAGGGCAGCAGTGGCGAAATTACCAATTTTTGTCTTTGTTTCCTGTCAAATGGCAGTCTTGCTGCACAGTGTTGGCTGTACAGGTTATAAGTGCAGTCCCCACTTGAGGCCATCGGCTCTTCATAGACCAGTTTCATGTGAGGTGTGTTTCCTGCCTCCAAAATGCGTGTGCAGCCAGACTTAATGTATGCATATGTATGCATACATTAAGTCTGGCTGCACACAAGTCGTAATACAGTGTAACTCCTCTAAAACGATACCTACATGTGCGAAAATACGCCCTAGTGTGAATAAATCTTCATGCATTAAGCCATTCCTTCTTTTCTGCTTCCCCCGACAATGAATATTCCCCCCTGTTGCGTAATACTAAAACTTTTTCTCCACCCTTGCCTCGCAATGACGTTCACAACATTGAAAACAAGCCTTCCGCAAAAGTGTAATGCACCCTCAGCATGCCACAGCGACCTCTGTTGCTTCGTTCGGAAATGGCAACAGCAACCACCAGTGGTTTACACATGCGCCGAGCACTGAGGAGGCAATTAAGAATGCTCATCTTTGTAAACAACAGTGGCGTCATTAAGATGCGCGCGCATCTTGGAGTCAATGTTTGCCAACGTTGAAACTGCTCTATACCCCCCTCGTGGCGTCTGTTGACAGTTGAGTTGAGTATTTATAGAGCACTTTCAAACTGCCATCGTTGCACACAAAGTGCTGTAGCAACTAACATATACTGTACAACCTTAAAGCAAAACAACAAATCAGTACCAAAGATGGTAGAGAGCATTAACTGGGCATGCTAATATCAGAGAACAGTGATGAATTTGGAGTTTCATTGTGTTGCTTTGGTATTCCCTTTATTTTTTTGAGCAATGTACATATAATTTTTGTGTACAATATATACCGTTCTACCTCTCATAATTGCATGAACCCATATTGAACAATACAACTAGTGTACAATTTTTGCTCTTACTTCACATTGACGATGTAGGCTGAATTGAATCAGCCAGATATTGACTCCGGACAGGAGCTGCTGATAGTGAGCCGTGTGCATGCTTCCCAATGAAAATCATTCACGTTGGAACGGTACTCGGGCCCAACCACAATACCCACACTACACACTACGGTCCTTATTCAAATGTACACATAATAGAAGTGTACGTAGTGTTTGAGAGGGCAGGTTACAAGCGTGTGAAAATTGTGTTAGGTCATCGACTTCCGCCATCAAACATGGCAGCACCTGTTGTTTGTTGTTTTGGCAATTTTGCTGCTGAAAAGTATTCAAAAAATGCAGTATAGTAGTAGTAAAGTAAAAACTTGGGCTGAGACTTCCAGTCAATGGAAACCATTGCATCACTATTTACGCTGTCTGAGGTGCATGCACAGAAGGTCACTCAGTATGGCAACTACCGTATTTTCACGACCATACAGTGCACCGTATTAAAAGGCATAGCGTCAGTTACGGGTGCTGTTTCTGTTTAACACATGCACAAGACGCATTGGATTATTGGACACAGGCATGGTATCTTATACAGTCACTTAAATAATACGGTAGCATACATGCACGCCATCGTATGTTTTTAAACAGTCAGCGGCAGCAAAATTGAATTAGTTTGTAATTTATTGAAGTATTTAATAATGTACTCATGTTTTTTTTTGGATCACTCCTCATGATCAAATCCATCAAAGTCCTAATCTTTGTTCGAAATGAACAGCTGGGAAAGTTCAAAATCAAACATGCCAGGTTCCCCCTCGCATCATTGT
The DNA here is from genome assembly GCF_025434085.1 of Hippocampus zosterae. NCBI lineage: Eukaryota > Metazoa > Chordata > Actinopteri > Syngnathiformes > Syngnathidae > Hippocampus > Hippocampus zosterae. Next base: position 23,213,448 of record NC_067461.1, on the reverse strand, counting down.
CAGAAATGCGTTTGTGTAAGCTCGAACAACAGTGCAGACAGACATGTAAACCCAAGCATCCACAATCCATTCACAAATTGTGGTGTAACTTGCCCGGCGCTCCCTTCCAATCTTAGGAAAGCTGTGTTTGCCATCGCTCCCACACTGCTCGCAATTTAACTTTGACTATTTCTGTCCATTATCACGGCAACCAAGCACTAAAATAAAAGTCAACTTCACACGCCCCGTTGTGCGTATGGCTACTGTGCTGGTCCCCTTCTTCTCTATAGTGTAGTTCGCCGGGATGTCGAAAGTGAGTGGTCCATCCATGTGGGTGATGTGGTTGGGCTGTATGTGTTTGTCGGCAATCTTTTTGTCGTATTTCAAAATGATTGTTTCACAGTGTCGTCCCTCATTACTTGCCATAGTCCAAGCTGTTATGTGGGTGGGAATGTGGGGACTGGTTGAAAGAACAGTCAGTAATGGAAGCCAAGTGAGGCCGGCAGAGCGGCAGAGTAAGAGATGAAAATCTCCCAAGAAACCGTCTTCATTTAATGTGATGCAGAACTCATGCTGTCACGAGATTTTTTTTAAAATGTAAGATTAATTAAGATCTGTAATTAATTGATCAGGGCGGCCCGGTAGTCCAGTGGTTAGCACATCGGCTTCAAAGTGCAGAGGTACCGGGTTCGATTCCAGCTCCGGCCTCCCTGTGTGGAGTTTGCATGTTCTCCCCGGGCCTGCGTGGGTTTTCTCCGGGTGCTCCGGTTTCCTCCCACATTCCAAAAATAGGCATGGCAGGCTGATTGAACACACAAAATTGTCCCTAGGTGTGAGTGTGAGCGTGGATGGTTGTTCGTCTATGTGTGCCCTGCGATTGGCTGGCGATTAGCCTACTGCCCGGAGACGGCTGGGATGGGCTCCAGCACCCCCCGCGACCCTAGTGAGGATCAAGCGGTACGGAAGATGAATGAATGAATGAATTAATTGATCAAATTAATTATATTTTAATCTCACCTAAAAACTGTTTAGAAAACCCCTATTTTCATTTTAAATTCATTACATTATTGAGGCAGATCAAAAGATTGACATCACAAAAAAGTGGAATTATAAAGTGCTTTATTGTTTTTAAACAGACTTGAACAGATGCAGCCCTATCCATTTCCTTTCTGCATTATTTGAGACTAGTCCCAAGTTCGACCTGCAACCTTTAGTTTCGACCACCAGGGAGAATATCCAGCCATCCATGCATCCATCCATTTTCCGATCCGCTTATCTTCACAAGGGTCGCGGGGTGTGCTGGAGCCTATTGCAGATGTCTTCGGGCAGTAGGTGCGGGACACCTTGAACCGGTTGCCAGACAATAGCAGGGCACACAGAGACAAACAACCATCCATGCTCACACTCACACCTTGGGAATAACACCGTTCATCATTCCAAAATAAAGTGCTGAAATAAACATGAATCACTTCTAGTAGGTTACAGAGGACACAGCAGCTATGCTGACTTCATGCGTCATACTCCTCAAGTTTAGGTTGGAGAAGAGTTTTGCTATGGCTCGCTGTATTGCTAACGTTAGCTGTGGTAGCACTCCTGACTGAGTGCTTTGCATTAATGTGAGCTGCTTCGGTGAGAAGCAAACTCCTTTTAACAAATTAGGCACAACACTCTACCTTTAATGCCGTTAGGGCATTTTGGGAATGTGAATTTTCCATTCATTGGACTGAGAACTCTCACATGCTCCTCCATTTTCACATCTCTCCTCACCATTGCTTACCTGGCCCGCCCAACTTCAATGGGAGCCTGTCAGCTTATGCTAAACAAGACATAATGACAGCCAATCATTGTCCGCTTAAGGCCGTGACTGACATTTGTTTCTCCACCCTCGAACACAGGAAGCCAACGCATGAAAAGGGATATTATAAAAAGGCAACCCACCTAGAGAAACAATAGTTAGAGATTAAAATGTATATTAACGCGATTAAAAAAACATTACCCGCTAAATATGACTGTAATTAATTACTGGCAATTAACACGATAATTTGACACCTCTACGCAGAACATTACACCTTCTACTGCAGTAGGAGCAGAAGTTGGCCAGTTTTTCCTTGTAATCCGACAGATGTTGCTGTGGCACGGTCGTCCATTTCCGGATGGTGCCATTGAATTAGTTGATCTTAAATTCTCTCATGGCTGTGTGATTCCCCTGGTCCTCTGTGTAACTGACAGCTTTCGGTTTAAACCGTGTTTTGTTTGCTTGTCTCTTTGTAGGTGCCATTTTCACTGTGGTGTTTTGCACGATGCACCAACACCTACTGAGCGTGTGTCTTTAGCATCTTCTTTCACACCCACCCGTCCCACTTTAACATCCGCATGCTGTCCTCACTTAGGTCCAGGCCTAGGATTTCAAGATACAGTGTGTAGAATTTAGTGTCATTTAGTGGTGAATTTATGCAACAACCTAAACTCGAAGTGTCCGTAATACTGTGCCTCAAAGAGACCGCACTTCATGAGCCTACCAACAATTTCTTTATCAGAGGTGGAAGCAAAATGTTGTCCCAAATGATTCCTAGTATTGCCTCAAGTGCTTGCCATTTTTTACAAATGCTGTCGTCACCATGTTGACAAACTACATTCGCTAAGTTTGGATATCCTTTGGATATCCGTAGCAGAACGATGACGACGAAACACTGCAGCCTCCTGTCTTGGGAGTCATAGCCTATGAAATATAATTACTTTAAAAAATACACTGATGTGACAGGACATCTTATTTTTATTTTTATATTTATAATTATTTTTGAAATCATGAGTGGGTTTTTTAAATAATCCACATTGAAAAATCAACAAATTGTTCCACAGTGTCCCTTTCATGTTTTATCAATGTACCGAAAATGCGCTTCCATATTTCTCATCTTTGGCCAGCCACAAAGAGCCCTAAGGGCTTTACCAGCATGACACGATGCTCAGCCAGTCATTTCAGTCACCACCACCACCCCAAACCAGTAGCCATGACACACCACTGGAGGATTCAGGCCTCACACCGGTGTTTCGGTGTATGGCTGCCCCGTCCAGTGGTTCCCTCTCCAGCGCCAGTGAAACCAAATGCACGTGCCCAAGTGCATTGCCCGCTTCCCCCCGCCACTGAGCCCACTCCAAAAAAAAAAAATCTTCTCACACTGCATGGAAATATTTTGCTTTCTTGATCCCCTAATCATTTTCATTCTTTGTTATTAAGTTTAGAGTAGGAAAAAACATAGAAACTGCTAGTTAGCTTGTTTTGTCACATCGTGCCTTTGTAATTGCCTTGGCAGTGAAGCATGCTAGTGATGTGTCGTTCGCGAACGACCCGGCTCCGAGAGCCGGCTCTTTGAAGTGAACGATGGGAGCCGGCTCCCACCTCATTGGGAGCCGGCTCCCACCTCATTGGGAGCCGGGAGGGGAGGGTTACACACGCACGCACACACACACACACACACACGCTGCAGTTTAGAGAAGGGGGAGGGGTTAGAGAAGAGCACACAGCAGCACACTGAGCAGCACGCGAACAAGACAGACGAGGAGACGAGAGAGCTAGTTAGTGAAAAAAAACAACACGCTGGAAAGTAGAAAGGTGAGAAAATAGATAGGAAACGCAGTGAAATATGGACTCATTTCAATTTAATTGGTAGTTCAAAGGCAGCGTGTAGACTGTGCAAGGTTAAAATATCCCATAGATCAGGCTCCACAAATAACCTGCACAGGCACATCAGAAATATCCACCCATCAGTACAATTTGAAGAGAAAAGACAAGCAAGGGAACCAGCTATTAATGAAGATGCTAGTGTGTCTGCAACTGTTGCTGCTACTGCAATGTCACAACTGCCTAGATGTACAACCCAGAGCTCTATGAGCCACTTTATGCAAAAAGCTATAAAACCAGCAAAACAGAACACAATTGATGAGGAACTGGGTAAAATGATTGCATGGGATTTTCATCCATTTTTGTCCCCTCAGAGAGAATCTTCTCCAAAACAGGGCAAATATTAACGGAGAGGAGAAAGAGGATCAACCCCTCAAAGCTGAGGCACTTGGTTTTTCTTCATGCCAATCTTCGCTAAAGACAAGCTAAAACCTTTACCTGGATGCTGCTTTTTTTCTTTTTGTTTTACAAATTTTAATTTATAATTTGTTGTGTGGTATTCAAAGCTTACTTATGTTGTTTTACTGTAAATAGTTAAAAGCTTATAAATAAACACATTCAGAGATTGGAACTTTTTGACAACCTTGTTTTGAGATGGGTCTTTGTACTTTGTTTTTTTTTTGTAGCACTCCATGTTGCGTATGTTCAGAAGAATATAAATAAAGCCATATAAATAATAAATATTTGATATAATGTCTATTTTTTGCATTAGTACTTCATTTTACACATAATATTACGTTATTTTTGGTATTAAATTAATTTAAGCAACAAAAAAAACTGAGGAGCCATTTGGGAGCCTCTTTTTAGGGAGCCGATCCAAAAATCTCTAAAAGGAGCCGGAATTCCCATCACTAAAGCATGCGACAGCTGAGTGACTGGCGTCCCTGTACATCAATCAAGTGAAAGATTTCACAATGGATAATAGGGGGGAGTCTACCTTTTTATTTTTATTTTTAACTCATTCTCTGTCGTCGACAGGAAGCTACAGTATATTATATAAATACCATATATCTGAGAGGGCTGGCAGTGACTGAGTTATTGCCATGGGAGCTACCGACACTTACTTTGCAGTTGCTCACGATCGACATAATGGGCACCGCTGTTCTAAACGTTAACATTTATTTTCATCACAATTGTAAATGAAATATAACGTATCCATGTGTCATGCAGGCTCCAGTACGTTCTCCTGAGCAGTTCAGGGCTCTTGGATTGAGTGCTCCATCAGGAGTGCTGCTGGCCGGTCCTCCAGGCTGTGGAAAAACCCTTCTTGCAAAGGTTCTCCAAGACACTAACATTTCAAAAAATGTTTACTTCCCAGGCATGCTGTCACCCACACTCGGCATGGCCCTCAATTTATTTTTGAAAGTAAAAATGTTTTCTGGTGATGAGCAATTGAAATGTGTAATACCAGTGTTCATCACACGACGGCAGGCACCGCTCACCAGCGCTTCTAACCCTGCATCAGAAAAGCAGAACATGTCAGGGCCTCTCTGTAGGGTATTATGCCAAGAAACCAGCAAATACAGTGCTCTTATATCAACCACAGACAGAGCTCAATGATGCACCTTGGTTTCGGGCATAAGTCTCCTCATCCCCACTATATAAACCCTTTTCAGCATCAGCCACAATTGCCCTGGGCATTTAGCTACCTACACCATGAAACACATTTTCCTTTCATCATTTTGAACAGTGTATAGTGCAGAGCTGCCTAAAAGTGCCTTGTTGTCAGGTTGAGCGCAGAGTGCAGAGAAAGCAGGAAGCGCAAGGAGGGAGGAAAAAATAATAATAAAAGTCGAGACTTGACAGGAAGCGTATCAGAATCAGAATCAGAATCATCTTTATTGGCCAAGTATGTAGAACACACAAGGAATATGTCTCCGGTATAACACGCTGCACATCTTAAACAACAAAATCATTGAACCATTTTAGAGTAACCAGTAGTTTTGTAGTACCATTTTGTGGTGCAAGATGAGTGACTATGTCAGTGACTGTTTAAGGAGTTAATGGCTAGAGGGAAGAAGCTGTTTAAGTGTCTACTGGATTTGGTGCGCATGGATCTGTAGCGTCTGCCTGAGGGGAGTGGCTGAAAAAGGTGGTGGGCAGGGTGCGGGGGATCCAGGAGGAATATAATATAATATATTATAATATAATATAATAGGGGGTTCGCGCTGGTTTGTACAAGTGACTTTTACATTGCCTGTTGTTTGAAAGTCTTACTGTAATCTGTTGTTACAGGCGGTGGCCAATGAGTCGGGTCTCAACTTCATATCTGTCAAAGGTCCAGAGCTTCTCAACATGGTGAGTTACACAGCATCGGAATATGCTGGTGTTGCAGAACAGGGTTCCAAACTGCCTTTTTAACTAGAAGCACACTGGCCCCTGACGTGAAGTATTAGGGGGGTGCGTACTGTAAATTGACTTGGAAATTGAATATTTATTCCATGCATTTTCACTCTTCCTGATAACATAACAATTGAATTGACATTTCAGTTTCAATATTTTTGGATGATAGTAAACATGTTAGTTTGGGTGATTATGTTATTAATTGTATTATTTATATTTGATCATTAATGTGATTAATGAAAAATGTTAACTGTTTTGAAAAGCGCTTTGTTCCAGTTGCAGCTGTTGTGAAAGCGCTATATAAAGCAGGATGTATTGTATTGTTTTAAAAAGTGCAGTCCGTGTTTACGTACCATGTTTCATGAAACATGAAGTTGGGTATGTACAAGTGGAAAAGCCACAGATTTGTTTGCATTATTGTTTTAATCTGCTCTTTTAGTGGAATTTCTTACTAATTTATTTGATGTACAGCACTTTGTTTGCAGCAATGGCTGTTTGAAAGTGCTCTATAAATACTGTTGAGTTGAGTGCAATTCAATATACTGTATAAGGGAACTTTTCACATCAATGTATTTCCAATTGAGATCAAGTCTTACTTTTTTTTGTCCTTTAGGTATTAGCTACTATCCTGTATAGTTTAGTTTCATACCTTCTTGTTTTGCATTGAGTTTTATACAAAATGGCTGACGTGAAAAATTTCAGTGACAAAGCTTTTGACTAACTGTATGCCTCAAAGTTTGTACGCATTCTTTAAAAGGCTTTTAAACGAAACAAGTGCACTTTGTGCCATGTTTAACTCCTCTGATGGAATTTAGAGCTCATCAAACCAATTTTAATATCACACAAAAAGAACACAAAGGCTCTTCTTACATTGACCAAAAGACATCTTGAAGATCCTCAAAAGACTTTTAGAAAAACATTCTGTTGACTGTTGAATCAAAAATGTGAACTTTTTGGAAGATTTATGGCCCATTACATCTGGTAAAAAATATAATTATTTTAATGTACCAGTATTTTATTTCATTGGGTCAGTTTTACATTAATCAACACGAGAATAATCAGTGTAGCTGCGCCGGAATTATAATAAATACTAGTTGTCAGCCATAGTTTCAAGGCAGGTTTCTAAAAGAGCACAGTGAGACTTAAAACCACGATGACAGAAATAAGAACCAAATAATAATAATAATAATAAAAATACATTCATTTAAAATTTCATGCCACCCAAGGACACTGTACAGACAATACAATGTAAAAATAAATAAAATAAATATTGTATAACAACAAGACATAAGATCACAAAACAGAGCAAATGGAAGAGTTATGTATTGTAGGCACTCCTGAACAAGTATGTTTTTAGACAGGACTTGAAAGTGGAGAGAGGTGTACAGTTTTGGAGGTCCGGAGGTAGATTGTTCCAGAGCTTTGGATCAGTGCGACGAAAGGCTCTGGCTCCCATGGTGCTGAGGCGGGCAGGGGGCACTGACAGGCGGAGGAAGAACGAGGATCTGAGGGAGCGAGTGGGGTAATGCACCTCTAAGTAGGTCGGACAGGTAGGGAGGGGCCAGATTGTGGATGGCCATATCCCCTCACCTACCACTTTATTATCACATCACCATGCTCGTAACAGGTTGGAACCCTTTTGCCTTCAGAACTGCCTCAATTCTTCGTGGCATTGATTCAACAAGGTGCTGGAAGCATTCCTCAGAGAGTTTGGTCCATATTGACATGATGGCATCACACAGTTGGCGCAGATTTGTCGGCTGCACATCCAAGATGCGAATCTCCTGTTCCACCACATCCCAAAGATGCTCTATTGGATTGAGATCTGGTGACTGTGGAGGCCATTTGAGTACAGTGAACTCATTGTCATGTTCAAGAAACCAGTCTGAGATGATTCCAGCTTTATGACATGGCACATTATCCTGCTGAAAGTAGCTATCAGAGGTTGGTTACATTGTGGTCATAAAGGGATGGACATGGTCAGCAACAATACTCAGGTAGGTTGTGGCATTGCAGCGATGCTCAATTGGTACCAAGGGGCCCAAAGAGTGCCAAGAAAATATTCCTCACACCATTGCACCACCACCAACAGCCTGAACCGTTGATACAAGGCAGGATGGATCCATGCTTTCATGTTGTTGATGACAAATTCTGACCCTACCATCCGAATGTCGCAGCAGAAATCCAGACTCATCAGACCAGGCAAGGTTTTCCAATCTTCTGTTGTCGAAATTCTGTTCTTAGCTGAAAGGAGTGGCACCCAGCGTGGTCTTCTGCTGCTGTAGCCCATCTGCCTCAAAATTCGACGTACTGTGCGTTCAGAGATGCTCTTCTGCCTATCTTGGTTGTAACGGGTGGTTATTTGAGTCACTGTTGCCTTTCTATCAGCTCGAACCAATCTGACCTTTCTCCTCTGACTTCTGACATCAACAAGGCATTTCCGCCCACAGAAGTGCCGCTCATGGATATTTTTTTCTTTTTCGGACCATTCTCTGTAAACCCTAGAGATGGCTGTGCGTGAAAATCCCAGTAGATCAGCAGTTTCTGAAATACTCAGACCAGCCCTTCTGGCACCAATAACCATGCCATGTTCAAAGCCACTCAAATCAGCTTTCTTCCCCATACTGATGCTTGGTTTGAACTGCAGGAGATTGTCTTGACCATGTCTACATGCCTAAATGCACTGAGTTGCCGCCATGTGATTGGCTGATTAGAAAAAAGTGATAATGAGCAGGCGGACAGGTATACCTAATAAAGTGGCCGGTGGCCTATGTATATAGGAGCAGTTTGTAATTAATGCGGTAATGGACAGGGAGCCAGTGGAGTTACTGAAGGACGGGGGTCATGTGCTGCTGGGAGGGTGTTTTTGTAACAATGCGAGCAGAGGCGTTTTGAACCAACTGGATTTTATGGAGAGACTTTTGAGGTAGGCCGAAGCGGAGAGCGTTGCAGTAATCTAAGCGGGATGTGACAAGACTGTGGACAAGAATACCAGTGGTGCGGGGGGTGACGGAAGGGCGAAGTCTGTTAATATTGCGGAGGTGCAAATAAGCATTGCGGGTGATAGCATTGATATGTGACTGGAAGGTGAGCATGCTGTCAAGGATGACACCCAGTCTCCTAACCTGACGGGAGGGGGACACTGAGGAACTGTCAATGTTGAGGGAGAAACTGTTAACTTAAAATAAAGTGGATTTGGTGCCAAGAAGGAGGATTTCAGTTTTATTAGAATTTAATTTAAGAATGTTTGTTGTGAACCATGTTTTGAGTTTGGAGAGGCAAGAGGCAAGGAAGTGGGTGGTAGTATGGAGTTTGGTTTGCAGTAAAGAAAGAGCTGGGTGTCATCAGCAAAGCAGTGAAAGTGGATATTAAATTTGCGGAGGATATGGCCAAGAGGCAGGAAGTAGATGATGAAGACAAGGGGACCTAGGACAGATCCCTGGGGTTCACCTGTGGTGACTGGGGAGGGCGTTGAAGTGAAGGGTTTGAGCTGGACAAACTGAGTGCGGCCGGTGAGGTAGGAGTGGAACCAACTGAGGGAGTGTGGGAGAGACCAATGGAGGAGGGTCTATTGAGGAGTATAGAGTGAGAGATGGTGTCAAAGGCGGCACTCAGGTCTAAGAGGATGAGAAAGGAGACTAAACCAGAATCGGCTGCTATAAGGAGATCATTTACAATTTGGATTAGGGTGGTCTCTGTGCTGTAGCGGGGCGGAAGCCAGATTGAAAAGGTTCATAGAAGGAGTGGAGGGATAGGTGGGAGTGGAGTTGAGCACAGGGGCGGTTCTGAATCAATTTCACTGAGGGGGCCGGGCTGGGGCCAGGGGTTTTGATGAGGGGGGGCACATTCAACCCAGGGCTAAAAAGACAGATTCGAAATCTTATTTGACTTTTTATTTCTTCAGATTTTGAAATTGTAGTCATAACATTACAGTGATGGAAAAAAAAACTATTAGTAGGGCTAAAATGTCTGCAAGCGTAACAATACGCTGTGTCCATCTGTTGAGAATATTCAAGCCATGGGATGATTATAGTACCAGCCTGCCGGGGACAAAAATTGCAAATAAGATAAGAAAACCTTTATTAGTCTCGGAATGGAGAAATTCCCAATTCACGGCAGCAAAGTTATGAAATAATAATACATCACATTTGTAAGCGCCTTTCACAACACTCAAGGACACTGTACAGCCAAGACCAATAATAAAACACAGATAAAATAATAAATAAATAAAGAAAGATTTAAGGCGGGTAGGCAAGTCTGAATAGGTGGGTTTTGAGCTGGGTTTTGAATAAGGAAAGAGAGTCAATATTACGAATGTTGGGAGGAAGTGAGTTCCAGAGTTTGGGGGCAGAGCGACTGAAGGCCCTGCACCCCATTGTACTGAGACGGGCAGAGGGTAGAAAAAGGTGGAGGGAGGATGAGGACCTGAGTGAGCGAGAGGGAATGGAGATTTGAAGAAGATCTGACAGATAGGGGGGCGCAAGGTTATGGATGGCTTTGAATGTATAGAGAAGTATTTTGAAGTTGATTCTAAGTTTGACAGGAAGCCAGTGGAGCTGTCGGAGGATGGGGGTGATATGATGGAAGGAGGGGGTTCTCGTGATGATCCGGGCTGCTGAATTCTGAACAAGTTGAAGTTTATGGAGGAATTTTTGATGGACACCGAAGAGGAGTGAGTTGCAGTAGTCAATACGGGAAGTGACGAGACTGTGAACAAGGATAGCGGTGGTGTGCGGAGTGAGTGAGGGACGGAGGCGGTTTATATTGCGAAGGTGGAAATGAGCGGACCGGGTAATGTTATTGATGTGGGAGTGAAAGGATAGTGAACTGTCAAGGATGACACCCAGACTCTTCACCTGGGGGGAAGGAGATATAGTGGCATTATCAATTGTGAGGGAGAAACTGTCGGCTTTGTTTAGAGTGGATTTGGTACCGACGAGTAGGAGTTCAGTTTTATTGCTGTTTAGCTTGAGGAAATTGTGGGTGAACCAAGATTTGATTTCTGAGAGACAGTGAGAGAGGGACGAGGGTGGGAGAGAAGCGTCGGGTTTGCTGGAGAGATAGAGCTGGGTGTCATCCGCAAAGCAGTGAAAGTGTAAGCCAAATTTGCGGAAAATGTTTCCGAGTGGATGGAGGTAGACAATGAAGAGGAGCGGACCGAGGACAGAACCCTGGGGAACACCAGAAGAAACGGGGAGGGATTGTGAAGTAAAAGAATCAACTTGAATGAACTGAGAGCGGCCAGTGAGATATGAGTGGAACCAATGTAGAGGGGTGTTGGTGATGCCTATGGTAGAGAGTCGATTGAGGAGGATGGGGTGAGAGATTGTGTCGAAGGCTGCACTCAGGTCAAGGAGGATGAGGATGGAGATAAGGCCAGAGTCTGCTGCCATGAGAAGATCGTTTGTGATTTTTATGAGGGCTGTTTCAGTACTGTGACGGGGACGGAAGCCGGACTGGAATTGTTCATAAAGACTATTGTCGGTGAGGTGGGAGTGGATCTGAGAGGCGACAGTTTTCTCCAGAATTTTCGAGATGAAGGGAAGATGGGAAATGGGGCGTAGGTTATTGAAGTCATTGGGATCTGAACCAGTTTTTTTCAGGATTGGTGTGACAGCTGCAGTTTTGAAGAGTACAGGAACAATTCCAGTCGACAGAGAGGAATGGATAATGGCTGAGATGAAGGGAAGCAGAAAGGGTAGGCAGGATTTGACCAGAACTGTGGGGAGGGGATCAAGCTGACAGGAGGAAGTCTTGGATTTAATGATGAGGTCTGAAATTAATGAGAGATGGGGGAGTTCAAAAGAAGAGAACAGTTTGCAAGGGGTGAGAGGTTCAGATGAGGGGAAAGGTACAGAGGAGCCCAGATGCTGGTGGATTCTGTTGATTTTTTCATTGAAAAAGAGGAGAAGTGCATTGCAGGTGTCACGAGAGTAAAAGTGAGGTGGTAGGGAGTCAGGAGGTTGAGTGATTCTGTTCCAAAGGGAAAAGAGAGTCTTAGTATTTCCAGCATTGGAGCAGATGAGTCCGGAGTAGTAGTGTGATTTTGCTTGAGAGATGGAATCCTTGTAGAGGGATAGCTGAGCTGCATAGATGTCCTTGTGAGCAGTGAGGCCGGTTTTCCTATAAAGTCTCTCAAGCTGCCGGGTTTGGGATTTCAAGGAACGTAGATGAGGGGTGAACCAAGGGGCAGACCGAGTAAAAAGGACAGAGCGGGACTTGACAGGGGCGAGCGTATTGAGGATGCTGGTGAGACCAGAGTTGTATTGGAAAACCAAATCATCAGGAGTGGAGTCAATGTCCGGAGTCAGGGTGGTCAGCCATGCAGTGAGAGAGTCAATGTTAATGTCTTTAATATTACGGTAAACAATGGTCCGGGGTGATTTGGCAGTTGAGAGCTGGAGTGTAATGTTGAATGAGATAAGGAAGTGGTCCGTTATTGGAAGTTCGTCAGCAGTACAGTTGGAGGGGGAAATACCAGAGCAGCAGATCAGATCCAGGGTGTGACCTTTGATGTGTGTGGGAAAATCTACAAATTGATCAAAACCAAGACTGTTAATTGAAGAAGTGAAGTCAATGGTGAGAGGAAGAGCAGTGTTGTCCATATGTATATTAAAATCTCCCAGGATTATTACATTTGGTGACAGAGAGGAGAGATGGGAGAGGACAGTAGACACTTCATTTAAAAAGTCGCGGTGGGGTTTGGGGGAGCGGTACACTGTGGCAATAATCGTGGGGATGGGTCCGGATATTTGACAGGCAAGGCATTCAAAGGAGGAAAGTGGCGGGAGTGAAACCGAAAGTACTTTCCACTTCTCGCGGTATACTATCGCGAGACCTCCTCCGCGACCAGAATCGCGGGGCTTGGAAATGTAAACAAATCCCGGGGGAGTGGAATCGTTCAACTGTGAGAAGTCCCCGGGAGTTTGCCAGGTTTCATTCAAGCAGAGAATGTCAAGCTTACGGTCCGTGAGGATATCTTGAATGAGATTACCCTTCCCAGTAAGCGAACGGATGTTAAGTAGCCCGAAGTTGACGGCGGCAGTCTCGCTGCTGCGGGGGCCGTTAGCCGACCTAGCCAAGCCGGCTAACGCACGATGGTCGATGGATCGGCCGGCGTTTCTGGATGGCCGACGGGAGGAAGACCAGAAGGAGACGATGGTGTTGGATCGGTTGAGGCAGAAGCCCCGACGAGACCCACGATGAATATATTTCCGGGAAGGAAAGCGAACGATGTCCGGGAGCCGGTGTAGCGCAGGAGGAGGGCCCAGCCATTGGAAGCGGAGCCGAAGGAGCTCGGCCAACGAGTACTGGAGCAGACCCTTGACAGGTCGATGGAGGATCGACAGGTTGACAGGTAGGACGCTGAGACGCCGGGACGAAACAGTCGAAGATAGTTGAGAGTGCGAGACAGGCCTGAATGGGGGCTGGGTGGAATGACTGTGAGATGATGATCGTGATTCCATGCGAAACAGTAAAACAATCGAGCGTAAAAACACCGTAAAACACAAAAGTTTGTGGGAGAGCAGCGGCAGCCAAAAACGCGCCAGCGTTCACTCTACCCGGAAGTCCCAGAATGCTCCAAAGGAAGAATTAGAACAAAATATAGGAGCTGCTGGAAAGGCAGCCACTCTCGCGGCGCCATTTTACAGTCAAAATAACAAAAAAAAAAAACACAACACAACACATAGGACACAGACAGTCGCGCGATCTTCACCACTTTTCTGCATACACTTTGTTCTCCGAAGCAGTTATAGATGAAAGAAGAGAGAATAAGCAACCACACTCACACGCCTCGAATACGCAAACACTATATGGTCACCAACACTATCGGACACAAACAAGACAAAACTCCAGACCACACAGAACACAGCACTCAGAATAGCAACAGGATGCACACAAGACACAAACATACAACACTTGCATGAGGAAACAAAAACTCTCCCACTGAACACCCATCTAAAACTACACGCATCGCAAATCAGACAAAAAGCCCAACACCCAACCCACCCACTACACCCACTCACTCAACAACCACCACCACCCAGACAAAAGAAACAAACAATCTTCCACAACAACAACTACACACACAACAAAGACACAGCACCACAGGACACCAACAACGACACCATAAAACGGAACATGAAAGACATACACACCCACTTTGTACAAACACACTTGGACACCAGACAACACAACAAAGTAATACATGCACCAGCACCAGAAATAGACCCATCAGAGCAAGACCTACCACACAGAACCAGACAACTCCTAGCACAACTCCGAACCAACAAATCACCAGCCCTCCACTCCTACCTACACAACATTACACCGGACACACACCCAACACCACTCTGTGCGCTATGCGGCACGCAAGTGCACGACACACAACACCTGTTCACCTGCACAAACATACCCACCACACTGACTCCGGAGGACCTCTGGCGAAACCCAAGCGGAGTGGCGGCCCTGCTCGCCCGCTGGGCGGAGGAGGGGGGTCTGGGGATCCGGGAGACGGAGTGAGGGCCCGGTCCCCCAATGTCGGGGCACGGGTGGGGTCGACAACAACAACAACAACATCAAAGTGTCCTTTCACTAGTGGATCAGAGACATCAGGCTGAAAATGTGCAGACGTCTGCTACAAGCTAAGTTAAATACACTGAAGCTAGATGTTTTACATGCATATAATTATCCAAATTTTAAAAGGTAATGTCTTATATATTGATCCTGTTAAATAAAATTTTAAATAAAAAGGGAGACTAAAAAAACCACACACACACACACACACACATACACGCAAATAGCACTAGTGTCGTGGTAATTCTACGTAAATGTTAAATCACGCACTTGGGTTCCACCTTTCGCGTTGGCGACTCGGCACGACCGCGCAATCTGCGCTCGAAGGGGGGGCCACAAGGGCGGCCAGAATCGGTGCTACAGGGGCACTGGCCCTCGTTGACCCCCCGCCCCCCAGAACCGCCACTGGTTGAGCAGCAGCAATTTTTTCAAGGATTTTACAGATAAATGGAAGGTTGGAGATGGGGCGGAGGTTATCAAAGTTATTGGGGTCTGAACCGTGTTTTTTTAGTATAAGGGCAACAGCAGCAGTTTTGAAAAGTGATGGGACAATTCCAGAAGAAAGTGAAGAGTGAATAATGGCAGATATGAGGGGAAGCAGGGAAGGGAGACAGGATTTGACGAGGGATGAAGGGAGGGGATTAAGCTGGCATGTGGTGGGCTTGGATTTGTGAATGAGGTTGGATATTTTAGCAGGCATGGGTGCAACAAAATTGGGAAACGGATGACAAGGAGAAGGAGGTTCAGGTGGGGAGTGAGCTCGCAGGTTTTGATGGAGGTGATGATGAATCTTGACGATTTTGTCATTGAAGTACTGCATTATGGAGTTGCAGGTTGCTGTGTAGTACAGGTGGGGCCGGGGTAGAATTTGGTGGCTGGAGGATTTTGTTCATGACAGAGGAGAGAGTTCTTGAGTTTCCTTCATTGGAGAAGATGAGGCCGGAGTAATAGTTGGATTTGGTTTGTGCAATTAAGTCCTTATATTGAGGTTAAGACATCATAAAACGGGCAGTACAAACAGTTGCAGTACTCAATGACAAGACAATAGACCAGGACAGACAAATTAAAATGACACAGGATTTGATCAGAAGAACATTATTAAGATTAAGATATCCTTTATTTGTCCCACAATGGGGAAATTTACAGTCAGAGTTCAGAAAGGAAACCACAAGGCAGTGAGAGGAAAAAAAAAACACGTTCGAACTATCCTCTTCTGAGGATAATTTAAGTCCAGGATAAAAAAAGACCCTATCCCATAAATAAGCATATGACAGTTATAACAAGTCACAAGACGTAACGTAATGAGGGGGCTGATGAATAGGAAGGTGGACGGGGGACCGTAACGCGGCCCATCCTTCCAGCTGCGCGGTCCACCGAGCACTCCGCAGATCATTCCACGTTGCGGGGGAAAAGAATAGGAACGATGAAGACGGTGATGATAAGGATGTGTACTGTATGCGCATGTGATTGTCTGGTTGTATCTGCGTGAACAGGCCGCAGCTGCTTCGTCAAGGTCTGCTCATGGAGACAGTCCTGGCTTATCAAGGAAGTCAACATGGCGCCCGAGTTGGCAGCCGTCGGCAAGTGTTCTCATGAGCCTTGCTTTTTTAGTTGTTTTTGTGTTTGTTTTGTCACTTTGTGTTTGTTGTTACGTCGTGTGGACCTGATGTGGACGTTTTTCAGCATTTTTTGGCCACGACATTCATCAAGGGGGAGACTCTGTGCTTGGTGGTTGCACCTTCTTGGCATCATGGCTATACCAGCACTGTTTTTGACTGGGAGGAATGTCGGCGCCATTTGACTGTCGTTGTTGGACAGTCCCTGGGCGCTTGTGTCTTGTGCCTGTAATGGGCAGCTTTTTTCACAGCCCCGCTTTGTTCAGCGGAGAGATCGGTGCTGTTGGAGGGTCTGCGGATGGATGGATGTAAGGCTTGAGGAGCCGACGATGAGAAGAAAGGAGCGTTAGCGCGCAGCGCCAATGCGGATTTGAAATGGGGAGTCGCGGCTTGGAGTTTGAAGCGGATTATGTGGGTCAGGAGAAGTGAACTAATCTCTTTTCGTCAATGGACGCTACAGCTTCGTGTTTGCTTTCAAAACTTAGCTTGTAGCAGACGTGTGCACATTTTCAGCATGACGTCTCTGATCCACTGGTGAAAGGACACTTTGATCCTCTCCTCTTTCATCTATAACTGCTTCAGACAACAAAGTGTATGCAGAAAATTGGTGAAGATTGCACGACTGTCTGTGTCCTATGTGTTGTGTTGTGTTTTTTTTTATTTTGACTGTAAAATGGCGCCGCGAGAGTGGCTGCCTTTCCAGCAGCTTCTATATTTTGTTCTAATTCTTCCTTTCATAACTTTGCTGCCGTGAATTGGGAATTTCTCCATTCCGAGACTAATAAAGGTTTTCTTATCTTATCAGTCCATGGCCGAGAAGGAGGGGGTGGTGGTGGGGGCACTAGCTTCCGTGCATACCTTCCACCCAGGAGAAAGGGGTCCAAATACCGTTGTTTGTTTTGGAGGGACGGCCGCCAACAATTTCAGGTGGCCTTGAGTCCGTTGGCTGTATCCCTTCACTGGCGCCCATCAGCCAAATCCGCAATTACTTTCCAAAGCGTAGATTCAACTTCTCCAGTTGAAAACCATCATGCGGAGATGCTCCAAAAACGCATCCATTTTGCGGTTGAGCTCAGTCATCGCTTGAGTGTTGTATATCTACGCCGTGCCGTCCCCAACAAAAAAAAGACCGGCAGCTTCTTGACTTTCAATAAAGCCGCTCCCGTCGGTTGAATTTTACGATAGATCAGGAAAAAACTGCTAGCACCAAACAACAGCACACCTGCTATCAGAAAGTCCGATAATGTCTTCCTCCTACTCAACGGACAGTATTGACAGGCACACCATTCTCCACTCCTCCAAGGATCTCGGGTGTAGCCAGCAGCAAAAGTCCCCGAGGGGCAAGTAGGCTCCGCACTGCCTGCTCTTCTCGTCGAGAAAATTTTGTCGATGGCATCGAGACCAGCCAACCAATTCCATGTTTGTTTTTAGGATGAAAAATACGACAGGAAGCTAGGAAATGTCAGTCAAAGACATGGACTGAGTGGCGAGCAGGGAAGGGTGGGGGAGACAGGAGCAAAGGCAAACGCGTCCGCCTTCGTCGAGAGCCAAGCAAGAAAAGACTGCCAACAGTGAAATATGGTGGCGGCAGTGTGATGGTGTGGGGCTGCTTTTCTGCCTCAGAACCTGACAACTCGCATCAGGCCATTCACTTTTTCGCAGCTCCCAGCATAGACTAAAATAACATTTGACACTGCCCATTGTACTATGGTACCTACCTTCTACATGGAGTGGCAATTAAGGGGAATGTTTATTCTCATCTCTCATTTCCTTGTTTTCAATCAATTAATCATCGTTGGACAAAGCCACCAGCCATGCTAGTTTTGCTTTATTACCAAGCTGTTGTTTTCAAACTATACAGTATATATGAAAATAAATATAGATTCACATATTTTTCCCTGCACTGACAATTGGGTTCATGCTGAATAAATGAATCAAAACAGCCCTTACCTCCATTGATATTTCAATACCTGTCCCAAAATGAATATACAATGATTGGCTAGATGGAAAAAACAGAGCAATTTGGCAGCCCAGTTCAGATTAGCAGCAGGTACAGTATGTGTTAACAGTGTGTCTGTTCTGGACATGTTGCGCTGATTACTGTAGATGAGAGCACATGCATGCTTGGTATAAGTTGGTCTCTCCTTCTTTGGGTCGATAACGAGTCATCATCATCAACAGGGAACTGGAAATTCAAAATCCGGATGACCCAGGAGATTAGTCTCTGTTCGAATTGATTCTTCACTACCACTACTTCTTGACTAGAAGAGTCAGGAGTCCGATATCAGTTGAACAGAATATAAATTGCCTATACAGTATATGCTTGAAATTTGGATACACTTCCTAATTGTGCTTTCTATTTGTACAGTATGTTGGTGAAAGTGAGCGGGCTGTTAGACAAGTCTTTCAAAGGGGCCGCAATTCTTCTCCTTGTGTCATCTTCTTTGATGAGATTGATGCTTTATGTCCTCGACGTTCAGGCCATGAGGTGAGAAAATATGTACTAAATATAGGTACAATATCGGCACACCAGTGACTTGCCCTTCAAGGTCAAGTCAAGTAAAAAAAATATAAAAATTCGATGCTCCCCCTCTAATCCAAACATGATATTCTGATTAATATCTTACAAATTCTCCATTTGTGAATGTCTTATGACCAAACACAGAAAACAAGCGAGGCGGGATTGGTCGTTACCTGAGCCCTTATGCAATGTGATGTCATTTTCAGTCGACAGCAAGTGGCAAAATGTAAGATGGATAAAAACTGATGCATTTTGCCGCTTAATTCATGTTCCACAAATCCAATATTAATCAGAAAGTTGTTTGGGCTTTCTATGTGACTCATGGGGTCACATAGAATATATTATTGACTTGACTTTCCATTTAACATTTACAAGTTTTATAATAGAGTACAGTAAATTTCAAAATTTACACAACTTTTTCATCCATCCATTTACTTCTGCTTACTTTTGGTCAAATTGCGGGCACAGCAGCTTTAACAGAGAAGCCCAAACTTCCCTGTCCCCAGCGACTTCACACGAAGCATTCCTAGACAAGCCGGGAGACAGTCTTTCCAGTGTGCCTTGGGTCTTTCCTGGGGCCTCCTCCTGATGAAAGGTGTCCAGAACACCTCAACAGGGTGGCGTCCAAGCATCCTAATCAGATGCACTCATCTGGATCCTCTCAATGTTGAGGAGCAGTGGCTTGACACTGAGCCCCTCCCAGATAAGTGAGCTTCTTACTGTATCTCTCAGAGAGGGCCTGGACACCCTGTGGACACTCATTTCGGACACTTATATCCGGAATTATGTTCTTTTGGTCACGACCCACAGCTCGTAACCATAAGTGAGCGTCGGAACCTAGATCGACCTAATTGAGAACTTTGCCTTTTGGCTCAGTTACTTCTTCACCATGACAAACTGATACTGCCCTGATCAGCCAGTTGATCCCCTGTTTCATTCTTTTCTCATTCGTGAACAAGACCCCAAGATTGTTGAACTTCTCCATTTTGGGCATAATCTCTTCCCTGGAGATGCAACTCCACCCTTTCTTGGCTGAGACCATAGTCTGAGATTCGGAGGGCTATGTTTCAGCCCAACTGCTTCACACTCCTCTGCAAACCCTTACTGCAGGTGTCCAAACGGGTTCGGGGATTGCCGCCACGACAGGCAACTTGGGGCTATAGTTCCGGTCAGCCACCTCTGCAGTGGAGGCGCGGAAGATGGTCCGCTCGGACTCATTGTCCTCCGCCTCACCCGGAATGTGAATGAAGTTCGACCGCAGGTGGGAATGGAAAGTGAGAGTGGGGACTCTGCTTGTTGTTCCTTGCAGGCCCTCAAATTACGTTTGGGTCTCCCTGGTTGGGCCGTTTTTTTCCCTCTGCCATCAGAGCCAGCACACCATTGTGTGAACAGCTGACTGCTCTTTTCAAGCAGTTCTATAAGACATACGGCCTTAAATCCAATGATGTGTACCCCACCTCCTGCCCAAAAAGAGCTGGGATAGGCTCCAGCACGCCCCACGACCCTTGTGAGGATAAGCGGATTAGAAAATGGATGGATGTTTTTATAGTGATGCATGTACTGTATGTCTGCATTGAATTATCTTGTCTATCTTCAGTCAGGAGCCAGCACACGTGTGGTGAACCAGTTGCTAACAGAAATGGATGGCTTAGAAACTCGCCGACAAGTCTTTATCATGGCTGCAACCAACAGACCAGGTAGTGATCCAGATTTTGTCCAGCCTGTTGGGGGGGGGGGGGAACAAACACACTTTTTACTTGCTGGCTGTATGGCCAGTCCATAAAATACCCTCAACATCAGGGGTGGGCAATTATTTGCCAGAATCGGACCGAGTAAGAATCGCTTCCTTGTTTTTCAAAGTCTTGTAGATTTGAGTCTTTCCGACTCCAGGCATCTCCTGAATGTTTCGTACTTTGTTACCCACTTCCTTTAATCAGATACATATCACTTTCCCTTCCATGGTCATTACTCTCTCCCTCTTTCTTCATCTTCCCCTCTCTCCCTGTGCTCTGCGACTTGAAATAACTGCGCCACCTGGCGTTGAAATACCTGCAATCAAACCTTCATTGTGCACCAATCTTCGGCGGGCCAGATTAAAAAGACCAATGGGCCGGATCCGGCCCGCGGGCCGTATGCCCACCCCTGTTGAGTCACCATATACCAGAAATAGGCCTGAGACACTTGTGTCTGTCCAAACACTGAACCGAAATTGTACTTTTTTGTGGTACGCAGCAATTAGGGTTGGTACCGCTGAACACCGATTCACGTGAAATCAAAATGGTACCAAATTTCAGTTCCGAAGCACATCTTTATTAGTTGTAACTGTGCCTCAGTGGAAGAGTTGCTGATTTTCCTTGGGGCACTTGAACGTAGGGCATACTCCAGCGTAATGACATCACCCACTCACACAGGCTTTCACGCACCAATTATACCTTTATACCTACCTAATCGAACCCGACATGTTAAAAATGTCTTTAAAAAAAAAGTAGTGAAGTGAAACATTGCCTATGATGCCCAAATGGCAAATCGTGAAAAAACACAGAGAACTTGATTGGTCCACTGCCCCGGTTTATTTTTCTCCAAATCATCCCTCCCCCACCCCAGTTTGTCTGTTCATGGCTCAAGCGTTTTCAGAAGCTGAGCCATGATGCGTCGTTACCCGAGCACTGAGAAACTGTGATGTCATTTTCAGTCAACAGAAAGTAAGAAAATGGCCGATGGACATCATCAGTTCGATGATACGGCTTAAATCATTTTCTACAATGTCTGCCAGCTGGCAATCTGTCTAGGATGTGCTCTGCTTGTCATAGTCAATAGTGCTGGTCAAGTTGTTGAATCACCAGAAAATAGTGTTTTTTTAAAATTTATGACACTAAATAGTTCCTTGTTTCCCCATCATGCCAGATATCATTGATCCTGCTATACTGAGACCAGGTCGTCTAGATAAAACATTGTATGTTGGTATGCCACCTCCAGCTGACCGCCTTGCAATTCTGCTGACCATTACAAAGGTACGTTAAGGATCTTGCCTTGAGAAAGTATCTAAGCACCTTGAACGTTTTGACCTTTTGCAAAATGTCAGCTTTTAAACAAATATATAAAATAAGATTGGTTCCACTGGGAAGTGGAAACAACGTATATGGTCTTTGAAACTAACCTTTAAAAATGCGAAAAATCTGTCCAAATTTGAAAGAGCTTTCAAAATGGTGAACTTCCTGTTAGATTTTAGACAAGAGCCTTTTTGTAGGTCGTGGGGTCTTACATATTGGTCCAAATTTTCATAGATCTTGGTGAAAAATACAACTGGGGCTTCTTCGCCATGGCAACATCATCTCATGAAAATTACAAACGTATTTCAACATCACGAAATACTAAACACGCATCCCAGCAATAATGAGGTAGATCTGGTTCACCCGCTCAGAGAAAATCATCAAAGATCAAGACATATTTCCTTTAGCTAATCAATCGGTGGCACTACCACTATGATTAAAAAAAAAAATTGGGGATGAATTCTTCGATGAAATGTGTTTTTTTTATATCACATAGATAACCCAAGGAAACACAAAATTTTAATTTCTAAATGCCAATTTGGACCAAAAAAAAAAGATTCCAAACCTACCTGTCCCTGTGTGAAAAAGTAACATTAGAACCTAATACTTTGTGCCACCCTTGGCAGCATTAACTGAAATCCAATGTTTGCGATAATTGGTAATGAGTCTTTAACATCACTGTGGAGGAATTTTGGCCCACTCTTCTTTGCAAAATTTCTTGAACTCCACGATATTGGAGGGTTTTCTAGTATGAGCTTCTTCTTTCAGGTCACACCAGAGCATCTAAATTGGATTCAAATCCAGACTTTGATTTGGCCACTCCAAAACGTTATTTTATTTATTTTTGTAGCCATTCAAAGGTGGAATTGCTGGGGTGTTTCGGATTGTTGTCCTGCTGCATGATCCAAGAATACTTGAGTTTGAGAGCACAAACTGATGTTCACATGTTCTCCTTCAGGACTTCTGGGAGACAACAAAATTAATTGTCCCGTCAATCACAGCTTGTCGTCTCGATCCAGAGGGAGCAAAGCAGAACAGACTTTCACAATGCTACCACCATGCTTAACTCTTGGCTTAATGTTATTTTTGTTAAATGCTGTGGCATGTTTTTTGTCAAATCTAATGGGCCGCACATATTCCAAAAGGTTCCATTTTTGGCCACCGACGTTTTTTTCAAGTCTTGAGGATCATCAAGATGTCTTTTGGAAAACGTGAGACGAGCCATTTTGTTCTTGGTGGACAGCAGTGGTTTTCCTTTGGGAACTCTCCCATGGATGCAATTTTTGGCCAATGTCTTTCTTATGGTCGGGCTGTGAACACTGACCTGAACTAAGGCCAGCAACATCTGGAGTTCTTTGGATGTTGTTCGAGGTTCAAAATTCAACCGAGTGGAGCGGCTCTTTTGGAAGTGAAGAGGCTGCCGGTCTAAGGATGGCATAGTGTGGATGTCCAACACTCAGATTCAGACTGTGCTCCACCACAAACTGTTGTGGTTTTGGAGCGTCACTGCAAGATGGACAACAACTTGGAGAAACTGGAATCCGTGCTCAAATATTGAAAGAAATCGCAGATTTGGCTGATCTACGCCACTTAAGAGACATAAGGCTGTCTTAAATTGTTGGGCAGCCTGCTACCAAAACAATATCTGCTATCTCGACCTTCGATGAAAGTACGCACGGAAGCTAGTCCCCCACCATCACCCCCTCCTTCTCGGCCATAGACTGATATGCCAGGACTGTCTCAATGAGAAGACCTTGACGTACCAGCTGCGGCCTGACACCCACACACAGCCAGACAATCACTCGCGCTTACACTCCCTTGTATCACGGCCTTCATTATTTATGCCTTGTGACCTGTTGTAACTGTCATATGCTTGTGCAGGACTTTTTTTGCCGAACTCAAATTATGCTCAAAATGAGGATAGTTCGAGTGTGTTTTCTTTTCTCCCCCTCTCCCTCCCTTGTGGTTTCTTTCTGACTTCCAGGTTGAGTAAACGCTAGTGCAGGGGTGCCCATTAGGTAGATCCTGATCTACCTGTAGATCTAAGACAGGTCCCAAGTAGATCCGAGGAGTGTCGAGGAGAAAAAAAAACAAACGACCATCTGTGTGTCTTTGTACATATAATTTTATTTTTTGTGTTAATGTACACTGCACCCTAATCATCTTAGCAGTCTCATTTTCACCCAAAAAATATTTAAAAATAAAATAAAGCAGGTAAATCTTGAATTTACGGTGGCGCGTGATTACATCACCGGAAGTTGTTAGCTCTCAGCAGTCTACAATTGCAGCTTGTGATCAGAACTGTTGCGCTCTATCTGTTATCGTCATTATTCTTATTCAGAGTTTGCATCGTGTACAATTCACCGAGGGCACGAGCAAAGAATAGGAATCTAGGAGCGCCCAGGGAAGTGCGTGTGCGTGTGCGCGCGCGTCCCGGTAAGGGTAGATCCCGGGAGGTTAGTTGATCGAAAAGTAGATCTTCGATCCAAAAAGTTTGAGCACCCCTGCGCTAGTGCATTTGGCTGGCGCTGCTCAACCCGTATTGTGTTTTACTGTTTTTGTTATTGTAAAGTGTCCTTGGGTGTCTTGAAAGGTGCTTATAAATAAAATTATACACTTACACAAACATTCCCAGAGGGGAGCCAACCCTCCTTTGCTGTTTTACACTTGATGTTTTTATTGAACTTTTTAAAAAATATATTGTGTGGTCTGTATAAAACATTTATTTAAAATATAAATGATTAATAGATTGCTGAAAATGTCCAATAATTTTATATGATAATCAAATTTTAAAGAAAAATAGAGAATGGGATCTGTATCATTGTCAGGATGTAAAATGACCTTTATTGAGATATACATGCACCTCTAAATGAAATGATGTGATGATCTTTTTGTCAAATTTTTAAAATAAACATCTTTTTATCTATCCTGTAGAATGGAACCAAACCTCAGCTGGAGCAAGATGTTAGTCTGGAAGAGATTGCATATGATGAACGCTGTGACTGCTTCACGTAAGTTTCAAATGGAAATGTCAGCATCCCACATTTCATGAAAGGCCCAGTGCTCCAAAGCCTGATCTGTACTGCTAAATTTGCATAACTTACCACAGGTCTTCTGTAAAATGTTTTTTGCTCACTGCTGCTCTTAAATATTTGGCTTCAGTCACACAATGTGTACCCCACCCCCACCCCCCAGGCCACATTCCTAACATGCGGTCCACTTGAGTTTGCCACAGTAATAATTTGAACTTTTCCTGCTTCGTCAGTCTCAGGAGGGCAAGCGTTTTGTGAAAATGCACATTAAGTTCCTTTACTAAAACAAACTTCTGTTATTTCAATCAATATCTTAACATGTTCATTAACATTTCAACATAGAACATCTTATCTTAGAACATTCATTCATTCATTCATCTTCCGAACCGCTTGATCCTCACTAGGGTCGCGGGGGGTGCTGGAGCCTATCCCAGCTGTCTTCGGGCAGTAGGCGGGGGACACCCTGAATCGGTTGCCAGCCAATCGCAGGGCATACAGAGACGAACAACCATCCACGCTCACACTCACAGCTAGGGACAATTTAGTTCAATCAGCCTGCCACGTTTTTGGAATGTGGGAGGAAGCCGGAGCACCCGGAGAAAATCCACGCAGGCCCGGGGAGAACATGCAAACTCCACACAGGGAGGCCGGAGCTGGAATCGAACCCGGTACCTCTGCACTGGGAAGCCGACGTGCTAACCACTGGACTACCGGGCCGCCCATCTTATCTTAGAGCATCTAAATCATTTTTGCATCCATTGAATTTATGTTCTTTGGAATTTTAATTTTCTTTGAAGGATGTCATGATAGCCACCTAGTAGCAATGTGAGACGGGCCCACCATCTTGGTTATATTTTCTAAAAAAATAATAAAACATCCGATTTGCACTACAAAACCTCTAAAATCTCACTTTTTCAGTGGGCATTTTCACACCTTAAAGGACCCAAAAGGGGCCGACCAACTTTCTCCCCATGATTCTGGCGCAAGCATGGCTCTTGTCAAGTCCATCAATTTGACATTCAAACATTAAACACAAGGAGGAGACAGGAGACTCAATTCTGGTACCAGGGGGGAACGAGGAGAAGCGTGGGTTTCAGTTCTCTGCACGTCACCCACAGTGCACATTCTTGATTATAAATGTGAGTATATAATGATTAAAAGCATAAGCATTCTTCATTGCAGCCATAATCAATTTATCATTGCAGACATCAGCATTCTTCTTTGCAAGCATAATCAATTTATCATTAATGGCCTAATAATAATAAGCATTCTTCTTTGCGGGCATAATCAATATATTATTAATAATAAGCAAATGTATGATAACTAAAAACAATCAACCTAACAGCTATCCTACCTCCTTACAACATTGCAGTCTTGTCGGGAAGTGACCCTGGCTATCAGCTAATAGTCTCATGCAGCAAGGAATACCTCTGCATCATTCTTTGATTCCTGTAAATATGACTATCTAACGCTGCAAATTCAACAAATGACTACCGGTATTTTGAGTTCTTTACAACCAATAAAATGTCTTGGAATTCTTTTGTGCGTAATTTGAGCCTTTTTTTTAACCTATTATCATGAGGATGGGTCAAAAACATTTGAATTACAGATATTAACCTATTCAATGACAGCCATTTTCAGTGGTCACCCCTCTTGAGTGCAAGCCTATTACAGCATTTTGACCGTTTTTT
The DNA here is from genome assembly GCF_025434085.1 of Hippocampus zosterae. Lineage (NCBI taxonomy): Eukaryota > Metazoa > Chordata > Actinopteri > Syngnathiformes > Syngnathidae > Hippocampus > Hippocampus zosterae. The sequence goes on along the minus strand of NC_067461.1, from coordinate 23,186,960 downwards.
TCAGAACCCACAGAATATTGTGTTCTACAATTATTTATAGATCAAATCTATCGAATGAAAGAATACATTTTCACTAGTAAAAACAACTTGATTTCGCCTCTTCAATTCTCTGGTCCTCAACCAGTTCTGCTCTTTCCTCTTTGGGTGCCATAAACTGAAACATCAGATGGTGCCCTCACCCAAAAATTTGCTGTTAACAGAAAGTGCTAGGGGCGTGCCTTTAGCGTCCTCTTCTACTCCCAACCTTCACTCATTGGGGACTGGTGCCTGCTAGAGACGTGACTTTAGCATCCCCTTACACGCCCACCCTTCACTCATTGGCGGACTTCCGCATGCCTGTCGACACTCACTCCGCCTTTTCTCTATATAAACAGCGTGTCGGCCAGAGGTGCTCTCAGTCTTTGGAACTCGGCGCATACATTATAAAGCGTCCTCTCCATTTTGGAGAAAATTTAAGACTTTTAATGGCGCCTTATAGTTGTGAAAATATGGTACCCATTTGTGTCCATCACATTTGGCATATACTAAGGTGATGCACTCTCCCACTGCTGTTTTGCATAGGACTGAACCCCCTAAACCAAATAATCGCCAATACAGGCTATGGATACTGCCTCAGAAATGGATCTACGATCAGTCACCTCCTCTACATGTGGATGACATAAAGCTGTATGCTCAGAGCGAAAGGGACATAGACTCAGCAGCGACATCGGGATGTCATTCGGGCTTGAGAAAGGCGGATGGTCGGATGGTGACTAAGAGGGGCAAGCAGAGACGTGCGGTCAGGGGAAGCAGTCTGGAATTGCAGCTTGTGATCAGAACTGTTGCGCTCTATCTTTTATCGTCATTATTCTCATTCAGAGTTTGCTTCGTGTACAATTCACCGAGGGCACGAGCAAAGAATAGGAATCTAGGAAGGCCCAGGGAAGCACTTTAAAACAGTACGTGTGAGCTACGATAGTTAACGTGGTCACACGTGCGAGCATGCCTCCGTTTCAGGCTGTTTCTCATCAGAGTGTGTGTGTGTGTGTGTGTGTGTGTGTGTGTGTGTGTGTGTGTGTGCGCGTGCGTGTGTGCGTGTGTGCGTGCGTGCGTGCGTGCGTGCGTAAGGGTAGATCCCGAGAGGTTAGTTGATCGAAAAGTAGATCTTCGATCCAAAAAGTTTGAGCACCCCTGCTCTAAACAGTAGTCTCGGGGTGCGACATATACCTGCCATAGGCCTTGGTCAAACGTACCGGGTTTGCTTTTACTTTTCCACTGCAGGTGGTGCTACAAGGCCATTTTGTTTGCCTTGTTTATGACAGCTTTAACGTGCCACATTACTATTTACTACACCTCCAGGGGCATCTTTGTTCTCTTTCACGCCGCCGCCACTTTAGCATCTGCATGCTATTCTCAGTTACGTCAGCCTTTCCTCCCTTTTAGCAGCATGTCTTCACAACATCAGTCAGTCCGCATTTTTGGATGCCCTGTCTATTTGGGAGAAAATTAAAGACTTAATTGTGCCTTGTGGTTGTGAAAATACGGTGATGGAAAAGCGCCTTTTGACTTTCTATCCCTTACCCAGTGTTCCTTGAGGCAACAAATGTTCTGCTTTTTTGACCTCGGTTCAACACAATCTGAGTAAGGATACATGTACCAAAACAACAGCCTGATTACACCCTTAATATACTGTACTAGCTGGTTCGCCGCCCTCCGGGCGGCTCATCAGCTAGTTCCTGCGGAAGGCTGGTAAGGTGGGCCTTCGGCCCACAAAAGTGTTGTTGCTTGGTTCAACTTTTTGTTCATCTTCATTGCTTATCGCGAAAATAAAGAGATGTTTAGCTCTATTAAATAACTAACAATTTCATTGCAATGCTTGTGGGTAGACAACATTTTTTCGCTAAGATGCCCGCGCGATCGTAGTGAGCCACTGCCTGAGCGGCGCAGTGGCGGCGCATAGCGGCGCGGTGAAGTAGGTACGTTTTGAAAAGGGACAGACGGAAGGACAGACCGCGTGCGGGACGACGCGCAATATATATATAGATGTGCCGAATTGGCCCGAATTTAAGACAGCCCTGATAATAAGACGACCCCCTCTTTTTCAAGACTCAAGTTTGAAAAAAGACTTTTTGAACACCCATTTAATTTTTATACAGAAAATAACGTTTAAATATGCAAACTAAAGTGCAATCACATTCGTAAATGAATGGCTTCTGGTTTTTGAAATGTAAATTACATCATAACTTCTCAGCTGCCGATTAACCTGGCCGATCTTCGACCCACGTTTCTCCATTTTCTGTTATCTCTTCTATTATTTTCTCTCTTTTCTTTCTTACTGCTATTTTTTATTTTTCTTCTTCGTGCTACCACAATTTTTATTTTTATTCTTCGTGACGGGTTCACTTTGGCTTGGGGAGTGAAGTTCAGCATTCACTTCAAGGATAAGGTATAACGTCTAGACCCCGAATATAAGACGACCCCCACTTTTTAATGTCTTATTTCAATGCAAAAAACATCGTCTTATATTCGGGCCAAAACGGTATCTACCTGCCTGTCTGTTTCTTGATCCTAAAATATCCTGTTTGGTACAGTGGTGCTGACCTGACTGCGTTGGTGAGGGAAGCATCAGTAAATGCTCTGAAGGCCCACCTGAAGTCCAGCTCTTTCCAACCTTCTTCCTCAGGTAAGTTAAATCTTGTTTATTCTCTTTTATAATGGCATTTGTCAAACCACCAACATGCTGAGAAGACCAACTTAAAAATAAAATCTTCCCAAATTTAGTAGGATACGTACATCAGTGACGTGATTTATTTTAGAGTTTGTGGCAGCACTTGGGGGATGACTGGACTCATCTTCCTGACTGAAGGTTTGAGCCCAGTTTCAGTTTAAAGTGCCATCACATACTATTGCCAACAACATCAACATGTCATCCTGACATCGTGTTCAATTGCGAATCATTCATTCATTCATTCATTTTACGATCCGCTTTGTCCTCACAAGGGTCGCGGGGGGTGCTGGAGCCTATCGCAGCCGCCTTCAGGGAGTAGGCAGGGAACACCCTGAACATCGCAGGGCACACAAAGACGAACAACCATCTGCACTCACACTCACACCAAGGGACAATTAAGAGCAGAGGTGTCCAAAGTCGGTCCTCAAGGGCCGCCGTCCTGCCTGTTTTCCAGCTCTCCCGGGAGCAACGCACCTGATTCAAATCATCAGGATGCTACTAATAATGCTTCAGACCTGGCTGATGATCTGATCATCTGAATAAGGTGTATTGCGGCTGGGAGAGTTGGAAAACAGGCAGGACGGCGGCCCTCCAGGCCCGGAGCTGGACATGCCTGATTTAGTGTATTCAATCAGCCTGCCATGCATGTTTTTGGAATGTGGGAGGAAACCGGAGTACCCGGAGAAAACTCGCGCAGGCCCGGGGAGAACATGCAAAGTCCAGGCTGGAGCCGGGATCTAACCCACGGCCTCTGCACTGTGAGGTCAACTCGCTAACCACTCACCCAGTGGGCCGCCCCAATTGCTAATCAAGGAACCAAAAACCCCTCCAAAGACAAACAAACAAACAAACAAACAAACAAACAAAAAAACGAACTCCACTGACATTGTAGAATGCGGTGTCTGTTTCCAGTGTCAGCAAGTAATGGCTAGGTGCTAGCCGTCTGACTAATTTTGACAAGCAATTTAATAAGCAAAAATGACGATGCACACTTCTGATGCTAACAGCCTGACACAGTTGCATTAAAAAGTACTTTATCCAAATACGTGATTATTTGATAGAATTTTCAGTAGGGTGTCCAAATAACGAAACATTCAATTTTGTCAGTGCTTACAATGGAGAGAATAAAGAACAAGAAATGCAAACTTGTGGGTGATTTTGTTTCATACAGGTCACACATTCTCCCATGGACCTGTCGCTGATATCAGAGTGAGCAAAAAGAATATGGAAGAGGCCTTTGGAAAGATTAGACCATCTGTGTCAAAGAAGGTAAGCTTAAAAGTAGAATTGGCTCACTTGGCTGTATATCTTGCAGATGAAATAGTTCTTATTCATCCCTTTGTGGCAATTTCACTCCCAGCAAGGAGGTTGTGTCCCCCACTATGAATCATTCCTTAGATTTTTTTTTTAACCCTCGTAGTGCACCGCTTGCGATAAATGTAAAATGATGTCTTTGAATCAAAGGCAAAGGCATTCAGAAAAACACGAGAGAGCTGAAACTTATGGAGGGGTTCTAAAATGGCCTAAATTTCATGACATCACCGCCTGATAATTCTCAGGCATTGCAGCAATAATAAAAAACGTTTTGATACCTTAATCTTCACAATTTACATATTTTGCACCATAGAGACCCATTATAATTCATATTTTTGAATGCATCGTAAACCTAATGCGTAAACTAGGGATGTGAATCTCAGCACTGAGGACGATTCGATACACATCTCGATGCACTACCAGCGATAAGATACTTAAACGATACGTGGAATTTTCTGGCGACATGATGCGATACGTTTCACCGTCTTCACGATGTTAGTTCAAATCAATGCGATCCGATACGATACAGTGCAATTTGTTGTGATATTGTGCAATTAAACATGATGCAAATACGCAAAGAAAAAAAGTTTAAAAAAAGATGGAATTCAGTATGGTATTGCAAAAAGTAGACCACTTTATTCCCTATAAACAGTAGAACGTGTAAAACAACTTATTTCAGCCCTTTCACAATTGGGTTTTGTGCAAAGAAAATGTAAACAATTTGGCACCTGAGACTCACAGCTGTTGCTGTTGTGTAAACACAAACAGACTACTCACTGAGTGTCTTACATGAAATATCCATCTCCATAGGACAGAAAAAAATACCAATTGAAACAATGTGGCAGTCACCGCCTCAAAGCTGCTGTGTGTATTGTAGCGTACACAGACCACTCTGACTGAGTCAAAATGAAATGTCCAAAAGAGTCATCCATATATAGTTTTTCCTTGCGCGGTCACAGTGAGCTGCAAGGGGACCCCCAAAATAAGAGGTGATTTTTTTCTGATCCTGACCTGTTTTGCCAAGAGTTTCTCCGGTGTCCAACGAGGAACTGGACGGGGAGGCGCGGGGAGGGGGCGGGAAACTTGTCGGTGATCTGGTGCCATTGTTTTAAGTGGTCTGCATATTTGTGGTGCTGCCGTTGTATGGCTTCGTAGTGCGACATTCTTTGCAAATTACGGAGCTTTTATCAATCTTTCCGTCTTTCTTTTCAAAGCCGTAGTATTTCCAAACATAAGATCTGAATGTTGCGGAAGCATTAAATACAGTAGTTTCTTCGCTGCTGCTTGCGCGAACTTCCATAGTGTTTCGCTAGTTGTTGGACTGTATGTGACGCACGGCTTTCGTCCGTATTCAACACAAAACGCAAAGCAATGATGGTGCATTCATTGCGCCTAGGAAAGGGCAGATAGGTGACGTTTAACATGAATAAAACGGCACTTGAATCGGATTATACCGGTACCCACCAATGCATCGTGATGAATCTCGATTTCACCCGTCATTCGCGTCGTACCCAGTGAATGAGCCGATGAACTCGCATCGCGCACGTGCGCATCGATGTATCGATTAATATCGATTATTTTCCACGCCCTTAGTGTAAACATGCATTTCACGCAATTTTTACATCAATCGCTTTGTTTTCGCTTGGACAGACGTATGCATGCCGCATTGTTGGGTTGAGGTCATTCCAATTGTGCAACTTTTAGGTGGCGCCAGAGGATCGCAAATGAGTTTGCCTTTTTGCAGGAGGCTTCAAACCAATGCATTTTACATGAACACGTCCGGTCGGGATTGTTAGTAGGGCTTGGTTGGGACCTCCAGACACAATTTTTTTTCCTTTTGCAAAAAATAAAGAATAAAAAATCCCAAAGAACTAATAAAAACTATATATGTATGGATAGCACAGATGCCTCTGAACATTTTGAGTGTTTGGAAAAAAAAAAGAATGTATAACACAAAATACATCATTACAAAAATTGTAAAATGCGTAATTTAAGGCCTTTTTAATTTGGAGCACACAAGGGTTAATCACTCTAATCTGGGCATCATCATACATGGACGCGAAACATCACCGTTTGAAACCCCCAACAACACATAAATTAATAATAATAATAATAATAATAATACATTTTATTTATAAGCGCCTTTCAAGACACCCAAGGACACTACAATAACAAAAAACACAAAACAATACGATAGCAGGGATCAGTCAATTCTGGCAAGGAAAACCATGAAATGCCTATTTAAAGTGTCAAAAGCACAAAAGGGAATGGTTTGGGAAACTACCATACATTCTCCAAAACTGTGATGAAAGTATGGAGATGCTCCAATGTTTCCAACTCTCACTGGAGGAGGTCGCAGCTGAGTGTTAAGCAGCTGGGATGGAAATCAGCACTTCCAAATCTGAGACAATGGTGCTCAATCGGAAAAAGGTGGTGTGCCCTCTCCAGGTCGCGGATGAGACTTTGCCCCAAGTGGAGGAATTTAAGTATCTTGGGGTCTTGTTCATGAGTGAGGGTGGAATGGAGCCTGAGATCAACAGGCAGATCGGTGTAGCGTCTGCTGTGATGCGGACTCTGCATCGGTCTGTCGTGTTTTTGTTTTTTTTTACCGGTCAATCTACATTCCTATTCTCACCTATGGTCATGAAGTATGGGTTGTGACCCCCTACACCCCCAAAAAATCCCAGATATGGAAGCGCCCAAAATGAGTTTCTCCACAGTTTGAGCTCTCCCTTAGAGATGGGGTGAGAGGCTCGGTCCTTCAGGAGGGACTCTGAGTCGAGCCGCTACTCCTCCACATTGAGAAGAGCTCGATGAGTTGGCTCGGGCACTGATTAGGATGGCTCTTTGACACCTCCCTGGTGAGGTGTTTCGCGGACGACCCAGGACACGCTGGAAAGATTATGTCTCCCGCAAATACCTTCCGATCTCTCTGGAAGAGTTAGAAGATGTGGCTGGGGAGAGGGAAGTGGCTTCCCTGCTAAAGCTAATATCTCTGTGACCTGACCCCGCCCGGATAAGCGGTAGAAAATAGTATGGTATGGTTTAAAATGCCTAACCATAATCCCACTTCGCATTGTGGCCAATGGATTGTACCGCATGGTAAAATCCAATTTAAGTGTCTTGCACACCTACTCCTGTGCTCATGTGCTCTTATTCTTCTTCTTTCTTCTCCTTCTTTTTCCTCTTTTGCATCTTTTTGGTTCATTTATGGATTGCAGCTCTTTGGTGCATACCGTCACCTATTGTACAAGAACCACAAAGTGTGTTCATATGTAGTCAACATACAAGCAATACTCCTTAGATTCAGCCCCATGAACAAACACACGAGACAGGTGTGTTTGTGTAAACAGGATGGAGATCCATCAGTGACAGACTGAGAGATCCGTCGGTACTTGACGCAGTTCGTGCCAGTCAGTGCTTGGTCTGTTTTTTCCCCCCGTCATTCATCAATAGTCAGCTAAACGGGTGTCCTTCAGAGATGGGCTGACACACTTTTCATCAGTTCTGACAGACTGCCCACCTCTGTACATCAGTCAGTACCTCATACACCAACTCTTTCCATCTGTACTGCAGAAAGTGTTGAGAAAGAGAGCTCCTTTTTTGGGTGCACTCTGAATAACCAAATGGCACATTTGAACGATGTGAGTTTCTAAACTGTTCAAGTGAAGTGTTCTGTACGTTGATCTTATTTCCGAACAATAAATTAATTACATTTATAATAAAAAAAAAAGTTGTTTCATGAGCAGGTTAGTGTTTTTGCTGCTTTATTTTCGGTTTTATTATTTTTTGTGGGTTTTTTTTTTTTTAAAGTACGGTGTATTTCCTGCATGCAAGATGAAATAAAGTCACATGAAGGATTGTGGAGTTAAAAACAAAACAAAAAAAATGTAATCATCCACACATCAAATACATATCGTAAAAATGATCCAGCGACTACAAAATACAATATTAACAGTGTTGTGAATGTAAAATGGAGTTTCAAATTTCAGTTCAATTTTCAATTTAAAGTCATTTTTGTTTTATTTTGTAAAAAAACTAAACAAAAGGGGGGCGGGCGTCAGATTTTGTTTCATTATTTCATTTGTTTTCCCTAACTGCCTCCATTCTTTTGGAACACCTGCCATAGAATTGTTTGAGGAACACATTCAAAGGCCTTCTCCACAAAACGTACGCATACAGGTTGGCCAAACTCCACTGCACCTTTGAGGAGATTGCTGAGAGTGGAAAGCTGGTTCCATGGCCACAACAAACACCACTTTGCAATGGACCCTCCTCCTCCCGAGCACTCAGGAATATACTTTACCAAGGAGGCTGAGGTGTGTGATCACCTGTATTTGGAATACACACTCTGGTCTTCCAATCCAGAGGCACTTTCTCTGATATCCACACGATGGTACAGAAGCCCGTCATCATTGACAGATTTTAACAACTCCGGGCAGCTGTCAACTGGAATATCCATAAAGCCATTTGGAAGTTGTTCTCCATGGCCTTACGAACTCCAACGCGGGAGTTTTTGCCTCAGTGATGTGCATAGATGTTTCATTCCGTTTGGCCTGCCAGTCCCCATCAACTGCCTCCGGAGTTCCACGGGGCCGGACAACAACTTCTTCAACTTCACGGCATACCTCACTGCTGCTGTCCACTAACGGGATTCCTCCCAATCACCCTTCCAGGTCACACTGTCATTGACCATGAGTGGTGAAGTCCCCTTGGATCAGGAGTATCCAAATTTTGTCCTCAAGGGCCGATGTCCTGAATCAGTTGTTTTCCAGCAGGAAGAGATGAAAAACAGTCAGGACTGGAGCCTATCCCAGCTTACTTTAGGCGAAAGGCAGCCTACACTGTGTAGTAGACTGTAGACTTGTTGCCAGTTAGTTGCAGGGCACACAAATAGGAATGACAACGATTCACTACACCACACCACCACTAAAGTTTCAATGCCTTTTGTTTGTTCGTATTTATTCAAATGATCTATGAAAATGACTAAGGTTTGTTTGAGAGCAACATTGGGCTGAAGTCCTAAAGAAATGTGATGCGACATGCATTGACTACATGTGTATTTCTTTGCAGGACCAGATGATGTATGAGCAGCTGAAAGTGTCCCTGAGAGGATAAGAGCAAGACCGAAATGAAAAAGGATTACCAGTAGCAGTTAACTATCCGGCTGACTCTACAACCATCATTAATTATGAAATGCTGGATCCACCTTTGTAAAGGCTTGTTGTATGACAATAAAGTCATTTAAGATTAAGATTAAAATACCCTTTATTTGTCCCACACTGGGGAAATTTACAGTCTCCAGCAGCAAGAATGTGGGTAGAAAGACTTTGTAACTTAGATTTGGTTTCTACAGTAAAAACAAGTGAAACAAATGCACCTCACAGGTAGTTAAACCCAAAGTGATGTATATCAGGACAATGCAACGATATGAAGTAGTGATGATCAGTTTCTGTCACAAGGTTAAAGTACTCTCTTTATATAATCGATTATATAATAATTTATATAATCTTTGTATAATAATTATATAATTATTGAACCATTTTGTTCCCCCAACCATAACCTACCTGGGCAGATCACCAATGCATCCCAGGTTGCCTCTGGAATCGTCTCCCACTCCTGTTTCATTATGCCCCATAGATGCTCAAGAGGGTTGAGGTATGGAGACCAGCTTGGCCACATCGGTCTGGCATGGCCCATTTTTTACTCAAAAACTGTATGTCTTTTCAGGTGCCGACAGGTATGGCAGCCTCGGTTACACGCTCCCTAGTATTATCTCTGTTTTTGTCGTTTTCGTTTTGGCGACCCGGAGCAGCTTACTTACACGAGTTGCTTAGCATCGGGGAGTCTCCGCTCGGTCTTTTTTCACCAGCACACGAAAATCCACGAGGCTTTTCGGAGCTAATCGCGAGCGCAGTGGCTGCGCTGTAGGGAGCTTGGAAACGCCGCCGGAGGACGAGGAAGCGAGCCGGCGTGCTAGTCAAGCTGCGGCAGCGTGGATTTCGAACCCCGCTCCCTTCGAACCATCTTGCATCTTGTTTGCTCCTCACAAAGACCAATAAAACCTTTGCACGTTTTGCTGCGCACTGCTTCACTGAAACCTGGCTCAGTGACCGCCACCCGGTTTCCGTGTTACATCTACCCAGCTTCCGCCTTCTCCGAGCCGACCGTGACATGGAGCAATCAGGGAAATAGAAAGGTGGTGGGATTTGCTTCTATATCAATGAAGAATGGTACACTGATGTCACAAAGCTCGACGCACACTGCAGCCCGGACCTGGAGTCGCTGTCTTTAAACTGCAATCCATTCTACTCGCCACATGAGTTCACCTCCTTTTTACTCGTTGGTGTTTACATTGCGCCACAAGCTAACGCTAACACGGCGATACAAACGCTAGCTGAACAAGTAAACAAACTCGAACTAAAATACCCAGTGTTACCTTTGATCATTTTGGGCGATTTTAATAGAGCACATCTTAACCGTGAACTTCCCAGATATAAGCAGCACATCGACTGTTTCACCAGAGAAGGCAACATTCTAAGACCACTGCTATACAACAATCAAAAATTCATACCGATCGATCGCCCGTGCAGCATTGGGTTTTTCTGACCACAATTTAATCCACGTAATACCTACATACAGACAGAAACTCAAATGTGTTAAACCGGTTGTTAAAACTGTGAAAAAAATGGACAGATGAAGCAAAGCTAGCTCTACAAGAATGCTTAGACTGCACTGATTGGGGTGTCTTTGAAACTTCAACGGGCACAATGGATGAATACACAAACACTTTAGCATCATACATCAGTTTCTGTGAGCACGTGTGTACCAACGAAGTCCTTCCGCTCCTTCAACAATAACAATCCATGGTTTACTCCCAAACTCAGGCAACTCGGGAAAGAGAAACAGGACGCATTTAGAAGTGGAGATCGGGCACTGTGCAAACACGCCCAAAACCAATTAACAAAGGAAATTAACATCGCAAACAGAAGCTGTGCAGAGAGGCTGAAAAAACCGTTCTCTGCTAACGACTCTGCATCTGTATGGAATGGCCTGAAAGCAATGACAAACTATAGAATGCCCCCCCCCCCCAAAACAGTGAACAATAAGGGTCTTGCTGATGAACTACATGTTTTTCTGCTGATTTGAAAAAGACACCCCCATTTCCCACACACACCCACCTCTACCAGAAACTACTCTCTCTACCCCCTCCCCCGCCCTCTTTTTCTCCACTACAGATCCACGAACAGGACGTGAGATGGCTCTTCAAGCAGCAGAAGATCAAGAAAGCTGCGGGGCCCGACAAAGTGTCCCCCTCCTGCCTGAAAATTTGCGCTGACCGGCTGGCTCCGGTCTTCACACAAATAAAAAAAACAGATCCCTGGAGCTGTGTGAGGTCCCATCCTGCTTCAAACAGTCTATTATCATCCCAGTTCCCAAGAAATCGACAACATCGGAACTGAACGACTATAGGCCTGTCGCTCTAACGTCTGTGGTCATGAAACCCTTTGAACACCTTGTGCTGAACCACCTGAAGAAGGTCACCGGACCCCTGCTGGACCCTCTTGAGTTTGCCTGGGCGCAACAACATCATCAACACGCACCACTAGCACTGGAGCCCCACAGGGATGTGTCCTCTGTCCACTGCTCTTCTCCCTCTACACAAACGATTGCACCTCAAGTCCAGCTGTCAAACTCATAAAGTTCGCAGACGACACCACGGTCATCGGTCTCATCAAAGACGGCGACGAGTCTGCATAGCGACAACAAGTGGAGCAGCTGGCTCTCTGGTGCAGCCGACCTTGGGCTAAACACGCTAAAGACTGTAGAGATGATCGTGGACTTCAGGAAACATCCTTCTCCACAGTTGCCCCTCACATGATCCAACTGCCCTGTGTCAACTGTCGAGACCTTCAAGTTCCTGGGAATCACAGTCTCCCAGAACATGAAGTGGGAAGTCAACACCATCGCCAGCAGAGGATGTACTTCCTGAGGCTGCTGAGGAAGCACAGCCTGCCACAGGAGGTGCTACGTCAGTTCTACACGGCAGTCATCGAATCAATCCTGTGTTTTTCCATCGCGGTTTGGTTTGGGGCCGCCACAAAAAAGGACGAAATCCGACTTTAACGGACAGTTAGGACGGCGGAAAAAATCATTGGCACCGCCCTACCCACTGTTGAGGAATTGCACACTGCAAGAATCAAGACATGGTCATGGAAAATTCTCCTGGATCCCCCGCACCCTGCCCAACATCTTTTCCAGTTACTCCCCTGTCAGAGATTTTAAAGAAACGACTCGGCACACAGGAAAATTGTCTTCAATATCGGCGGAAGCGGACCTCTGAGAGCGAAGGACGGTTGTTGCTCCGCGATCACACTCAAAGTCCCGTCTCCGCGAGTTCTACATTTTATTGTAACATATGCAAAATACAAGAAAAACACTGCCCCCGATATTTGCATAGCGCGCCCCCGGTCGGGCCCCTCAGTAGTGATTCGTTACCTGTTTTTCAACCTCAAACCACAAGTACATTGGCGCCTTTTCTGTCTGGTCTACATTGAATCAACATGTTGCAGACTTTGCGGATGGCCAATGTCGCCTGGGCGCGACGGGTGTTCTCTCCTCGTCTTTTGTTGCTCACCCGCTGTTCCCGAATTTATAGGGCTGTTTACACGGCAAGATTTGGTCGGGTGCTGCGCCGGGGCTGCCGCAGTAGAGCGTTCACACGTGCAAATTAGCTCCGGCGTAGCCCCGGAAAAGAGCTTATACCGGACCAAATTTGCTCCGGAGCAAATGCTCGTTTGCGAAGCAGCACCGGTGTAAATTTGCACCTGTGAACGCAACTGGGTTAAATTTGCTCCAGAGCAAATGCTTGTGAAGAGTACGTATGGCGAGAATGCGTTGCTTTCGTGCTCTGTTGGACTTCCGTAATGTGTTTGTTTCATAACGACACAAGACTTGGCTAGTAACATCTTTCCTTTTGTAGGAGACTGGACTGTCTCGGAGTTGTTTGTTCCTTTGTTGTTTGTTCACAACACCCCAGCCCCCATCGAATTTATTTTGTGATTTCCTCTCTTGATTTTCTGTTTGGCGCATTAGTGTTTGCTTTTGTGAGTTATCGTTCATTTACGTTTTCTTGGGCAGTCACTCTCGAGCAGAAGGCACGGAGACAGAGAAGGAGAAGGACGTGCCGGTCTAGTAGTCGCTTGAGTTGTGTGTATACAGTACGTTTTAAAAAGAACCAACGCGACAGCTCGTTTGTTTTCTGTCGTTTTGCTCCGCTGCTGAAACTGCCGTGTGAACGCAAGTGGGGCAGCCCCGACACAGTCGCTCTGTGGGCTGCCACGCTCAGCGGCTTTGTACTTGTGAACGCTCCACACAATTTGCTGTGGTGCAAAATATATCGCAACAAAATATATCGGTGCAGCGCCGGAGCAAATGTGTGCCGTGTGAACGGCCCTATTCATTCCCCTTTTGTGACCAAGTTTCGCCTTCTTCCCTGTGGTCGCCCACCTGTATTGACGTGTTAGTGTGGACTATAACAGCCCGCCGGCCATTTGGCCGGCGCCTTTGTTTATAGGCATTTGGGGGTGCTGGATATGCACCCAAACGTTTAGATGTGCCCATATTAAATGAAACTTTTAACATGATACAATTTAGCTCATAGATTCCTCTAACATCCCCTCAGGCAGGAGCTGCAGATCCATGCGCACCAAATCCAGCAGACACTTAAACAGCTTCTTCCCTCTAGCCATTAACTCCCTAAACAGTCACAGACGTAGTCACATTTCTTGTACAACAAATACTGCTATGGTCACTCTAAAATGGTTCAATGATTTTATGCACCAACTGTACAAACTGTCATAGTATTGCATTCTACCACGGATCACTTTAGCTCTGCTTGATACTTTGCACATTGTCTCACAGTTGTTACTGGGTGGTACCACCGCACTACGATTCACTTACATTACGAAATGTCCTTCCATTTGTCACGTCCTTGTTTATGATGATACTCATGCAGTGTGTTATACCGGAGACAAATTCCTCGTGTGTTCTGCATACTTGGCCAATAAAGATGATTCTGATTCTGTATTTTTTGATCAGGAGAGTAATATTAGCTTTTATTTTAAATTTTAGCTATTTGTTATGGAGAAATCAGTAAAAAAGTAAGTACTCTCAAAATTCCCCTTTCTAGTCAGCAATATAGTCATGCCCACCACCCCTTCTTCTCATGTCTTGGTGTGAGTCAGCAGAGGAACTAGACACAATTTGTCCCATTCAAGATCATTGTACATACAAAAACAGTGATCAATTGGCACCCAAATGTATGTTACCCTCTGTGCTTATGCCCCCTTCAACTTCTGAAAATATCACAAGGATTAGCTTCTCCATGCCTCACTCTATAAGAGGACTAGGAAATTAGCAATTTAGTTTTTTTCATGACACTCCCCAAGATAGCAACACGATGCATTCAATGAGGCTTTTCATCTGTCCGTATACAGTATATTAGTATACAATCGTATACAATCTCTCAAGGTTACTTTTTTTTTCCCAAGCCCACCTCCAGGGCACACGCCCTCCGCCGAAAATGAGGTGCCCTAAACGGCCACACTTGATTGGAGGGTCGCCTCCCCCCCTGCTCTCCTGAAGCTCTGGTGCTCCAAATTTTTGAAAATCCGTACATTCATCCAACAATTTTCTTCACTGCATAATATGGTCACATGGGTCACGCTCAAGGCGTGCTAGATTTTTTTTCAAAGTCAATTTAAAAATTTCGTCAAGCCAACCCAAAGTGGTTGTTGCGCAGTTGTGATGGGAATTCCGGCTCCTTTTAGAGATCTTTTGGATCGGCTCCCTAAAAAGATCTCTTTCGGCTCCCAAATGGCTCCTCAGTTTTTTGTTGCTTAAATTAATTTAATACCAAAAATAACGTAATATTATGTGTAAAATGAAGTACTAATGCAAAAAATAGACATTATATCAAATATTTATTATTTATATGGCTTTATTTATATTCTTCTGAACATACTCAACATGGAGCGCTACAAAAAAAAAAAAGTACAAAGACCCATCTCAAAACAAGGTTGTCAAAAAGTTCCAATCTCTGAATGTGTTTATTTATAAGCTTTTAACTATTTACAGTAAAACAACATAAGTAAGCTTTGAATACCACACAACAAATTATAAATTAAAATTTGTAAAACAAAAAGAAAAAAAGCAGCATCCAGGTAAAGGTTTTAGCTTGTCTTTAGCGAAGATTGGCATGAAGAAAAACCAAGTGCCTCAGCTTTGAGGTGTTGATCCTCTTTCTCCTCTCTGTTAATATTTGTCCTGTTTTGGAGAAGATTCTCTCTGAGGGGACAGATGTTGCGACAACACACAGCCAACACAAAATGGATGAAAATCCCTTGCAATCATTTTACCCAGTTCCTCATCAATTGTGTTCTGTTTTGCTGGTTTTATAGCTTTTTGCATAAAGTGGCTCATAGAGCTCTGGGTTGTACATCTAGGCAGTTGTGACATTGCAGCAGCAGCAACAGTTTCAGACACACTAGCACCTTCATCAATAGCTGGTTCTCTTGGTTGTCTTTTCTCTTCAAATTGTACTGATGGGTGGATATTTCTGATGTGTCTGTGCAGGTTATTTGTGGAGCCTGATCTATGGGATATTTTAACCTTGCACAGTCTACACGCTGCCTTTGAACTATCAATTAAATTGAAATGAGTCCATATTTCACTGCGTTTCCTATCCATTTTCTCACCTTTCCACTTTCCACCGTGTTGATTTTTTCACTAACTAGCTCTCTCGTCTCCTCTTCTGTCTTGTTCGCGTGCTGCTCAGTGTGCTGCTGTGCGTCTCTTCTCTAACCCCTCCCCCTTCTCTAAACTGCAGTGTGTGTGTGTGTGTGTGTGTGTGTGTGTGTGTGTGTGTGTGTGTGTGTGTGTGTGTGCGTGTGTGTGTGCGCGTGCGCGTGTGCGTGCGCGTGCGCGTGTAACCCTCCCCTTCCGGCTCCCAATGAGGTTGGAGCCGGCTCCCATCGTTCACTTCAAAGATCCGGCTCTCTTGGAGCCGGCTCGTTCGCGAACGACACATCACTGTAGTTTTTATATGAAGAGACCAGTCCTTATGAGCTTTAAAGTGTTTCTTTACTCAGCAGCACCAAGAACATGTTACAGGCTTCCTCGTGTTGCCAATCAACCCCAGAGCTCCCGCGACACCTTGTGGACGGGTGGCATAACAGCGGGTTAGAATGGCTAAGTAATTGGGACATTATACAAAATAATAAACAGATCTACCTCCCTCCTTTTAAATCTTTTTTTTTAAAACACACATGAAGTGGCTGATTCAAATTAGCAACAGTTTCAGGAACAGAAAAAGAATCTCACTCAAAATATTTACGATTCGGGTTTGATACTCTGCCACTTCTGGTACGGTATACATCAGCATTGTTTTGTACTGGGCTTGTATCTTGTTTCTCAGTTTGGTTGGTGGTTTCTTGTTCATTCCGGGTTTTGTCCTTTGTTGGTGTAACAATGTCAGTCTTTTCAAGAGTGTCTCTTCCTTTTTCAACAGTCTCTGATTTGTCCATGCGTTGATTGTTCATTCCATTGGACTGCACAGGGACTTGTGCAGGTAGTTATTCCTTCACTGGTAGTAGATGTTGTCTTGTACGTCTGTATTGCTTTCCATCTGACTCGACCGTGTATGAACGAGCCTCGTTGCAAACTTGACGTACAACAGCGATTTTGTCATGTCCTTTTTGTGTTTGAAGTCTCACTACTTGGTTTGTCTTCAATGGAGTGAGTGGCTTGCTGGTCTTGTCATAATACTGTTTTTGAGCTTTGCGCTTCTTTGTGAGATGAGCCTTGACAGTTTTGGTGGCTATTGGGTTTGGCTTGAGTAACTTCTTGCAGACAGGTAAAGTTGACCGTGTATTTCTGGGTGTATTTCGCAGATATAATAGATTTAGGTAGAAATCGGTTCCATCTCTCCTTGTTGTTTCCAGTAGTCTTTTCGCACTACGAACAGCTCTCTCGCTGAGATCATTTGACTGAGGGAATTCAGGGCTGCTCGTAACGTGTTCAAACTCCCATGACTCAGAAAAATCACGAAAGCTTTGACTGGTGAACTGAGTCCCATTGTCAGAATATAGTTTCTGAGGTATTCCGTGCACTGCAAACTGGCGTTTGAGTTTCTTGATGACACACATCGATGTCATGTTTTCCAGTTTGTCCACTTCGAACCATCCGGAGTAGGAATCCACGAGTACGAGGTAGTTGTTGTTGTACCATTCGAATAGGTCTGTAGCTCTGGTGGACCATGGTAGGTCTGGAACTTTGTGAAGTTTCAGTGGTTGCTTTTGTTGGTGAGGCTTGAGGCTGTTGCAAACACTGCATGACTTTACTTGGTCCTCAATGTCAGAGTTGATTGTGAGCCAGAAAACAGTGTCTCACCCTTCTTTTCGTAGACTCCATGCCTGGATGTCCTTTGTGTAGTTCCTGCAAGTACACTTCCTGTAGAACAGCTGGAACAACGGCTCTGTTATTTTTCATAACAATCTCATTTTCAACAGTCAGTTCTTCTCGAAAGCCAAAGAATGGTTTGATCGCTTCAGGTACACAGCTTACCCGTGTGGGCCAACCTTGTAGGATGTAGCGCGTCAGTGTCTGAAGAACTGGGTCGGTCTTTGTGTGTCCTGCCAGCTCTTGTCGACGTTTGGGTGGAATAAGTTGGAGCGTCATGGCTTCAAAATCGCGCTGCTCCTCTTTTGATGGAGGAGTGTTCAGACTTGGTGTGCGAGAAAGTGTGTCCGCAATGTAGAGATGCTTAGCCTTCTTGTAAACGAGTGTTAGGTTGAACTTCTGTAGTCTGAGCATCATTCTTTGCAATCGCGCTGGGATCATGTGAAAGTGCTTGTTGTGGATGGTGACCAATGGTTGGTGGTCGGTTTCAATCAACACTGATTTTCCGTAGATGTAATCATAGAACTTGTAACACGCAAACATAACAGCGATAAGCTCTTTCTCGATCTGCGCATACTTCTTCTCCGTCTCTGTCAAAGTTCGTGATGCATAGGCAACTGGTTTGTCATCTTGTAGGCATGCAGCTCCCAGGCCGTACTGAGATGCATCGCAGGTGAGGGTCACTGCCTTCTTCATGTCATAGTACTGAAGCACTGGTGGGCTTGTGATGCATGCTTTGATTCTGATGAACGCCTCTTGTTGATGATGCGTCCAGCTCCATACAATGTCTTTGTGAAGCAGCTGGCGCAGTGGCGCTAACAGTTCACTCAAGTTTGGAATGAACTTCCCTAGATAGTTAATCATTCCTAGGAACCGCTGGAGAGAAGCCTTGTCTTCAGGCGGGGGCATGTCATTGATCGCCGCAATTTTCGATGGGTCAGCTTTCAGTCCTTTGTCTGTGAAAACATGTCCAACATAACCCACCTCTTTCAATCTGAATTTGCATTTCTTGGGATTTAGCCTGAGTTTGACTTGTCTTGCACGATCTAGGACTTTCCTGAGGTTGCGATCATGCTCTTCCTCCGACAAGGATATCATCGATAATCACTGCACATGGATAACCTGTAAAGATTTGTTCCATGGCCTTTTGAAAAACTTCGAAAGCTGCGTTAATCCCAAATGGCATTCTCAGAAATTTGAATCTACCAAAAGGTGTGGCAAATGTTGTGAGCAGGGACGAGGCATGATCTAGCTTTATTTGCCAAAATGAACTCTTTGCGTCCAGGACAGAAAATACGGTTGCCTCGGGCATTTGTGCTGCAACCTCTTCAACTGTACGCATGGGATGGTTTGGTCTCATTAACGACTTGTTTAACTCACTTGGGTCGATGCATAGACTCACATCATCAACCTCTTTCTTATGAGTGGCTACCATGTTCGACACCCATTCAGTAGGTACATCAACTGGTTAAATCACACCAAGTTTTTGCATTCTTTGGAGTTCACTTTTCACCTTTTGTTGCATTGGCACTGGAACGCGTCGTGGGGAGTTGATGACTGGAACTGCATCAGATGCGAGCTTCATCAAGTAGGTCACTGGTAATTCCCCAAGCTCATCTTTGAATAGATCTTTGTACTCTTTAAATACTTTCTCCTCAAAGCTTTCATTTGGAATCGCATCAATGTGAAAAACTTCTTTGTTGAAACTAACTAGTTTCATATTCACGCTGTCCTTGAGTCCCACGATAGACTGCACATTTTGTTTCACAACTCGGAAAATTAGGTCATAGCTCTTTTCTCCTAATTTGCATTTGAGAGTAATCGTGCCTGCAGACTTGACTAATCCTCCAAAAGCGATTAGATTGATCTGCTTGTCTTGTGGCTGTATTTTCTCACGCTGAAACATATCCTTGCAGGTGTTCAGAGAAATCATGTTACACTTCGCACCCGTGTCCACTTTGAGCTTTAGCATCTTCTCTCCGACTGCAACAGAACAATAGCCTTCTTTCTTGTGACTATTCTCGCCCTCCAGTGTTAGGTGCTCGATAGTGAATGTTTCGTCACTGTCCGAATCATCAGTTGATATTTGGTTTACTTGTCTGCCTCTTGCGTGTGCTTTTGCGAACCTGCACTGGCTCTTGAAGTGATTTGGCTTCTTGCATGTGTGACATTGTTGTCCAAAAGCTGGGCACTGGTCACGTTTGGCTGCGTGTGAACCACCGCAATTTCTGCAATTTGAGATTTCAGTCGCCATTTTGTCTTGTTTCTATTTGAAGTTGTGAGTCTTTTTAAATGTGTGGCTGTGCTTTATTTGTACAGTGTCCACACTTGTTGATGCCACGTGTTTTGGAGCAGCTAGCACTTTGCTATGTTGGTCAGTGAGCTGGTTTATTTGACAAATGCGCACTGAGAGAAGTGAACGTCTGATGCTATCACTGTTAATTCCACACACTAATCGGTCTCGGATTAGCTCATCTTGCAATGCTCCAAAATTACAAGTTTTTGCCATATTGCGTAATGTAGTCACATAAGCTTCAATCGTTTCTCTTGGCTTATGTTGTCTCACGTTGAAGCTGTGCCTCTCCATTATGATATTTGTTTCTGGGTTGCATATTTCTTTGAACTTCCTTTTCAAACATGTCGGATCTTCCCGTGACTCCGCTGCGGTTATTTCCACTCCTTGATCTGACACAACTGCTGGGGCGTATGTGAACGATCTCTCTATTTCAATGGCCTCTGGTCCCGCCAGATTGAGGAGTATGTAGGCCTTTGTTTTAGCATTTTTGTCACTGTGTGCTGCGGCTATGAATATATCATATTCTTGCTCTAACTTACGCCAGTTTTCAGCGACATTGCTGTCGAAGATGAGAGGATCAGGCCGCCGAAATCCGTCCGCCATCACTGCCTTTTCACGAAGGTAAAATCTCGTCCTTTTTGCTCACCACCAGCACAGACTGTCTTCGTGGACCCTGCAGACTTTTTGAAGAATCCCACTTCTGACACCATGTAGTTTTGATATGAAGAGACCAGTCCTTATGAGCTTTAAAGTGGTTCTTTACTCAGCAGCACCAAGAACATGTTACAGGCTTCCTAATGTTGCCAATCAACCCCAGAGCTCCCGCGACACCTTGTGGACGGGTGGCATAACAGCGGGTTAGAATGGCTAAAAAATTGGGACATACAAAATAATAAACAGATCTACAATCACTATTGCGCAGCTGCATATCCCAAATTGATGCTCTCGCAGCTATACTTGCACCGCAATGCAGAGCTGGATCTCTGGTCAGACAGAATTGGCGTTCGACCCGCTGTTGCTGCATGAATGGTGGCAGAGCATGACGCGGGACTCTTCGTCTGCCAGAGAGGCTGAGTTCGCGTCATGGAGCTCTGGTAAAGAGGACGATAGCAGGCAGAGTTCCTCTGATCTGTGGAGAGGCCGGCGTCCGCAATATAGAACTCTGGTAAGAGAGCGACCGTGATGTTTTTGTTTCTAGAGGGAACACCGGCCCATGATCAGATCATCAGCCAGCTCTGAACCAGCATCAGAATGATCCTGATTATTTGAATTTCTCACCAGCACCTAGAAACCACCTGACCTGAAAAAGTCTCTTGGAGCCTATGCTAAAGCTAACAGGAAGTCTCCCATTTTGCCTGACTTTGATGATCAGAACATTCAGGAAAATATATGCAACTTTGCACACACATCAGGCCTGGACAAATATTTTATTAGTTTATCTGGCTTTTTTTTTTTTACAAAGCAAGTTTATTTTGAGAACATGTTTCATGTACAACACAATTCAAAGTGCTTTACATAAAACAAAATCATTTGCAGATATAGGAACAAAAAATTAAGACATGACAAACATCACCAATTAGAACAATTTGAATGAAAGGATTCAAACCAAGTATTAGGTTGGATAAATTAAAAGCGCAAATGAGGATTAAAACAAGAGAATAACGGATGGATTCATCATTAAGTTTTCAGCCCTGATTTGAAATAACTGACAGTTTGAGTAGACTTCAGGTATTTCGGGTGTTTGTTCCACAGACGAGGAGCATAGTAACTACATCCTACATCCCCTTGCTCGGTTCTGGGAACACACAAGAGACCCTTCCCAGACAACCTGAATGACCTGGATGCTTCGTTGAGTACGAGTACATCTTGCATATATTTTGGACCAAGACCATTTCAAGATTCATAGGCAAGCAGCAAGCTTTTAAAATCTATTCTGTGCATCTATTCAGTGCAGTGATTTGTTGTGATGTGGTCCAATTTCCTGGTCTTTGTTAGGACTGTGACAGCAGGATTTCGATCAACTGCAGCTACCTAATTGATGTTTTTTTTTTTTTTATCAAGACCTGTAAAGACACCATTACAGTAATCTAGCCGACTGAACATAAAAGCATGAACACGTTTTTCTGTCTGCTTGAACCAGAAGGCCCTTTATTCCAGCTATTTTTGTCAGCGGGTAGATTTAGTAATGGCTTTTAAGTGGTTGTTAAAACTTAAGGCTGAGTCAATAACTACACCAAGATTAATTTGCTCACTGACAGAGTTAAGGTGAGCACCGCTGTCATTTTCAGGGCGAAAAACTAACTTCTGTCTATTCTGGATTGAGCTGGAGAAAATTCTGGTTCATCTAGTAAATAATGAAAGGATGTCAATTTATGTGGGTACCAGTATGTTTAAGATATGTAAAGAGTGATTATATTTTACATATTTGAGACAAAGACTACAGCAGTACACGTATTTACTTAAATCTAAAATGATAAAACCTTATGTGGTAATTAACATTCATCAGCATTGCCTTCTGAGAGAGGCCAAGAGAGTTGTGTTTGTGGCTCTCCCTTTATGCTCTGGCGGTGTAGCCACCGTTATTCTCCAGATAGCTCCAGGACGCTTTTATGATAAGACAATTAATCGGTATTGATGAGGAGGAGGCTGAGAGAGACGTGCTGCTTGCTCTCGCACTCACTCTCGCTCTCGCACTCTCTCTCTCTCCCTCCCTCCGTGGTGGAGGTGTGGCGCTTGTCGCAAACACAACAGAGAGTATACCAGAGAGAGAGGCAGGTGAACGTTTAGAGCAGGGGTGGGCAAACTACGGCCTGCGGACCGGATCCGGCCCCTTGGTCTTTTTAATCTGGACCGCCGAAGATTGGTGCACAATTAAGGTTTGATTGCATTCATTTCGTTTGGACTTGTAATGACAGGTTGCAGTTGCAGAGCACAGGGAGGGAGTGGGAGACGAAGGCAGAGGGAGAGAGTAATGACCATGGAAGGGAAAGTAATATGTATCTGATTAAACGAAGCGGGTAACAAAGTACGAAACATTCAGGAGACGCCTGGAGTCGGAAAGACTCAAATCTACGAGACTTTGAAAAACAAGGAAGTGATTCTTACTCAGTCAGATTCTGGCAATTTTCATGCTCAGAGTGAATTGCTTGTGGCTTGAGTAAATGAACATTTCCTAGAATGGTTTGATTGTTATTATGTTAAAAACTTTCCGCAAACTGGACCGCTAATAAGAGTCGGAGAGCAGTCAAATGTGTAGAGCGTGAACAACAGGGGGCTCAGTACATATCCTTGAGGAGACCCAGTGCTGAGTGTGATGGTGGAGGAGAATGTTACATTATTACTGGCATACAAAGACATTGTGCTATCTTCTTTATTTTCTATTTCTATTTATAACTTTTGGCCCGGCCCTCCACAATATTTTCTGCTTCTCATTTGGCCCCCGCGGGAAAATAATTGCCCACCCCTGGTTTAGAGTCAACAGCGTGACGAGACACAAGGGAAGGTGCTGGGCTCACGGGAAAATAAATCCACCCCATGCTGTCGACGTCGCGCCGGGAAACAATCACGCATACAGGAATGTACAAAATCTGAGTCATTCTGCATATTTTTTTTCAATACAATACTTTGTACCTCACCCCACGGGGGGCAACAAAAAATGGCATGTACTGAAGCTGTGACAAATGAAGCGCGATATAGTGAGGGACCATTGTAGTTACTGCCCTCAGTTTCCAAACACACATTGAGTATTGTTAAAAGGGAAGGTTACGACACGTCTATTTTTTTAGAAAGTAATGCAGGTATAAAATTAGCAATAAGTGAATATCTGAAGAAAAAAAATCAGTTTCAACATTGCATATATTTGTAGTGTATTCATTTGAAGACGTTGAAAGATTTGCAAATCATTGTATTGTTTTGGATTCTGTTTCGCATAACATCCCAATTTCATTGGAAATTGAGTTTGTGTACAGTAGATGATGGTACAGGTTGGACAGGGTACATTTTTCTTTGATGCTGTAAAATCTAACCGTGTGATATAATAAGAATGCAATTATTCTCAATACTGAACCAGAGAGTATACACTGTGTGGTTTCAGTCTGTCACTACCTTTCAGTTCAGTCAGTTCAATGACGACCATGCAACCTTGAATTTCTGCATGTTGTTTCTTCATTAGTTCACAAGCTGCGAACAGAGTACCTAGAAAATAAAAAAAGAAAATTCAACATAAGGTACAAAATAAGATCTGTCAATGGATTCATATAGCATACAGACGGTATTGGAAATTTGATGTCACGACTGTTGTGGGGTAATATTTTAGCATGCTTGGCTTAGCATGAACCTCTTGCTCGCCAGCCACCGAGGCTCGTGGTTTCTAGGTTTAATCAATTTTGCGCACCTTTCATGTCACTTAAGGGTTATACCAAAAAGATAAAATGATTTATTAAAAGATGAACAAGAAAAAAAAATTTGTCCAAAACACACGACTCACACAGGATACAACTAAAAAGCCATGAGTGCGCCTTAAAATCCCATGCGCCTTCGAAATGGATCAATGCTCTGATTTCTTGCACACAATATTTGAAATGTTCTGTCAAGTGCTTTATTACAGCTGCAGCAGTTGTGAAAGCGCTACATAAAGCTGCATTGTATTGTATTCTCTTTAGCGTTGCTCCATCTATTGGATGCATAATACAGCCGCAGCCACTATAGTAGCATGTATGTTGCAGTGTGCCCTCTATATGAAAACAGTTTTAAAATAGGCTACCGTATTTTCACGACTATAAGGCGCCATTAAAAGTCTTAAATTTTCTCCAAAATAGACAGGACACCTTATGGTGCGGAGCGTCCTTTGTATGCGCTGAGTTCCAAAATCTGACTGACAGCCGACACGCTGTTTATATAGAGAAAAGGCGGAAGTGACTGTGGCCAGGCATGCGGGAAAGAAGTCGGCCAATCAGGGAATGGTGGGCGTGTATATATACATATATGGAGAGGGAGAGAGAGAGAGAGAGAGAGAGAGGACAGGCAAGCTGGGGAGCAGTCCGCCAATGGTGAAAGGTGGGCGTGTAAGTGGACGCTAAAGGGACGCTGCAAGCAGGTACCAACACCTGTATAGAGTGTGGCAATGTCCATTGTTGCAAAACAACTCCGGTTTTGGTTTCTAAGAACCCCTGAAAATAAATTCGACAAATAGACACGCCTACGAAGCTCAGTTCAAACTTAAAGCCACCGGTTATGCTTTTGGCATGCGTGCCCATCTCACAGCAGCGGTGAAAAACCAAGTCAAGCAAATGAACTCTGAGCTTGCCGTTATTCCCGGAGGCTTGACTAAAGAACTCCAACCGCTGGACATTGGCATCAACCGGGCGTTCAAAGTAAAGTTGCGAACGGCATGGGAACAATGGATGGCCGATGGCAAACACAACTTTACAAAGATTGAGAGGCAGTGCTGGGCGAGTTACGCCACAATACGCAACAACGAGAGGGAACGCTGCGTTTTTGATGGATTACGGTACTTGCACAATTCTTTCTACACACGCAGACGCGCTGCCACCATGTTTCGCTTTGTTCTTTACTTTCAAATATGGGAAAGCTTCACACGAGAGATATGTTGACTTTGCTGTTGCTGCTCCTTCTTTCCGCTCGGCAATGCGTAGCAACTCACACTAGCATGAGATGCGTTCAATGACAACTGGGATGTCCAGTCCTCTGCTTCTGATACAGAGGATGAGGACTTTGATGGATTTCTGGGTGATGATTGATCGAAAAACGTGAGAACATTGTACGATGGCTAAATAAAATACACCCGAACTCAGTTCTGTTTTCGTTGCCTTTTTAAAAACGTGTTATTAGCTTGTATCTGTATATCTTAGCATGCTACCGTATGCTTCAAGCTAACGTGTTAGCGTGCGCGCATGCATGCCATATGTTTAAGCTGGCGTATGTTTTACCACTGTAAAACTGCGGCCATTGGTACAGTGCAGTCTGTCTATGTCTAAAATACAGAAATGTCACTCATTAATGAGACTGCGCCCAACCGTACGGTGCGTCGAATAGTCGTGAAAATACGGTATTCATCAGACATGCGCCTTATACTCCAAAGTGCCTTCTAGTGCGGAAAATATGGTAGTTAAAACCAAACTAGTTATGAATAAGATGCCTGTTTAAAATAGTTTCTTTTGAGTCATGATTAAACGTGATGACAGAGCCCAAGTTCCTAATTTCACTCTCCTACAGCATTCCAAGGTTTGGGGCTGAGCAGCTGAAATGAAGCCGTGCTGATCAGACAGGCGGGAGGTGAAATAGATAGTAGAGCGTGGGCTGACCTAAGACAGGGGTCGGCAACCCAAAATGTTGAAAGAGCTATATCGGACCCCAAAAAGAAAACCCCAAATCTGTCTGGAGCCGCAAAATAAATATATATATATATATAGGCCTTATAGCGAAGGAAACACAAGCTGTATGTATCTATGTGAGCTATATTAGCCTACTATCAAAATGACTAAATTGGCTACAAATACACAATGGGCCTTCATGATTAAATGTTTTTTTTCTCCCTGCATTACATCCTGTAGAGCAGGGGTGCCCAACCTTTTTTGACCGAAGAGCTACATTTCGATCAACCAAACTACCGCGATCGACCCGTTAGCGCACGAGACCTGACGCGGAGGCATGGGATGCACTTTTGCAGCGTGTTCACTCGCGTAGCTCACGTGTACCGTTTTAAAATAATTCTCTCAGCCCTCCACATTCTCGTTCTTTGCCAGTACCCTCGGTGAATTCGACATGAAACACAGGTTTTTTTTGCAACAGCCACTGCATCCCGCTCTAGAAACATGCGTCTTCGTTGACAGAAGCGTTGAAATGTAATATTTATTTGATACATTTTTACAGCATTGTAAAACATTCAGAATGTTTGTGTCATGTTATTCCTCCTATAGAAACCATATTAAAACAAAAAAATATATTTCCCTCCCCCATCTTTTTCCATTTTTAAGCATTTTTGAAAAAGCTCCAGGGAGCCACTAGGGCGGCGCAAGAGAGCCGCATGTGGCACTGGACAGGCGGATTGCCGACCCCCGGCCTAAGAGAACAGGTGGGTCTGGTGATCTGGAGGAGGTTGGTGAAATACTGAGGGTCACAGGATAAAAAGGGATACTTATAGCAGATTTTTCAAAATGCTGTAGAGGTGCAACGAATAATCCCAAAATGCTCATCTTGATCGATCATAGTTTTAAGAATCAATGAATCATTTCAAAACCCAGTCTAATTTAAAGTGGACAAATACTTGGAATTTCAGCCTCTCAACAGCAGCGTGGTAGTCCTTCGTGAAACCATACGTCTTAACTTTGTGTTGAATCAAAATAAAACATTTGGGTAGTTTTCAGAAGTTTTCAAGTATGATCCAGGAATGTGACATTATATCCCAGAAATAAATGTTGTTTAAAACCTGGACAAAATGATATATACAGTGGTGTGAAAAAACTGGACCTGAATGCAGTTTGAAAAATGTTGCCCCGCAATAAGCAATTGCTGAAATAGCTTCCACACCAAATAGAACATTTCACCTCCAGTTGCTAGAAGGTCATCAAGAAGCACAACTTTCTGCCCGGGGGTCACCGCATCCACTTGGATCTCTGCTTCTGCCTGGAATGGTAAGGTGTGTGTGTTACTATACATTTTGTGCTGGCAGGATTACCTCGAAAATTTATTCCAATACAGTTGCTAGTTGTTAAAAAATATAATCCAAGCACCATATCATTGAAATGCTATCACTTGATTACTTTTAATTAATTTTGGATCACTTCCAATAACAAATTTGCTAATGATGACAAAAATATATACATAAAATCACATTTTTTTTTCAAAAACGTTTTGGTCCTATGAATTTGAAATAGAATGCATGGTTTTGAAATGTAGGAGGAAAACAAAGCACCCAAAATTCACATTTTAAATATCTGAATTTTTCGGCAGTTATGCTAACCACTTATTTATGGTGCTGTAGAAAATTGGTCGGATGACAGCTAGAGAAAACAGACAGTAAAGGCCATATGAAACAATTGTCAAAAGTAGATTTGTGCTTGCTCCATTAAAGTTTTACCTTACTGCCCTCTTATACATCGCAAATACGCACGCACACACAAGAGGTAGGATACATTAAGAATGACTATTTTTACATTCTCTACTTGTGTTTTTATTTTCCAAAAACTGACATGAATGAGTCCGAAATAGCCACAAACCTTTCCAGTTGCCCCTTACAATATAGTCCAAGACACATCAACATTTCCATTTGTCCCAGTCTCAGATCTTTTGAAGACCCCAAGATTTCTGCCAAAATAGCCCTGTATTTGGCTTCATCATACTTCCCATTAAGTACATCTTGCCAGTCCCTGGTGACTAAAAGCAGCGCAAGACTTTAATGCTGCCACCAAAATGTTTGACATGTTTTCAGGGTGAAGCGCACCGGTTCCTTCACGCCAAACATAACCTTTTACATTTCGCCCAATTCTTGTCTCGTCTGACCAGAGCACCTTTTTGCACATTTGTTGTCTCCCTGTTGGCTTGCTCCGCGAGATGTTTAAAAATCTTGGAAAATATTTCTATCTCCTAATCTTTAAACATCTCCACAACTTTATCCCGCAACTACATGGTCTCTTCCTCTGTCTTCATGATACCGTTTGCTTCCCAATTTATCTTTTAAGAGATCTTTTTAATACCATTACATTACACTGAAAAGGCTACATTGTCTTTCATATGAATGATTCATGTGCCTTAATATCCTATCATCTATACAGGGTGACCCAAAAAAAAGGGCCCCAACTCTAATTAGGCCCCGTTTCTTAGTGTTTTGTCCCAATGAAATGAAACTTTGGCCATAACTAGTTTATTATATTCAAAATTATGTCATCAGGCACCGACAGGTATGGCAGCCTCGGTCACATGCTTCCTAGTGTTACCCTGTTTTTTGTTTTTGTCATTTTCGTTAGTTTTTGGCGACCCTAAGCGACTTACTTACACGAGGGAAAAGTTGCTGCACATTGGGGAGTCTTCGCTCGGTCTTTTTTCACCAGCACACGAAAATCCAAAAGGTTTTTCAGAGCTAATCGCGAGCGGAGCGGCGACGCTGTACGGAGCATGGAAACGGCACCGGAGGAGGGGGAAGCGAGACGGCGTGCTCGTCAAGCTCCGGCAGCGCGGATTTCGAACCCCGCTCCCATCAATCCATCTTGCTAATCTACAGTCTTCGCCAAACAAGATGGATGAACTTCTCCTCACAAAGACCAACAAAACCATTGCACGTTCTGCTGCGCTCTGCTTCACTGAAACCTGGCTCAGTGACCGCCACCCGGAATCCGTGCTACATCTAACCGGCTTCCGCCTTCTCCGTGCCGACCGCGACACAGAGCTATCAGGGAAATCGAAAGGTGGTGGGATTTGCTTCTATATCAATGAAGAATGGTGCACTGATGTCACAAAGCCCGACGCACACTGCAGCCCGGACCTGGAGTCGCTGTCTTTAAACTGCAAGCCATTCTACTCGCCACGTGAGTTCACCTCCTTTTTACTAGTCGGTGTTTACATTGCGCCACAAGCTAACGCTAACACGGCGATACAAACGCTAGCCGAACAAGTAAACAAACTCGAACTAAAATACCCAGAGTCACCCCTGATCATTTTGGGCGATTTTAATAGAGCACATCTTAACCGTGATCTTCCCAGATATAAGCAGCACATTGTGCTTTTTACCAGAGAAGGCAAAATTCTAGACCACTGCTATACAACAATCAAAAATTCATACCGATCGGTCGCCAATGCAGCATTGAGTTTTTCTGACCACAATTTAATCCACTTAATACCTACATACAGACAAAAACTCAAATGTGCCGGTTGTTAAGACTGTGAAAAAATGGACAGATGAAGCAAAGCTAGCTCTACAAGAATGCTTAGACTGCACTGATTGGGGCGTCTTTGAAACTTCAACGGGCACACTGGATGAATACACAGACACTGTAACATCATACATCAGTTTCTGTGAGGACATGTGTGCAGTCCTTCCGCTCCTTCAACAATAACAAGCCATGGTTTACTCCCAAACTCAGGCAACTCAGGAAAGAGAAAGAGGCCGCATTTAGAAGTGGGGATCGGGCACTGTACAAACACGCTCGAAACCAATTGACAAAGGAAATTAACATCGCTAAGAGAAGCTATGCAGAGAGGCTGAAAAACCAGTTCTCTGCTAACAACTCTGCAATCTGTTTGGAATGGCCTGAAAGCAATCACTAACTATAGAATGCCATCCCCCCAAACAGTGAACAATAAGGGTCTTGCTGAAGAACTAAACATGTTTTTCTGCCGATTTGAAAAGGACACCCCCGACAAAGGGCCCGACAAAGTGTCCCCCTCCTGCCTGAAAGCTGGCTCCGGTCTTCACACAAATCTTCAACAGGTCCCTGGAGCTGTGTGAGGTCCCATCCTGCTTCAAACAGTCTACCATCATCCCAGTTCCCAAAAAATCTGCAACATCGGAACTGAACGACTATAGGCCTGTCGCCCTGACGTCTGTGGTCATGAAGTCCTTTGAACGCCTTGTGCTGAACCACTTAAAAAACGTCACCGGACCGCTGCTGGACCCTCTCCAGTTTGCCTACTGGGCAAACAGGTCTGTGGAAGACGCAGTCAACATAGGTTTGCACGACATCCTCGAGCACCTCGACAGCACCGGAACCTACGCAAGGATTCTGTTTGTGGATTTCAGCTCTGCGTTCAATACCATCATCACGGAACTCCTCACCCACAAACTTCTCCACCTCGGTGTGGCCCCTACGATCTGCCAGTGGATCCTCAGCTTCCTGACGGGACGGACACAACAGGTGAGACTGGGAGCAACAACATCATCAACACGCACCACCAGCACTGGAGCCCCACAGGGATGTGTCCTCTCTCCATTGCTCTTCTCCCTCTACACAAACGATTGCACCTCAACAAATCCAGCTGTCAAACTCATAAAGTTCGCAGACGACACCACGGTCATCGGTCTCATCAAAGACGACGAGTCTGCGTACCGCCAACAAGTGGAGCAGCTGGAGCTCTGGTGCAGCCGACACAACCACGGGCTGAACACGCTCAAGACTGTAGAGATGATCGTAGACTTCAGGAAACATTCTTCTCCACAGTTGCCCCTCACACTATCCAACCGCCCTGTGTCAACCGTCGAGACCTTCAAGTTCCTGGGAATCACAGTCTCCCAGGACATGAAGTGGGAAGTCAACACCATCTCCATCCTGAAAAGGGCCCAGCAGAGGATGTACTTCCTGAGGCTGCTGAGGAAGCATGGCCTGCCACAGGAGGTGCTACGACAGTTCTACACGGCAGTCATCGAATCAATCCTAAGGTCTTCCATCACGGTTTGGTTTGGGGCCGCCACAAAAAAGGACAAAATCCGAATTCAACGGACAGTTAGGACGGTGGAAAAAATCATTGGCACCGCCCTACCCACTCTTGAGGACTTGCACACTGCAAGAATCAAGACAAGGGCACGGAATATCCTCCTGGATCCCGGGCACCCTGCCCACCACCTTTTCCAGCTAATCCCCTCAGGCAGGCGCTACAGATTCATGCGCACCAAAACCAGCAGACACTTGAGCACCCCTGGGCTAGAGGGAAGAAGCTGTTTATTAGGTAGATCCTGATATACCGGTAGATCTAAGACAGGTCCCAAGTAGATCCGAGGAGTGTTGAGGGGGAAAAAAAGCCAAACAACCATTTGTGTGTCTTTGTACATGTTAATAATATTTTGTTAATTTAATTAATAATTAATAATTTAATAATTTAAATAATAATTTTTGTTAATGTTCACTGCACCCTAATCATCTTATCAGTCTCATTTTCACCCCAAAAATATTTAAAAATAAAATAAAGCAGGTAAATTTACGGTGGTGCGTGATTACGTCACCGGAAGTTGTTAGCTCTCAGCAGTCTGTAATTGCAGCTTGTGATCAGAACTGTTGCGCTCTATCTTTTATCTTCATTATTCTCATTCAGTGTTTGCTTCGTGTACAATTCACCGAGGGCACGAGCAAAGAATAGGAATCTAGGAGGGCCCAGGGAAGCACTTTAAAACGGTACGTGTGAGCTACGATAGTTAACAGGCTGCAAAAGTGCGTCGCATGCACATCGAAAAGTAGATCTTCGATCCAAAAAGTTTGAGAGTCTAGCCATTAACTCCCTAAACCAGGGGTGCCCAAACTTTTTGGGCCAAAGATCTACTTTTCGATCAACTAACATCCCGGGATTTACCCTTACCGGCACGCGCACACACGCACACACACGCGCACGCCATGATGAGAAACAGCCTGAAACGGAAGCATGCCACGCACTTTTGCAGCCTGTTAACTATCGTAGCTCACACATAGTTTTAAAGTGCTTTCCTGGGCCGTCCAAGATTCCTATTCTTTGCTCGTGCCCTCGGTGAATTGTACACGAAGCAAACTCTGAATGAGAATCATGACGATAAAAGATAGAGCGCAACAGCTCTGATCACTAGCTGCAATTGCAAACTGCTGAGCGCTAACAACTTCCGGTGATGTAATCACGCGCCACCGTAAATTTAAGATTTACCTGCTTTATTTTATTTGTTAAATGTTTTTTTTTGTGAAAATGAGACTGATGATTAGTGTGCAGTGTATATTAACACACAAAATATATTACTAACATGGTCAAAGACACACAAATGTTTGTTTGTTTGTTTGTTTTCTCCTCGACACTCCTCGGATCTACTTGGGACCTGTCTTAGATCTAACGGTAGATCAGGATCTACCTAATGGGCACCCCTACCCTAAACAGTCACTGACGTAGTCACTCTTCTTGTACTACAAATACTGCTACTGGTCACTCTAAAATGGTTCAATGATTTTCTGCATCAACTGTACAAACTGTCATTGTATTGTATTCTACCACTGATCACTTTAGCTCTGCTTGATACTTTTGCACATTTTCTCACTTACATTACGAAATGTCCTTGCATACCTATTTGTCATGTCCTTGTTTACGATGATACTAATGCAACGTGTTATACCCGAGACAAATTCCTTGTGTGTTCTACCTACTTGGCCAATAAAGACGATTCTGATTCTGAAAACATCACATCAAAACACTAGGGTCTTTAGCCTTTTTTTCTCCATTCTACAGCATATGTTCTAGATGGCCTGCATTTAGCTCCGTGCATTTCTTGAGGCGCAGCACGAAGTTGTCCATGACGTTCTTACAGACTGAATTGGTAATGATGGCTTTCTTGAGTTCCGTGATGGTACTGGGATACTGGGTTTCCTTGCGTAGACTCTGTCTTTGAGATAGCCCCAAAGAAAAAAAATCTGGGGGCCTTAGGTCCTATGGGGTGCCCACTCAAAATCAGTCTTGAGACTGATTAGTCGGCCTTCGAAGTTCTCTTTCAGACAATCTCAGGACAGGTTTGAGGTCTGAGAACTTGCTCCGTCTTGCTGGAACCAGAAATCTCAGCCAGAGGCATCATTGGACCAATCTTCATCAAATAATCTGGCGCAGCAGTGACAGTCACCAAGGTGCGGAATGTGGAGGTCCTCAAAACCTTCAAGAATGACCTCCAGACCATCTACCCGTCGCTCATGAGCAAGTTTTGAATATAATAAACTAGTTATAGCCAAAGTTTCATTTCATTCGGACAAAACACGAAGAAACGGGGCCTAATTAGAGTTGGGGCCCATTTATTTTTTGGGGTCACCTTGTATTAGATCTGATACTGTTCATTGTGAATAAGATGAATTAATTGCTTGCAGATTAAACAAATAATTGACAAGAACCTTAGAAACATCCCAATTTGATTATTTTCCGTAATCGTTCAACCCTAATTCATAGTACCCAAAAAGGTGCATGAGGAAAATGTGATACACTCTTTAAGATGTCATAGCGGCACCTCTGACATGCCCAATTAAAATTAATCAAAGGGGTTCTTTATGGAGTAGCCAGGAAGAGTGGTTAAGAATTTGGCAGGTGTCCAAAGGGCCTTTGATCAAGGTGGAAAATCTAAGTTCACAGTGTGTTTCATGTCGGCTCATGACCTTCATTCAACAGCGTTAAACAGCATATAAATGTGTAACTTCTGCTGTTGTATCAGTGCATGCATGCTTGTCAGTACCTTCCCATATTCCAAATTGTATGCCACAGAGACGGTAGCCCCAGGAAGTTTTCCTTTCTTCCTGACCATGACAAAACCAACTCCCAGCCGCTGGGCAAGAAGAGGTCCAAACAGGAAACCACGAGCATCTAAACCTGCCAGTCAAACACAAATGGACACGGGTGGGTAAGTCACACATTCATGAAGATTTAAAAAGATCATTCTGATGTCAGCTGAGGCATACTTTGCAAATTTCCCGATTGTGATGAATATAGTTCCTCACATAATTGAAGCTTAGTCAGTCAATTCTTTCATTCCTGCTTGAGGTATAACTTGTAGATCAACAGTCATTCGGCATCACTCCATTGTTGTAGCTTGCATTCATCATGGGTCGCACATTTTCCGTCAGGGGACAGACATTGGCTTTGTGTTCAAAGACGTTCATGAAAAAAATGCTGCTTGGAAAGGAGCATTTGTTCCGATATAACCTGCATATTTTAGCATTAACTCATTCCCTGCTAGCTATTTTAGAGCATTTGCTCCGGCACCTCCCGCGACCCTAGTGAGGATCAAGCGGCTCGGAAGATGAATGAATGAATGAATGATTGTATACAGTACAGTACAGCAAAAAACTACCAAATGTAAGATTAGACTTCTTTCACCAGGAAAAAAAAAAGTTTGATCTCAGCCTTCCATCGTTTTACAATCACCAGTAGAAAAAGGACATGTTGCAAAATACGCAGCAGTTTCTCCCTTCGGGCTCACAAACTGCTGACAGCTAAAATGGGGTATCAACGACATCTACTGGTGGTTGTACTGTATTGTCACGACCATTCGGCACACCATATTGTTGGGCGAAGTCTCAGTAGCGGTGTTATTTCTGTATTTGACACATACACAAAACGCACTGTATTATTGGACGCAGCCAGGCACAATAAAACATACGCCAGCTTAAACATACGGCATGCATGCGCACACGCTAAAAACATGTTTTTAAAAAGGCAACAGAAGCAAAATTGAGTTTGGTTGTACTTTATTTAGCCATTTTACAATGTACTCAGCTCTCCGTGAGCCGTCACCTTACCGTGGTGGAGGGGTTTGTGTGTCCCAATGATCCTCGGAGCTAAGTTGTCTGGGGCTTTATGCCCCTGGCAGGGTCACCCATGGCAAACAGGTCCTAGGTGAGGGACCAGACAAAGCACGGCTCACAAAGCCCCTTACAAAATCGATGGTACTCAGTTTCCCTTGCCCGGACGCGGGTCACCGGGGCCCCCCTCTGGAGCCAGGCCTGGAGGTGGGGCTCGTTGGCGAGTGCCTGGTGGCCGGGCCTACACCCATGGGGCCCGGCCGGGCTCAGCCCGAAGAGGCAACGTGGGTCCCCCTTCTCATGGTCTCACCACCCGTGGGAGGGGTCAAAGGGGTCGGGTGCTATGCGAGCTGGGCGGCAGCCAAAGGCGGGGACCCTGGTGGTCCGATCCTCGACTGCAGAAGCTAGCTCTTGGGACATGGAATGTCACCTCTCTGGCAGGGAAGGAGCCCGAACTGGTGTGTGAGGCAGAGAAGTTCCGACTGAATATAGTCGGACTTGCCTCCACACACAGCCTAGGTTCTGGTACCAGTCCTCTCGAGAGGGGTTGGACTCTCTTTCACTCTGGAGTTGCTCACGGTGAGAGGCGCAGAGCAGGTGTGGGCATACTTATTGCCCCCCGGCTCAGTGCCTGTACATTGGGGTTCACACCGGTGGACGAGAGGGTTGCATCCCTCCGCCTGCGGGTGGGGGGACAGGTCCTGACTGTGGTTTGTGCATATGCACCAAACAGCAGCTCAGCATACCCACCCTTTTTGGAGTCCTTGGAGGGTGTGCTGGAGAGTACTCCTGCTGGGGACTCCCTTGTTCTGCTGGGGGACTTCAATGCTCACGTGGGCAATGACAGTGAGACCTGGAGGGGTGTGATTGGGAGGAACGGCCCCCCCGATCAGAACTCGAGTGGTGTTTTGTTATTGGACTTCTGTGCTCGTCACGGACTGTCCATAACGAACACCTTGCTCAAACATAAGGGTGTCCACATGTGCACTTGGCACCAGGACACCCTAGGCCGTAGTTCGATGATCGAACTTGTGGTCGTGTCATCGGATTTGCGGCCGCATGTTCTGGACACTCGGGTGAAGAGAGGGGCGGCGCTGTCAACTGATCACCACCTGGTGGTGAGTAGGCTCCGATGGTGGGGGAAGATGCCGGTCCGTCCTGGCAGACCCAAACGTATTGTGAGGGTTTGTTGGCAGCGTCTGGCGGAATCCCCTGTCAGAAGGAGTTTCAACTCCCACCTCCGACAGAGCTTTTCCCATGTTCCGGGGGAGGCGGGGGACATTGAGTCCGAGTGGACCATGTTCCGTGCCTCTATTGTTGAGGCGGCCAATCTGAGTTGTGGCCGTAAGGTGGTTGGTGCCTGTCGTGGCAGCAACCCTCGTACTCGCTGGTGGACACCAGCAGTAAGTCAAGTCAAGTCAACAGTATTTATAGAGCACTTTCAAACAGCCATCGCTGCATACAAAGTGCTGTACATGGAGCGATTTAACATATACAATAAACAGTAAGACGAATCAGTAATAAGTAATAAGTAATAAGGCGGTAGAAAGCACCAAGCAGTAAAATCAAGAGCAAATCTAAGTCATGCTGAGTCAAACGCCAAAGAATACAAGTGAGTTTTGAGGAGGGCTTTAAAGATGGGCAGCGAGGAGGCTTGCCGAATGTTCAGTGGGAGGTCATTCCAGAGAGATGGACCAGCAACAGAAAAGGCTTGATCCCCTCTGAGCCTCAGTTTAGTTCTTGGTACGTCTAGCAAAGACTGGTCCACAGACCTGAGGCGCCGGGCAGGGGTGTAGGGGCGTATGAGCTCAGAGAGGTAAGGTGGCGCGAGATTATTCAGAGATTTGAAAACAAAGAGGAGGATCTTAAAAATAATTCTAAAATGAATGGGGAGCCAGTGAAGGGATGCCAAAGTAGGAGTTATATGCTCCCTCTTACGAGTACCAGTCAAGAGGCGAGCAGCGGCATTCTGTACCAGCTGAAGGCGCTTGATGGAGGACTGGCTGACTCCAAAGTACAGGGCGTTGCAGTAATCGAGCCGGGATGTGACAAAGGCATGAATTACTGTCTCAAAGTGTTCATGTGAGAGGAAAGGTTTTATTTTGGCCAGCTGTCTAAGGTGAAAGAAGCTGGATTTAACAACGGCACCAATTCGCCGATCGAGTTTGAAATCACTGTCCAGTTTAAGTCCCAAGTTTGAGACCGTTGATTTCAGATAAGGAGATAGGGGGCCCAAGTCTACAGGATGGAATGTACAAGGTCCACTGGGGCCAAACAATATCACCTCTGTCTTCTTTTCGTTGAACTTCAAGAAATTTTGTGCCATCCAGGTTTTGATTTCTTCCAGACAGGATAGGAGTGGCCTTAATGAGAAGGTGTCTTTCTTGCTCAGTGGGACATAGATCTGGCAGTCATCTGCATAGCAGTGGAAAGGAATACCATGTTTCCTTAAGATGGAACCCAATGGGAGCAGATACAGCGAGAACAGCAGAGGCCCCAGAATTGATCCCTGCGGAACACCACATGACAGGGGAGCAGTGCGTGATTCAGAGCAGCCAAGGCTGACACAAAAGGTCCTGTCAGCTAGATAGGACCTAAACCAATCAAGAGCACTCCCGCCAATGCCCACCAAGTGCTGCAAACGAGTCAGCAGAATACTGTGATCCACTGTATCAAATGCTGCAGTTAAGTCCAATAAAACAAGACACACGTGGTCTCCAGAGTCATTTGCCAGGAGGATGTCTTTAGAAACGCGTAACAGGGCTGACTCCGTGCTATGCATCGTCTTGAAACCTGACTGGAAGAACTCCAAGATGTTATGTTCATCCAAGAAAAGTTTCAACTGCATGTGCACCACTTTTTCCAGAATTTTGGAAATGAAAGGCAGTTTGGAAATGGGTCTGTAACTTGACAGCTCATCTGGATCAAGACCAGGTTTCTTGATCAAGGGTTGGACCACAGCATGTTTAAACTGTTGGGGAACTACACCAGAAGAAAGGCTGCTGTTGATGATATCCAAGACCGATGCACCAACACTCGGGAGAACCTCCTGAAAGAAGCGTGGGGGAAGAGAGTCGCAAGGGGAGCCAGATGGCTTCGTCTGGCGAACTACATCCTCCAAAAGCGCCAAGGACACAGTATCAAAAGAATTTAGGACAGCTGAACATGGAACATGGACAGAGGGGTCAGATGCGGTATTTGGGACCGGAATCCTAGCTGTAGAGACCTTATCAATAAAGAACTGAAGGAATCTGTTGCACATCTCGGCTGAAGAATCCGAGCAAGTAGGCAGAGGGGGTTTGAGTACAGAATCTATCGTTTTAAATAGTGCACGAGGGTTGTGACGGTTGGCTAGAATAAGGTCCGACAGATATTCTCTTTTGGCCTCTTTTACTGTGAGCTAAACATGTAAGGGATGCCGTCAAGCTGAAGAAGGAGTCCTATCGAGCCTTTATGGCCTGTGGGACCCCAGAGGCAGCTGACGGGTATCGACTGGCCAAGCGGAACGCAGCTTTGGTGGTCGCCGAGGCAAAAACCCGAGCATGGGAAGAGTTCGGTGAGGCCATGGAAGCCGACTTCCGGACGGCTTCGAGGAAATTCTGGTCCACCATCCGACGTCTCAGGAGGGGGAAGCAATGCACCACTAACACTGTGTACAGTGGGGATTGGGCGCTGCTGACTTCGACTCGGGACATTGTGAACCGGTGGGCAGAGTACTTCGAAGACCTCCTCAACTCCACCAACACGCCTTCCTTGGAGGAAGCAGAGCCTGGGGACTCTGAGGTGGGCTCTCCTATCTCTGTGGTTGAAGTCACCGATGTGGTTAAAAAGCTCCTCGATGGCAAGGCCCCAGGGGTGGATGAGATCCGCCCGGAGTTCCTCAAGGTTCTGGATGTTGTGGGGCTGTCCTGGTTGACACGCCTCTGCAACATCGCGTGGTCAACGGGGAGAGTGCCTCTGGATTGGCAGACCGGGGTGGTAGTCCCTCTTTTTAAAAAGGGGGACCGGAGGGTGTGTTCCAACTACAGAGGGATCACACTCCTCAGCCTCCCTGGTAAGGTCTATAAAGGGGTGCTGGAGAGGAGGGTCCGTCAGGAAGTCGAGCCTCAGATTGAGGAGGAGCAGTGTGGTTTTCGTCCCGGCCGTGGAACAGTGGACCAGCTCTACACCCTTAGCAGGGTTCTCGAGGGTATGTGGGAATTCGCCCAACCAGTCTACATGTGTTTTGTGGACTTGGAGACGGTGTTTGACCGTGTCCCTCGGGGAGTTCTGTGGGGGGTGCTTCGTGGGTATGGAGTACCGAACCCCCTGATATGGGCTGTTCGGTCACTATACCACCGATGTCAGAGTTTGGTTCGCATTGCCGGCAGTAAGTCGGAATCGTTTCCAGTGAGGGTAGGACTCCGCCAAGGCTGCCCTTTGTCACCGATTCTGTTCATAACCTTTATGGACAGAATCTCTAGGGGCAGCCGAAGCGTTGAGGGGGTCCGTTTTGGGGGCCTCAGTATTGCATCCCTGCTTTTTGCAGATGATGTGGTGCTGTTGGCTCCTTCAAACAGGGCTCTCCAACTCTCACTAGAGCGTTTCGCAGCCGAGTGTGAAGCGGTTGGGATGAAAATCAGCACCTCCAAATCTGAAACCATGGTCCTCAGTCGGAAAAGGGTGGAGTGCCCCCTCCGGGTCGGGGGGGAGATCTTGCCCCAAGTGGAGGAGTTTAAGTATCTTGGGGTCTTGTTCATGAGTGAGGGCAGGAGGGAGCGAGAGATCGACAGGCGGATCGATGTATCGGTCTGTCGTGGTGAAGAAGGAGCTGAGCCAAAGGGCGAAGCTCTCAATTTACCGGTCGATCTACGTTCCAACGACCCATAGCTCGTGACCGAAAAGAACGAGATCCCGGATACAAGCGGCCGAAATGAGTTTTCTCCGCAGGGTGTCCGGGCTCTCCTTTAGAGATAAGGTGAGAAGCTCGGTCATCCGGGAGGGGCTCCGAGTCGAGCCGCTTCTCCTCCACATCGAGAGGAGCCAGATGAGGTGGCTTGGGCATCTGATTCGGATGCCTCCTGAACGCCTCCCTGGTGAGGTGTTCCGGGCATGTCCCACCGGGAGGAGACCCCGAGGAAGACCCAGGACACGCTGGAGAGACTATGTCACCCAGCTGGCCTGGGAACGCCTCGGGATCCCCCGGGGAGAGCTGGAAGAAGTAGCTAAGGAGAGGGAAGTCTGGGCTTCCCTGCTAAAGCTGTTGCCCCCGCGACCCGGCCCCGGATAAGCGGTAGAAGATGGATGGATGGATGGACAATGTACTCACGTTTTCTCTTCACCTCTAACACGCTCACCCTTCACTCATTGGCGACTGGTACCTGCTAGGGGCATGCCTTTAGCGTCCGCTTACACGTCCACCCTTCACTTATTGGCGACTGGTACCTGCTAGGGACGTGCCTTTAGCGTCCTCTTACACGCCCACCCTTCACTCATTGGCGGACTTCCGCATGCTTGTAGTCACTCACTCCGCCTTTTCTCTATATAAACAGCGTGTCGGCCGGAGGTGCTCTCAGTCAGGCTTTGGAACTCTGCGCATTCACTAGACGCTCCGCATTATAAGGCGTCCTGTCCATTTTGGAGAAATTTTAAGACTTTTAATGGCGCCTTATAGTCACGAAAATACGGTACATCAGTAAAGTTGTTTCCAAATTAGAAATTTACAGAACCAGCTGCTGAGGGATGGGACTCATCCAGGATGGGTAACGGAAGGGCGAACGATCCTGATCATGAAGGATCCCTCAAAGGGTGCAGTCCCATCCAACTACCGGCCAATTTACCTGTCTCTCCACAACATGGAAGCTCATGTCAGGCATCACTGCGGCTAAGATAAGTGGACACATGGATCAATACATGAGCGAAGCACAGAAGGGTATTGGTAGAGATACCAGAGGAGCCAAAAATCAGCTCCTGGTTGACAGAACAGTCGCACAAGACTGCCAACATGTGCACAGCCTGGATTGATTACAAGAAAGCCTATGACTCGATACCACATACATGGATCACTGAATGCTTGGAGTTGTATAAGGTGAACAGGACCCTAAGAGCCTTCGTTGCGAACTCGATGAGGATGTGGAAAACCACACTTGAAGCCAATGGCAAGCCACTTTCCCAAGTGTCCATCAAATGTGGCATATACGAAGGTGATGCACTCTCCCCACTGCTGTTCTGCATAGGATTGAACCCCCTAAGCCAAGTAATCACCAAGACAGGCTATGGATACCGCCTCAGAAATGGAGCTACAATCAGTCATCTCCTCTACATGGATGACATAAAGCTGCATGCTAAGAGCGAAAGGGACATAGATTCCCTGATCCACACAACCAGGATCTACAGCAGCGACATCGGGATGTCATTCGGGCTTGAGAAATGTAGTCGGATGGTGACTAAGAGAGGAAAGGTAGTCCGCACTGAAGGGGTCTCACTCCCTGAAGGAACAATAGCAGACATTGAGGACAGCTACAAGTACTTTGGTATACCACAAGCCAATGGCAACCTCGAACTGGCAACAAGGAACGCGGCTATGGCCAAATACCTCCAGCGAGTGAGGCAAGTCCTAAGAAGCCAGCTCAATGGCAAGAATAAGACCCGGGCAATAAACAGCTATGCCCTGGCAGTGATCAGATACCCTGCAGGAATAATAAGGTGGCCAAATGAAGAGATTCAGACCACGGACGTTAAGACCCGAAAGCTCCTAACCATGCATGGAGGGTTCCATCCCAAATCCAGCACCCTGAGACTGTACGCAAGCCGAAAGGAAGGAGGCCGGGGACGAGTGAGTGTGAGAGCCACTGTCCAGGATGAAACATCCAAGCTCCATGAATACATCAAGGAGAAGGCCCCAACGGATGACGTACACAGAGAATGTCTCAGACAATGGGGAACAGAGGATGAGGCGCTGGAAGAGGGACCATCATGAGAGGACAAGCCCCTACAGGGGATGTACCACCGGACCATAACTGAAGTGGCTGATCTCAAGAAGTCCTATCAGTGGCTAGAGAGGGCTGGCCTGAAGGATAGCACAGAGGCACTCCATGCTGGCTGCTCAGGAGCAGGCCCTGAGCACCAGAGCCATTGAGGCCCTGATGTACCACACCAGACAAGACCCAAGGTGAGGTTGTGCAAAGAGGCACCTGAGACGATCCAACACGTAACTGCAGTGTGTAAGATGCTGGCAGGGAAAGCCTACATGGAACGCCATAACCAGGTGGCTGGCATAGTCTACTGAAACATCTGTGCGGGGTATGGACTGGAAACCCCAAGGTCAAAATGGGAAACACCTCCGAAGGTGGTGGAGAATGACAGAGTGAAGATCCTGTGGGACTTTCAGATCCAGACTGACAATGGTAATGGCGAACCAACCAGATATCGTGATCATAGATAAAGGGCAGAGGAAAGCCGTTGTAGTGGATGTAGCGGTCCCAAGTGATGGAAACATCAGAAAGAAAGAACACGAGAAACCCAAGAAATACCAAGGGCTCAGAGAGGACCTGGAGAGAGCCTGGAAGGTGACAGTCGTGATTGTGGTGGTCGGAGCACTCGGGGCAGTGACCCCCAAACTAGATGAGTGGTTGCAACAGATCCCGGGAACAACAACGGACATCTCAGTCCAGAAATTTGCAGTGCTGGGAACAGCAAGGATACTGCGCAGAACCCTCAAGCTTCCTGGCCTCTGGTAGAGGACCCGAGCTGAATGAGGGACGGACACCACCCAAGGGGTGAGAAGAGGTTTTTTGGGTTTTTTTATACACACACTCACACGTACCCGCACAGACAGAGTATATACACACACACACACACACACACACACCGTATTTTCCGCACTAAAAGGCGCACCTAAAAGTCTTCCATTTTCTTAAAAGCTCACAGCGCCTTGTTTATGGTCATTACGGTAATATGTCAACCCCAAAATGGCTCCTTTCTGGAGACATGCAATAGAACACGGCAAGAGAGTTTAACGTTATTGAGTTATTACGTGGTGTGCCTCGATGGGATCACCACCTTATCGTGGTGAGGCACTTTGCACGTCTCCATGACCCCTAGAGCCATGTCGGCAGAGTCCCGTATTCCTGGCAGGGTCCCCCAAACCGAACAGGTTGAAGGGTAGAGGCCAGAAAAAGAGTGATCGCAAACCGGCACCTGGGGGCAGGCACAGGCGGAGTCCAACAGACCAGACTACCGGCAGCCCCCTGCAACCCTTGCCAGAAGAATGTCGTAATGGGTCCCCTCATGCCACGGGAAACCACCTGGGATGAGTGAAGATGGTGGGAGTGAGGACAGTGCACCCACACCCTCACCTTAATCCGAACCTCTGCGCAAGCTTCTTGCCCGAACCCCACACCAAATCTCCCACCCTGCATTCCCCCTAATCCTGTGGCGATGTGGAAAGGCGGTGGCCACAGGCCAAGTATGTGGCTGGGAGTGCCTAGCCAAACCATGCACACAGGCGGCAATGGAGTGATGGTCATTGACACTGCGGGATGGAGCAGTGCATCTCTTCGGCAGCTTCCATTGTGACTGAGCAGCTCCACATTGCTCAACCCTGTGATGGGGAGGGACCTAGAAAAAGTGATCTAAAAATTGTCTGCTCTCCACACTCCGGACGGTAAAACGCAATCATCGGAGCATCCCTCTTCCGCAAATCTTCATGGAACGTCCGCACACTGTTGGACCTGGCTGAAACTCCTGACAGGCCCCACCGGAGGACAGCACTTGTGGCCACAGAGCTTACGAGGTATAACATCAATATCACAGCTCTCAGCGAGACCAGACTACATGGAGAGGACTCCCTGACAGAAGTTAGTGCAGGGTATACCTTCTTCTGGAAAGGGGTCCCTGAAGGCACTCGTTGAAACCATGGAGGTGGCTTTGCTGTGAAGTCCCAACTGCTGAAGCGCATCCCAGAATCCCCTACCGGCATCAATGAAAGGCTGATGACATGGCACATTCCCCTGGCAAAGGGACGCTTCGCCACACTCATCAGTGCTTACGCACCAACTCTGAATGCCGAGCACAATATTTAGGAGGATTTCTACAGAGCTCTGGACACCATCCTGCAGAAAACACCGGCTACAGACAAGCTTCATAGTCATGGGAGATTTCACTGCTAGGGTGGGAAAGGGAAAAATGAACAACAACGGCCTTCATCTGCTCTCCCTCTGTGCATAACATCAGTTGGTCATCACTAACACCATGTTACAAATGAAAAAAGGTTTAAGACCACCTGGCAGCACCCCCGCTCCAAACACTGGCATCTTCTGGACTATGTGATTGTCCGTCAAAAGGACATA
Source organism: Hippocampus zosterae (assembly GCF_025434085.1). Taxonomy (NCBI): domain Eukaryota; kingdom Metazoa; phylum Chordata; class Actinopteri; order Syngnathiformes; family Syngnathidae; genus Hippocampus; species Hippocampus zosterae. The sequence continues at coordinate 23,142,620 of NC_067461.1, read as the reverse complement.
TGGGATGTCCTCATCACCCGTGTCATGCGCGGAGCTGAGTGTTGGACTGACCACCTCATGGTCAGATCCTCATGAGCATTCAACCCCGTCATCCAAGGACAGCTCTCAACAAAAGGCTCAACTGTGCAGCATTGAACAACCCCACCACCAAAGCAAACCTTCGGCGACTCCTTACTGAAAACCTTGACAAGATCCCAGAGGAATCAGGTGACTGGCCAGCTCTGCACCAGGCTATCCAGAGTACAGCCTCGGAGGTGCTTGGCCAGTCAAGGAGACACAACAAGGATTGGTTTGACTCCAACTCAATCGAGATACATACACTATTGAAAGCAAAGCATGAGGCCCATAAAGCTCTCTTGTCCTGGCCGACATCTCTCACCCGTGAAGCCACCTTTACTGCAGTTAGAACAGTGACCCAGCAAGCACTCCGTATCATGGAAGACACCTGGTGGGTGCAGAAAGCAAATGAGATCCAAAACCGGGCAGACTGTAACAACACCCAGGACTTCTAAAATGCCATCAAAGCACTGTATGGTCCCAAGAAGCGGGCAATTGCTCCAGTCCGATCAGCTGATGGCTCTGCACTCCTCAAGGACCACCATGAGATCCTTGCCCGTTGGGCAAAGCATTTTGAAAATCTTCTGAATCGCACCAACCCTGTCAACTCACACATTCTGGACAATCTTCCAGACCTGCCAACAATCATGAGCCTCGACACCCCACCATCTTATTCTGAAACCCAGCAAGCCATTGCAGGCCTAAAGAATAACAAAATCGCTAGACCTGATGGCATGCCCGCAGAGGTTTTCAAACACGTAGGTTATCTCATCACGCGCCTGGGAACATGGGACCGTCCCGCAGGATTGGAAGGATGCTAACATCGTACCCGAGGAATCTCTCTCCTCTCCACCGCAGGAAAGATCTTGGCCAAAATCATGCTCGGCAGGCTGGTCGAGCACATCTCAGAAGGTATGCTTCCAGAAACTCAGTGTGGCTATCGGAAGACTAGATACACATTCCGCTCAGTTGCTACGCATTGCCGAGAGGCAAGAAGGAGCAGCAACAGCAAAGTCAACATTTCTCTCGTGTGAAGCTTTCCCACATTTGAAAATAAAGAACAGAGCGAAAAATGGTGACAGCGCGTGTGTAGAAATTGGCGACGTGAAGAGGGGGCTGGACGAAACGCTAGCTCATTACCACAGAAGCTAACCGCGGACGTTAGCACGGAAGCTAACTGCGAAAAGTCGCTACGCAGCTGGAACCCACGACCAGAGACCAACCAAACGCCAGCGAGCGTGAGGGAGCTGGTAAACCCACTTGCCACTTTAGAAACACCCAGCAGCAAGCCCACTGGACACGTCACAAACTAGCATACAACCGGCTAGCAGCGAGACCCGACAAAATGCCACCCAAACAGAAGCAAGACACAAAGCAGGAAGAGGATTCCCTGACCCTCACTCAAGTAAACGAATTACTCCAGCAACAAAAAGAGCTTTTTACGGCACTCTTGCAACAACAACAGGAAAATTTCAAAGGATTTGTCAAGATGATAATAGACTCAACAAACTCACGACTTGACACTTTTACCAGGGAAGTCCAAGAAATAAAAACCAGCATCAACTTTACCCAAAAAGAGGTAGACGACATTAAAAACAAATCTAATCAGTCAAACTGGCCATTCCAAAGACATGCAAACAGAATTCTACAAAGTATGTGACGGCATGCTTGTATTAACAGACAAGGTGGACTACTTGGAAGGACAGTCAAGAAGAAACAACTTAGTAATTGATGGAATTGAGGAAAAACCGGGAGAAACGTGGACTGAAACAGAGGAAAAAGTTCAAAAAATCCTCAAGGAGAAGCTGCTGATACAGGGGCAAATTGAGGTGGAGAGAGCTCACCGCACAGGAAGACAAGAACCTGGAAGACCGGGACAAAGGCTAGTTGTGGTGAAATTTCTAAAATACAAGGACAGATCAAGGATCCTACAAAAAGCTAAATACTTAAAAGGCTCCAACATCTACATCAACGAAGACTTTACAGATGCCGCACCACAAAAAAGAAAAGAACTCCTCCCAAAATTAAAAGCTGCATGTGACAGAGGGGAAACTGCCTACTTAAGACATAACAAACTTATCGTCCACCCCCGTACCAGTACTCCAACACAACAGACCCTACTGAAGCAGGAAATTCACACACCAAAAAACATGGACTTCGAACCCTTTGATGACTTCCAACCCTACTGACCGAGGGAGCCAGCGACGACCGGCCGTGAGGGAGCCAGTGATGACCGCGTGGAAGCCAGCGACGACTGCAGGGAAGCCAGCGACCGTGAGGAAGCCGGGAGACAACCAGCCTGCGACCACCGCGAGGGAGCCAGCGACGACCACAAGGGAGCCAGAGACGACCGAGAGGAAACCAGCGATGACTGCAGGGGAGCCAGTGACCGCGAGGGAGCCGGGAGACAGCGAGCCTGAGGCAGCCGGGAGACAACCAGCCAGCGGACGTGAGAGAGCCGGGAGGCAGCCAGCCGGCGAGCGTGAGGGAGTCGGCGACGAACGCAAGGGAGCCAGCGACCACGAGGGACCCAATGATGACGGCGAGAGAGCGAGCGACGACAGCGAGGGAACCAACGACGGCCGTGAGGGAGCCATCGACGACCGCGTGGGAACGGGATATTCACATCCCAAAAACATGAACTTCCAACCCTTTGAAGATATTGACTATAAGCCATTCGATCCCAAGAACAATTTGGACCCAGACAATAACTTCTTCAACAACAAAGGGTAACAAACTCTGACTATTACCTGGATGAACAATTCAACACTAATATAAAATTGGAAAATGCACTTTCGGTAATACACTTAAACAGTAGAAGTCTCTATAAAAGTTAGTTAGTGAGTTCCGCCCGTTCCTATTTGGAACATTGGGCGACGAGTTTCCTCCATTTGGTCCGGTCACTGGCGACCCTTCTTGCTCCATGCCAGCTGACACCCATCTCACTGAGGTCTTCTTTGGCAGTCTGTCTCCACGTCTTCTGTGGCCTACCTCTCTTCCTCTTTCCACCCTCTGGCATCCAGTCCATGGCCACACTTGCCGGTCTCTCTCTTGGCAGTCGGAGTACTTCTCCTTTTCAGAGACAATGTCTGACAGTTCAGGCACTCCTGCCTTCTTCATCACCTCCTCGTTGGTGATGTGGTCTCTCCATGAGATCCTCAGGATGGATCTCAGGCAACGCCGATGGGAGACATCTAACTTGTTGGTTATGTTGGCTGTCTTCATCCATGTCTCACAGGCGTAAATCGCTGTTGGGATAACCACTGACATATAGAGGCGTAGCTTGGTGGTCGTAGTGATGGCTTTCGATGACCAGATGTTGCGGAGGCGTTGGAACACTCCCGCAGCTTTACCAAGTCTACTGTTGACGTCTTTCTCCACACCACCTGTATTTGAGATGTTACTCCCAAGATATGTGAAGCTGTCAATGTACTCTATGTCATGTTGGTGTAGAGTGAGTGGTTGAAGGTGTTGGTGCTGTCCGACGGCCATGGCCTTGGTCTTTTCCTGGCTAATTCGCAAACCGACCTTAACTCCGTGCTCATACAGATTATTGGTCAACTCCTGGAGTGCCGGCTGGGTGTGACATAACAGGGCCAAATCATCTGCAAATTCCAGGTCAGCTAGTCTGCTCCCTCCCCACTTGATGCCAACTTTTGCTCCTGTGATGGACTTCCTCATCACAAAGTCGATTATGATAATGAAGAGTAGGGGTGACAGAATGCAACCCTGTCTTACACCAGTGACAATGTCAAAATCGTCAGTTGTGCCACTGTTGGTTTTGACACAACAGGTTGAGTTGTGGTACAATGACCTGAAGATGTTGATGTACTTGAGGGGTACACCATACAGCTGGACGATCTGCCACAGTAACTCCCGGTGGATGCTGTCGAAGGCTTTCTTGAAATCGATATAGTTCATTCACTTCATAAATACTATGTACAGCAACAGCTTTTTCCCAGTAATCCTGAAACCTAGCAGAATAACAGTTGACACGGCCACATTAATAGATAACATATTTCTAAATAATATTGATCATAAAATGGAAAGTGGACTTCTCATTACTGACATAAGTGACCACCTACCTGTTTTTGCAGTTTTTCATAATTATTTTGATAGAAAAGCTAAATCAACAACTCGTATAACAGAAATAAGATTAAGAACCCAACGTTCCATCGATGCCTTTAAGCAAGACCTAGAAAAACAAAACTGGACAGAGGTCTACTCAAACGAAGACCCAAATACAGTGTTTGAAGTATTTCAGTCTACCATAATCTCCTTGTATGATAAACATTTTCCATTAACTAAAGTCTCCAAAAAGTATAAAGACCCAAGTAAGCCATGGATAACAAAAGGCATAGAAAACGCATGTAAAAAGAAAAACAATTTATATAAATTGTTTTTAAAATTCAGAACTGAAGAAGCAGAAAAAATATAAGACCCATAAAAATAAACTAGTAAATATTATAAGAACCAGTAAAAGAGATCATTATCATGCACTATTGGAGCAGAATAAATGTAACACAAGAAATATGGAAAATACTTAACCAAGTAATCAGAAATAGTCCTAAAAAATGGATTATCCAGAGTATTTTATCAGAGGCAAAAATACTATTTTGAAAAAAACTGCAGGAATAGCAACTGAATTTAAGGAGTATTTTGTCAACATCGGCAGTAACCTAGCAAAACAAATTCCTGATCCAACAAACTTGTTTGAAATAGATATGTAGAAAAAAATCCTCCATGCTGTTCCTTACTGCTGTAAAACAAGAAGTATCAAATATTATAAAAACTTTAAAAAATAAAAAGTCAACTGATTGCTTTAATATTGATATGACAATAATCAAGCAGATTATAGAATATGTAGTGCGACCTTTCACACACATATGCAACCTGTCATTCAAAGCTGGTATCTTTTCATCAAAAATGAAAATTGCTTAAGTTATTCCAATCTATAAAAGTGGAGAAAGACATCTGTTTACAAATTATAGACCAATATCACTACTACCACAATTTTCAAAAATATTAGAAAAACTATTTTCTCGCAGACTTGATAGCTTTATACAAAAGCATGCGCTGTTAAGTGAGAATCAATATGGCTTCAGGGAAAAACGGACCACCTCAATGGCAGTTATGGAGTTTGTAGAAGCAATAGCCACTAATATAGACATCAAAGAATTTACTGTTGGGGTTTTCCTAGATCTAAAAAAAGCTTTTGACACAATAGATCACAGTATATTATTGAAAAAACTAGAAAGATATGGCATTAGAGGTGTAGCTTATAAATGGATAAAAAGTTATTTAGAAAACAGATATCAGTACGTGCAACTCAACAATAAAAAAACAAATCAACTGAAAATCACTCACGGAGTTCCTCAGGGGTCAGTGCTTGGTCCAAAACTATTCATCTTATATATAAATGATATCTGCAAGGTCTCAAAACAATTTAAATGTGTCCTATTTGCTGATGATACAACTTTCTACTGTTCTGGAATAAATCTGAAACAGCTCCTGACAACCGTAGAAAACGAATTAAATTAAAGAACTGGTTCAACAGAAATAAATTGTCACTTAACCTGAAAAAATCGAAGTTAATTGTTTTTGGCACAAGACCAATCAAACATCAAGCTAAAATTATGGTAAACTCAATTGAAATAGAAAAAGCGTATGAAACCAAGTTTCTCGGATTAGTAATAGACTCAAAACTATGTTGGAAACCACATATCGATAACGTAAAAAGAAAAATAGCCAAGACCGTAGGGATCCTCTACAAAACCAAGGAAGTGCTAAATAAGAGATCTTTGTACACATTATATTCTTCATTATTATTACCATATATAACCTACTGTGTGGAAATATGGGGAAATGCCCGCAAAACAAACACACTCCCTATTCTCAAACTACAAAAAAAAGCAATTTGAATCATTAATAGATCAAAATATACGGAACTCACAAATCCACTATTTATCAAATTAAATACGATGAAATTTTATGACCTGGTTGACTTTAAAATCGCCCAATTAATGTACAAAGCACACAATAACCTGCTCTGCCAAAACATTCTGAAGTTTTTCGAAATTCGAGAAAGCAACTATGAATTAAGAGGTACCAACTTTTTCAAAAAACTCAAAACAAGAACAAACATCAAGCAAAGAAGTGTATCTAGCAAAGGTGTTAATCTGTGGAATAATCTCAAAACGGACCTGAAAATGAGTAAATCGCTTGCCGAGTTCAAAAACTAATTAAAAAAATAGTACAAACAACCTACATCAATCAGAGTTAAAATGATAAATTCTAAACATTAAATATAATTATAAATCAGAACTAAGTTGATAAATAGAGAAAGGTATTGAAATATCCATTATGAATACAAGAGAAAATTGACACAAGAGTGCCAGGGTGAGGATGTATATAATCCTGATACAAACCAAAAGTTGTAAAAATATCACGGTTAAGGGTGAAGTATGAGCCTTAATGGAGACTTCTTCTTACTTTTTCTTTTCTGATTGATATAAAAATGATTTAGTAGATATAAACACATAACGGGGTAGGACTAGATAAGTTTTTTACTTCATCCTACTCCCTTGAACATAATAACTGTGTTGAATAAAGACTGATTTCTTTCTTTTTACTTTTTTATCTACCTTATTTTCTGTCAAATTATTACTGTATATGTTTTATGTTCAATAAACAAACAAACATGATCTTTGTTTTAAGACAGCTAATGGAGAAAAGCAGAGAACATCACAAGGACCTATACAAAGCCTTCATCGATCTCAGCAAAGCCTTTGACATCATCAACCGTGAGTTACTCTGGAAACACCTCTCTAAACTTGGGGTGCCACCCAAGTTTCTCTGCATCCTCCAGCAGCGGCATGATGGGATGAAAGCCAGAGTGCTCATCGGAGGACTCCAGTCAGAGCTCTTCAAGGTGAACGTTGGGGTAAAGCAGGGCTGTGTCTTGGCTCCAGTGCTTTTTAACACCCTCGTATCTGCCATCACGTGCCTCTTCCACCATGGCATGGGACATGAAGACGGTGTCCATATGGAGTACCGCCTAGACGGAAGCCTCTTGAACATCAGACGGCTCAAGGCTCACACAAAGATAAAAATCTTTCAGATCTGTGAGCTTTAGTATGCTGATGACTGCACTATACTAGCTCACAGCTCAAACTCTATGCAGCACACCCTGGACACCATTTCCAGTCTGTACCAAACCTTTGGTCTTCAGCTCAACATAAAAAAAAAACCTAGGTCATGTTCCAACTCGCTACCCCAACTTCCACATCCCCCAGCTTTCACATTAATGGCACTCCACTAAACGTAGTGGACTATTTCACCTACCCTGGCTCCACTTTGTCCTCAAACTGCTCCCTTGACACTGAAGTCCACACCCGTATCTATAAAGCATCATCATCGTTTGGTCGCGTACGCAGCAGGGTCTTCGAAAACCGAAACCTGAAGATCTGTACCAAGATCGCCGTGTACAATGCAGTATGTCTCTCCACTCTGCTCTATGGGTCAGAGTCAATGACCCCATACCGCCGGCACATTACTACCCTGGAAGCCTTCCACATTCGCTGCCTGCAAAAAATTCTTGGCCTGTCCTGGGAAGATCGAGTTCCCCATACAGACATCCGTAAAAGCACCAATTCCATCTGCATGGAAGCGGCCGTGGCGAACAAACATCTTCAGTGGATCAGACACACCATTTGCATGCCCGACAATCGCCTGTCCTGCCAGGTCCTCGATGGCCAACTGAGAGGTGCAAAGCTTTCTGTTGGGGGGCAAAAGTGGTGCCTCAAGGACTACAGCAGGTGTTGTTTTATTTTTAGTGATAACCTTTACAATATTAGAATTCTAGGGGGCAGTGTTGCCTTGAGGAAGGGGGTATATAGCACGGGTTTTATGTAATGTGTGGGAGGTGATCCTTCTGTGGGTTAAGGTGGACAGTCGCAAAAATAAAGAGTTCTACGACCATCATACAAGTGGAGTTATTATTCGGATTAACACTGGTAGCAGAGGATGGTTAGCAACTACAGAATCCCGCCACCTTTTGAAGAGGGAAAACCCTAATAGAGCTGGAAGAATGAATTCGGAATTTGGACAAGAGTCACCGACTTGGAGAAGAAGAAGCAAGCCCGCGATATTCACATATGTGGAAATACAAAATGGAGCTGCTCGACGCTGTTTTAGCTTTCAAGCTGTTGGATACGGCGCGCCTGGATAGGACAGACAGATAACTGGCTTTAACAGCATGCAGTGACTTTCATTCATTCATTCATTCATCTCCCTAACCGCTTGATCCTCACTAGGGTCGCGGGGGGTGCTGGAGCCTATCCCAGCTGTCTTCGGGCAGTAGGCGGGGGACACCCTGAATCGGTTGCCAGCCAATCGCAGGGCATACAGAGACGAACAACCATTCGCACTCACACTCACACCTAGGGACAATTTAGAGCGTCCAATCAGCCTACCATGCATGTTTTTGGAATGTGGGAGGCATGCAGTGACTTAACATTCGCTAATATGAAGTCGGCGCTGAAGAGGATATTTGGCGCGAGTGCGGGGACGGAGGGCATTAAACAGGAAACAGTGTATCCTACGGAGCAGCGAAGAAAAAAGAGCGGTGACTGGCAAAAAAAAACCCTCGACAGAAAACCCCACAGATCGGCACTAATCCGCTTGACAAGTATGGACGGCGATCGAAATTTGCAGTATGCCAAAGCACCTTTCATTGGGCAAAAGACTGCCCACACAAAAGTGAGAATGTAAGAATAACGGAGGATGATCAAACGGAAATGGATGAGTGTAATGTTACACTGCTCACCAAGAAATTGCCTACAGATGCAGAAATACTAATGACAGAATGTTTTGGCACCGCTATAATAGACACTGCTTGTACTAGAACAGTCTGTGGACAACAACGGCTTGAACACTATTGTACGGCGTTGGGAAAGAATAATGCAAATACTATGAGAGAGACAGAAAAGCCAAGTCACAGGCCATTTAAGTTTGGAGATGGAAAAGTGGTCTATTCGGTGAAAAGTGTGAAGATACCGGCTACGATTGGGCACACAAAGTGTCACATAGAAACTGAAGTTGTACCTGTCAAAATTCCACTGCTTTTGAGCAAAGCATCACTGAAAAGAGCTGGAACTGTTTTGGACATGGAGCATGACAGTGCAGTAATGTTCAGGCAGCCTGTTAAACTGGACTTTACTAGCTCTGGACATTACTGTGTTAGCATTTTGGCCAGTGACAATATAAATGACAACATGGAGCCCATATCGGCTACTGAAGATGAGATACTGACAATAACAGATGAAATGAAAACCGATGAAAAGATGAGAGTTTTAGTGAAGCTCCACAAGCAATTTGGACATGCCTCTGCTGACAAGCTGCATAGACTCTTAAGTACTTCTGGCAACAAGGACACTGGCTGTGTCACCTTGCTACATAAGGTAGTGAGTCAATGTGAGGTATGTAAGAAATATTGCCGTGTCAAACCAAAACCTGCTGTTGGCTTACCACTTGCATCAACATACAATGAAACTGTTGCTGTGGATTTGCATGAGCTCGAGCCAGGAGTGTGGTACCTACATATTATTGACCAGCTCACTCGTTTCAGCGCAGGAAGTGTCCTGACTACCAAGAAGTCCTCTGAGATTGTGAAGCATTTTATACATGACTGGATCAGTGTGCACGGCCCCCCAAAAAGACTGTTCAGTGACAATGGTGGGGAGTTCAACAATGAAGAAGTGAGAGACATGGCTGAGAATTTCAACATTGAAGTGAAGACAACAGCTGCCTACAGTCCTTGGAGTAATGGGCTGTTAGAACAACACAATCAAATGCTAACTGAGATTATAATGAAAGTAAAAACAAGCACTGGATGCGACTGGAGCACTCAAGAAAGGGCTGCGTCACACAGATGCGAAGTATGAACTGGGTGACAAGGTTTACTACAAGCGGTTGGACTGTCCAAAATGGAAAGGGCCAGGGCCCATTCAATGACACCAGCGGGCAGCTGGTGCCCCCCTGGTATCCGGTTTCCCTTGCTCCATCTGTGGTTGAGTTTGCGGCTCAAGGATCGGTCTCTATGCCCACGAGAAGTGGCACCAGCGACAGAGCTGCTTTATTAAATATGTTTTTGTTGCTCTGAAAAAATGGGAGCTGAGGTGGTGTTTTTTAAAACGCACCATTTATTCATGGTTTTCAGTCTCAACAAATACAGGTACGTCTTTGTCCGTCTCTGTGCCTTCTCTTCTTTCGTCCAACTCAAGAGGCGTTCATGACCGCCTCAGAAAAACGTAAATTAACGATTACTTCAATGAAACTACGAAAACTGAAAATAATGCATCAGAACACAAAATCAAGCGAGGAAATCACAAAATAAATTGTAGTGCCCCCCTAACAGGATTTATTTTGTGATTTCATTGTTTGTGAATACACATCAAAGAAATAAATAACAAACTTCTCGGGGTGTTCACACGGCAACTTTTACTCTGGTGCAGCACCGAGGCTGCCCCCGTAGAGCGTTCACACTTAAAGTTATACCGGTGTAGCCCCTGAAAACAGCTTAAACCGGAGAAAATTCAATCCTGCTCAGGAGGTGGTTTAAAAATTTACTCCGGAGTAAATGCTAGTTTGCGAGGCAGCACCGATATATAATGGGACGTGTGAACGCTACAGGGGTAGACTCGCTACGCGTGAGAAGAGTTGATTACATAAGGGTAGAATGCATTGCTTTTGTGCTCTGTTGTACTTCCGTCATCTTTCCTTTTGTAGGAGACTGGACTGTGTTGGAGTTGTTTGTGTTGTTTGTTTCTTTGTTGTGTGTTCACCTCGCCGCGCAAAATTACCCATAGAATTTATTTTGTGATTTCCTCTCTTGGTTTTCTGTTTGGCACATTACGTTTGCTTTTCTGAGATTCATTGAAGTCATTGTTGATTTACGTGTTCGGGTTCAGTCATTGAACGTCTCTCGAGCAGGGAGGCACGGAGACGGAGAAAGAGAAGGACGTGCCTGTAGTTGTTTGAGTTAAACAAATTAATAAAGTGCATGTTTTAAAAAGAACCTATAGGACAGCTCTCTTTGTTTCGGAACTGCAACACTTTCTCTCTCCCATCCTTTTACGGTGTCTGATAGACCACAGCGTTGATTTGTCTGGATAAGTACAAACCATGGTTTTTCGACATATCACAAACAAGGCGGGGAAAAGTAATTACACTTTACATACAGTATGCGCATGTTTTACTTCCGCATTATTATTAGCGTATTGTACAGCACCTTGTATGCAGTGCTGGCTGTTTGAAAGTGCTCTATAAATACAGTTGAGTTGAGTATTGCACGGCCGCAGAAAGTGCCGTGTGAACGCAACTGGGGCATCCAATATGTGAATAAAATTACAAAGTAGGTCATTCATTGAAGTTGCGCCACATAATCCAGTGTGCCTTTTAGTGTGGAAAATACAATATATATTTAAAATAAAAATATTTGGGAGGAGAAGCAAAAGGTCTTCAAAGACAACAAGAACAGAGCCCTTCTAAAGCACATCTTTTACATTTGACAGTAATTTTCTTTGAGAGGTGAGGTTTCTTACCTACAATCAGGTCAACGCCCCAGTTTTTGTTTTTCACGTGTTCTTCAAACAGGTCAATAACAGCTGCTAAGGCAGTTGGATCCTTCAGGATGGGACATATATCTCTGCAGGAGACCAAAAACATTACATTATGCGCATAGATATTTGTCGATGTCTTCAGGCCTAGACTCATCAAATCTGTCAAATATTGATCAGATATGATCATGTGGGTCATGCTTCAGGGGCTTTTGTAGTCAAGGCCATGCCAAATTGTAAATTAAATTCAAACTGGCAGACTTCCTGTTCAGCATATGACTCCAAGATTGTTTTGTGTACCATCAGAGAGTGAAACCACAAAAATGTCTCATCGCATTATTACTTATGCAGAAAAAATTAATGGATTACTAGTTTTGGAATCAGTCAACTGTCATAGTCCTGTTCAAATGAGTGGAAAGTGGTGAACAAAATTATTGCAAAATATCAACATTATTACACATGACAATTTGACATTTTAGTTCAGATTTTGGCAAGGATCATGCAAGTTGATACACGTGATTTGCTTTTGCGGTCCACGGAAAAAGACGTGGCAGGCCGGATCTGGCCCCCGGGCCTTGAGTTTGACACCAGTGCTCAAATGGCCCCTGTGCACACTGCCTCCTCCCATGGCTCCTTAGAACATCAAACCTGTTATTTCAATCATACTAGCTCCGTCTAAAATACATCACCTCTGTGCTTTAATTAAAAAAAAGCCTTGTTACGCATTTTACAATTTTTGTAATTATGTATTTTGTGTTATAAAAACATTCTTTTTTTTCAAACACTCAAAATGTTCAGAGGCATCTGTGCTATCCATACATATATAGTTTTTATTAGTTCTTTGGGATTTTTTATTCTTTATTTTTTGTAAAAGGAAAAAAAAATTGTGTCTGGAGGTCCCAAACAAGCCCTACTAACAATCCCGACCGGACGTGTTCATGTAAAACGCATTGGTTTGAAGCCTCCTGCAAAAAGGCAAACTCATTTGCGATCCTCTGGCGCCACCTAAAAGTTGCACAATTGGAATGACCTCAACCCAACAATGTGGCACGCTTACGTGTGTCCAAGCGAAAACAAAGCGATTGACGTAAAAATCGCGTGAAATGCATGTATACATATTAGGTTTACGATGCATTCAAAAATATGAATTATAATGGGTCTCTATGGTGCAAAACATGTAAATTGCAAAGATTACGGTATCAAAACCTTTTTTATTATTGCTGCAATCCCTGAGAATTATCAGACGGTGACGTCATGAAATTTAGGCCATTTTAGAACCCCTCCATACGTTTCAGCTCTCTTGTGCTTTTCTGAATGCCTTTGCCTTTGATTCAAAGACATCATTTTACATTTATCGCAAGCGGTGCACTACGAGGGTTAATGCACACAATCTCATCTACATTAAACATCAGACTTCTGATAAAAATAATCCCTCATCCTAAGGGGTTAAATTATCTCCACATTTCGCTCTGCTCCTTGCATCACACAACATCATGCGCCGCAGCAAATTCTCAAACAGTTTATTCAGAATGATTTCATCATGGATAATATAATCTGGACGTCTTCTGTATCACTGAAACCTGGCATCGCCAAATTGATTCCCTTAATCAGGGGTGCCCATTACGTCGATCCTGATCTACCGGTAGATGGTAAGACAGGTCCCAAGTAGATCCGAGGAGTGTTGAGGAGAAAAAAAGACCAAAAACCATTTGTGTGTCTTCGTACATGTTAGTAATATATTTTTTTTGTGTTTAATGTACGCTGCACCCTAATCATCCTATCAGTCTCATTTTCACACGTAAAAAAAAAATAATAATGAAATAAAGCAGGTAAATCTTGAATTTATGGTGGTGCGTGATTACGTCACCAGAAATTGTTAGCGCTCAGCAGTCTGCAATTGCAGCCTGTGATCTGAGAGTAAATCCCGGGAGGTTAGTTGATCGAAAAGTAGATCTTTGGTCCAAAAAGGTTGGGCACCCCTGCCTTAAATCAAGCCAATCCACTGGATACAAATACCTCGATCAACACTGCCCCATTGGTAGAGGTGGTGATGTTGCCTCAGTTTTCAAGAGGCACCTCAAACACCTCCATCTCTCATATATATACTGTAAATATATATATATATATATATATTATAAAATAAAAATTTCTTGTCTCACCCCCCTCGGGTGGTGTCCGTCCCTCATTCAGCTCGGGTCCTCACCAGAGGCCAGGAAGCTTGAGGGTTCTGCGCAGTATCCTTGCTGTTCCCAGCACTGCACATTTCTGTACTGAGCTGTCCGATGTTGTTCCCTTCAGTTATGGTCCGGTGGTACATCCCGTGTAGGGGCTTGTCCTCCCATGATGGTCCCTCTTCCAGCGGATCATCTTCTGTTCCCCATTGTCTGAGACATTCTCTGAGTACGTCATCCGTTGGAGCCTTCTCCTTGATGTATTCATGGAGCTTGGATGTTTCATCCCGGACAGTAGCTCTCACACTCACTAGTCCCCGGCCTCCTTCCTTTCGGATTGCGTACAGTCTCAGGGTGCTGGATTTGGGATGGAACCCTCCATGCATGGTTAGGAGCTTTCGGGTCTTAACGTCCGTGGTCTGAATCTCTTCCTTTGGCCACCTTATTATTCCTGCAGGGTATCTGATCACTGGCAGGGCATAGCTGTTTATTGCCCGGGTCTTATTCTTGCCATTGAGCTGGCTTCTTAGGACTTGCCTCACTTGATGGAGGTATTTGGCCGTAGCCCCTTTCAAGCTGTCCTCAATGTCTGCTATTGTTCCTTCAGGGAGTGAGACCCCTTCAGTGCGGACTACCTTTCCTCTCTTAGTCACCATCCGACTACATTTCCCAAGCCCTAATGACATCCCGATGTCGCAGCTCTAGATCCTGGTTGTGTGGATCAGGGAGTCTATGTCCCTTTCGCTCTTAGCATACAGCTTTATGTCATCCATGTAGAGGAGGTGACTGATCGTAGCTCAATTTCTAAGGCGGTATCCATAGCCTGTCTTGGTGATTACTTGGCTTAGGGGGTTCAGTCCTATGCAGAACAGCAGTGGGGAAAGTGCATCACCTTGGTATATGCCAGGCTTGCCATTGGCTTCAAGTGTGGTTTTCCACATCCTCATCGAGTTCGCAACAAAGGCTCTTAGGGTCCTGTTCACCTTATACAACTCCAAGCATTCAGTGATCCATGTATGTGGCATCGAGTCATAGGCTTTCTTGTAATCAATCCAGGCGGTGCACAGGTTGGTACGTCGGGACCTGCAATCTTGTGCAACTGTTCTGTCAACCAGGAGCTGATGTTTGGCTCCTCTGGTATTTCTACCAATGCCCTTCTGCGCTTAGCTCATGTATTGATCCATGTGTCCACTTATCTTAGCCGCAATGATGCCTGATATGAGCTTCCATGTTGTGGAGAGACAGGTTATTGGCCGATAGTTGGATGGGACTGCACCCTTTGAGGGATCCTTCATGATCAGGATCGTTCGCCCTTCGGCTAGCCATCCTGGGTGAGTCCCATCCCTCAGCAGCTGGTTCATTTGTGCTGCTAGGCGCTCATGGAGTGCTGTGAGTTTCTTTAGCCAGTAAGTGTGGACCATGTCCGGGCCTGGTGCTGTCCAGTTCTTCATATCTGAGACTCTTTCCTGTATGTCTGCCACTGTTATGGTAACTGGGTTCTGTTCAGGGAGGTTGCTGTGCTCCTCTCTCAGGGTCACCAGCCACTGTGCACTGCTGTTATGTGCAACCTCCTTCTCCCATATGCCTTTCCAGTACCTTTCAGTTTCCAGTCCTGGTGGGTCAGCTCTGTTGTTAGGACCCTGCCACTGAGCGTACACTTTCGCAGGTTGTGTTGCGAACAGCCTGTTTTATTTGTCTGGCCTCATTCTCTTTCGTGTACCGCTTTAAGTGGCTGGAGAAGGCTTGGAGCCTTTGTTTGGCAGTTTCGAGTGCTTCAGGTATGGTCATCTGGATGTACCTCTCGGGTATCTGCCTTTTCCTCACACTGCTCTGGGCCTCCGTCAATTGACTAACATCTTTCCGAGTCGCCTTGATCTTAGCCTCCATCCGTCTTTCCCATGGTGGGTAACGCATCTCATGGCTTCCATGGTTGCTCTTATAGCCAAGCATCTCAAGCATCACTGATGGTGAAGCGTATATCAGCTCATTGTTTTCTGTGATCATTACGGTACGGAATTCCCCACAGTTCTGCATTCACACTTTCCATGAGACTTTCAGGTGGTACTTTACATAGCCGTTGTAATCGGTTTCTAGGTTGCCCAGCTTTCATTCTCGCCATGATCTTAGCTTTCAGGTCAGTTGCTGCCTCGCTCTGCATTTCATTCATTGGGGCTGGCCACCCAATCTCATCTGCATACATTGGGTCTTGCCTCCCAATCTCTGGTATGACCTCCTCCTCTGATCTGGCAGCCTGGGGCCCTTCACCATGGAACCTGCGTTGTACCTCATCAATCTGAAGTTGTGACAGCAGTTGCCGTTTGTTGATGTTGGAACACTGAGCTACTAGTTCAGCTAGTTGAGCTACTCATGGTCAACCGTGACTGTGGGTTTCAAAACCAAAGTAGGTTAACCATTTACCCCACATTCTCTGCATGTAAACCCTCTGACTTGGGTTGCTTGAGTAGTAGCATTCCAACTGAGCCATGTTATCGCATCTCGCCCATCTCCCTTCCAGTAGCCCATTTCTCATCAATGTGCTCTGGTTCCCCAGCACCTGATGTAGACCTTGTTTGGCCGGGCGACGTCTGAGCCGGCATGTCATTCATTTTACTGTCTCTCATCATTGTATGAGGTAGGCATTAGCGTGGAGGATCTTGCCCAAGGACCCACACTGGACTGGGTCCTGGACACTGGGCAAGATCCTTTAAAACGATTACAATATTTAATTCATTCATTCATTCATCTTCCGAGCCGCTTGATCCTCACTAGGGTCGCGGGGGGTGCTGGAACTTATCCCAGCTGTCTTCGGGCAGTAGGCGGGTGACACCATGAATCGGTTGCCAGCCAATCGCAGGGCACACAGAAACGAACAACCATCCGCACTCACACTCACACCTAGGGACAATTTAGAGTGTTCAATCAGCCTGCCACGCATGTTTTTGGAATGTGGGAGGAAACCGGAGCTCCTGGAGAAAACCCACGCAGGCCCGGGGAGAACATGCAAACTCCACACAGGGAGGCCGGAGCCGGAATCGAACCCGGTACCTCTGCACTGTGAAGCCGACGTGCTAACCACTGGACTACCGGGCCGCCTACAATATTTAATCTTGATTAAAAATGCAACTGTCATAATTAACACATAATTACTCACACATTTTGTATCGTTTCTAATTTTCCTTTTATATTTTTTGTCCTATTTTCTCCCGTTTTAATGCTCTCATCAACATGGAATCATGGATCAGTCTTCTATGTGCAAAATGCAAATATTTACTGAAACAACAATTTAGATTTTCAATTTTACATGAACATTTTTCACTTGGAGCAGTTATTCACACATAATCTCTCCCACAATATTACTGTCCATCAACAACAGTGAAAAATAAATAAATAAATAAATAAATAAAATGTTTTGTCACACAACAGCTGCTTTAAATGCTCTTTTTAGGGAATCAAAACAGAGCAATATAAAATTATTGAGTGCACATCTAAGGTAAACTATTCAGCCGATAGTGGATTCAAGCCATGGTTGCATACTTCATTTTTCTCAAGTTTGCTTTGAACGCAGTGGTCAGGCTATGTTGATTCTGTTGGTCCTTCTTGCCCGGAAGTCTCTCTCTGGTTTTGTATAGACATCATTTTGGATGAATACACTTGGTTCGAGGCACAACACTGGAGACATTTTCTTATTTTCAGTGTGGTCGCTGCCACTGCACTGCTGAACTCTCTACGTGCCTCAGCGCACCGTCACTGTCAGACGAACACAGGGAAGCTCCACCCCTTTTATTTATATCGACACGGAACACGGTAACCTTCCACACAAAATAATTCCAAACAAGTAACAATCGTGTCAGTGGCATACATCATATTCAACAGGCTACCTGCTCTTTGTTCACCAGTGTTGTCATCGAACCAAGTGTAGTCATCTGAAATGATGAACACTCGGGCACCCTAGGTATCCAACCTCAGTACAGGCATTCAGATTGAACATTCCATTACCAATTAAAATGCCTCTCAAATATGACATTTTGAGCTCCTCTCCTAATTTCAAAAGATTCTTGAAAATGAATTTCAGTTATCTCTCAATCAAACCAGACCTGCAGGACACTAGAGCACTGCAAGTATCCAACAAGACCATTCGGATCTGACGTCGGCCTCTGAAAAGTGACAAGATGGCCTGCGTTCTGACATGACTTGCATTCTAACATGTTGATCTTTTCGCCCATTTATAGAACATCCTAAAGGAAGGAATCCAGCACCCTTCTTTTCTCCACCCAGACCACCCTCGTCCGGATCCGATTTTGCATTTTGAAATAAAAGGCTTCTGAAAATTGTCATGTTAAATTTATTTCGAACAAGTTGGCCTGAATGCCTAACATGTTGACATTTTCGACCGTTCCTACAAATTGAAAGTTTGTTATCCCGTGAAGGCTGTAGGTCTGAGGATAACTACAGCTCTCCGGCTTTCCAACGTGACACCTCCCATTCAAATCTGATTATGCATTTGGGAATAAGAGGCCCCTGAAATGTGGCAAGATGACCTGGGTCCCGACAAGTTGATGTCAACACGTTGACATTTTTTACCGTTTTGAAAAAATTCCTAAAAATCGAAAGTTTGTTATCTCGTGAGGGCTGTAGGTCTGGGGATAATTGCAGCTTTTCAGCTTTCCAATGTGACACCTGCCGTCCAAATCTGAATATGCATTTGGGAATAAGTGGTCTCTGAAATGTGGCAAGATGATCCTATTTCCAACAAGTTGACATTTTTGACCGTTTCGAAAAAAAAAATCCTAAAAATTAAAATTTGTTATCCCGTGAGGGCTGTAGGTCTGGGGATAACTACAGCTCTCCGGCTTTCCAACATGACACCTCCCGTCCGAATCTGATTATGCATTTGGGAATGAGAAGCCTCTGAAATGTGGCAAGATGACCTGGGTCCAGACAAGTTGATGTGAACATGATGACATTTTTGACCGTTTTAAAAAAAATTCCTAAAAATTTTAAATTTGTTATCCTGTGAGGGCTGTAGATCTGGGGTTAACTACAGCTTTCCAACGTGACACCTATAGAATAAGAGGCCTCTGAAATGTGGCAAGTTACATATGAAATATACAGCATCGTAGATGTTTCAGTGGGTGGGCGTATCTTTTTTGACGACATAAGGAGAGTTTCCGGGTAACTTGTGCACATACGTGGTTCATCCAAAAATTAAACTGGAGATCAGTAACTAATGCACGTTTTGTAGCGTTATTTCGTAATTCTTTGGTCACTACCACAAGGCACCAAAATTTATCGGAGTAATATATTCATGTTAAAACTATTATAGTCCAGTTACCTGAACAAAATGCCCTTCTTCGGAAAGTCAGGAAAAGAATGGATATGTCGACGAACCAGTTGAATTTTGGATTCTGAGCGTCCTTCCATTAAACTGAATAGCACTGATCCCGCTGCAGTATGAAGTTTGTTGTGAGTTGATAACTGACTGACCTTGGCCAACCAGGCTGCATTCGGAAAAATAACTGCACCAGAAGTGTACGGCAAGCCTACTTGGACAAACGACAAGCCTCCTTCACGGGACTTCAAACAGATCACTAAATCGCCGCACAGTCTGTGAGGTTCTTCTCAGAACCCCACTGTTTTACGACGCCCATGAGTCTTTTGCCTAGACTTCAGTGCGCGACTCTGGCTCCCACAATTTTAACCAAAATCTGCGGATCTCAGGTTTTATATTCAATCAGCATTTATTTAAATATTCGGGACCCAACTTATTCAGTGATTTATCAACCAGTAGAATAATTTTCAGTAACACTCCAAGATTTCGGACTTGGTCTTTGGCTTCTAAAGACAGTGACTTCAAGTGTTTTATAATAGCAATCCTCCTTTCTTTATTGCCCAAAACAATTACCTCTAATTTGTTCTGGTTTAGCTGAAAGAAATGGCGGTCCATCCAGCTGTTGTTGAGTTTTTCGTCTGTTTCATGACTAAACAATCAAACAAACAAATTGGCCTAACTTTAAGGACAAACACTGGCATTCAGAAGCTGTTGACTCAAAAGTAACATATACAAACTAAACAGACTTCCAAGGACTGACACTTGAGACACCCCACATTTCATGGTCATTCAAACTGATTCAAAACTTCCAGCGGTCACAAACTAATTTCCTCTAAATTGGACCTAAACCATTTTAGCATTGTTAGATTTAATCCCGCCCATATTTCCAATCTGTTTAGACTATCTCATGGTCAAATGTGTCAAATACTGCACTGAGACCCAATCAGACCTGCACCGACACGTTCCCTATGTCAGTGTTCAATGTTGTATCATTTAGTGCTTTAATAAAGGCTGTTTCTGGTTGAAATTTGTTTTGAGGTTGAAATTCATATTGGAATCTATCAAAAAGTCAGTTGAGTTAAAGAATTTGCTGAGTTGATTAAAAATCATTTTCATGATAATCTAGGTCAAAAAGGAAGGGTTTGAGATGATCTGATTTGCTAACAAAAGACGTCCATCGTTCTCTTTTTTTGGAAGAAGCTTGACAGCAGCTATTTTGAGGGGTTCAGGAAACTTGCCTAACTAAAGTGTGCCATTGATTATTTGCTGTAACTCACTTCTAACAGATTTCACAATCATTTTGAAAAAGTCAGATGATATTGAATAAAGACAGCGAGTTGATTGTCTCAACTGCTGAATCAAATCTGTTACAGTTTTTGATCCACTCTATCAGTTACTGCCATAGTAATTGATTTTTTTAGTTAGTTTTAAGTGCTGCATCATTTTGTAATTTTGCTAGTTTGTGACGATGTTTGACCTAATGGATTGTACTTTTTGATGAAAGTAGCAAGCAAATTAAAAATTCATTGCATTCATCTGGATTCAAGGCGCATTATTGGCCTTGAATGAGTGCCCCTTCCCCTGTGTCTCATCATGCTGTTGACTTTCTCACATACTCTATATTAGTGTTGTGTTTGCGCTAACTTTTTTTGTTCTTGTGATAACTTTTTTTGATTAGTTAAGCTGCGCCCCAACTCCTTACCACCGCTGAAGTAATGCACTCGTCCCTCCCCGGAGATGGCACCATCAACAGTGACACATTGCTACGATGACGGTGGCCTTGACCAGGTCGGGATGCTTTATTTTGAAGGTCTCCCAAGCCATTCATTCATTCATTCATCTTCCGAACCGCTTCATCCTCACGAGGGTCGCGGGGGTGCTGGAGCCTATCCCAGCTGTCTTCGGGCAGTAGGCGGGGGACACCCCGAATTGGTTGCCAGCCACTCGCAGGACACACAGAGACGAACAACCATGCACACCCTCACTCACACATATGGACAATTTAGAGTGATCAATCAGCCTGCCATGCATGTTTTTGGAACGCGGGAGGAAACCGGAGTACCCGGAGAAAACCCACGCAGGCCCGGGGAGAACATGCAAACTCCACACAGGGAGGCCGGAGCTGGAATTGAACCCGGTGCTAACGTCTGGACGTGCTAACCACTGGACTACCGGGCCACGTCTCCCTAGCCAGTCATCTGTTTTTTAAACATGTCACGAGGAAGCAGTGAAAGTTCAGATGGAGCTTAGCTTCTTCTTCTTCACTAAAAAAGACCATTGTCTGCTACAAAAGAGACTGTAGAACTTTTTCAACGAATAAGAAGACAAAATGAACGTCATAGCACTGCCCATCACCATGTTTTTCTCCAATTTAAAAACCTCAGTTGTACCGTCCGCGCCTCCAGCAGTCTCAAGTGACTCAAAAGCCTATGAGTCAAGTGAGAGCCACCTTCTTCAGCACCAACACAAGCCTCTTTGCCTCTCAGAAAACAATGTACAGTATAAGATTTGATAATTCAAGATTTAAGTAAATACATGTCATCTTTTTCTCAAATATGTAAAGTATAACATCCGGTTTACATATTTTAAATATGCTGGTACCCACCTACACATACATGAAAATGCTCAGGTGGGGGGGGGGGGGTGATCCTATGTCGCGGTTTTCACTTTAAGTGGGGAGGCAGGGGTTTATATAATCCCTGGGTTTATTGCAGGGGTTATATGACAAAAGGAAACTGGAATAAGTGAAATCCGTGAAGCAGTCATATGAATTTCATTCATCTTCCTAACCGCTTGATCCTCACTAGGGTCGCGGGGGTTGCTGGAGCCTATCACAGCTGTCTCCGGGCAGTAGGCGGGGGACACCCTGAATCGGTTGCCAGCCAATAGCAGGGCACACAGAGACGAACAACCATTCGCACTCACACTCACACCTAGGGACAATTTAGAGTGTTCAATCAGCCTGCCATGAATATTTTTGGAATGTGGGAGGAAACCGGAGCACCCGGAGAAAACCCACACAGGCCCGGGGAGAACATGCAAACTCCACACAAGGAGGCCGGAGCTGGAATCGAACCTCTGCACTGTGAAGCCGACGTGCTAACCACTGGACTACCGGGCCGCCCTCATGATTTTTTTTAAACAAATACAGTATACAATACAATGCTGTATTGAATGAAACCTATGATTAAACATTATTTTTCAGTTTCAAGCATTAAAAACCTACAAAAATATAAAACCATTTTCTTACAATTGACACTTTGTAATGTTTTGTCGACATTGTGGGTTTTGTCATGGAGAAAATTTGGCTGTAGAGCGATGAGGCACTGAGTGGAGACTGTTGACATTAGTCTACAGCACCTAACGGTTAGGGCCTAACCCAATCAGCAATTCACTCGAAAAAAAAAAAAAAACCTACACAAAAAAAATCTGTGAAACAGTGAAGCCGTGTAAGTGATTTTTTTTAAACTATAGCGGGGGATTACTGTACTTCTACATTCCCAAAACTCTTTTGGGACTGTATGCCATGCATGTTTTGGCAAAACATGCATGGCAGTGTAATGGAATCCTCGAAATCGTCCTAAGATGTTATTGTGAGCGCGAATGGTTGTTCGTCTATGTGTGCCCTGTTTTCGTCTGTCAACCAGTTCAGGGTGTACCCCACCTGTTGGCCAAAGACAGCTGGGATAGGCCTCAGCATGCCTGTGACCCTCGTGGGGATAAATGGATTATTAGAACATGGGTGCATGGATGACTGAAAGGATGAATTTGGTTATGCACCTTTTTAGTGAACCGATAAATACTTTGGTATTCATTTTTTAAATTCTCGTGGTATTTAGGAGGTGCTAATGGTAGTTATGTTTAATTGTCATTGGGATTATAAAGGGGTCTTGAAGATTCTCCCCTGTCAAGGGGCCAAAGGGTGTGAGCAGCTAGAGGGTGCTATTAACTTGCAAACTGAAACTCCTTTTGCAACAGGTGGGGCATATGTTCAATAGTTTCAGTCTGTTAAGACAGAGCTGTAGACTTGTTCGTGTTGAATTTTGTTTTCTATTCAATTCGTCTTTAAAACGAGACATACGAGACAGAAGTTACAATAACCTTCGGGATAATGATCCACAAACGTTTGCGCTCACCGCAGATTTAGCGGACAATAATTTTCAGAGGGGAGGTGACCAGCAACTATGAATTATTCCTCTATGAACGTCCTTCAGACACTCACTTGCTTGTGAATCACTTTTTCCATCCACATTACTTAGACCGGGCTCCCTTCCAACGGAAGACAAGCAACTCAACCTTTTCCTTGCCGTCAGAACCAGTGGAATGAGTCGCTTTCCTCTGCATAGACTCAGTACTGAGGTGCGATTGACAACGAAACATTTTTAACGACTGGACTATGACAGTGTTCGCCAAAAGAGTACCGGTAACTTTACTCGGACTATTTTGCTCTTGGATAATAGCAAATTTACAGTAGGTGGTCTTGAGATATGTTGAAAAATTAAAACATCGCTGCCGTCAGGGTTGATTCTGACGTGCTTGGACATGGACCTTCAATTGATTATTTGGCTCATCTACTGCTTCTTTCTACCAGCCGTCTTATTAACAGGTAAGCCGTCGGCTTTTGACTTTTTAATTCATGAAAACAGTCAAGATATGCGTGGCATTGTTCTCCGTACAGTAGTTTCCAAGATCCGTGACCGAAACTGACGTAATCTCGCGTGACGAACGAATGAAAAAAACGACAACACAATTTTCATTCCTTTTCTACACGGACATGTTACTGAAAGTGATATTAATGTTTTAGCGCATAACGTTTGCTTAACAGTTCGTTTTATTTTCAATTTACAAACCCATCGGGCTCATCCCGGTCCCCCCACCCCGTGTCGGAAAACATGGAGTAAGTTTAGGAAAAAAACATATCGATCAAGATGTTTAGGGGCAGGTATCTGGAAGTTCTGGACAAGGAGACGAGTATTCAGATTCTGATATTTAATACCTGTAGGATACTCCACACAATTTGACGTGGAATGTGGATCTGCTGTGGAATGAAATGTCAGGTATTTACATAGCAACGGACATAAACAATATGAGATATTTGTGTGCCTTGCATGAGCGCGCCTTTTTTCCATGTTCGGAAAGTCCCTGTGCACTTCTACATTTATAAACACAAGTTTCAATATTATTTAATGTAGGCTAAAGAGACTCTCGGTCTCTATAAATACACTGGCTAAACCTCAGTGGGACGAAAAAAGACATGTACAGGACAGCTGTTGTTGGTAGAAAAATATATATATTTGGACAGAAAGAGAAAAGAAAAACATACAGATTGAAAGGGAGCGTGTCCGTCCGACCTCGAGCGTGGTGTTGTCTCAACTCCACTCGCTTAGCTGTTGTCGTGGCTAGCAGTGTTGTGTCCAAGGACCGGCAACCCGAGGCCAAGGCCAAGCCAAGGACTTGGAAAAATTTCCGAGGCAAGGCCAAGGCCAAGGACTTGAGAAATTTTCCGAGGCCAAGGCCAAGGAGCACGGACTGATTTTGAAGCTGAGGCCTAGCCGAGGACATGTATAAAACAATGCTATCATACCACTTGGCATGTCTTCATGATTTACAACACCCCTCCATCATAACCCCTTGCACTCCCTAACGCTTGAATGAAGTGTTTTTATTGAAAGAGTAGAACAGTCAGGGTACGTGTTATTTACACTGAGAAAAACAAAAATAAAAGCATATGATATACTGTACATTTATGAATTAATGTTTTAGTGCAGTAGTTTCTTAATATGAAGCAAATCAACACTCAACAGGGATGACATGGCACGGAAGACAAGTTGAGAAATGACTTTGCATAGAAGTCAATCACTGAGTGCAGAAAAAGCGGTAATCTCTGCAGTGATCATTTTACAGTTTACCGGCAGCGAGTCCCAGGGACTCGCTGATCAGAAAAGTATGAGTCCCATTATGTATTGAGAGAGTCCCAAATTTCGAATTCTGAAACGGTCTACTTATTCAATTGCATATGATAATAACACAAACAACATATACATACAATGATAAACAAATGCTGCAAAAATTTAAATAATTCAGTAGCAGGCCTGAGGATTTCGGAAATTCATGGTAACCGTTTTTCGGTTCCGTTGGATTACCCAATGGGAAACCACGGTAACTAATGTTGGGTTCCGTAAACGTTCATTATGGGAACCCATTTTTCTATTTTGACTGATATTCATAATCAAGAATTCTGATACTCAAAAGTATAATGTTTCAGGGGTAAATGTTTGAAACCATGCATTAACAATGAACATTACATCAGCAGCTATGTACTCCAGGTTTATTCCAAATAATAAATGGATCAAAAACTGGTGTAATCATGTGGCATCATCAGAGTATTTTTTCCAATCTCAAACTGAAAGGATTAATTTACTGGTAATCATTAATACAGGTAAATATTGATGTGGCTTTACATCCTCTTCCCAAGACGATGCATGTGTAATCTACTTTCAATTTGATGAACACATTTAACACACGTCATCATGAGTTCTACCAACAGTTAACATTAGCATTACTACACATTGTGACGAAAGTTTTATTCATAAAGTTGCCTTGCTACAACCAGTAAATTAGAGTATAACCAATACTGTTTCATAATATTTTTCATAACGATTAGCCTACAAATCTAATGACCAACTTGCCTCGTAATTGTGCCTCTCGTCGTATCTTGCTCTCGTGTTCTGTGCATACATCCCAGGTGAGTTAATCAGACTTGCATTCCCATTTCTTAAATGCCGTAATTAGTAGACCTTTGTGAGTTTTTATCGCCACCATCTCAAACTTTCATCCGCGCGGTATCTCAGTTTGCGGACTAAAATAGCAACCCGGATGCGCACATAACGTTATCTGTTGTTATCTGTTATCTGTCAAAATTTCTTGAAGTTCAACGAAAAGAAGACAGAGGTGATATTGTTTGGCCCCAGTGGACCTTGTACATTCCATCCTGTAGACTTGGGCCCCCTATCTCCTTATCTGAAATCAACGGTCTCAAACTTGGGACTTAAACTGGACAGTGATTTCAAACTCGATCGGCAAATTGGTGCCGTTGTTAAATCCAGCTTCTTTCACCTTAGACAGCTGGCCAAAATAAAACCTTTCCTCTCACATGAACACTTTGAGACAGTAATTCAAGCCTTTGTCACATCCCGGCTCGATTACTGCAACGCCCTGTACTTTGGAGTCAGCCAGTCCTCCATCAAGCGCCTTCAGCTGGTACAGAATGCCGCTGCTCGCCTCTTGACTGGTACTCGTAAGAGGGAGCATATAACTCCTACTTTGGCATCCCTTCACTGCCTCCCCATTCATTTTAGAATTATTTTTAAGATCCTCCTCTTTGTTTTCAAATCTCTGAATAATCTCGCGCCACCTTACCTCTCTGAGCTCATACGCCCCTACACCCCTGCCCGGCGCCTCAGGTCTGTGGACCAGTCTTTGCTAGACGTACCAAGAACTAAACTGAGGCTCAGAGGGGATCGAGCCTTTTCTGTTGCTGGTCCATCTCTCTGGAATGACCTCCCACTGAACATTCGGCAAGCCTCCTTGCTGCCCATCTTTAAAGCCCTCCTCAAAACTCACTTGTATTCTTTGGCGTTTGACTCAGCATGACTTAGATTTGCTATTGGTTTTACTGCTTGGTGCTTTCTACCGCCTTATTACTTATTACTTATTACTGATTCGTCTTACTGTTTATTGTATATGTTAAATCGCTCCATGTACAGCACTTTGTATGCAGCGATGGCTGTTTGAAAGTGCTCTATAAATACTGTTGACTTGACTTGTTGACTTGACTTGTTGCAACACCCCCCCCACCCCCAACACTGAAAACAAAACAAAACGAAAATAAATTAGAAGAAAGACACCCACACACCACACCACAAACATACATACATGCACAGTGAAATTGCGTTGATCACACAATCAACTCGTGTGTGGTGACTTTTATGGTTAAACTATTTTTCGGTACCATTAAAATGACGCCACATAACGACACACTACCGGTAACGATTGCGACCGTGAAATGCTCAGGCTTGGCGTATTTTTCCTAATTTCCTTGCGTCCCAAAAACGCATATTATTTGGAACTGTGCATCCCGTGGGAAAATAATGCGTCTAGGACGCGGGACGCAGAGGTAACGAGAAGCCTGAATCTCTAAACCAGGGGTGCCCAAGCTTTTCGGATCGAAGATCTACTTTTCGATCAACTAACCACATGGGATCTACCCTTACCGACGTGCGCATGCACACGCACACGCACACACACACACACACACACACACACACACACACACACACACACACACACACACACACACACACACACACACACACACGCCATGATGAGAAACAGCCTGAAACTGAGGCATGCGACGCACTTCAGCATGTTAACTATCGTAGCTCACAAGTACCATTTTAAAGTGCTTCCCTGGACCCTCCTAGATTCCTATTCTTTGTCCGTGCCCTCGGTGAATTGTACACGAAGCAAACTCTGAATGAGAAGAATGACAATAAAAGATAGACCGCAACAGCTCTTATCACAAGCTGCAATTGCAGACTGCTGAGCGCTAACAACTTCCGGTGACGTAATCTGGCGCCACCGTAAATTCAAGATTTACCTGCTTTATTTTATTTTTTTAAATATTTATTTTGTGAAAATGAGACTGATAGGATGATTAGGGTGCAGCGTACATGATACAAAAAATATATATTACTAACATGTACAAAGACACACAAATGGTTGTTTGTTTATTTTTCTCCTCGACACTCTTCAGATCTACTCGGGACCTGTTTTAGATCTACCGGTAGATCAGGATCTACCTAATGGGCACCCCTGCTTTAAACATTCTCTGGGTACTACTATTATTACAAAGACCACTAATACTACATTAATTAATTTAATACCTTCAACTTCACAATAATAATAAATAATTTAATCAACCATGATTTTAAACTATGTATTATCAATACAGTATTCATTATTCCAAACATGAGAAAGCATTCAGCAAACAACTGGAATCAAGCAAAAGGACTCCAAATCTCAACGACCAAACCTGGAAGTGAAGTACCGGCATTATTGACTCCAGCTGTAACGCAAATTACTTGGTTCAAACAAACATTGTTACAGAAAGGCTTTTTGCTATTTACGGTTTGTCAGCTTTGATTACCCTTATAAATAAGTAACTGTGTACAGTGGACCACCACATACTTGTGGTTCAGAACCCACATATTAATCTGTTGGAGCATTTTTTTTCCAATGTTTTTAGAAAATATATGTTTATATGTTTTGTTTATTCCAGGGGATCCCCCATTTATCATGGAAAATGCTTATTCCCACTTTTTCAAGAATTCTTTTGTTTTAAGAAAAATATGTTAATATTTTTTTCCAGTGCATTTACAGTATAATGATGAATCAATTACCCAATTTATGGCTTTTCGCAGGCCTGCTCGGCCCTTATGCCTTGTAAATAGCGTGGATCCACTCTTCATGCAAATACCTTTTATCCTTGTGATGTATTGATTGCAATGATGCTGGTGAGTAACCCAACTAATTTGTTCTTTTTGCAGCTTGTCTTCTTCGCTACAATGTACTGTCCCTGGTATATTTTGTGTACCTCTTGTTGCTGCCGTGGTTTCTGTGTCCCAACAAACACACCATCAAAGGTGAGACCACCTGTGAATGAGTAAGCCTGCATGTCCAAATGAGAAAAGACATGTTTTAACACCATAATTTTTCTATTCAAGTTAAATAAAATGTTTTTTTTAGTTCATGAAATTGTATATATTAAAAAAAAAACGATTACTCCTCAACTGTATTGAAAGAGTACTTTAAAATAACTACTACTGCTTACATAGTGCTGTAATTGGAGCAAAAATAAGTTATACAGGGTCAGGCAAAATGATCTGTGACATTTGTAGGTTAAATAAAAGGCAAATAAAGTAAATAAACAAAAAAAAAGATTTTATTTTCGAAAAGTACATATAATCCCATTCTGTTTCATTGTTTTAAAAATTAAGTGGAATTCTGGCGGTGCGAGGTCGGACGGTTGAATTTCGTTTCAATGCAGATTCAGTAGCTCTGACGTTGGTAACACAAAACAAGATCGTGTTTCGAGCTGGTATGGCAGTGGTCCTCAACTAGAAATGGTGTAGGTCCACTTTTTTTTTAAATAAGACCAAGGTCCGGTCCCATGCACGGCGGTCATGGGGAGCAGGGCTATATGCCTATTTAGTATGGTCAAGCCAAGCTTATACAAATCAACACTCCTCACAACCAACCAATAATGGGGTGCAGGAAAATAACAATTACCGTATTTTCACAACTATTCGACGCACCGTACGGTTGGGCGCAGTCTCATTAATGGGTGACATTTCTGTATTTTACACATATACAGACCGCACTGTACCAATGGGCGCAGTTTTACAGTGGTAAAACATACGCCAGCTTAAAAATACGGCATGCATGCGCCCACGCTAACACGTTAGCTTGAAGCATACGGTAGCATGCCAAGACATACAGATACAAGCTAAAAACACGTTTTTAAAAAGGCAACGAAAGCAGAACTGAGTTTGGGTGTATTTTATTTAGCCATCGTACAATGTTCTCACGTTTTTCGATCAATCATCACCCAGAAATTCATCAAAGTCCTCATCCTCTGTATCAGAAGCAGAGTACTGCACATCCCAGTTGTCATTGAACGCATCACATGCTAAAGTGTGAGTTGCTACGCATTGCCGAGCGGAAAGGAGCAGCAACAGCAAAGTCAACATTTCTCTCGTGTGAAGCTTTCCCACATTTGAAAGTAAAGAACAGAGCGAAACATGGTGGCAGCGCGTGTGTGTGTAGAAAGAATTGAAGGAATGTGCAGTGCAGTTCTTCCACTAAAGGTGAATGCAATGTCTGAGGCATTCAAATAGTATTTGAGGACGCCATTGTGATGTTCATTTACCATGTTGTGGTGTTCTGCTGTTAAACAGCTGCAAAGATCCCGGGTCGACGGGAGCAAAACTGCACACAATCGAAACCTCGCGCGATTCGTCTTGTCTAATTGTCTGTGTGCGGTAGTGATGTGTCGTTCGCGAACGAGCCGGCTCCCAGAGCCGGCTCTTTGAAGTGAACGATGGGAGCCGGCTCCTCATTGGGAGCCGGAAGGGGAGGGTTACCCACACACACAGACACACACACACACACGCACACGCACACGCACACACACACACGCTGCAGTTTAGAGAAGGGGGAGGGGTTAGAGAATAGACACACACAGCAGCACACTGAGCAGCACGCAAACAAGGCAGACGAGGAGACGAGAGAGCTAGTTAGTGAAAAAAAACAACACGGTGGAAAGTGGAAAGGTGAGATAATGGATAGGAAACGCTGTGAAATATGGACTCATTTCAATTTAATTGATACAGTGCACTCCGCTTAATAGAACACCATTGGGCCGAAGCGCTTCTGTTCTACTAAGCGGGGTTTCTATTAACCGGAGACACTTTATTAGGTACACCTTCAGACACGTCGACGACCAAGTTATGCACGCAGAAACCCCCCTGCTGACGAGTTAGAAGAGATATTTCGACTGTGGACGTCCATATCTTTAATCAAACAACAACTTTAATCAACTTCAGTCAAACATCTCAAATCACGAGAAAAATTTCATTACTTTTGTCTGGAAACAGGAGTCCGTAATTTTGCGGTTGACTTCCCTCTCAATCCGCTGGATAAGAGGGAAGTCCTGGAAACCGCGGGCGTACCTTCTGAGAATCCGGCAATGCATCGTATCGTCTGAGTATGTCCTTCTTATCCGCAGGTGATAGCCCTCGTCTCTTGAATGAAGTTGAAGCCATTGTGACGTGCGTGTGTCTATGTGTGGAGTGACGCGTGCTACCTGTTACTGTATACGGCTAGAACTACCGCGTTTTCTCGCGATAGTGGTACAGTATCGCGATAGCTACACTTCGAAAACCACTAGTTTACAATGTTCATTGCTTACGGCCTATTCTATTAAGCGGAGATCTGTTCTACTAAGCGGAGTATCTTTATAGGAAATTGCATTAGGCAAATCTGTTCCAGAGCCTTTTGCTCTATTAAGCGGATTACTCTAGTAACCGGTGTTCTATTAAGCGGAGTGCACTGTAGTTCAAAGGCAGCATGTAGACTGTGCAAGGTTAAAATATCCCATAGATCAGGCTCCACAAATAACCTGCACAGGCACATCAGAAATGTCCACCCATCAGTACAATTTGAAGAGAAAAGACAAGCAAGGGAACCAGCTATGAATGAAAGTGCTAGTGTGTCTGCAACTGTTGCTGCAATGTCACAACTGCCTAGATGTACAACCCAGAGCTCTATGCCACTTTATGCAAAAAGCTATAAAACCAGCAAAACACAACACAATTGACGAGGAACTGGGTAAAATGATTGCAAGGGATTTTCATCCATTTTGTATTGGCTGTGTGTTGTCGCAACATCTGTCCCCTCAGAGAGAATCTTCTCCAAAACAGGGCAAATATTAACAGAGAGGAGAAACAGGATCAACCCCTCAAAGCTGAGGCACTTGGTTTTTCTTCATGCCAATCTTCGCTAAACAGCAACAACAACAAGCAACGGCAGCCTTTCTTCTGGTGTAGTTCCCCAACAGTTTAAACATGCTGTGGTCCAAACCTTGATCAAGAAACCTGGTCTTGATCCAGATGTGCTGTCAAGTTACAGGCCCATTTCCAAACTGCCTTTCATTTCCAAAATTCTGGAAAAAGTGGTGCACATGCAGTTGAAACTTTTCTTGGATGAACATAACATCTTGGAGGTCTTCCAGTCAGGTTTCAAGACGATGCACAGCACGGAGTCAGCCCTGTTACACGTTTCTAATGACATCCTCCTGGCAAATGACTCTGGAGACCACGTGTGTCTGGTTTTATTGGACTTAACTTCAGCATTTGATACAGTGGATCACAGTATTCTGCTGACTCGTTTGCAGCACTTGGTGGGCATTGGCGGCAGTGCTGTTGAGTGGTTTAGGTCCTATCTAGCTGACAGGACCTTTTGTGTCAGCCTTGGCTGCCCTGAGTCACGCACTGCTCCCCTGTCATGTGGTGTTCCACAGGGCTGAATTCTGGGGCCTCTGCTGTTCTCGCTGTATCTGCTCCCATTGGGTTCCATCTTAAGGAAACATGGTATTCCCTTCCACTGCTATGCAGATGACTGCCAGATCTTTGTCCCACTGAGCAAGAAAGACGCCTTCTCATTAAGGCCACTCCTATCCTGTCTGGAAGAAATCAAAACCTGGATGGCACAAAATTCTTATTCTTATTCTTATTCATCCCATGGCCTAAGAGGCCGTCGGGGTGCCATGGTGGAGGTCTGGGCAGTCAGGGATCTCCAGCACCTTCGGTCCTTAGCTGTTCGTAGCAGGGTCTGGAAGCTGCAGTTAGTCCATTCCTTAATGTTGTCCATCCAGCACTTTCTCTGTCTGCCTCTTCTCCGTTTCCCTTCCACTGTCCCCTGTAGGATGGTTTTGGATAGCGAGGTATGCCTTGTAACGTGGCCATACCAGGCCATTTTGCGACGTTTTACCGTTGACAGTACGGGGTCCTGTTCTCCAGCGAGAGTGGTGACTAGCTGTCTGACATAGTCATTTGTCCGGTGTTCTCTATAAGATATATGGAGCATCCTTCTGTAGCTCTTGTTCTCAAAGGACTGAATCCTGCGTTCCGTGTCTGCTGTGAGTGTCCAACTCTCACAGCCGTATAGTAAGGTGGAGAGTACCAGGGACTTGTACAGCCTGACCTTCACCGTGAAGCTGATGGTATTGCTCCTCCAAATTCTGGCCAGTCTTGTCATGGCTGATGTTGCGATGCCTATTCTTGCTTTAATCTCCTTTGTGGAGCTGCCATCCTCACTCACAAAGGACCCAAGGTATTTGAAGTCCTTAACCACTTCCAGGGTTTGCCTGTTCAATGTGATGCTTGTTGGTGTTGTTTTACTGTGGCTATTGACCAGTATCTTGCTTTTCTCTGCACTTATCTCCATGCCATAAGCCCTCGCTACCTCTTCCAGTCTGGTGGTAAGATCCTGGAGTTCAGCTTCGCTTTTTCCCATAAGGTCTATGTCATCAGCGAACCGGAGGTTGCAGATGGGTCTTCCTCCGATGGATATGGAGGTGTGGAACTCTTCAAGGGCCTCGTCCATGATGTTTTCCAGAAAGACATTGAATAGGACAGGGGACAGAAGACATCCTTGGCGGACACTGATCGATGTTTTAAAAAGTTCTCCCATAGTGTTGTTAATGAGAACTGCACTACTTGAATTTGTGTAGAGTGATTGGATGACCTGGATGAGATTATTGTTGAAGTTGTAGTTTCGGAGCACCTGCCACAGCCCCTCATGCCACACACGGTCAAAGGCTTTTTTAAAGTCGATGAAGTTGTGGTAAAGGTCATGTTGATGCTGGAGGTGTTTCTCGATGAGTAATCTGATGTTAAAGATCTGCTCCGTGGTACTCCTTTTTGGTCGGAATCCTGCTTGTTCTTCTGAAATGATTTCCTCTGCCCTGCTCTTTAGTCTATTCAGGATGATCCGTAGTAGCACCTTGCTTGCATGGCAGATCAGGCTGATGGTCCTGTAGTTCTGACACTGCCTTGAGTTCCCTTTCTTAGGGATGGGAATAACGAGAGATTGTGTCCATTTTTGGGGCCATTGCTTGGTTACCCAGATATTTTGAGAGATGTGTGTGAGTACTTTTGTTGTCTCATGCCCTCCATGTTTCCAAAGCTCTGCAGGAATGTTGTCGATGCCAGGTGATTTGCCAATTTGCAGGCTCCTTACTGCCTCCTCCACTTCAGCCTGGAGTATTGGCACGTCGGCATCTTCGCTGGTAGTCTTTGTGGCGTCGGTGATTATGTTAAGGTTGGGTTTTATTGTGAAATTGTAGAGTTCCTGGCAGTAGTCTGTCCATCTTCTGGTTACTGCTGTCTTTTCGGTTAGCAGAGCACCGTCCCCATCTTCTATTATTGTTGCTGTATGTTGCCGTGTCTTTGTCAGTGTCTTCAATGTGGCGTAAGCTGCTTTACTGTTGCCCTGTCGTATCCCTGCATCTATGTTTTCACACTGCTCTGTGATCCACTTCTCCTTCGCTTACCTCATCCTCTTCCTGATATTTTTGTTCACCAGAGTGTGCTGTTCTGCTGCCTCTGGGTCATCCTTCTTGGTCCTTTTTAATGTCCTTCTATGGTCACACAAATCAAGGATGTCATCTGTGACCCACAGATTCTTTTTCTTTCTAAACTTCCCCAATACTTCTGTCGCTGTTTCTACGAGTATGCTCTCCATAGTGTCTGTTAATGAGTCTATGTCTTGTAGTAGGTTAAGTGTTGCAAATTTCCTCCTATGCTTGCCTCAAATATTCCTGCAACTTGTGGGTCTTTCAGTTTGTCTAAGTTGAACCTGATGCGTGGTGTACTGTGTTGCTTTTGTGTTTTAAGTTTGAGTCTGAGCGTCAGCAGTACCATATCGTGGTCACTTCCCACGTCCGCACCAGGAAACGTTCTGGTTTGGGCTTTGTTGATGCTTGACTTGAATCTTTGTGGGGTGAATATGTAGTCGATTTGATTGTGTGTCACACCATTTGGTGAATGCCATGTCGTTCTGCGGGAGATTTTATGTGGAAACAGTGTGTTGGCTGCGGTGAGCTTGTGGCTCCTTGCGAATTCCAGAAGTCTTAGCCCTCTGTCATTCGTTTCTCCTAGCCCAAAACGTCCTGCTGTCCCTTCCCAGTGCTCATGTGCGTCTGTGCCTATTTTGGCATTCCAGTCTCCCTGGACAATGAGAAAGTCCTTCTTGGGTGTTGCCTTGATGGTGTTTTCGAACTCCTCATAAAAAGTTTCTACTGCATCATCATCATAATCCATCGTTGGGGCATACACTTGTATGATAGTAATATTCATGGGCCGCGCAGCGATCCGGATGCTGATGAGCCTGCTGGATATAGGCATGCAGCTGATGACTGAGTTAATTTTGCTGTTGTTGACAATAAAGCCAACTCCATGTTGGTGTCTAGATTCCTCTCCACTATACCATATCTTGTGACCTTCTTCTGTGGTGGTCTCACCACAGCTGGTCCACCTAACCTCAGCCATTCCCAAGACGTCCCACCTGTATCTGTCTAGTTCATGGGTCAGCTCTTTCACTTTCCCACAGGCATACAGTGTGCGGACATTCCATGTACCAATGACGGTATCACTCCTTGGGAGGCTGTGATGACTTGATGGTGTTCTTGTCCCAGTAGTAAACTTGTCGTCCCCACCCTGGGGCAAATCAGTGGGTAGCGCGGTCGTTGTTTTTCCGGGCCTCGACCGATCCGGCATGTGTGATCCTGACTGTTTATTCCTCATGACATTTCAGTAGGCGATTAAACTTGGTGGTGCCTATCTCCTCTCCAAGCTCTTCACCAGGGGGCCAAGGACCCCCCGGTTACCCTTGTCTAGTTTAGCCTGCCGGTCGAAGCAGTTTACCGTGGTGTGGCCGCAGAAACTCTGCTACTTGGAGCCATAGACAAGAGCTGGGTGTTGGTGAGGACCAGTTAGGGATCAACCAGCTATAAAGCATCAGCAATGCAGCTGCGACCGTATCGCCCTAAAGGGTACTACCTCTCCCGTACACCCCATACACCACGGCACAAAATTACTTGAAATTAAACGAAAAGAAGACAGAGGTGATATTGTTTGGTCCCAGTGGCCCTTGTACATTCCATCCTGTAGACTTGGGCCCCCTGTTTCCTTATCTGAAATCAACGGTCTCAAACTTGGGCCTTAAACTGGACAGTGATTTCAAATTCGATCGGCAAATTGGTGCCGTTGTTAAATCAGGCTTCTTTCACCTTAGACAGCTGGCCAAAATAAAACCTCTCCTCTCACTTGAACACTTTGAGACAGTAATTCATGCCTTTGTCACATCCCGGCTGGATTACTGCAATGCCCTGTACTTTGGAGTCAGCCAGTCCTCCATTAAGCGCCTTCAGCTGGTCCAGAATGCCGCTGCTCGCCTCTTGCCTGGTACTCGTAAGAGGGAGCATATAACTCCTACTCTGGCATCCCTTCACTGGCTCCCCATTCATTTTAGAGTTATTTTCAAGATCTTCCTCTTTGTTTTCAAATCTCTGAATAATCTCGCGCCACCTTACCTCTCTGAGCTCATCCGCCCCTACACACCTGCCCGGCGCCTCAGGTCTGTGGACCAGTCTTTGTTAGAAGTACCAAGAACTAAACTGAGGCTCAGAGGGGATTGAGCCTTTTCTGTTGCTGGTCCCTCTCTCTGGAATGACCTCCCACTGAACATTCGGCAAGCCTCCTCGCTGCCCATCTTTAAAGCCCTCCTCAAAACTCACTTGTATTCTTTGGCGTTCGACTCAGCATGACTTAGATTTGTTCTTGATTTTACTGCTTGGTGCTTTCTACTGCCTTTATTACCAATTCGTCTTACTGTTTTCTGTGTATGTTAAATCGCTCCATGTACAGCACTTTGTATGCAGTGATGGCTGTTTGAAAGTGCTCTATAAATACTGTTGACTTGACTTGACTAAAGACAAGCTAAAACCTTTACCTGAATGCTGCTTTTTTTCTTATTGTTTTACAAATTTTAATTTATAATTTGTTGTGTGGTATTCAAAGCTTATGTCACGTCGCGTGTCCGCCAGCAGGTGGCGGGTTTTTTCTCCTCCGCCATCTGTACACCTGTCCGTAATTTCGGGCTGATTACCTGCCTTTATTAAGAGACTCCGGCAGTCATCTCACTGCCGGAGAATTCCACGCCGTGCCATATAGCTCTCGCGCTCGATTTCGCTATTTGTCGTTCGACCTGTTGCCTTTTTGCCTTACGGCCGATTACTCTTGTTATTTGCGTTTCGCTTCTAGATTTTGTATTAATTGTATTTCCGCCAATTCAGGCCCCCCTCGCGTCGTCTTGTTTTCCGCGAGCGTTTTCAGTTGTAGTTTCCTTCTTTGTTATTCCTGGTCCTTATTTGACCAGCGTTTTGTGTTACCGTTTTTTCCCTGTCGGGCTCTTTCTGTTTTTGTCATTAAAGACACTCTTTTCTTTGATTCTTTCGTTGTCTGTTTTTCCGGGGATCCAACCCTTTAGTTCCTTGTTCTGCTCGGAGCGATCGTTATCGCTTCGGGCAGAACGTGATAGCTTACTTATGTTGTTTTACTGTAAATAGTTAAAACCTTGTAAATATACTAGAGCTGTCAGTTTAGCGCGTTTTTATTGGCATTAATTTAAATGAATTTTAACGGGATTAAAAATTTTCTCGCGAGATTAACGCGGCACACGTCACAAGCGGATGTTACGTTGCTCTATAAATACACCAGAAACAAAACAACAAGAGCGCTGCAGAAGTCCACGCCCATGTCTGTTTTGCCAGCCACGGCGGCGCGATACACCGAAAACCGAGTTTATGAATGGAAAGTTTACTTTTAAAAGGTTGCCATATTGCTCCACTGACAAGACCAAAGTCATCTGTTCTTCTCTCTCTCTCTCTGTATCATACAGGTATACGATGTATGCCACTGACGCGATTGTTACTTGTTTGGAACTATTTTGTGTGGAAGGTTACAGCGTTCCGTGTCCATATAAATACAGCGGGTGGAGCTTCTCTGTGTTCGTCTGACAGTGACAGCGCGCTACAGTGGTAGCGACCTAGCGAAAATAAAATGTCTCCAGTGTTGTCATCGAACCAAGTGTAGTCATTCGAAATGAGGTCTACACAAAACCGTAGAGAGAGACTTCCGCGCAAGAAGTACCAACATAATCAACATAGCCTGACTTTGTTAGGGGCAGTGAAACCCCCCTCTTTCAGAATGGTTTGCCCCAGCAGCACGGGGGAAGTGCGTGTGCTTGTTTGTAAGACCGGCAGTTTCGAATACAGCGGCACATAATGAACACTGGTGTCCGGTGTCTCGTTATTCTTCAACAAACATACGGAAACAGACTGCTGTGTTGAAAGCAAACTTGAGAAAAATTAAGTATGCAACCATGGTTTAAATCCACTATAGGCTGAGTACTAGTGTACCTTATATGTGCACTTTATAATGTTATATTGCTCTGTTTTGATTTCATAAAAAAAGCTATTAAAGCTTTTTGTTGTGTGACAAAATATTTTTTTCACCATTATTGATGGACAGTAATATTGTGTGAGAGATTATGTGTGAATAACTGCACCAAGTGAAAAATGTTCATGTAAAATTGAAAATCGAAATTGTTATTTCAGTAAATATTTGCATTTGCCACATAGATTCATGATTCCATGTTGATGAGAGCATTAAAATGGGGGGAAAAATAGGACAAAAATGTAAAAGGAAATTCAGAAACGATAAATAGTTAAAAGCTTATAAATATACACATTCAGAGATTGGAACTTCTTGACAACCTTGTTTTGAGATGAGTCTTTGTACTTTGTTTTTATTTTTGTAGCACTCCATGTTGAGTATGTTCAGAAGAATATAAATAAAGCCATATAAATAATAAATATTTGATATAATGTCTATTTTTTTGCATTAGTACTTCATTTGACACATAATATTCCGTTATTTTTGGTATTAAATTAATTTAAGCAACAAAAAAAATGAGGAGCCATTTGGGAGCCGAGCCAAAAGAGCCGGCTCTCTAAAAGGAGCCGGAATTCCCATTTGAGTCTTTTCCATCGCAACTGGTGGGCCTTGCGTGTATTTAAGCTCCCGCGGCATTACACCTCCATCCGGGTTACGGGTTGTGGAATTTCCGATTACGCAACTTCCGGTAACACGTAATATCGTAGTCAAAATGTTAATGCATAGGTTTTTATTCCGGGTGAAGGACATTCCTTTCTATAGCATTCCGGGGATGGGAATATTTATTCATTCATTCATTCATCTTCCGAGCCGCTTGATCCTCACTAGGGTCGCGGGGGGTACTGGAGCCTGCTGGAGCCTATCCCAGCAGGGCACACAGAAACGAACAACCATTCGCTCTCACACTCACACCTAGGGACAATTTAGAGTGTTCAATCAGCCTGCCACGCATGTTTTTGGAATGTGGGAGGAAACCGGAGCACCCGGAGAAAACCCACGCAGGCCCGGGGAGAACATGCAAACTTCACACAGGGAGGCCGGAGCTGGAATCGAACCCGGTACCTCTGCACTGTGAAGCCGACGTGCTAACCACTGGACTACCGGGCCGCCATGGGAATATTTACTGTACCTCTAATAGCCTCTGGTCTGCTGACCTAAGGCACCAGGCAGGTCCTACGTACCTGAAGGAGCAAGTCCCATTTAAAAATGTGAAAACAAATAAAAGAATAAATAAAAAATAAAATGTACACGGAGCCAATGAAGGGACGTCAAAGAAGGAGTTATGTGTTTGCGCTTAGGAGGACCAGTCAAGAGGCGAACAGCAGCAATTTGGACGAACTGGAGACAAATATATTAAAACTACCGGTACTTGTTCAGTTATTTCTGTTTTTTCACAGCCTTCTGAACAGGGATCGTCACTCAGCATGGAAGAATTACTCGCTATGTTGTCTTTGACCCTTTATTGAAGCATATAGCATGTAATAACCTAAAAGTAAGAATGAATACAACAAAACTAATGTATCTTCATGCATCACAATGTAAATAATGTTTATAATAGACATGAATTCAGCAACTTAATACCTTCATCTTAAAAATAATTTGATGAATCAGAGTATCTATTATGACTTTATCCCATTAATTTTAGCATGATGTATTCACATTGTCATGATTATTACTTTTAATGTTTTATATGTAATAAAATTTATTTCTAATGCCATCAAGATTCATAGTCTAAATATAATGAGAAACCATACAAGTGGAACCTAACAAAAGTACTACAAATCCCAGCAATCAAACCCGGAAGCAAAGCGCCGGTACTATTACCTCTAGCCGTAACTCAAACTCATCATTCAAACTTTCCGAAGCAGCTGGACAAACATTAAATGGCTTTGATTATAACACCTTTCTTTTTTTGCAAATCTGGTTGAAAAAAACTGATGTCTTCTAATTGGAAACAAAGAATGCTTGTCGACACCGGGATAAAATGTATTCGCTTTATGAGAATGAAACTGTATCGTTCCAATTTTCTGGTCCACTTAGGTGCCCTATTTTTTTTCTTTTGGCCACACAAATAACCATTTGACTGAATGTGAACAGTGCCACACAGCGCTGAGGCATTTCATCAAATAACTTGATCACAATGGCACAGAGCAGCGGGACAATCAACAATGCAGGACAATGGCTGACCAATCTTAATGATGACATTGTGGACTTTAATAAAGAGGTACCTGTTTGGGGTTTGGGTTTCCAACGCCAGATAGTGATCAGCAAACAGTCAGCTTAAACGTCATTTTAAAGGCTGTTGAAAGCAAAGCTTGTAACACAACCAGAATGCTTCTTCAGAATTTAAAACTGACAAACTTGCAGGAGCAAATGTTCCTTTATGCGCGACACAAGACTGAAAACTCCCATTAAGTAACAGATGACATGAATGGAAATTATTGTTTTACCTATGAGAAATACCCAAGTAATCAAGGAGTTGATTGTTCTGAACATTGTTAAAGTCAAGTATAAAGCAAATATTGACACACTCTTTCTGCTTCGTTTTTATCTTTTAGGACATACAGGACATTTCATCAGAGCAATATTTTGGACCAGTCTACTTTTTATACTTGGTCATGTTTGCTTCCAGACAGTACTATACACCTATCTTCCTCTCAACATTGCTATTGCTGATAACTGTTCGCACGTGGATATCATCACCACCCATATCGGGCTCTCCAGGTATTTAGTCAGCATTTAAAAAAAAATCTCTCTCTCTCTCTCTCTCTCTCTCTCTCTCCCTCTCTCTTTCTCTCTGTATATATATATATATATAAAAAAAAAAAAAAAAAATCCTCATCTCACCCCTCGGGTGGTGTCCGTCCCTCATTCAGCTCGGGTCCTCTACCAGAGGCCAGGAAGCTTGAGGGTTCTGCGCAGTATCCTTGCTGTTCCCAGCACTGCACATTTCTGGACTGAGATGTCCGATGTTGTTCCCGGGATCTGTTGCAACCACTCATCTAGTTTGGGGGTCACTGCCCCGAGTGCTCCGACCACCACAGGCACGACTGTCACCTTTACCTTCCAGGATCTCTCCAGCTCCTCTCTGAGCCCTTGGTATTTTTCGAGTTTCTCATGTTCCTTCTTCCTGATGTTTCCATCACTTGGGACCGCTACATCCACTACAACGGCTTTCCTCTGCCCTTTATCTATGATCACGATATCTGGTTGGTTCGCCATTACCATCTTGTCAGTCTGGATCTGGAAGTCCCACAGGATCTTCGCTCTGTCATTCTCCACCACCTTCGGAGGTGTTTCCCATTTTGACCTTGGGGTTTCCAGTCCATACTCCGCACAGATGTTTCGGTAGACTATGCCAGCCACCTGGTTATGGCGTTCCATGTAGGCTTTCCCTGCCAGCATCTTACACCCTGCAGTTATGTGTTGGATCGTCTCAGGTGCCTCTTTGCACAACCTACACCTTGGGTCTTGTCTGGTGTGGTATATTTGGGCCTCGATGGCTCTGGTGCTCAAGGCCTGCTCCTGAGCAGCCAGGATGAGTGCCTCTGTGCTGTCCTTCAGGCCAGCCCTCTCTAGCCACTGATAGGACTTCTTGAGATCAGCCACTTCAGTTATGGTCCGGTGGTACATCCCGTGTAGGGGCTTATCCTCCCATGATGGTCCCTCTTCCAGCGCCTCATCTTCTGTTCCCCATTGTCTGAGACATTCTCTGAGTACGTCATCCGTTGGAGCCTTCTCCTTGATGTATTCATGGAGCTTGGATGTTTCATCCTGGACAGTGGCTCTCACACTCACTAGTCCCCGGCCTCCTTCCTTTCGGCTTGCGTACAGTCTCAGGGTGCTGGATTTGGGATGGAACCCTCCATGCATGGTTAGGAGCTTTCGGGTCTTAACGTCCGTGGTCTGAATCTCTTCCTTTGGCCACCTTATTATTCCTGCAGGGTATCTGATCACTGGCAGGGCATAGCTGTTTATTGCTTGGGTCTTATTCTTGCCATTGAGCTGGCTTCTTAGGACTTGCCTCACTCGCTGGAGGTATTTGGCCGTAGCCGCTTTCCTTGTTGCCAGTTCGAGGTTGCCATTGGCTTGTGGTATACCAAGGTACTTGTAGCTGTCCTCAATGTCTGCTATTGTTCCTTCAGGGAGTGAGACCCCTTCAGTGCGGACTACCCTTCCTCTCTTAGTCACCATCCGACTACATTTCTCAAGCCCGAATGACATCCCGATGTCGCTGCTGTAGATCCTGGTTGTGTGGATCAGGGAATCTATGTCCCTTTCGCTCTTAGCATACAGCTTTATGTCATCCATGTAGAGGAGGTGACTGATTGTAGCTCCATTTCTGAGGCGGTATCCATAGCCTGTCTTGGTGATTACTTGGCTTAGGGGGTTCAGTCCTATGCAGAACAGCAGTGGGGAGAGTGCATCACCTTGGTATATGCCACATTTGATGGACACTTGGGTAAGTGGCTTGCCATTGGCTTCAAGTGTGGTTTTCCACATCCTCATCGAGTTCGCAACGAAGGCTCTTAGGGTCCTGTTCACCTTATACAACTCCAAGCATTCAGTGATCCATGTATGTGGCATCGAGTCATAGGCTTTCTTGTAATCAATCCAAGCTGTGCACAGGTTGGTACGTCGGGACCTGCAGTCTTGTGCGACTGTTCTGTCAACCAGGAGCTGATGTTTGGCTCCTCTGGTATCTCTACCAATGCCCTTCTGTGCTTCGTTCATGTATTGATCCATGTGTCCACTTATCTTAGCCGCAATGATGCCTGACATGAGCTTCCATGTTGTGGAGAGACAGGTTATTGGCCGATAGTTGGATGGGGCTGCACCCTTCGAGGGATCCTTCATGATCAGGATCGTTCGCCCTGCGGTTAGCCATTCTGGGTGAGTCCCATCCCTCAGCAGCTGGTTCATTTGTACTGCTAGGCGCTCATGGAGTGCTGTGAGTTTCTTTAGCCAGTAAGTGTGGACCATGTCCGGGCCTGGTGCTGTCCAGTTCTTCATATCTGAGACTCTTTCCTGTATGTCTGCCACTGTTATGGTAACCGGGTTCTGTTCAGGGAGGTTGCTGTGTTCCTCTCTCAGGGTCACCAGCCATTGTGCATTGCTGTTATGTGCAACCTCCTTCTCCCATATGCCTTTCCAGTACCTTTCAGTTTCCAGTCTTGGTGGGTCAGCTCTGTTGTTAGGACCCTGCCACTGAGCGTACACTTTCGCAGGTTGTGTTGCGAACAGCCTGTTTATTCGTCTGGCCTCATTCTCTTTCGTGTACCGCTTTAGGCGACTGGACAAGGCTTGGAGCCTTTGTTTGGCAGTTTCGAGTGCTTCAGGTATGGTCATCTGGATGTACCTCTCGGGTATCGGCCTTTTCATCACACCTCTCTGGGCCTCCGTCAATTGACTCACATCTTTCCGGGCCGCCTTGATCTTAGCCTCCAACCGTCTTTTCCATGGTGGGTAACGTATCTCATGGCTTCCATGGTTGCTCTTATAGCCCAGAGTCTCCAGGATCACTGATGCTGAAGCGTATATCAGCTCATTGGTTTCTGTGATCGTTACGGTAGGGATCGCCCTCAGTGCTGCATTCACACTTTCTATGAGACTTTCAGATGGTACTTCACATAGCCGTTGTAATCGGTTTCTAGGTTGCCCAGCTTTCATTCTTGCCATGATCTTAGCTTTCAGGTCAGTTGCTTCCTCGCTCAGCATTTCATTCATTGGGGCTGGCCACCCAATCTCATCATCTGCATTCATTGGGGCTTGCCTCCCAATCTCTTGTATGACCTCCTCCTCTGATCTGGCAGCCTGGGGCCCTTCACCATGGAACCTGCGTTGTACCTCATCAATCTCAAGTTGTGACAGCAGTTGCCGTTTGTGGATGTTGGAACACTGAGCTACTAGTTGTTTCGCGGTCAACCGTGACTGTGGGTTTCGAAGTAACCATTTAGCCCACATTCTCTGCATGTAACCCCTCTGACTAGGGTTGCTTGAGTAGTAGCATTCCAACAGAGCCATGTTATCGCATCTCGCCCATCTCCGCTTTGTTCCAGTAGCCCATTTTTCATCAAGGTGCTCTGGTTCCCCAGCACCTGACGCAGACCTTGTTTGGCCGGGCGACGTCTGAGCCGGCATGTCATTCGTTTTATTGTCTCTCATCATTGTATGAGGTAGGCATTAGCGTGAAGGATCTTGCCCAAGGACCCACACTGGATGGTGTTATGTGCTCATTTTTGCCCCAAG
Source organism: Hippocampus zosterae (assembly GCF_025434085.1). Lineage (NCBI taxonomy): Eukaryota > Metazoa > Chordata > Actinopteri > Syngnathiformes > Syngnathidae > Hippocampus > Hippocampus zosterae. Next base: position 23,098,057 of record NC_067461.1, on the reverse strand, counting down.
CGGGATTCGAACCACCGTCTCCCGTATGCCAAACCGATGCCTTACCAACTGAGCTATCCAGCCGCTCTATATATATATATATATATATAGAGCGGTAAGGCATCAGTTTGGCATAAGGGAGACGGTGGTTCGAATCCCGCTTGGGGCAAAAATTAGCACTTAACACCATCCAGTGTGGGTCCTTGGGCAAGATCCTTCACGCTAATGCCTACCTCATACAATGATGAGAGACAATAAAACGAATGACATGACGTCGCCCGGACTGCGTCAGGTGCTGGGGAACCAGAGCACCTTGACGAAAATGGGCTACTGGAACAAAGCGGAGATGGGCGAGATGCGATAACATGGCTCTGTTGGAATGCTACTACTCAAGCAACCCTAGTCAGAGGGGTTACATGCAGGGAATGTGGGCTAAATGGTTACTTCGAAACCCACAGTCACGGTTGACCACGAAACAACTAGTAGCTCAGTGTTCCAACATCCACAAACGGCAACTGCTGTCACAACTTGAGATTGATGAGGTACAACGCAGGTTCCATGGTGAAGGGCCCCAGGCTGCCAGATCAGAGGAGGAGGTCATACAAGCGATTGGGAGGCAAGCCCCAATGAATGCAGATGATGAGATTGGGTGGCCAGCCCCAATGAATGAAATGCTGAGCGAGGCAGCAACTGACCTGAAAGCGAAGATCATGGCGAGAATGAAAGCTGGGCAACCTAGAAACCGATTACAACGGCTGTGTGAAGTACCATCTGAAAGTCTCATAGAAAGTGTGAATGCAGCACTGAGGGCGATCCCTACCGTAACGATCACAGAAACCAATGACGCTTCAGCATCAGTGATCCTGGAGACTCTGGGCTATAAGAGCAACCATGGAAGCCATGAGATACGTTACCCACCATGGAAAAGACGGTTGGAGGCTAAGATCAAGGCGGCCCGGAAAGATGTGAGTCAATTGACGGAGGCCCAGAGAGGTGTGATGAAAAGGCCGATACCCGAGAGGTACATCCAGATGACCATACGTGAAGCACTCGAAACTGCCAAACAAAGGCTCCAAGCATTGTCCAGTCGCCTAAAGCGGTACACGAAAGAGAATGAGGCCAGACGAATAAACAGGCTGTTCGCAACACAACCTGCGAAAGTGTACTCTCAGTGGCAGGGTCCTAAAAACAGAGCTGACCCACCAAGACTGGAAACTGAAAGGTACTGGAAAGGAGGTTGCACATAACAGCAGTGCACAATGGCTGGTGACCCTGAGAGAGGAGCACAGCAACCTCCCTGAACAGAACCCAGTTACCATAACAGTGGCAGACATACAGGAAAGAGTCTCAGATATGAAGAACTGGACAGCACCAGGCCCGGACATGGTCCACACCTACTGGCTAAAGAAACTCACAGCACTCCATGAGCGCCTAGCAGCACAATTGAACCAGCTGCTGAGGGATGGGACTCACCCAGGATGGCTAACTGAAGGGCGAACGATCCTGATCATGAAGGATCCCTCGAAGCCCCATCCAACTATCGGCCAATAACCTGTCTCTCCACAACATGGAAGCTCATGTCAGGCATCATTGCGGCTAAGATAAGTGGACATGGATCAATACATGAGCGAAGCACAGAAGGGCATTGGTAGAGATACCAGAGGAGCCAAACATCAGCTCCTGGTTGACAGAACAGTCGCACAAGACTGCAGGTCCCGACGTACCAACCTGTGCACAGCTTCAATTGATTACAAGAAATCCTATGACTCAATGCCACATACATGGATCACTGAATGCTAGGAGTTGTATAAGGTGAACAGGACCCTAAGAGCCTTCGTTGCGAACTTGATGAGGATGTGGAAAACCACACTTGAAGCCAATGGCAAGCCACTTATCCAAGTGTCCATCAAATGTGGCATATACCAAGGTGATGCACTCTCCCCACTGCTGTTCTGCATAGGACTGAACCCCCTAAGCCAAGTAATCACCAAGACAGGCTATGGATACCGCCTCAGAAATGGAGCTACAATCAGTCACCTACTCTACATGGATGACATAGAGCTGTATGCTAAGAGCGAAAGGGACATAGACTCCCTGATCCACACAACCAGGATCTATAGCAGCGACATCGAGATGTCATTCGGGCTTGAGAAATGTAGTCGGATGGTGACTAAGAGAGGAAAGGTAGTCCGCACTGAATGGCTCTCACTCCCTGAAGGAACAATAGCAGACATTGAGAACAGCTACAAGTACCTTGGTATACCACAAGCCAATGGCAACCTCGAACTGGCAACAAGGAAAGCGGCTACGGCCAAATACCTCCAGCGAGTGAGGCAAGTCCTAAGAAGCCAGCTCAATGGCAAGAATAAGACCCGGGCAATAAACAGCTATGCCCTGGCAGTGATCAGATACCCTGCAGGAATAATAAGGTGGCCAAAGGAAGAGATTCAGAGCACGGACGTTAAGACCCGAAAGCTCCTAACCATGCATGGAGGGTTCCATCCCAAATCCAGCACCCTGAGACTGTACGCAAGCCGAAAGGAAGGAGGCCGGGGACTAGTGAGTGTGAGAGCCACTGTCCAGGATGAAACATCCAAGCTCCATGAATACATCAAGGAGAAGGCTCCAATGGATGACGTACTCAGAGAATGTCTCAGACAATGGGGAACAGAAGATGAGGCGCTGGAAGAGGGACCATCATGGGAGGACAAGCCCCTACACGGGATGTACCACCGGACCATAACTGAAGTGGCTGATCTCAAGAAGTCCTATCAGTGGCTAGAGAGGGCTGGCCTGAAGGACAGCACAGAGGCACTCATCCTGGCTGCTCAGGAGCAGGCCTTGAGCACCAGAGGCATCGAGGCCCAGATATACCACATCAGACAAGACCCAAGGTGAAGTTGTGCAAAGAGGCACCTGAGACGATCCATCCATCCATCCATCATCTACCGCTTATCCGGGGCCGGGTCGCGGGGGCAACAGCTTTAGCAGGGAAGCCCAGACTTCCCTCTCCCTAGCTACTTCTTCCAGCTCTCCCCGGGGGATCCCGAGTCGTTCCCAGGCAAGCTGGGTGACATAGTCTCTCCAGCGTGTCCTGGGTCTTCCTCGGGGTCTCCTCCCGGTGGGACATGACCGGAACACCTCACCGGGGAGGCGCTCAGGAGGCATCCGAATCAGATGCCCAAGCCACCTCATCTGGCTCCTCTCGATGTGGAGGAGAAGCGGCTCGACTCCGAGCCCCTCCCGGATGACCGAGCTTCTCACCTTATCTCTAAGGGAGAGCCCGGACACCCTGCGGAGAAAACTCATTTCGGCCGCTTGTATCCGGGATCTCGTTCTTTCGGTCATGACCCATAGCTCGTGACCATAGGTGAGGGTTGGGACGTAGATCGACCGGTAAATTGAGAGCTTCGCCCTGAGACGATCCAACACATAACTGCAGGGTGTAAGATGCTGGCAGGGAAAGCCTACATGGAACGCCATAACCAGGTGGCTGGCATAGTCTACCGAAACATCTGTGCAGAGTATGGACTGGAAACCCCAAGGTGAAAATGGGAAACACCTCCGAAGGTGGTGGAGAATGACAGAGCGAAGATCCTGTGGGACTTCCAGATCCAGACTGACAAGATGGTAATGGCGAACCAACCAGATATCGTGATCTTAGATAAAGGGCAGAGGAAAGCCGTTGTAGTGGATGTAGCGGTCCCAAGTGATGGAAACATCAGGAAGAAGGAACATGAGAAACTCGAGAAATACCAAGGGCTCAGAGAGGTGCTGGAGAGAGCCTGGAAGGTAAAGGTGACAGTCGTGCCTGTGGTGGTCGGAGCACTCGGGGCAGTGACCCCCAAACTAGATGAGTGGCTGCAACAGATCCCGGGAACAACATCGGACATCTCAGTCCAGAAATGTGCAGTGCTGGGAACAACAAGGATACTGCGATTTTTAATATAAAAATCCTCGTCTCACCCCTCGCGTGGTGTCCGTCCCTCATTCAGCTCGGGTCCTCTACCAGAGGCCAGAAAGCTTGAGGGTTCTGCGCAGTATCCTTGCTGTTCCCAGCACTGCACATTTCTGGACTGAGATGTCCGATGTTGTTCCCGGGATCTGTTGCAACCCCTCATCTAGTTTGGGGGTCACTGCCCCGAGTGCTCAGCATTTCATTCATTGGGGCTGGCCTCCCAATATCATCATCTGCATTCATTGGGGCTTGCCTCCCAATCTTTGGTATGACCTCCTCCTCTGATCTGGCAGCCTGGGGCCCTTCACCATGGAACCTGCCGTTTGTGGATGTTGGAACACTGAGCAACGAGTTATTTTGTGGTCAACCGTGACTGTGGGTTTCGAAGTAACCATTTAGCCCACATTCTCTGCATGTAACCCCTCTGACTAGGGTTGCTTGAGTAGTGGCATTCCAACAGAGCCATGTTATCACATCTCGCCCATCTCCGCTTTGTTCCAGTAGCCCTTTTTTCATCAAGTTGCTCTGGTTCGCCAGCACCTGACGCAGACCTTGTTTGGCCGGGCAACGTCTGAGCTATGTCATTCGTTTTATTGCGGTTTACACATAGAATAGCATTGCATGCTTTGTTACATGGGCAGTTCAGTTTACTGCCGTTATATTTTAGCTGTATGTGTTTCAATGCACTGCATGTTTGCACTGTGGTTGAGAGAGGAAGGTCATTTCAGCTGTGCTGTATGTTGCACATAGAGCTTATTTGACAATAGAGCTTGACTTGACTTGAAAACACACAAATGGAAGCCCATTGAAAGGACGATAGATCATTGTTCGAAATTAATTTTGTGTGTGTGTGTGTGTGTGTGTGTGTGTGTGTGTCAAATGAATGAGAATATAAGTGATTTTGTATATTACATATAGTGTAGTTTAAAATCAAATATTTGACTACTCAATGTGATTTCTTCAGGCTTCCACTGAAGGATCCTTGGACTGTATTGCGCCTTCTGAGTCCTGACCTGATGCTCTGTGGGATTTCTTTGATAACCATCATCCTTTGTAGAAGATTGGTCACAAACAGAGAAATACTGGCTGCAACCAATATTACAACAGTAAGTTGTTATCATGGGATTTTACCACAGAAACTGTTAGTGTCCTTGGGTGTCTTGAAAGGCGCTGAAAATAAAATGTATTATTATTATTATTATTATTATTATTATTATTATTAGGGATTTTGGAACAATAATAAAAACTATAGATGTGACAGTATGGATGTGACACCTCCTTGTGGGTCCTGGCCTTGCCGTGGCAAGGAGGCTTGTGTGTTCCAATGATCCGGAGAGCGTTACCGTCTGGAGCTTGCTCCAGGTAGGGTCTCCCTTGGCTGGCCGGTCTTCGGGTAGGTTCCAGACTAACAAGGTCCCAACGGTGTGTCGGTACGCCGCTGAGATGGCAGCCCCATCATCCGACTATCCTGCAGAGGGCCAACAACCCACTCAGGAGAAATTAATTGTTACGAAACCGACCAGAAGAAACCAGACTGCCCAAACCGAGACAAGACATAGGAACTCCCCCGACCAACGAGTACGGATTGACCTACGCCTGAAGACGCGCATTGCCACATTGAATGTCCGAACGCTTCTTCGGGCTGGAGCTCCTTCACTGCTGTCCTTGGAGCTCTCCCGCTACAAAATCACCATGGCGGGTCTGTGTGAATCAAGATGGCAAGGCAGCGGCGAAATTACAGCAGGAGAACACAGCTTCTTATGGAGTGGCCCTGAAATCCGGACGGGCCTCCATGGAGTTGCGCTGGCCATGTCCAAACATACACGGCAATCACTTATCAGCTGCATCCCAATTAACGATCGACTCCTGTCTGCACGGTTCCTCCACCGACATGGCAAGATGACAGTCATCGTTGCTTATGCCCCCACAGAACTCGCCGATGATACAGTGAAGGACACCTTCTTCGACCAACTCCATCAGGTCGTTAGCCAAACCCCACCACATGACATCGTCATCATCCTCACTGACGCCAATGCAACCTTCTCTTCTTCCTCCAGAGAAGGACCAGCTCACCAAACCCCCACACAACCCATTGGCACCACCTTTGTCGGTAACACCACAAATGATAACGGCAAACGTCTGCTTCTCCTCCGCCATTTAAATAACCTCTGTATCACCGACACATGGTTCCCCCGCAAGCAGATCCATCACTGGACCTGGTATAGCCCTGATGGAAGAACCCGGTAGGCGATAGACCATATCATCATCTCCCGACGCTGGCGATGCTCCGTCACCAACTGCAGGATCTTCAGAGGTGTACAGTTGGGCAACACTGACCACCGCCTGTTGGTTGCCCAGCTAAGACTTAAAATACGACTAGACCCATCTATCAGGCCACAACCACGCTTAATGTCTTCCAGACTCTGCGACCCCACCACTGCCTCCGCATATCTCCGCTTCATCACCAACGCCTTCACCGCTCTCGCTGTTGATGACATCGCAGACTGGGAGACTTTCAAATTAAAGGTCAACCAGTCTGCCCAGGATGTATTGGGAAGATCAAGATCTCTTCCCAAACAACCATGGATCTCACAGCTGACCCTCGACATCATTGACCGCCGCCGTGCTGCTCGCCTGCGCGGTGATATCACAGAGTACCGCAGGCTCAATGCAGCACGGATTGCGGCAATTGCAACTGACAGGGAGAGATACTGGGGAGAAGAGGCCGAACGCATGGAATCAGCAGCACAGCGCAACGACCTTAGACAGGTCTTTCAAATGCTGCGCCAAACCCGCATCGGACCACACATCAAGACCGCCCTCATGAAGGATGCCAGTGGAAATCGCATCACCACTGAAATAGACTGCCTTGAACTCTGGAAAGAGCACTTCAGCAACCTCCTTCATCACCCTCCAGTCCCCACCGACCCCCGTCTTGTTACTGCTGCCAACTCTACCACCCCCAACCCCAACTGCAAAACTGACAAAGTCACAATCGACGAGGTCAGAGCAGCAATAAAATCACTAAAAAATCACAAGGCCCCTGGAATCTGTGCCATCACTGCAGAGCTGCTCAAAGAAGGTGGTGACTCCATGGCCCAGTGGCTCACCCACATCATTAACCATGTGTGGGTGGCAGAACAGCCCCCCACAGACTGGCCCCGAGGCATTATCCTGCCATTCTGGAAGCGGAAAGGCGACAAGCAACTCTGCAACAACTACAGAGGCATCTCACTGATCTCCATACCCGCAAAACTGTTCATCCTTCTCACCCGCGCCCTTCCCGCCATTCGAAGCCATCGCTGCCCCCAACAAGCTGGCTTCATGCCCAACCGGTCCACCATAAATAACATCTCAGCAGTTGAGAAGGTTAGAGAGTTTCGGAAGGACCAACATCTTTTTATAGCCTTCATAGATCTCAAAGCTGCCTTTGATACAGTCGACCACCTCTCCCTTTGGAACATTCTTAAATACCTTGGAGTGCCACCCAAAATAACCACATTGTTCCAGCGACTCTACAACAACTCAGAGAGCTGTGTTCGTGTGAATGGGAAGGACTCAGAGTGGTTCCCCATTAACAGCGGGGTCAGACAGGGCTGCGTGGCCGCTTCTGACCTATTTAACTGTGTCATTGACCACCTTATGATCCGAGTCCGGGAGCAAGTCTCAGGCGTGTCGCTCGGCAACTTCCACCTGACCGACCTTGAATACACTGATGACACCACCCTGTTCAGCAACTCCCTCCAACACCTCAGCAGTGCTCTCTCCATATACCAAACAGAAGCAACAAAGCTGGGCCTCCAAGTAAGCTGGCAGAAAACCAAACTTATGTATATCGGTGACGGACCGAACCCCTCCCCCCTGATCTTTGGCACAGACGAAGTGCAATTTGTCAATTCCATCATCTACCTGGGCTCCACTATTACCAGCAGCAGCGATCTCAAGCCAGAGATTGACCGCAGACGCGCCCTTGCGGCCGCGGCAATGCAGTCACTGTGGCGGCCCCTCTGGCGCCACCACTCAGTGTCCCAAAAGACCATCCATCCATCCATCCATTTTCCGAACCGTTTAATCCTCACTAGGGTCACGGGGGGTGCTGGAGCCTATCCCAGCCGTCTTCGGGCAGTAGGCGGGGGACACCCTGAATCAGTTGCCAGCCAATCGCAGGGCACACAGAGACGAACAACCATCCACGCTCACATTCACACCTATGGACAATTTAAAGCGTCCAATCAGCCTGCCATGCATGTTTTTTGGAATGTGGGAGGAAACCGGAGCACCCGGAGAAAACCCACGCAGGCCCGGGGAGAACATGCAAACTCCACACAGGGAGGCCGGAGCTGGAATCGAACCCGGTACCTCTGCACTGTGAAGCCAACGTGCTAACCACTGGACTACCGGGCCGCCCGTCCCAAAAGACCAAGATGCGAATTTATAACTCAGCAGTTCTTCCCATCCTCATGTATGGTGCAGAATCCTGGCCATTAAATAAGACCCAGGCCAAGAGGATCGACGGCTTTGACACCAGGTCACTCAGAACCATCTTGAACATCAGCTGGCACCTCCATGTTTCCAACTCAGACCTCCGAAAACATACCCTTCAGCCCCCTGCATCCCGACTGGCCGCTCAGAGGCGCATCCGTTGGCTTGGTCATCTCCTCCGATTACCCCCGGAACACCCAACTCGTGCCATCTTCTCATTTGATCCAGCGACAGCCGGCTGGAAAAGGCCACGCGGCAGACCCCACACCAGATGGCTTGATGTCATCAGAGAGGATCTCAAACACCAGGGCCTTACCCTGGAGGATGCAGCGGACCTGGCCCATGACCGTGGTCATTGGCGGACCCTGGTGAAGCTGATCGGCTCTATGCACTGCGACGACCCAGCCGAATGAGACTGGGCCTCCGCGTCGCAAGAGCATTATTATTATTATTATTATTATTATGGATGTGACAGGACTTGGTAAAACCTTATTGCCAAAGGTTTTTCAGTTTTGCAATTCACTTTGCATTGACGCAGAATGAGTGTGTTTGTCTGTTAAATGTTGAAACTCCAGCTTAAAGCCGCACTAAAGCGTAAAATCAGTGGCATTAGAGAGGGCTTTGATTGATGAAAATTCAAAGAAGCACAGGCTTTCTTAAAATCTGCAGTGGGGTTTCATTTCAGTTTCACCATTGGATACAATGATGATTGAGTGGAAACTGTTGACAATGTCTTCAAGTGTTGCTTGGAACATGTCCTGTACTTTTGATGGAAACCCAACTATTGTGATCAAGTTTCTCCTGTGTTTGTGTCCTTTATAACCTTCCTGCACATGCAACAGTCAAGCTACAGTGAAACTCCTCTAACGGAAACAAAGAATGCTCGTCGACACCAGGATAAATTTCATTCGCTTTATGAGAATGAAACTGTATCGTTCCAATTTTCTGGTCCACTTAGGTGCCCTATTTTTTTCTTTTGGCCACTCAAATAACCGTTTGACTGAATGTGAACAGTGCCACACAGCGCTGAGGCATTTCATCAAATAACTTGATCACAATGGCAAAGAGCAGCGGAACAATCAACAATGCAGGACAATGGCTGACCAATCTTAATGATGACATGGTGGACTTTAATAAAGAGGTACCTGTTTGGGGTTTGGGTTTCCAACGCCAGATAGTGATCAGCAAACAGTCAGCTTAAACGTCATTTTAAAGGCTGTTGAAAGCAAAGCTCGTAACACAACCAGAATGCTTCTTCAGAATTTAAAACTGACAAACTTGCAGGAGCAAATGTTCCTTTATGCGCGACACAAGACTGAAAACTCCCATTAAGAAACAGATGACAACAATGGAAATGTTTTACCTATGAGAAATACCCAAGTAATGAAGGAGTTGATTGTTCTGAACATTGTTAAAGTCAAGTTGCCCACCGATACACTGCAACCGATACACTGCAAAACCAAACTGCAAGTTCCCAAATGGTTGCGGAGACATTTGTTAGTCAATTAGTGAGTCAAAGGTTTTAACGGTAGCAGCTATTCTTTTTTTTTTTTTTAACATTTTAAAAATGTTGTTTCAATGAGAAAAATTGTTTGTGACCCGTTAATAATACAGTATAAAGACACTAAATATGAAAGATAGAACGAAACCTACATGGGCGAAAATACCCCCTTATGTGAAAAAATCTTCACGCATTAACACAATTCCCATTCTCCTGCACCCCATATGACCAAAACCCCCCTGTTGGGTTATACGAATTCTATTCTCTGCTCCAGCCTCGCGAAGACATTCACTACAACCAGAGATGAAAGTCCTCCGGATTTTCCCGGAATTCCGGGTTTTTCAAATTTTTATGACAATCTCTCCGGAGAATTGAGGAAAATTTGCCTAAAATTAATCGGATATGAGTTGAGAACATTGAACGAAGACGTGTTTGAGTTCGTTGTTTTGCTTTCAGGAACAGGAAAGAGATTTTCGTCTCTTTATAAACACACTCGCTAAACCCCAGTGGAACGAATAAAAGACAGTTGTCGTAAAAAATATATTTGATCAAAAAGGGAAAACACACAGATTGGCAGAAAAACGTGTCCATCCGACTTCGAGTGTCGTCTCGGCTAGTTTAGCTTAGCTGTTGTCGTGTGTGAGGTTGGTTGTGTGTCCTCGTTGCGTCAGCGCTGATTGGATGAAATCAAAAGACACGCTTGCGTACATGTTTGCGCTGAAGCACGCACAGCAGAGCGCAGCGGACTATCTACTGCTGAGGCTCGCTTAGCTTGAATGGCGTCACCACAACAGTATTACCCTCGCCTCGCATTCTCATGGCCTCGCCATTTCTCTGAGATTTCGAAATTTCGTCGAAATCGGAAGCCACAAAGGGTACATGTGTGCACACAAAAGGAAGATTAATCATTGAATGTTGAGTATTTGAACAGCGTTTTGTGTAAACTGATTCATCTGCGATCGGCCAGGTGTGTGTGTGTGTCTGTGTGTGTGTGTGTCTGTGTGTGTATTTATTTATTTTTCCGGGATTTTCAGAAAAGTCCACTTTCATCTGTGCTACAACGAAGTCTTATCCAACAGCGACCTCTGCTGCTTTGTTCGAAAGAAGGCAACAGCAACCACCACACTGGTTTACAGAGTGAACAATGTTTATTTCGGTCACAGCTGCGAGTTTCCTGGACTCAACATACTCATAGCTGCTCTGCCATTGGCTTGCCAAGCATCATCCTGGCCTCTGATTGGCCAAGAGGGACCTCACTGTCTATGTGTGGATACTGAAGCTAGATCCGTAGCATCCGATTAGCTGCTCAGAGTAAATTGCTTATGGCTCAACGGACATTCAAATAAATGAACGTTTCCGCGAATGCTTTACTTGTTATCATGCTAAAAACACCCACGGGACGCTTCGTCGTCCTCGATGGCCATAGTTAGCTCTCAAAGGCTAAAAACCTTACGCTAACTGAAGCGCTAATGAGAGAGAAGCGCTCCATTAAGCATAAGGTTTTTGGCCTTCGAGAGCTAACTATGGCCATCGAGGACGACAAAGCGGACATTCAAATAAACGAACGTTTCCGCGAATGCTTTACTTGTTATCATGCTAAAAACACCCGCGGGACGCTTCGTCGTCCTCGATGGCTATAGTTAGCTCTCAAAGGCTAAAAACCTTACGCTAACTGAAGCGCTAATGAGAGAGAAGCGCTCCAGTAAGCATAAGGTTTTTGGCCTTCGAGAGCTAACTATGGCCATCGAGGACGACAAAGCGTTCTGTGGCTGGCTGAAAAGTTCATTGCATGCCAGGAAGTATTTGTGATTGTTAGATTCAGACGAGGATGGACGTTGCATTGCTAAAATGGCTACAAAAAGTACCTTTGGATGTCAAGCAGCTAAGACAAGAAGGGCTCTGATGCTGGAAGAGAGGGTAAAAGTGATCAAAATGAAAGACGGAGCAAGCAAAATAAAATACATTATCCAAGAAAAGGTGAAAGTGAATGCTGATCATAAATTTCGAAATTTCTTTCCCTTTTTTTCTTTCTACACTGACAATATGAAGTGTCAAATAAGCAAATAAGTGTGTCCTCATACTTATGCACTATCGGAATAAAAATAGAGGACACATGCGTTTGTGTGTGTGTGTGTGTGCTTACATCTAAGATCAAATTTGCTATAGTGAAAAGCCCCCTGTTGTGAAAAATTTCTTGCTGCAAACATGATTTCGTTGTAGAGGAGTTTCACTGTATTGGAAATGCTTTTTTTTGGTCCTGTATGGCTCTTTTAACATTTTGGGTTGCCGACCCCTGTGTTAGACTTGACGCCCCCCACCCCTTTACTTCTATTTTTTTTTTTAAGTACAATTAATAAATAACCCTCATTCTTTTCCCTACTTTGAACATAGATCCAAGAAGAAGAAGAAGAAGAAACAGATAATGAGGGCGAAATTAATCAAGAATCAGATGATGAGGATGATGAAGCATCATTTTCTGGTGACACCAATCAGGAGTTTTCTACTGCAACCTTAGCCAAGCAACTGGCTGAGCGTCTCAAGGCCATAGTCTATAAAGTACTGCTGGACCTTTGGAGAATCTTTGCAGTGAGCCTACTCGCTTTGGCTGGTAGGTGCTGCATTCGCCGTCACACTCGCACATACAACAACAAGATGCTAAGAGAAGGAACAATGTTAGAATTACTTTATGCTAACTCACTCATGGCCAGAGGCATATTTCTACTCTTTTGCAAATACCTGAGTGTTACGTATCCGAAAAGAGCATGTGCTAGAGGAAGTTCATAAGGGAGGAGTCGGCCATTGAAGCTACTCTATGTTAAATTACAACACACAAGTCCCTACATTCAGGGTCTGCGCTTTTGCTCTTCTCTTTTAATAATAATAATAATACATTTCTTTTGTAAGCGCCTTTCACAACACTCAAGCAGGGTTCGTACAGGTCCTTAAAGTACAGAAAAATCAATTAAAAAACAAGTTGTAAAATTATGTTCTTAATTGTCCATAATTTCCAGGGAAATCTTCTACAATCCATAAAAATCCATAAAAATTAACGTGCGGTGTTCATTTCATTTGTGTATGTAATTTTCCCCAACCTTCCAATTCATAGTTTTATCAGAAAATGTAGGACCTGGTACCCGCTCTGCTTTTCCCGCCGTCTCCGATTAGTTCCGACGATGATCACGTGATCACTTCAGGTCATTCCAGGTAACAACAATAGATTGACGCCATCCTGGGGCAGTAAATGGATAGTTTGGTTGCCGGCTCGGCAAATAATTACCGTATTTTCAGGAAAAATCTGTTCATCGAATTTATCGATCTCAACAAGTGACAGACAAGTGTGTAACGACGCCATTCGAGCGAAGCGCGTCTCAGCAGTCGATAGTCCGCTGCTATCTGCTTTGTGTGCGTCAGCTAAGCTTAGCTGTTGTCTCGGCTAGGCTAGCTTTTTGTTGTCGTAGATCAAAGCTTATTTGATTTGCGACGTTCGTTGCTTGGTTGAAACCAAAAGACACACATTGAGGCACACAGCAAAACAGAAGAAAATTGATCGCCAAGAACTTGCAAAAGAGATAGAGGAGAAAACTAAGTCACTGTCTGCTATTTCCTAATTGTCATCGCAGTTTCATATTTTTCATTATAAAACATGTCTGATCATTGAAGGTGATAGGAGGGAAAATAATAGGGTTGGACCATTTGGGATTTAGACTTCTGACATGGATTTCAGCCGTTCAGGTATACTGGATACTTCTAAGATGGGCAATCAGTACTACTGTTCGTGAAACCAGATTTTTCTAAACCCTGTCCAGGTGACCCATATGACCATTAGCTCTGTTCTTCGTGTTATGTTTCTTCGAAAATAAATTGAAGTTTTATATTTTCTCAATTAAAATTTTTATGTGTGTGTTTTATTTGAGAATTAACGTTTTTTTATTTTCCTACCTGTGATACAGGTTGCAAAGTGAAACTTTGACATACAGTATGTCAAATAAAGGGTTAAGTGATTGCACCTAAAAATAAAGATGTGCCCTTCTTTTGGCAGCAATGATTTGAACACCAGCTGATATGTGGCTTTCTGTTCAGCCCGTGTATTGCTGAGCAGGCATTAAATCCACTGTGAATCCCCCGCTGAATGGAGAAAAGTCCTTAAAAATGGCTAAATTGGCCCTCAGAAGTCATTAAATGCTCCATAAATAAGCAAGTGGAAGAGTAAGAACCCTGTCAAGGACACTTTACAACCAAGATCAAATAATAAAACCACCGATAAAATTATAAATAAAATAAGAGAAAGATTGAAGGTGGATATGCAAGTCTGAATAGGAGGGTTTTGAGCTGGGTTTTGAATGTGGGAAGAGAGTCTGTATTACGAATATTGGGTGGAAGTGAGTTCCAGAGTTTGGGAGCAGAGCAGCTGAAGGCTCTGCAGCCCATTGTACTTGAGACAGGCAGAGGGTAGAGAGAGGTGGAGGGAGGATGAGGACCTGAGTGAGCGAGAGGGAATGGAAATTTGATCTGGCAGATGGGGGGGCAAGGTTATGGATGGCTTTGGATGCATAGAGAAGTATTTTGAAATTAATTCTAAGTTTGACAGGGAGCCATTGGAGCTGTCAGAGGATGGCGGTGATATGATGGAAGGAGGGGGTTCTCGTGATGATCCGAGCTGCTGAATTTTTGCCGATGAACCTGCTTTCCACCACTCCTTCATCTTCCACCCACATTGCGTGGTTTTCCAATTGGCCACGAAAATTCCACACACAAACATGTCAAATATACTTGACCAGACTAAGATGGTCTCATTGTTAATGGTGCCAGCTATACATACAGATTTACAAACTGAAATTTGCAGTTCATTTAAAGTGCATGGCAAATTGTTATTTGTCTTTTATATAACAATGGCTACGTTCACACTGCAGAGTGTATTACAAAACTGTTTATAAAAACACATTAGCAGATTTGCAGACGATTGCCTGTATACTCTCTCTTCCAAGCACTCTCATCTGCATGCATCGATACGAAAGAGACCGATGTGTCGTATTAAAGAAAAGCATTTCATTTATTTGAGGATACTACCAAAAGGGGAAACACCAGTTCACCCTTATCTTCCAATACATCACCTTAAGAACTGTCACGTTCGCGACGTGGTGGTGAACCCCAAAAAACAGGCAGGAGGGAGGAACAGGGTGTGCTTGACGAATTGTATTAAAACATAGAGAAAACTAAATCCAAAACAAACAAAGTCCAAAGTATCAAACAAAAAACATGACTGAAGATAAAACATAACAATGACCAAAACCTGACTGAAACAAACATGACAGAAGCCAAAAGCAAACAGCAAACAAACGAACATGACAGTAGCAAAGAGCAAACATGACCCAACAATGAGTGGCCGGGCTGGGAGTCCTTTTAAAGCACTAATTACCTAATGACCAACAGGTGTGGAGCTGCAGGGGGAGCCCTACAGTGCCACCTATTGGTCCCAAACCGAATCATGACAAAAACTGCAAACCTCTACAGTACAATATTATACTTCACAATTCATTTTATTAATCAATATGAACGCTTCAATAAATAAATAGCATACAGTAGAAATCACTAGAGATGCCAATGCTGAGGCTCCTACCTGTCTGTGTAGGGCAACCTATACATAACTCATACATAACTAGTAGTTATGTATGAAATGATGGGTCCATGAGGCCTCATGAGGCGTGTTGACACAATGACACACTGTGTTGATACTGTGCTGATACTGTGTCGCTGACCACTGCCACCTGCTGGACCTTAAAAATCCCTGCAGTCAACCCACTTGACAGACTGAACAGACTGATTTGATGATGAAGTGTATACAATGCACTACCTCACTCTACCCACAATAGCCACCAGTGCCATTGTTTATGTTGTTTTTTATGCTGTTTATATTGGTTATATTGTCTGTACTGTTCAGATTACATGTCTTTTTTATACAGTGTAGCTGCTATCCTTTCTTAGCTGTGTGTGTTTAATGCACAGCATGTTTGCATGCATATATGCACTGAGTATTGAGAGGAAGAAATTTCATCTATGCTGCATATCATACATTAAGCATATTTGACAATAAAGATGACATTGACACTTGACAATATCATTCACATTCATATTGTATCATTCAACATGTTTCAATAATGTAAAAGTCATATGAATGAGGTTGTTTGTGGGCTTTGTCTTCACAAATTGTGATTTAGAAAAATAAGATGCTCCAGTGTTTTAAATTTCAGTCTGTTGCGTTTAAATCATGCTATTTCCCCTGTTGTGGAGAACACACACACACAATGGAATAAGACATGTCAAAAATCCAAGAAGCACTTGGTGAGACAAGGAGATTTTAATAAATACCTTATTCTCCAAAAGGAGATCAAAATGGCTCTACACGGCGGACAATTTGTGTTTGTCCGGAAGCTGCTCCATAATATGTACGTACTGTAGCAACATCACTCGAGTGAAGCGCGTCTCAGCAGTTGATAGTTTGCTGCTCTCTGCTGTGTGAGCGTGAGCACGTACTCGCGGCGCCGACCCAACTATATCTATATATATAATATATTATATAGAGAAAAGGCGGAAGTGACTGTGGCCAGGCATGCGGGAAAGAAGTCAGCCAATCGGGGAAGGGTGGTCGTGTATATATACATATATGGAGAGGGAGGGATTGAGAGAGAGAGAGAGAGAGAGAGAGAGAGAGAGAGAGAGAGAGAGAGAGAGAGAGAGAGAGAGAGAGAGAGAGAGAGAGAGAGAGAGAGAGAGAGAGAGAGAGAGAGAGAGAGAGAGAGAGAGAGAGAGAGAGAGAGAGAGAGAGAGAGAGAGAGAGAGAGAGAGCCACTCTGCAAAGCAGTCTTGGTTGAAATAGCTTCATAATGTCAATTTTTTCTTGAAAAGTATGCAGTGAAAAGGAATTTTCAATCCTGGTCCAATCTCATCTTCCATCATAATTCAAGATTTGGCCTCACACACAGAGCCAAACCAATTAGAACTGATAGTAGCTGAACCAATCAGAGGATGGATAAACTCCCTCGTCACAGGGCCTGCGGAATGGCTTTCCGGACATGAATCTACAATCTGCTTGGATAAAAGACACACATACAGTGAACTACAAATAACACGGGGGGCGAAGACGCTGATATATTATGAGATTAAAAATAACCATGGGCATTGCGTATTTGTACGGAAAAAAATACCACAACACAAATGAAAATATGAGGAGCGGTAGTGACAAATGGTCCATACATCCATGAGGATTTTATGAAGTAATATGGTGAAAATTAATATTGACTTTTGTTCTTGTTTCAGTTATTTCCGGCGGCCATCCCAAATTCACAATTTATTAAATGTACTTGATGAATATCATAATTTGTATGGGAAGGCAAGAAGACTAGAATAATGTATTACACCCTTCAGCTGATTAAAGAAAAAGTAGGACAGCCCCGTCTTAACCTAAGGGTATATTCTGAAAAAGGGCGGATACGTCCACTCGTATTGTATTGGACACTCACCGCCCACTTTATTAGGTACACCATGCTAGTAACGGGTTGGACCCCCTTTTGCCTTCAGAACTGCCTCAATTCTTCGTGGCATAGATTCAACAAGGTCCCGGAAGCATTCCTCAGAGAGTTTGGTCCATATTGACATCATGGCATCACACAGTTGGCGCAGATTTGTCGGCTGCACATCCATGATGCGAATTTTGCGTCCCACCACATCCCAAAGATGCTCTATTGGATTGAGATCTGGTGACTGTGGAGGCCATTTGAGTACAGTGAACTCATTGTCATGTTCAAGAAAACAGTCTGAGATGATTCCAGCTTTATGACATGGCGCATTATCCTGCTGAAAGTAGCCATCAGAAGTTGGGTACATTGTGGTCATAAAGGGATGGACATGGTCAGCAACAGTACTTAGGTAGGCTGTGGCGTTGCAACGATGCTCAATTGGTTCCAAGGGGCCCAAAGAGTGCCAAGAAAATGTTCCCCATACCATTACACCACCACCACCAGCCTGAACTGTTGATACAAGGCAGGATGGATCCATGCTACCATCCGAATGTCGCAGCAGAAATCGAGACTCATCAGACCAGGCAATGTTTTTCCAATCTTCTATTGTCCAATTTCGATGAGCTTGTGCAAATTGTAGCCTCAGTTTCCTGTTCTTAGCTGAAAGGAGTGGCACCCGGCGTGGTCTTCTGCTGCTGTAGCCCATCTGCCTCAAAGTGTGACGTACTGTGCATTCAAAGATGCTCTTCTGCCTACCTTGGTTGTAACGGGTGGTTATTTGAGTCACTGTTGCCGTTCTATCACCTCGAACCAGTCTGGCCATTCTCCTCTGACCTCTGGCATCAACAAGGCATTTCTGCCCACAGAAGTGCCGCTCACTGGATAGTTTTTCTTTTTCGGACCATTCTCTGTAAACGCTAAAGCTGGTTGTGGAGATTGTCTTGACCATGTCTGCACTGAGTTGGCGTCATGTGATTGGCTGATTAGAAATTACGTGTCAACGTGCAGTTGGACAAGTGTACCTAATAAAGTGGTCGTGAGGGTCGTGAGGGAGGTATTTTTTCCTCTCTGACTTTCGGACGGTTTAATCCACTACGTAGCAAAATGGAAGAACATTGAATTGATTTCAGACACTGTTAATTATCACATTCAAACATTGTTGAGAAGGAATCTAATACCCCCTCTTGGAAAATAAATAGAATTGAGCCCAATTATAGACATTTTCCTACCGATGTGGTATGGAATATGTAAAATACTTGAGGTGTGAAGAGAATTAAATGTATTTAGATCGGGTGGGATGATACAAGATGCCACATTCAAACAATGGAAGAGAAGAGGATTGATCAGAGAGGAAACCAAGTGACGAGACCAGGGGTGCCCATTAGGTAGGTCCCGAGTAGATCTGAAGAGTGTCGAGGAGAAAAACAAACAGTGTAGATGTTAGTAATATATTTTTTTGTCATGTACGCTGCACCCTAATCATCCTATCAGTCTCATTTTCACAAAATAAATATAAAAAAAAAATAAAGCATGTAAATCTTGAATTTATGGTGGCGCCTGATTATGTCACCGGAAGTTGTTAGCGCTCAGCAGTCTGCAATTGCAGCTTGTGATAAGAGCTGTTGCGGTCTATCTTTTATCGTCATTCTTCTCATTCAGAGTTTGCTTCGTGTACAATTCACCGAGGGCACAGGCAAAGAATAGGAATCTAGGAGGGTCCAGGGAAGCACTTTAAAATGGTACTTGTGAGCTACGATAGTTAACATGCTGAAGTGCGTCGCATGCCTCAGTTTCAGGCTGTTTCTCATCATGGCATGTGTGTGTGTGTGTGTGTGTGTGTGTGTGTGTGCGTGTGCGCGCGCACGTCGGTAAGGGTGGATCCAGTGAGGTTAGTTGATCGAAAAGTAGATCTTCGATCTGAAAAGTTTGGGCACCCCTGGACTAGACACAAGGGAAGGTGCTGGGGGTGGGGGGGACTGCGAAGATGCACAGCCAATCAGCTCAGAAGATGCACAGCCAATTAGCTCACGGGATTAATCCACTCATGCTGTCATTGGGCGACGTCGCATCGGGAACCAATCATGCACACAGCCAAACACAAAACCTCTGAGTCATTCGGCTTTTTTTTTCGGAATACAGTACATTGGGGGGAAAACGCGTGATGCACTGAATGCACAATAAGTAAATCGTGAAGTAGCGAGGGATCACTGTAGTTGGATGTAGAACTCCAGAAATTGATTAACTCTGCATGTGAAGAACACATGGGAAAAGTAGATGGGTGAGGACATCCCAGAAAGTCGATTGAATGACATGTCCAGTGCCAGAGAAAACCAGGACACATGTATTTTTTCCTCTCTGACTTTCGGACGGTTTATAATTTACCGGTACCTCACTTGAAAACTTGACATAATGCTGAGTAGAGCACAGAGTTGTACTGAGTTCAAGTATTTCAAACACTTTTGTCAATGCAATCCATCAGAACTGACTATTCCATGAGGACCTTCTCAGTAAAATCGGGAAAAGTATTGTGTTGGAATACCTGATTGTGCTGTTTCAAATGTCCTTTGTGCAATAATTAAAACTAGACGCACAAGGCCTTAAAAGTATCCCTTTCCCATTGTAAAACTACCAGAAAGCAACTTGTAATTACAATACCAAAAATGACCACATCATCACCTACTACCATTGCAGAGGCAAACAAATGGTCAGAGAAGCATGGGACAAAAATGACACTAACAAAATTAGTAAACGTGTCTGTATACAAACATGAATAATAAGAAATAATAAAGTGAAATGTGAGGGCTTAGGCTCTCGGCTCATATTCAGCTCCTCCGAAAAAGTATTTGTTGGCAACACTGTAGGGATCCAAATGTTCATGTCTAGAATGATATCTTGAAGCTTTTTTTTTTTTTTTAAGTATTATGGCTGGCAACTGATTCAGGGTGTCCCCCGCCTACTGCCCGAAGACGGCTGGGATAGGCTCCAGCACCCCCCGCGACCCTAGTGAGGATTAAGCGGTTCAGAAAATGGATGGATGGATGGATGGATGGATTATTATTATTTAATGATGTTCATTCTGTTCTCTCCAGGAATCACATTGCCATCTGCTTTCTCAGCCATCTACTTCCTACTTTTCATTGGTGTCTGCACATGGTGGGCATGTCACCTTCCAATTACTCACCTGGGTTTCAACACTCTGTATGTGATGGTGGGCTTCTTCACTGCTGGCCACATTGTTTGTCTGTACCTCTACCAGTGTCTCCTGGCCCAGGTTCTTTTTCCACCCCACAGTCTGTGGGCAAGGTAAGATTACACACAGGCCATTTTTGGACAGTCCTAATTTTCACCAAGGTAATCCACTGAACCCACTCTGTCCCTCAATGACGACAGTCAATTGGTGTTGAGAAGGTAATTTACACATCACACACAGGCACTGCACAAGCTGACACGCAACCAAATAAACGAAATAATAACAACAGACACACGCACAACGTAGCGATTGGTGAAATGAAAATATGGGACACATCACTGAGATCTGTGGGACTGAAAGGTGTCCAACACTGTTTGAGTATTTTTTTCCCTTTGCTATTTGGCAGCGTGTCATGTGTGCGTCGCTTGCGTGTGACATAGTACAAGTACGTCTGTTCTTGACACCGTTTGGCTGTTGCAGACGACTCGAACAGACTGGGCCGGCCTGAAATAATGACGGCAGCTCATTTACGGACTAACCGGAATAACAATGATCCTCTTTTTTGATATCAGTACATGAAATTACGGTTTCACAATGGATGACTGCTTTACACGCCCTCCTCACAGTCAATCCATTTAGGTTCAATTTCTAGTGGGAGATGCTACCATGTAAACAGAGGCGCGAGGAACAAAGATCTAGGAATGTGCAATTAGTCGATTGAGATGAGCCCGAAGCACCACCCTCAGAACACCGAGAGAGTCATAATCGAATTTCTCCTCTGAAGTCACAAAACGCATGAAAAGGGTTTGGGCCATCTACCATGACTTGAGGACCTGATGAGAAAGTGTAGCTGTTCCACCCTTCCATGGCCAGGATAGAAACCACACATCTCTTCCAGAATCTGAGACTCTCCAGCACCCTGAATTGACCCTGCTATGGAGGCTGAGGATCTTGTTCTCCCTCTAGTTGGAGGATTTTGTTTTCAAACAGGAGGATCACCATCCCTGTCCGCCAAGCGCTATCCTGAATCTCCATGCGACATTACAGAGAGATATGTTAAGACAAGACAGTCGCATAATATCCATAGCTTTTAGGAATGCTGGGCGGATCTCATCTACCCTTGGACCCCCTCCATAAAGGAGGTTTTTAACCACTTTGATGACCTCTACCCCAGAGACAGGAGAGCCTGCCTTGAAGTCCCGAGACCATGCTTCGTCACAGAAATGCTTGTCGGTGGAATTGAAGTCTTCCAAGTATTCTTCCTTCCAACTCACAACGTGCCGAGTCAAGGTCAAGTGGCACCCCATCCTCATTATACACAGTGTTGATGGTGCATTGCTTCCCCCTCCTGAGATGCTCAACAGCAGACCACAATTCCCTCAAAGTTGTCAGGAATTCTTTCTCCATGGCATCACAGAACTCCTCCCATGGCCGTGTTTTTGCCACAGCATCCACCAAAGCCGATCAGGTGCCTCAAGATTAGGATTAGGTCAAAAAGGCCTCATAGGACTGACGGCATCACTTATTGCTGGTGTCCACCAATACAGGCACGACCAACTTGCAGCCGCAGCTCTAGTTGGCTGCCTCAGCAATGGAATGTGGAATATGGTACACTCAGACTCAACATGCCCTGCTTTGCTCAGAACATGGTCAAAGTTCTGCCGTAGATGGGAGTTCAAACTCCCCCCGGAAGAGCTGGATGAAGTTGCTAGGAAGAGAGAAGTCTGGGCTTCCGTGCCCAAGTGACTGCGACCTGACCACGGCTAAGTGGTCGCATAGATGCATTCCAATCTATACTCAGTACTCCAGTATTAGTCATAAAAGGCAATTTACTCATGTAACCAATCAGTCTGATCTTTGCATATTTTCTTTTTTCTTTGTTCCTATCAAGGCTCTTTGGTCTGAAGGACATTATCAAACCTGGAAATTGCTCAACACCGCATGACTTCAGCCTTAACACTGAATATGACTGGCCAGTGTATGTTAATCCAGGAATACTCTTCCTTCTCTACATTAACTCGGCAATGGTTCTGAAGACAGTATGTCATGGAACACTTAAACAGGTATATTTTGCTTGCTTTCTCTTGATAGGTCCTGGCTGTTATTCAAATTTAAAACATACAAGTGATTGATCAGTACTACTTGGATTATGAGTTTGCAATTCCATATTTGTCTCAAAACTTTGAGTCCTTATCTTATCAGTGGTGATTCTAGGATAAGAGGTTCAGGGGTGCTGATCTTGCCAGGCAAGAAAAATTAAACACTTACACATTATCATGCTGATTTCATTTCCACACTTATGAAAAAAAAGAGTCACATGTCATGGGAAGGCGGTAACTTCAATTGAATCGGATAAAGGTTATTTCATTGTTGAACTTTTGCAAAAGAAGAATTGACTTGAATGTTAACAAAGATATTCAGCCATCTTCTACCGCCGGGTCGCGGATAAACAAAGATATCTTAATCCTAATATTTTCTGAAACTTTATTTTAAATGCAATGCATATGTAAAAATACCTTCGCCGAAATTTAAGTAAAGTGAATACTTTCAAAACCGTCAAATCTCTCTCTCTCTCTCTCTCTCTCTCTCTCTCTGAAATAAATTCCTGGATGGTGCACATTACTCTGTCTTACTACGACTGACCTTCATTCCTCTTCTCTAGTGCAAACCTCCACCTTTCTAGGTTTACTTGTAGCTGCTGCCTACCCTCACTACCTATCACAATGTCATCTGCAAACATCATAGTTCAGGGCGACTCCTGTCTGACCTCATCTGTCAATAATAATAATAATAATAATAATAATAATACATCACATGGGCGGCCCGGTAGTCCAGTGGTTAGCACGTCGGCTTCACAGTGCAGAGGTACCGGGTTCGATTCCAGCTCCGGCCTCCCTGTGTGGAGTTTGCATGTTCTCCCCGGGCCTGCGTGGGTTTTCTCCGGGTGCTCCGGTTTTCTCCCGCATTCCAAAAATATGCACAGCAGGCTGATTGAACACTCTAAATTGTCCCTAGGTGTGAGTGTGAGCGTGGATGGTTGTTCGTCCATGTGTGGCCTGCGATTGGCTGGCAACCGATTCAGGGTGTCCCCCGCCTACTGCCCGGAGACGGCTGGGATGGGCTCCAGCACCCCCCGCAACCCTAGTGAGGATCAAGCGGTACGGAAGATGAATGAATGAATACATCACATTTGTAAGCACCTTCCACAACACTCAAGGACACTGTACAGCCAAGACCAATAGTAAAACACAGATAAAATAATAAATAAAGAAAGAATGATTTAAGGTGGGTAGGCAAGTCTGAATAATCTGAGTAATTTATCCATCACCAAAGCAAACAAGAAGGGACTCATGGACAATCCTTGATTTGTTCTTGATTTTACTGCTTGGTGCTTTCTACCGCCTTTAGTACCGATTAGTCTTATTGTTTATTGTGTATGTTAAATCTCTCCATGTACAGCACTTTGTATGCAGCGATGGCTGTTTGAAAGTGCTCTATAAATACTGTTGACTTGACTTGACTTGATGCAGTCCTTCCTCCACCTTGAAGTCTTCTGTCCGTCCAACTGCACACACTGTTGTACTATTCTCATACATGTCCTGCACCAACCTAACGTATTTCTCTGCAACCCCTGACTTCCTCATACAGAACCACAATTCCTCTCTTGGCACCTTGTCATAAGCCTTCTCTAAATTCAATTCAATTCAATTGTATTTATAGAGCACTTTCGAACAGCCATCGCTGCATACAAAGTGCTGTACATGGAGCGTAACATCTATATATATATTGCGCGTCGTCCCGCACGCGGTCTGTCCTTCCGTCTATCCCTTTTCAAAACGTACCTACCTCACCGCGGCGCGCCGCCACTGCGCCGCTCAGACAGTGGCTCACTACGATCGAGCGGGCATCTTAGCGAAAAAATGTTGTCTACCCACAAGCATTGCAATGAAATTGTTAGTTATTTAGTAGAGCTAAACATCTCTTTATTTTCGCGATAAGCAATGAAGATGAACAAAAAGTTGAACCAAGCAACAACACTTTTGTGGGCCGAAGGCCCACCTTACCAGCCTTCCGCAGGAACTAGCTGATGAGCCGCCCGGAGGGCGGCGAACCACCACCTTACCAGCCTTCCGCAGGAACTAGCTGATGAGCTGCCCGGAGGGCGGCGAACCAGCTAGTATATAATAAACAGTAAAACACTGGAACTCTGGAACTCACTTCCTCCCAACATTCGTAATATTGACTCTCTTTCCTTATTCAAAACCCAGCTCAAAACCCACCTATTCAGACTTGCCTACCCGCCTTAAATCTTTCTTTCTTTATTTATTATTTTATCTGTGTTTTACTATTGGTCTTGGCTGTACAGTGTCCTTGAGTGTTGTGAAAGGCGCTTACAAATGTGATGTATTATTATTATTATTATTAACAAATAGGTAACAAAGACAGTAGAAAGCACCGAACAGTAAAACCAAGATAAAATCTCAGTCATGCTGAGTCGAATGCCAAAGAATACAAGTGAGTTTTGATGACGGATTTGAAGATGGGCAGCGAGGAGGCTTGCCGAATGTTCAGTGGGAGGTCATTCCAGAGAGAGAGGGACCAGCAACAGAAAAGGCTCGATCCCCTCTAAGCCTCAGTTTAAGTCTTGGTACTTCTAATAATGTCGGGTCCGCAGACCTAAGGCGGCGGGCAGGTGTGTAGGGGCGGATGAGCTCAGAGAGGTAAGGTGGCGCAAGGTCATTTAGAGATTTAAAAACAAATAAGAGGATCTTGAAAATAACTCTAAAATGTATGGGGAGCCAGTGAAGGGATGCCAGAGTCGGCGTTATGTGCTCCCTCTTATGAGTACCAGTCAAGAGGCGGGCAGCGGCATTCTGGACCAGCTGAAGGAGCTTAATGGAGAACTGGCTGACTCCAAAGTAAAGGGAATTGCAGTAATCGGGCTGGGATGTGACAAAGGCATGAATTACTGTCTCAAAGTGTTCATGAGAGGTTTTACTTTGGCCAGCTGTCAAAGGTGAAAAGCTGGATTTAACAACGGCACCAATTTGCCGGTCAAGTTTGAAATCACTGTTCAGTTTAAGGTCCAAGTTTGAGACTGTTGACTTAAGATAAGGAGACAGGGGGCCCAAGTCTACAGGATGGGATGTACAAGGGGCACTGGGACCAAACAGGATCACCTCTGTCTTCTTTTCATTGAAATTCAAGAAATGTGCCATCCAGGTTTTGATTCCTTCCAGACAGGACAGAAGTGGCCTTAACGAGAAGGCGTCTTTTTTGCTTATTGGGACATAAATCTGGCAGTAATCTGCATAGCAGTGGAAGGGAATCCCATGTTTCCTTAAGATGGAGCCCAGTGGGAGCAGATACAGCAAGAACAGCAGAGGCCCCAGAATAGAGCCCTGTGGAACACCACATGACAGGGGAGCAGTGCGTGACTCAGAGCAGCCAAGGCTGACACAAATGGTTCTGTCAGCTAAATAGGACCTAAACCACTCAAGAGCACTACCGCCAATGCCCACCAAGTGCTGCAAACAAGTCAGCAGAATACTGTGATCCACTGTATCAAATGCTGCAGTTAAGTCCAATAAAACTAGACGTGGTCTCCAGTGTCATTTGCAAGGAGGATGTCATTAGAAACGCATAACAGGGCTGACTCCGTGCTATGCATCGTCTTGAAACCTGACTGGAAGACCTCCAAGATGTTATACAATACAATACATGCTGATTTATATAGTGCTTTCACAACAGCGGGAGCTGTAACAAAGCGCTTTACAAAACAGTTAACATAAAGTAAAATAATAAACACAACACATAACATAAAACACGGACAGTCGTGCAGTCCTAACCACTTTTCCGTCACACGCTTTGTTGTTTGAAGCAGTTTGAGATGAAAGAGGAGAGAATCAAAGTGTCCTTTAACCAGTGGATCAGAGACGTCATGCTCAAACTGTGCACACGTCGGCTACAAGCTAAGTTTCAAAGTCAACAAGAAGCTGTAGAATCCATTGACGAAAAAAGAGATTGGTTCACTTCTCCTGTCCCATGGAAATTCATTTCAATTCCAAGCGGCGACTCACGGTTCCAAATACGCATCGGCGCTCTTCGCCAACGCTCCTCTCTCCTCATCCTCAACTTCAGCGGCCATCCATCCAGCCGCACCAACGCCAACTGTCCAACAGCGCTGACATAGCCACTGAACAAATCGGGGTTGTGAAAAATGCTGCCCATTACTGGCGCAAAAAACACAAGCGCCCCAGGTCTGTCCAGCACCGACAGTCAACGGCGCCGACATTCCTCCCAATCAAAATCTGTGCTGGTACAGGCGTGCTGCCGAGAAGGCGCAACCACCAAGCACAGATACTGCTCCTTTGACGAATGTCGTGGCCAAAAAGCGCTGAAAACAGTCCATATCAGGTCCACACAATGAAACAACAAACAACATGTGACAAAACAAAAGACAAAAACAGCAAAAAAGAACAAAAAAGCAAGGCTCTTGAAGAGCACTTGCCGAAGGCTGCCTACTCGGGCGCCATCAATGGAAAAAAAAATGTTCATCCTAGAAAACTTTCAACTGCATGTGCACCACTTTTTCCAGAATTTTTGAAATGAAAGGCGGTTTGGAAATGGGCCTGAAACTTGAGAGCACATCTGGATCAAGACCAGGTTTCTTGATCAAGGGTTGGACCACGGCATGTTTAAACTGTTGGGCAACTATACCAGAAGAGAGGCAGCTGTTGATGATGTCCAAGACCGATGCACCAACACTCGGGAGAACCTCCTGAAGGAAATGCGGGGGAAGGAAGTCGCAGGGGGAGCCAGATGGCTTCGTCTGGCGAACTACAACCTCCAAAAGCGTCAAGGACACAGTCTCAAAAGAATTTAGCACAGCTGAACACGGATCTACAAATACACAGTGCAGCTCCTTCCTACCTTCCCTGTACTTCTCTATCAGCATCCTCAGGGCAAAGATTGCATCTGTGGTGCTCTTCCTTGGCATGAAACCATACTGCTGTTCATAAATTTCCACTTCCTGTCTCAACCTGGCTTCAACTACTCTTTCCCAAACCTTCATTGTATGGCTCATCAACCTGATTTCTCTGTCTCGCCAACCTGTACAACTCTTTTTCACCTTCCTTTGTGTCTAACCTCTCGTTTAACTCCTCATATGCCTTCTGTTTGACCATGGCCACTTTCCTCTTCACTTCACATCTCGCCCAGTGATTAGATGCTCAATGAATGCCACAGGATTTTCTGACATATTGCTTGGTTTAAGCCCCACAATGTCTTTGACCAAATTGTTGGTTGAAGTCCAAATTGTAATTGAGACATTTGGAGATGTATCGCAGTTTGTCATCGTTTTTTATTTTTTATTTTTTTGTATTTTCCTGAGGATGAAGATAAGCAACGGCAACTCAAAAATGCAAATGAGCCAAAAGAGGAGATGGTAGAGTTGAGCTCATGGATTCAAAAGAGGGACGACTGTGAAGATGACACACAGGTGAACTCATGACTGTATTTGCACATATGATTTAAAAATATATATGATTTGGTTTTAATTACTATTCTAATTTGTGAAGCTTTCAAGGCTAGTTTTCTGTTACCGTCTATATATGTGACAGTAAATGTTCCTTCTAATTTTCCATGCATCTAAGCATTCACATAAACTCCCTGAGCATTGCTTGAACCGCGATGAGCAATGTCAGATATTCACACGGAAGCCAAAACAGTACTACACTTGTCCACAATCCAAGAACATAATGAGTTACACTATGTAGGTATGTCCAAAAATATATATAAAATCATTTACACATAAAAATGTAGTATGTCAGTGGTAAAAGACTTGTACCGTGAATAAAATGAACATGACTTTCAAAGAATTTATGCCACTTTTTATTTTGTGAATTGGTCCAAATTGACTGCATTATCCAGAAATCAATGTACTGGTACATACAGTGCATTTTTTTTGGTAACAATCGGTATTTTTCCAAAATACATTATGGCTTCAGTGTTTGCTATTTTATCACACTTTGTATTTGAAATGAAGAGTGACATAAGTGACATTATGAACACGTGAGGATAAATATGGTTGAAAATTGTATTAAATGTGATCATTAATTTACTGTAACACAACTCATCCATTCATCCATCCATTTTCTGACCCGCTTAATCCTCCAAGGGTCGCGGGGCGTGCTGGAGCCTATTCCAGCCGTCTTTGGGCAGTAGGCAGGGGCACCCTGAACTGGTCGCCAGACAATCACAGGGCACACATAGACTCACAACCATCTGCACTCACGCTCACACAATTTCAACCTTGCAGCGTTCACAACACTTTCTTTTGGTAGGTTCTATCCTTATATAGTCAGCTACAGAACTCATTTTTCTGTAGGCCTTCAACAATTTGTCAAAATGGTCAAAAATGGCACAAATTTGAGAAAAATGGCTGAGAAAAAATGAAGAGAAAGTACATCCATACACATAAACCCAAAAATAAATAAATAAATAAATTTACAAGTACAAGACAAGATAGCTGGGGCTGGAATCAAACACTGTACCTCTGCACTGTGATGCGGACGTGCTCACTTGTTGATCACTGTCTCACTCTGCATTCTGCTTCATCTTTTGTTCAAAAAAATAAAACCAACAACAACAACAATTAAAAAATGTGGTCCCCCACTCAGCCCTACGCAGCATTGCACATGCACCTGATAAAACCCACCATTGCACTCTGGAGGAAAATGTACCATCGTGGAGGAAAATGTACTCGTTCTACATTAGAATTAAGACCCATGCAGTGCATTTTATTACTAAAGCACTTATGGGTAAACTACAAACTTGATTTCTTATGATAATTCTGTTTACAGGATGTGGACATCAGAAAAAAATGCTATTAGCCACAGGAACAGAACTTTGTAAAACAGCTTTTTCATCATCTGCTCCATTTGTTTCGAATAATTTTCTCGCCACATTAAATAACCAATTCATCCAACTAAGTATTTTTTTTTATATTTCATGACATAACAATGCAACTGCTTTTAACTTGGTCCCTTTTTATTTGACTTATTTTATTTTAACAATTTTCTTTTTTTCTGTTATGTATTTCAAGCCTGTATAATGTCTACCACACTACTGTGTGCAGTGTGCTTATTGTAGTATAGTTGTTTATTGTCTATTGGGCAATTATCTGCCACCTGTCTTGACCAGGACCCTTAATGAGAATATTTTTTTTTCCACTCTCCATTGTGGGACGTTGATTGTTCCAGTTTATTATGATTTTGTAAAAGTAAATTCTAATGGTACAGTGATCCCTTGCTATTTCGTGGTTTGTTTATCGCGGCTTCAGTGCATCGCGGATTTTTTAAAAACATATTAATAAAAAAAAAATCCATATACATGTAGTACAGTACTGTACAGTATATGTTGCTCTATGTCACTCGCTGTTGTTTTGCTGACTTTCACAGCTTCTCGCAGACCGTTTGCAGACTTTTTGTAGACTTAAAAAAAAAAATATATATATATATATATATATATATATATATATATATATATATATATATATATATATATATATATATATATATATATATATATATATATATATATACTGTATATATATATATATATATATAGGGCGGCCCGGTAGCCCAGTGGTTAGCACGTTGGCTTCACAGTGCAGAGGTACCGGGTTCGATTCCGGCTCCAGCCTCCCTGTGTGGAGTTTGCATGTTCTCCCCGGGTCTGCGTGGGTTTTCTCCGGGTGCTCCGGTTTCCTCCCACATTCCAAAAACATGCGTGGCAGGCTGATTGAACACTCTAAATTGTCCCGAGGTGTGAGTGTGAGCGTGAATGGTTGTTCGTCTCTGTGTGCCCTGCGATTGGCTGGCACCCGATTCAGGGTGTCCCCCGCCTACTGCCCGGAGACAGCTGGGATCGGCTCCAGCACCCCCCGCGACCCTAGTGAGGATCAAGCGGTTCGGAAGATGAATGAATGAATGAATATATATATATATATATATATATATATATATATATATATATATATATATATATATATATATATATATATATATATATATATATATATATATATTATTCATAAACTAACCTAACTTATACATGTGTAAATCTATGAGTATACAGCATTAAGTCATGTTAATTACTTCAAAATTTACTTGTACATGCATGTATACCATTAAATTTGGCCTTATAAATATTATGTACATGTACCTATATGGAGGGGGGGTTCGCTACTTCGTGGATTTTCGTTTATCGCGTGTGCTTTTGGTCCTCATTAACCGCGATAAACAAGGGATTAATGTATTTGCATAAGTTCTGCATGCTTTATTTGAATGCTGGACATGGACAGGTACCGCCATTTTTTGTAGCACTTCCACAGTGGCCACCAGTGCACAAATAAAAGAATTGGCTTCACTGATTTGATACTTTTGAAGGGGAGTGAGTCAGGTAATGTTTTTTTTATTTCCTCCATGTATCAGCTCATGCTCATGTGTGTGGGAAGAGAGCGCAGTCATGAAGAAACTGGGTCGGAAGAAAGTCCAACACAACTTGGTATGTTTTTTTTGCATTATAGAGTATGTTATGTTCTATTTCTTGAAGGACATTGTAAAAGAAGGAAGAAAAAAATGGGAATCACACAAGGAGAAACTGCAGCAATGCAACTTGAAGTCTGAACGGGCCATAGTCTATCACTTACCTCTGCTTACACAGTAATGAAGTCATAATTACGGACAATACTTACATAAATAAACACTCCAACCGCATTTCCTTTTCTGATCGTGTTTTCTTTCTCTATCTCTGTCCGTCCCTTCCTTCCAACTTCATACAACCTTATTGTGACCTTTATTGTACAAATTCGACTCCCCCGCAGGTTCCTGTGCCCTTGCACATCTTTTGTGATGCTAGTTAGCTTGGGGACCGGGTATTTTAACATGGAAGGCATTATAGATTCATGATCGTCCTCTCATGTTTTATAACAGTCAAAACTGACAGGTGTTTTTCTTTGACAGGTTTTGGTGACGCAACTGGTGGCCGACAGACTGAAAACCCATTTTTAATGCTGGGAAAGAAGATCATGCAGCAGAGTTATGTCTGTGCTCTGATAGCAATGATGGTAATTATCAACATCAACTAATCTGGTAAATTTACCAAAAGGCATACTCCATGACAAAAAGACATAATGGAAATAGAAACTCTAGACACACTTGTTCAAATGACAGGTTATCGTGGTGTTAAAAATGAGATCAAGAAGGCTTTTGCCTTTAATGTGACCTATGAGCTGTACGATGCAATGGAAGAAAATAATGAAATATTTTAAGTGGAAAAATATCCGCACCTGCATTACTGTGCACACCCTCAAACTAATACTAATAATTGCTGCGCTTTTGGCTTTCATCAACAGTATTCAGGTTGAAGTCGATATCAGTGCAGCATATCTTGATGTGGAAATATTTCCGCACTCGTTTTTTGCCAAACTGCTCAAAATCTGTCAGATTGCAGTGACATCTCCTCTGCACCGCCCTCTTCAATCACCCCAAAAATGTTAGATGGGATTCAGATCTGTGCTCTGGCTATTACAAAACCTTCATATTCTGCTGTAGATTTGGGTTCTTTTGTTCATTTGGATGAGTGCTTTGGATCGCCTTCAGGACATGACCTTGTTGATCGTAGTTGCTTCTTTTTGACAATATAAGTGTAGCCTGTACTTCCTTGTGTGCGTTTCTACATACTTGTCTATTAAAGATGATTCTGATAGAAAGAGAGGTGTGTGTGTGTGTGTGTGTGTGTGTGTGTGTGTGTGTCTGTATATTAGAGCTGTCAAACAATCAAAATATTTAATCGAATTAAAAACACAAATGTCATAATAAACTAACTCAAAATTAATCGTCATTACTCACATTTTTTATCGTTTCTTATTTTCCTTTTAGATTTTTTTGTCCTATTTTATCCCGTTTTAATGCTCTCGTCAACATGGAATCATGGATCAGTTTTCTATGTGCAAAATGCAAATATTTACTGAAACAACGATTTTCAATTTTTTTTCAATCAACATTTTTCACTTGGAGCAGTTATTCACACATAATCGTTCACACAATATTACTGTCTATCAACAACATTGAAAAAAAATATTTTGCCACACAACAGCTCCTTGAACAGCTCTTTTTAAGGAATCAAAACTGAGCAATATAAAATTATAAAGTGCAAATCTAAGGTAAACTAGTACTCAGCTTATAGTGGATTTAAGCTATGGTTGCATACTTCGTTTTTCTCAAGTTTGCTTTGAACACAGCAGTCTGGCTATGTTGATTCTTTTGGTCCTTCTTGCGCGGAAGTCTCGCTACGGTTTTGTGTAGACATCATTTCGGATGACTACACTTGGTTCGATGACAACACTGGAGACGTTTTCTTATTTACAGTGTGTTTGCTATGACTGCCCTGCTGAACTCGCGATGTGCTTCAGCGCACAGTCACTGTCAAACGAACACGGAGAAGCTCCATCCGCTTTATTTGTATGGACACGGAACACTGTAACCTTCCACACAAAATAGTTCTAAACAAGTAACAATTGCGTCAGTGGCATACATCGTACTCAACAGGCTATCTGCTCTTTATTCACTAGAGCAGGGGTGCCCAAACAAGATCTACTTTTCGATCAACTAACCTCACGGGATCTACCCTTACCGACGTGCGCACGCACACGCACGCGCACACACACACACACACACACATGCACACGCACACGCACACACACACACACACACACACACACACACACACACACACACACACACACACACACACACGCCATGATGAAAAGCAGCCTGAGGCATGCGACGCACTTCAGCATGTTAACTATCGTAGCTCACAAGTACCATTTTAAAGTGCTTCCCTGGACCCTCCTAGATTCCTATTCTTTGCCCGTGCCCTCGGTGAATTGTACACGAAGCAAACTCTGAATGAGAAGAATGACGATAAAAGATAGACCGCAACAGCTCTTATCACAAGCCGCAATTGCAGACTGCTGAGCGCTAACAACTTCCGGTAACATAATCAGGCGCCACCGTAAATTCAAGATTTACCGGTGACTGACCTGCTTTATTTTATTTTTTTAAATATTTATTTTGTGAAAATGAGACTGATGGGATTATTTGGGTGCAGCGTACATGACACAAAAAATATATTAATAACATGTACAAAGACACACAAATGGTTGTTTTTTTTCTCCTCGACACTCTTCAGATCTACTCGGGACCTGTCTTAGATCTACCGGTAGATCAGGATCTACCTAATGGGCACCCCTGCACTACAGGCTCATCAACCTAGTCTCTTATTTCTCTCCCGAAACAGTGTCTTCTCCCGCTTGGTGTACCTTAGCCTTTTTCGCGACGTACAATTTCTATAAAGAGCTTCTAATGGAGGCTCTTGCTGGCAATCCTTAGTGGAGTCGTTAGATGCAATGCGAATGATTTCAGCTTGAGTCAAGCTGTGGACAATGTTGACAGGCTTGCATGCAGTCGCCATACATTTAGCTATGGCTTCGTCGTGTCATCCATTGTCCTCGCTTTGAAATGATCCATAGCTGTCTGTCTTAGACGAGGGGGCGGAGTACTCACATCAGCTGTGTGCTTGGCCATTAAGTGGTATTTCAGACTCAATGTGCTATGATGATAAATAAGTTTATGACTGCAAAACATCCATGTAACTTTGGTCTTGTCAGTGGAACTATCTGGCAACTTTTTAAAAGTAAACTTTCCATTCATAAACCTTTAAGTATCGGTTTTCGGTGTTTCGCGCTACCATGGCTGGCAAAACAGACATGGGCGTGGACTTCTGCAGCACGCTTGTTGTTTTATTTATACAACAATGTAAAATCCGCTGTGACGTGTGCCGCGTTAATCTCGCGAGAAAAAATGTAATCATGTTAAAATTCATTGAAATTAATGCTGATAAAAACGCGCTAAATTGACAGCTGTAGTGTATATATATATATATATATATATAAAAATCCTCATCTCACCCCTCGGGTGGTGTCCGTCCCTCATTCAGCTCGGGTCCTCTACCAGATGCCAGGAAGCTTGAGGGTTCTGCGCAGTATCCTTGCTGTTCCCAGCCCTGCACATTTCTGTACTGAGATGTCCGATGTTGTTCCCGGGATCTGTTTCAACCACTCATCTAGTTTGGGGGTCACTGCCCCGAGTGCTCCGACCACCACCTTTTACCTTCCAGGCTCTCTCCAGCTCCTTTCTGAGCCCTTGGTATTTCTCGAGTTTCTCGTGTTCCTTCTTTCGGATGTTTCCATCACTTGGGATCGCTACATCCACTACAAGGGATTTCCTTTGCCCTTCCTCTTGCCCTGGGTCGGTGTCAGAGATTTTCTCGGACAAAGTTAAAGAAACGACTCGGCACACAGGAAAATTGTCTTCAATATCGGCGGGAGCGGACCTCTGAGAGCGAACGACGGTTGTTGCTCCGCGATCACACTCGGCTCCCTCTCCGCCGGTTCGAACTTTTATTGCAAAATACAAGAAAGACTTTGCCCCAGAGATTAGCATACCGCGCCCCCCGGTAGTGATCTGATCTACCCGAATACACAAGTCACAGACTTGGCTGATGACTAATGTCCACCTGGGCGCGACAGCTGTTCCCAAACTGTCTTTTGGTATTCAACAACTCTTTGTTCCCAATTTGTTTATTCCCACTCTGTGATTGAATTTAGCCTTCGCCCCCCTTGCTTTGACGTGATTACTCAAGAAAAAGGCCCTCCGCCCAAACGGCCGACACCTCTGCGCTGAGCATGTCCAGACATGCCCAAATTAACCGAAACTTTAAACATGATACAATTTTGCTCATAGATTCTTCTAACATT
The DNA here is from genome assembly GCF_025434085.1 of Hippocampus zosterae. Lineage (NCBI taxonomy): Eukaryota > Metazoa > Chordata > Actinopteri > Syngnathiformes > Syngnathidae > Hippocampus > Hippocampus zosterae. Next base: position 23,062,549 of record NC_067461.1, on the reverse strand, counting down.
CCCACCTCTGTATCATAATTAAAGTTTTGTCAAACGCCCAGGTGACATTGATATGCAATTGCACGGGTGGGAGGAAAAACTGTCCTGAGGGGAAGGTGGTGTAACCTGAAGATCAGGACAGAAAACCCTTCCCGGGCAATGGCTACACCTTCAATGAAATCAAAATCCAATCTAAACACACATTAAATGAAAAGTAAAACCTATTAACTACTAACTAACCAATGAATATCAAACTCTAACCTAAACACACAGTAAATAAAAATCAAAACACATAGTAGATGAAAACCAAAACCTAACCTAAACACACAGTAAACGGGAATCGAAAACACACAGTAAATGAAAATCAAAACTATACTAACTACTATATACAAGGTAAGCCAACCCAAGACATCAAACATTCACATCTGCAATGCCTTTCTGTGAAGTCATCATACGGGCTTACATAAGGTTACAGTAAATCATCGTCAAAATCAGTGGTAAAATAATCCTCGTCAGACTCTGTGTGCACCTGTTGGTATTCCGACATGGCCACAGTCAGCTGAGCGGCAACTTTCATTTCGATAGCATTCATGACTTTGGCCGCACAAACTCTCCCCAGCGGAATACCACAAGCGGCACAAAAACAAGAAAATAAAATTATACACCCAATGCTCGAGGTAAGGGTGACCGCCATGCCCTTCCATTTCCCAAACGTATCCTGTAGCCATTGTAAAAGGGCGTACGGCTTGACCCCTTCTACCTGTTGTGACTTCTCCCTATACGCTCTGAGCAGGGTGAGGGTTTCAGTTAGTGAACCGTTAGACAATGTGTGTAGAGGGATGAAGGTACAGCAATCGCCGGTTTCAATCATTTTACACACTCCCCCCCGTTCGGCCAATATCATATCCAATGCTTGCCTGTTCTGCAAGGCCACGAGGGATTTAGCGTGCAATTGTGACGCTGTATGCATGAATAGTGCCTCGGTAAAGTTGGTCAAAGTGTTGACCTTGTGATTCAGATAATTGATTAGTTCGGTGTGTTTATATGTGGTTACTGGGAACAGGCTACCTATGATGGGGAGCTGTGAGAAGGCCGCGTCGACCTCGTTCAACAGTTTATCTTTATCGGGAATACTCCGTGGTTGGCCAATTGCATCAAAATAGATGGGGGTGTTTCGTGTAATTGGAGGTCTCGGTGTGTTATCATCCACGCCTCTCTTCAGCCTGTGTGTACTGTTGAGCGTTGGTTCATCATCACTTACAACAAAGGAAGTCGTTTGTTGGACCCCAGTAACATATACGCAAGTCCCTGACCAATAGGAAGACAACTTAGCATACAAAGTACCTCCGCCACAATACCACCACAACTGTGACCGTCGGACAAAGTCGGTGAGGCTATTCGAGACAATCTCAGTGGTGTTACATAGAGTGGGTTTGATGCTACCGTGGTCAGTGCATGTAGTTTGTTTGCAACTATCCCGTTTAAAACACGTGAAATGCCCAGATGTCGGGGGATGGAACAACATTGGTTTCGTGTCTGCTTGCACCACAGGGAAGTGAGTTGAGTACGCTGAACAGAAAGCTGTGCCCCTCAGGCCCTGGGCCATATTTAAGACGCACTCCGACGGTATGGCTTCCACGATTTGTAGGGCGGCACGCGGTTTCATGCAAACGACGCAATCTTTCTTTAAGGATTTGGCTACTGCCACAACTCGTTCGAGGAAGAGGTTGTCGTTAATTCCTACACCGGTGTCTTCTTTCAACAGGGTCTCAATGGTTTCACCCCTGTAATGGGTTGTAACACCTCGCGCTGGGGATTTCCTTCCATCACGTACTATTGCGACACTTGCTGACGGGCTGCCCCCCCCCTGGTCTCCCCTGTTTGGTGCATCGTGGCGGGACAACACATACTTTGATTGGGACATTCGGATGTGGCCCTGCATTATACCACGCCCACAAAACAAGCCACGAACATTCGTTACTATCAGCGTTGGGCAACGCAGTCATAGAGGAAAAAACGAAGGTTATTGTGGTTTCATCACTACTTCGAGTTTTTCTTATTTTTACCTTGCCGACCCAGTTTCTGGCCTGCAAATTCCGCGTCGGTCTTTTGTAATAATCACCGGAAATCGAAGTAACGTAATTGTCCCATGTCAGCCAGCTGTCTCGTTTTTTCGGGTCCGGGACGCTAGTTAAATAAAACCAGTAGTCAGCCCATTCACTGAATCTAGTTATGGGAGCTGTCTTTCCACTACGTACTTGTCCCACACACACGATCCGTGTAGGTGGGGCGGACTGAAAAGCGGACAGGGGAATAGTGAGCACCGTTTCCCTGTCCAGTTGTGGGAGGGTGATAAGAGTACCAGTTCGACCCCCGAGGATCGCAACGTCATTTCCTTCCGTCGGTTCGTTGCATCCTGCCTCCCAGTGTCGAGTCTTATGGGCTACGTTGCTCCATTCGTGGCCCTGTGCGCCTCCGGTGGCCGCACCTGGGTCGATGGTGCTGCTGATGATGATGGTGATGCTGATGATGCACAGGCAACGTGTGACTGCCTTTCCTGCGGTCTGCTCCATTTTCCTGAGAGGGCTGTTTTTACCGCGGAAAAACCCTCTCTCCCACTGTGGTCTTTCGGCGGCGCGCTAGGTCAGCGCGCTGGTGTTTGGGTGCCGACTTTCCTTCCCGGGACTGGCGTCGCTAGGCCCCTCAACCTCGAACCGAAGGAGCTTGCACTGTGACTGGTGGATCCAGCCATCGCGTCCTTCGACCTTGACTGCAGTTTTTGTTGCCGCAATCACTCGGAAGGGGCCGTTCCAGCGTTCACTGTCCCAGCGAAGTCTTTTCAGCACCTTGAGAAACACCTGGTCTCCAACCCGGACCTGGCAAGTCTGTGGAGCAGAACACGCTGGCAAGTCATTGTGCCTATGCATCTCTTTCTGATCAAACAGTCTTTTCATGTGTGTAGAGATACAAGTGCCCATTGTCATTGGGGCTGGTGCAAGGTTAGGAAGTCTATATGGTCTCCCATACAGGATCTCAAATGGTGATAGTGTCATTCCCTGTGACGGTACTATTCTCATTGCTGTGGCTACGATGGGAATGCAGTCAGGCCATTGTCTCTTAGTCTCTCTCATTGCCTTAATGAGCCTGGCTTTGACAGTTCCATTAGTGCGTTCCACAAGTCCAGCCGATTGCGGGTGGTACACACAGTGTCGCTTCAAATCAATGTCCAACAGCACGCTTAATTTTTTAACAGCTTTGTTCACGAAATGCGTTCCGTTGTCACTTCTGATAACAGATGGAATGCCAAACGTCGGAATTATGCGTTCACACAATGCTTTTACGACGGTTCCTGAATCATCGCGAGCACTCGGAAACAGTTCAACCCACTTTGAGAACACATCAACAACAAGACAGTATCGTCTGCAAAAATTTTTTGAAAAATGCATAAACCTATGTGTGTGATAATACTGATGCACCTGTGCTACCATCCCCCCTGTTGACACATGTGACAAGCCATGTCACATGGCCCACCCGAAAAGAGAGTTTGGGAGCCACGGTTTCCCGTCTCCCAATTTCTCTATCCCCGCGTCGTCTGGTTTTGCCCCCTTGTTTGTCCAATATTTTCGCTCCGCGTGCGGCGCTAGACCTTGTCTTGATTTCAGAACATCATGTGTTGTTTTTCTGCGCCTCCATTGCTAGCGTGTCACGCGTTACTGCTCTATCATTTAGGCACCCCTGCTGAGCTGCCAGTTTAGCAGCCTGATCCGCTAAGCGGTTACCAATGGTGATCGGATCGTTACCAGTCAAATGTGCTTCACATTTACAAATAGCGACTGTTCTGGGTAGCTGTACTGCTTCCAGCAACTGCTGGAGTAACAACTTGTGGGCCACTGCCGTGCCCGTTGTTGTTTTAAAACCGCGGTTTGCCCAATGTCGACAGAACACATGCACTGACCCCCAGCAATATTGGCTGTCAGTCCATATAGTCACATCTTTCCCTTCAAACATTTTGCATGCTTGAATTAATGCTGACAATTTGGCTGCTTGTGCCGAGTAACTCGGTTTTAACGTTCCCTGGAATAAAACCTTTGTTTGTGTTGTCACCGCATATCCTACTCTATTCCGCCCATCCCCCCTTTCTTTGCCGACCCATCAATGAAAACAACATCACCGATCGGGAGGGGCACATCAGTCAAATCGGGTCGCGGCTTGGTGGAAACTTGAACTTGACTCCCACAATCATGTGGTGTACCATCCTCTGGGGTGGGTAAGAGTGACGCCGGATTCAAAGTGCCGCATCTTACTACCGTAATGTGCCCCTGTGATAACAGTAACGCAATGCAATGGAGGTGTCATGCAGGTGACAGGAATGCCATTTTTGTCTCTAACAATAGCACGGACACCGCATGGGGCACTCTTAAGGTTAAGGGATGAAATAACACCACCTCTGCGGATGCTTCGACCGCTAATGCGGCAGCCAGTACGGCTTGTACACACTCAGGGGTTGCTCGAGCCACCGGGTCGAGCCGCTGTGAATAATAGGCTACGGGCCTCATTTTCGTTCCATGTTTCTGCATCAACACTGATGTCATAAACCCATGTTTAGCTGTCACTGTCTGCTCAAACGGTCTATCATAATTTGGCAAAGCAAGTACAGACGAGTTTATCAATTCCCGTTTCACTTCTTCAAATGCTGTGACCGCAATTGGCGTCCATTTTATCTTGTCCCGCAGTGCCATTTGCTTATCGTGAATTATGTCGAGCAGGGGCCTGGTGATTTCTGAATAATTCGCGATCCACGGTCTGCAGTAGTTACACAACCCTAAAAATGACATCATCTGTCTCTTCGTTAGCGGTTTTGGGGCTGCAGCGACCGCTTTTTTCTGTTTGTCGCCCACAACGCGCCCTTCCCCAGTAAGGGTGTGACCCAGGTATACTACTTGTTCCTTCGAAAGTTGCATTTTATCTTTCAATACTTTATTTCCTGTTTCCCATAAATAATAGAGCAAGGCAATTGTATCGACTCTACATTGCTCTTCAGATGCGGACGCGACCAAGATGTCATCGACATAGGATAGAATTTGGCTAACCTGTGGAGCTGTAAAGGAGGCTAGACAGCGCGCGATGGCCTCTGAGAAAATGGTTGGGGAGTCACAAAAGCCTTGTGACAATCTGGTGAAAGTTAATCTCTCTCCTTTATATGTGAACGTAAACCAGTGCTGGCTATCGGGATGCACTGGGATGCTCCAAAATGCATTACTCAAATCTATGACCGAAAACCATCTCGAATCAGGCCTAAGTGAGTTCAGCAGGGTATGTGGATTGGGGACGTTTGGCGCCCTTTTTTGGACATTTTGGTTCACTGCTCGCAGATCCTGTACAAGCCTCCACTTATTTGTCTGCATTTTTTTCACTGGGAATATAGGTGTATTGCACGGGGAATCTGGGTTTGGTCTCAGTATGCCCGCTTTTCGCAATGCGCTAATTAATGGCTGGATTCCCTGTTCAGCATCTTTTTTCAAAGGGTACTGTTTTATGATAGGCCTGTGTTCTGTTTTCCCCAGTATAGTTACTGGGGGGGCATTCTTAATAAGGCCAACATCCGCTGGCCCTGTGCTCCACAGTGTGGCTGGGAGGTGCTCGATGGCCTTCTCCTCCTCTGCAGTTAACACAAATGTGTCAATTTGTCAGCTAAAATGAGCAGCTGGTGTGGTTGTCACCTTCAAATTAACGTGTTGACGCAACCAGCCAACTTCCGTTTCCTCGCACCCCAGATTGGTTGGGGAGGAGCTCCACATGTGGTTTGGGACAGAACTGACAAGATTATTCGTGTTTTCCCATTTGTGTTGCTCTGGTTTGCCGAGCGGTATGTAAATGTGTTGCCCGGGTGAGAGGAGGCGTTTGAAGAAGAAAACCTTTATTAGTCTCACAATGGAGAAATTCCAGATTCACAGCAGCAAAGTTATGAAAGGAAGAAGTAGAACAACAAAAAAATAGGAGCTGCTGGAAAGGCAGCCACTCTCACGGCGCCATTTTGAAGTCAAAAATAACAAAAATAACAACGCAACACATAGGACAGAGACAGTTGTGCAATCTTCACCACTTTTCTGCATACACTTTGTTGTCTGAAGCAGTTATAGATGAAAGATAGATGAGATGAGAGAGTTTGACCGCCCTTCCCACCCGCGCTGTAGCGAAACACCACTGATCTTTCCAATACACATGTTCAATAACAATACCCTGGGGTTCCAGGCCCAGAAAAACTTTCGCGTAGTCTGGGTCTGGACCCGGTGTTTGCTTACGCCTTATGGTCACGTACGGATCGTTTACCGTTCGCACGTTACCCCCTGGCTTTAGTTTGATACCTGCCAACCGAACCAAACATTCGGAACTCCGAGTTACGTCATCGTGCGGTAAATCGAGCGTCCAGAAATAGCGAGCCTCATCTTGGCTATCCCCCATGCGGGCTTCGACCTGTCCCTTGTGATTTACGACGGTGTAAATCTCGAGTTGCGTCTGAGCATCTCGTCCCAATAAATTCTGCGGAGAGCGAGGGTTTAACGCGGCTTCGACGAGTGCCGTCCGGTCTGGGTTTGTGGGGGAAGTGATGGTTACTGTTTGCGATAAAGTCAGGGGCAGCACGGAGCCGTGTGCCCCCTTCATGTGTATTTTGCCATCGCTTGGCTTCACGGTATCACGATCCCACCGACCGAGAACGGTGATGTCTGCACCAGTGTCAACAAGAAAAACAGTCGGGATTCCTTCGACCATCAGCGTAATTTCCGGTTTAGTCATGGGTGAGGTTTGACGCCTTAGTAGGTAGTCTTCCGCGTCGAAAACCTCATCGGTTAAGATGTCGCCTTCATCCTCACTTGAGGTAGGCGAGTCAAACAGAGGTGCAGAGGGCTTTACCGCCGTCATGGCTGCATCCTCTGTTTTGTTCCGTGCTAGTCATAATTCCCCCTCATCTGAAGATGAAGATCTAGAATTATCCTGCTCCCGCACACGCCGGCCTTTCCGCTGCTGTCTGCATTCTTTTGCCATGTGACCCTTTTGTCCACATAGGAAACATCTGCCTTCAACAAAACGTCTTTTGTCCCTTGGGTTTAACCTGAAGGGAGCAAACGACCTTATTTGTTTATCGCTTTTGTAAGGAGGGCCCGTGTTTTTCACTTGTGCGCGTGGGTTTTTTGCGGCGTAATAAACGTTGGTCACGTGACTCTCATTCTTCTTTTTCTTGCTCTCGAGTCGCTCGAAATTCCGTGCATAATTCAAAACCTCATTGATCGGACATGTTGGCCAATTCAAATTGTGTCTTTTGACATATTGGGTAACCTCAGGATGTGCTTGGTTCAACAAATGCTGTTTTAAATGCGAATTGAACAAGTCTGACTGTGTCTCAGGGATACCGCCGTGTATTTTGAACACCGTTCGCAGACGGTGGTAAAAATCGTCCGTTTTTTCGTCAGCCTTTTGAATGCATGTGGCAATTTCTTTTGGATTTTGCGTTCGCTCGTAAGCCTTGGCGCAACGTTCTATTATTTGGTCAAGAGGTCCCCCTAGCTGCGTGAGTTCATCATAGCACAGATAACCTCCCGCAGCTTTATTACCATTAAAGTTGCCCACAACGGCGCCAAACTTAGACCCGTTAGTTAATGAGAGCAACTTCAGGGCCTCACCCGCGTTAAGCCTGTGGATGTGGACTAAGTCGGACAGTTCTCTTACAAACTCGTCCGGGTCGACTTTTGGTTTTGGAAGGGACGCGGCGATGTCTCGGAATTCAGCCGGCGTCCACGGTCTATATACGTACAGCGATTCATCGTTCGTTGACGGCATTTGAACCATGGGGAACGCTTGGAAAGGGTACCCTTCGAGTCTAAATTCATGCGAATCATGCTCTAGCGGGGCGGATGGGTCGAGGATCCGCCTCCACTCACCCACCGTGCCCTTGGAGCGCGTTTGGTGTTGATGCCCAGAGTTTGGACCACCCTGCGGTTTGACCGGGTTCTCTAGACCACAATTATGTGCGGTAGTTTGATCGGCGGGTGTTATGGGGGCTTGATTAGTTCCGCAGGACGGAGGGGGTACCGGATTATTTTCTCTCGTAGTTTGCGGCTGCGGGGGGAGGGCCGGGTACAGCTCTCCCGAAACGGCGGACGCTGGAGCGGCTGAGGGTCGCGTCGCAGCAGCCGCTGCAATTAAATCCTCATCCAGCCTATCACGTCTTGTCTTTCGCCGTATTCGTTTGGCTCTTTCAATGAGTATTTTGCACTTATACCATTGTTTTCCGTGTTCATTATTTTTCCGCTTTTCTTTGTCTTTCAGCGATAATTTGCCCAACACCGTTTCCAGTTCGTCGCAATCATTAACGTCTCCCGAGAACCCGTATTTCTTTTTCCACTTTTTCACGAATCGCGTTGACCCTCTGCAATCGATTTCAGCCAATCGAGTGTTTTCGACTAACGCTTCTACATCGTGACGTTCTGTCGTTTGCTGCGTTTCGCTCAACCGCAAGCGCTGGAAGCGTTTCCAGGTATTTTACACGAGGGGAAAAAACGCGACCTAGAACTGGGTCGTTACCCGAAAACAAAAAACGGCCCGCGCCGGAGTTTATATGGGTTACGTTACCACAATAGCGTGATCACCAATCACACTCACGCACTAACACAAAACCGATACGCGCAATATACGCATACAACGTTAGATGCAAACACACGCCGAGGTGGTCAACCTCCGCAGGAAGACAAAGCTTCCTCACCGTTTACGCTTAGCGAGAAACGGTATCTAAATGAGCCAATGCTCTCACAGATGCGCTTGGGCTCTGTGTCCCGGGAATCTAATTTCCCCCGTACCGCTAACCACGAAACGGTACTCGAGCTAGCCTACTCCTTTTCGGCATTAACTCGTCTAATTCCGTCATTCAGTGGAGATAACCGACTACGCAACGGCTTCTCCACCACGCCGACTGACCTTATTTTTCCAGACAATTGTCCCGATGCCGAGTTGAACCCAGGTTCGTTGGATGATGGCGCTTGCTCGCTCCTCGCGGTGTCCGGTGCGGGGCTGGCTCCTCCTGAAAAGTCTCCACGAGGTTTGGTTGGTTTCGGAGGCGCAAAACGCGCGATCAGCCACGGATCGTCCACCGGAGGAAATCGGAGAGTCCAACAAAAAAGCTCAAATCCGTTCGAACAAGCACATCATCCTGCCGACAACGCCAAGTGTCGGCAACCCATGGCTCGAGAGCCGCATGCAGCTCTTGCGCACCGTTTACCTGGCTCCCTGAAGCCTTTTCAAAAATGTTGTGAAAAGAAAAAAGATGGTGGAAGGAAATATATTTTTTGTTTTAATGTTTTCTGATGGAGGACAAACATGACACAAACAATCTTAATGTTTTCTAATGTTGTAAAAATGTGTGTCATAAATTATATTTCAACTTTTCTGTCAACGAAGATTTGCGTCATAGCTTGCGACACACGTTACGATAAGCAGGGCGGGATGTCATTCAGGTCGCTGTTGTCAATAAATAAATACAAACAGTATTTCATTTACAATTCACCGAGGGTAATGGCAAAGAATGGGAATCTGGAGGGCCGAGAGAGGAATTTTTAAACAATTCACACGCTGTACAAGTGCGTCCCATGCCTCATTCATCTTAGCGGCCGTTGCTCATTATGGCATGCGTGTTTAAGTGCTTGCATATACATGCGTGTGCGGTAACGGGTCGATCGCGGGAGGTTGTTTGATCGAAAAGTAGATCTTCGGTCCAAAAAGGCTGGGCGAGATGCACTGCAGGGAAAAAAAAACATTTAATCATGAGGGCTCATTGTGTATTTGGAACCAACTTAGTCATTTTGATCATAGGCTAATACAGATACATACAGCATCTGTTGCCCTCATTATAAGGCTTGTAATTTTTTGCCACTCCAGACATATTTGTTTTTGTTTTTTTGTGGGGTTTTTTTTTGGTCCAATATGGCTCGTTTCAACATGTTGGGTTGCCAACCCCTGCACTAGACCAATCCATCCATCTACGTTCTCCACTGCTTATCTTTTTCAGGGTGACGGGTGAACTCGAACCTATCCCAGTCTCAGGGCACACACAGAGAAAGATACCCATTCACGCTCACACGCATATCATCAGGGAGTGGGAATTGAAAGAATCCAGCTTTCACACAAGTCAGGGGAATGTGCCACTACACCATCAGTGACTGCACCAAACATATGTAACATGAAATTTTGCAGCTATTTAAATATTGAATGTCTGTTTTTTCTTGTTGTTCAGGTTTGGAGCATCACATACCACAGCTGGCTGACATTTGTGCTACTGCTATGGGCTTGTCTCATCTGGATTCTGCGAGCGAGGTTAAAAACTATCCCACTAATTGCAATGCATGGAATAGAAAACTAAATGTGTGTGTGTGTTAGGGATGTGAATCTCAGCACTGAGGACGATTTGATACACATCTCGATGCACTACCAGCGATGCGATACTTAAACGATACATGGAATTTTCTGGCGACACGATGCGATATGTTTCACCGTCTTCACGATGTGATACGACGCGATACACATTTAGTTCAAATCAATGCGATCCGATACGATACAGTGCAATTTGTTGTGATATTGTGTGTGCAATTAAACATAATGCAAATACGCAAAGAAAAAACTTCAAAAAAAGATGGAATTCAGTATGGTATTGCAAAACGTAGACCACTTTATTCCTTATAAACAGTAGAACGTGTAAAACAACTTACTTAAGCCCTTTCACAGTTGGGTTTTGTGCAAAGAAAATGTAAACAATTTGGCACCTGAGACTCACAGCTGTTGCTGTAGTGTAAACACAAACAGACTACTCACTGAGTGTCTTATATGAAATATTCATCTCCATAGGACAGAAAAAAATCCATTAGAAAATATTTTGGCAGTCACAGCGTCAAAGCTGCTGTGTGTGTGTATTGTAGCGTACACAGACCACTCTCACTGAGTGTCAAAATTAAATGTCCATATATATATGACTCTCCATATATAAGTTTTTCCTTCCGCGGTCACAGTGAGCTGCAAGGGGATCCCCAAAATAAGAGGCAATTTTTTTCTGATCCTGACCTGGTTTGCCAAGAGTTTCTCCAGTGTCCAACGAGGAACTGGACGGGGAGGCGCGGGGAGGGGGCGGGAAACTTGTCGGTGATCTGGTGCCATCGTTTTAAGTGGTCTCCATATTTGTGGTGCTGCCGTTGTATGGCTTCGTAGTGCGACATTCTTTGCAAATTACGGAACTTTTATCAATCTTTCCGTCTTTCTTTTCGAAGCCATAGTATTTCCAAACATAAGATCTGAATGTTGCGGAAGCATTAAATACAGTAGTTTCCTCGCTGCTGCTTGCGCGAACTACCATAGTGTTTCGCTAGTTGTGTACTGGACTGAGTGGACTGTATGTGACGCACGGCTACCGTCCGTATTCAACAGAAAACGCAAAACAATGACGGTGCATTCAATGCGCCTAGGAAAGGGCAGATAGGTGACGTTTAACAAGAATAAAACGGCGCTTGAATCGGATTTTACCGATACCCACCAATGCATCGTGATGAATCTCGATTTCACCCGTCAATCGCGTCGTACCCAGTGAATGAGCCGATGCACTCGCATCGCGCACTTGCGCATCGATGTATCGATTAATATCGATTATTTTCCACACCCTTAGTGTGTGTGTGTGTGTGTGTGTGTGTATATATATATATATATATATATATATATATATATATATATATATATATATATATATATATATATATATATATATATATATATATATATATATATATATTGCGCGTCGTCCCGCACGCGGTCTGTCCTTCCGTCTGTCCCTTTTCAAAACGTACCTACTTCACCGCGCCGCTGCACGCCGCCACTGCGCCGCTCAGGCAGTGGCTCACTACGATCGCGCGGGCATCTTAGCGAAAAAATGTTGTCTACCCACAAGCATTGCAATAAAATTGTTAGTTATTTAGTAGAGCTAAACATCTCTTTATTTTCGCGATTAAGCAATGAAGATAAACAAAAAGTTGAACCAAGCAACAACACTTTTGTGGGCCAAAGGCCCACCTTACCAGCCTTCCGCAGGAACTAGCTGATGAGCCGCCCGGAGGGCGGCGAACCAGCTAGTATATATATATATATAGCGGCTGGATAGCTCAGTTGGTAAGGCATCGGTTTGGCATACGGGAGACAGTGGTTCGAATCCCGCTTGGGGCAAAAATGAGCACATAACACCATCCAGTGTGGGTCTTTGGGCAAGATCCTTCACGCTAATGCCCTGAGAGACAATAAAACAAATGACATGCTGGCTCAGACGTCGCCCGGCCAAACAAGGTCTGCGTCAGGTGCTGGGGAACCAGAGCACCTTGATGAATGGTTACTTCGTAACCCACAGGTTGACCACGAAATAACTAGTAGCTCAGTGTTCCAAAATCCACAAACGGCAACTGCTGTCACAACTTGAGATTGATGAGGTACAACGCAGGTTCCATGGTGAAGGGGCCCAGGCTGCCAGATCAGAGGAGGAGGTCATACAAGAGATTGGGAGGCAAGCCCCAATGAATGCAGATGATGAGATTGGGTGGCCAGCCCCAATGAATGAAATGCTGAGCGAGGCAGCAACTGACCTGAAAGCTAAGATCATGGCGAGAATGAAAGCTGGGCAACCTAGAAACCGATTACAACGGCTATGTGAAGTACCATCTGAAAGTCTCATAGAAAGTGTGAATGCAGCACTGAGGGCGATCCCTACCCTAACGATCACAGAAACCAATGAGCTGATATAGATTCCCTGATCCACACAACCAGGATCTACAGCAGCGACATCGGGATGAGTGCCTCTGTGCTGTCCTTCTGACCAGCCCTCTCGAGCCACTGATAAGACTTCTTGAGATCAGGCCACTTCAGTTATGGTCCGGTGGTACATCCCGTGTAGGGGCTTGTCCTCCCATGATGGTCCCTCTTCCAGCACCTAATCTTCTGTTCCCCATTGTCTGAGACATTCTCTGAGTACGTCATCCGATAGAGCTTTCTCCTTGATGTATTCATGGAGCTTGGATGTTTCATCCTGGACAGTGGCTCTCACACTCACTAGTCCCCGGCCTCCTTCCTTTCAGCTTGCGTACAGTCTCAGGGTGCTGGATTTGGGATGGAACCCTCCATGCATGGTTAGGAGCTTTCGGGTCTTAACGTCCGTGGTCTGAATCTCTTCCTTTGGCCACCTTATTATTCCTAAAGGGTATCTGATCACTGGCAGAGCATAGCTGTTTATTGCCCGGGTCTTATTGAGCTGGCTTCTTAGGACTTGCCTCACTCGCTTGAGGTATTTGGCTATAGCTGCTTTCCTTGTTTCCAGTTCGAGGTTGCCATTGGCTTGTGGTATACCGAGGTACTTGTAGCTGTCCTCAATGTCTGCTATTGTTCCTTCAGGGAGTGAGAGCCCTTCAGTGAGGACTACCTTTCCTCTCTTAATCACCATCCGACTACATTTCTCAAGCCCGAATGACATCCCGATCTCGCTGCTGTAGATCCTGGTTGTGTGGATCAGGGAGTCTCTGTCCCTTTCGCTCTTAGCATACAGCTTTATGTTGTGTTCAACATGAAAACAAAAGACTATATTTTGCAAATCATTATCAACCTACTGTATAGTCATACTGATAAACTTTATCATTTTTAGCTTTTAAATTTAGCTAATTGTAAATGATCGTTGACTTTGAATTTAATGGTTGAAAAAAAAGAACTGAGACAGCTGGCAAAACAGAAATTTGAAGAATGCTCATCAAATGTCATTCCACCAATGTGGAAAGTATCAACGCAGGCCTAGAGCAACTTCTTGCAGTTTAATGTGAAAATAACACCTGCAATGGTTTAATTGTCAATCATTTCACACATAAGTCGCACACCCAGCCAAACTATGAAAAAAAAACTGTGACTTATAGTGCAGAAAATACGATATTTTTAACACTATATGGCGCTTCGGAGTACAAGGCGCACCTTCAATGAACTGTTGTCATATATACAGGGTGCACCGTATTATAAGGTGCATAGAATACAAGCTACAATAGTGGCTGAGGTTGCGTTATCCATCAACTAGATTGACCTACGCTACAGGGACACAATAGATACAATAAAGCTTTATTTATATCACACTTTCACAACCGTACGATGCAACAAAAGTGCTTCACAGAACATTTAAAATACTGCATCTAAAAAAAACTCAATAATGAACCATATATCAGGCGCACCCTCATCTTTTGAGAAAATTGAATACTTTTCGTTGCGCCTTATCGTGCAAAAAAGACTGCAGTGTCTCAGCTAATGTTGAGTGTTTTTACATGACAAACATCCTGATTCTAATGTCTGTTTGAATTTATTGCTAAGAACTGGTCTTGTTCTCTTTTTGTAGACGACATGCAGCCATGCTGTGTTCCCCATTTATCATGGTCTATGGTCTGGCACTGTGTTGTCTGCAATATGTATGGGCCATGGACCTTGAACTGCCTACCACCATGGGAACCATGAGTCTCAGACAGCTGGGGCTAGATAAAGCCCAGTACCCATGTCTGAGACTGGGAGCTATGGTACAGTAAAAAGAAACCCTTTTTACAGAAAAATTGAACAACTACAGACTCTTATATTCTATGCTCAAGAAGACAAGTATAGCTACGTCTGAAGTTGGCCAGTTCACATCTAAATGATTAAAGGTGAAACCAGCGTTGAATTATTATGTAATGCATTGATGTTTGGGGCTGTTTTTCTGCAAAAGGTAAGGTAATAGGAGACTCCACAATCACAGATGAACAGTAAAATCTTGAGCGAAAACTTTCTCCGAATTAAAAAATGGGCTGTGGATGTCTTTACATATGGTTCCATATTTTCTTTGGCCATGGTGATAAAGTACAACTGTTTTCATGGCTGTTTCCCCCTCTTTTAACTATAGCTGTACTATGGAATCTGGAAAAAGTAGAGCTCTCTGCATATATCCATTCTGGTACTATAAAGTGCATGTATTTCCAGAGTTAGATTTGTTTTTAATTCTGTTTTAAACGAGATTCACATTTTCTTCAATTCTCAGTTTGTCATTTTTTCCCCCATCTTTTTTTTTCTCTTCAGCTCCTGTTCACCTCAACTTTCTGGCTATTAGTACGTCAGTCAGTGAAGGAAAACTTCAGTAAGAGAAGGACAAGGGCTACACCACTTGAAGAAGTCACTTCAACAGGTATTTTATTTTATTTTTTAACTTAAATCTTAAACCAAAATGTGCCCTCATTGTTGCATACATGCACTCACGCATGCCCGCACACACGAACACAGTTTACAGATGAATAAATATAATCATGGATCAAAAAAAAAAATCTTCTAATCTCAATAAACTCCAAACAGTAAAGCCAGTGCCCGGATTTAAACCCAAGACCTCTGCACAGTGAGGGAGCCAGTCGATCAAAGTGCCCCTCAAGAACAATTAAATAGACAAACTTGAAGTTGATGAGTTGCGATCCACCTGAAATTCGAGCTAAGGGGTGGATACCTCACACATCTTCCTGTCTTTTGGAGATAAAAGTGCTCCTCTTTTGTTGTCTCACTGGCTTGCCCTAAAAATCTCTTGATGTACTGACTGCTTTCCATGTTTCTCTGACCACGCCTTATACTGAAATTCCTGTTTCTTGCCTGCATTTTTCTTTTTCTTTTCTTTCTCTGCAAACAAGTTGAAATTACTCGCACCTGTTCGTTCTGTGCGACTCTGCTGATCAAACGTAAATGCCAACTGTGCAGCTCAATAGGGTTCAATTTGGTGTGTGTAAGAATATTGTGAACACTAGTAAAGTGAGCATTTCATAAAGTCTGCCACAAGTTATTACCACCTTCTCACGTTTATCATTTAGATGCCCCATTTCTCCCTTATATCACATTTCTGATATTATTGTTTTATATGCTTCATTCATTTAGACTTTCCGTAGAATAGAATGTTGTTGTACAATTTGTATGTTTCAATAGGAATGGTTATTCAACATTTTCCAAACACTGTACAGAAATCCAGCCTGAATTGTTTGTGTGTTTGGGTCAAAGTATTAACCTCTATTTGGTAAAAGAACTCTTCATTTAGTTTATTCTATCCCCCCTCAGATTTAAAAGCTGATTGAATTAGGATTTTATTCTAATTTACCTTCTAAAATATTTTCACAATTGAGGCGAGCAGGAGTAATAGAAGAATTTCACTATTTTTTACCAATACTCTGACTATTCTCGCTACATCATACAATAATTAAGATAACGGATCACTTTATTACTTAAAAAGGTGCACATGCATAAATGTACCATTTTTCAGTTTTTTCATGTAAACGTAACGTTTAATGCTAAGAAATCAATTAATAACAGACTCCTGGAAAGTCCCTAGCGCGTAACAAAAATTGTAGCATATGGGGCAAAATGAATGGCAGACCAGTGTAATTTAAGGTAAATAATATGACAGAATACATGTTTCGGTGCTATTCCACGAGGACTAAAGACATTTGAGGCCAGCGTAACGACGAGTCTGGAACGCAAACAACAAGAAAATGACTTCTTTGTCTTTTCTATTTATTAAAGAAGTAAATTATACCAAAAAAAGTGCAGTCTTTGTTTGTTTGTCTTCATTTGTTTGATTGAAATACTATATCGCTTTCGGCTGGATGTCTCTCATGTCCAGCTCCCTCTTCTCCGCCCTGTTGCCAGTCGCGTGACGTCATAACAATTCATTCCATCAATTAAATATTCAAACATACTACAATATATTTTAAACAAATGGAATCTAACATTTCCATGAAATAATAATGACAATTATTTCAACTTGGTTATGAAATATGCAAATTCAACATATCAATACTAAATGGCATATGGAACACACCACAAAAATCGACCAATATTAAATTGGGACCTACAGATGTTTATGTCTTCTCAAATTTACCTTCCTATTCTCTTCTAACTGTCTTTCCGACAAGAGATCCATTCGACAAAGGAATCTCTGCTCAAGGTCCTGGGAGGCATGGTCCTGAGTTTTTATGCCAAATATTGGATCTACGTGTGTGGTGGGATGTTCCTCATGGTGTCTTTTGTGGGAAAACTTGTTGGATACAAGATCATTTACATGCTGCTTTTCCTGCTCTGCCTCTGTATATATCAGGTAGGAATATGAAAACAGTTTATTTGTGTTCACTGCTTTTATTTTATTTTTTTTAATGATCCACAATGAAATGACATTATAGTGTTGCAAATTATCAGAAATGCCTTTTTCACTCCTAAATGGGGGAGATGGGCTCGTCAGTAAATTTTTCAGGTCCGTCATTTGTCATACGGCAGCAGCTCGGCCACTTGTCCATCATCGACAGCCAATCATTATTTCAACATCACTGTCATCATGAGTCCATCACTCCATTATTGTAACCACACTTCCTTTACTGTTAAAATACCATTCATTGCGGCTATTTTAGGACTATCAGTAAAAAGGTTTTTACATGGGTAACAGCAGTGGTGGGCGCGTCAATAAATTATAACGGTCGATCATTTGTCATTCTCCAGCGACCAGCCCCCATCTATATAATATATAATATATAATATATAATATATAATTTATATAATATATAATATAATTTGCTTTTCCTCATAAGCATCACAGGGTGTGCTGGAGCCTATCCCAGCTGTCTTTGGGCAGTAGGCGCAGTACACCCTAGAGTGCTTGCCAGCCAATCGCAGGGCACACATAGACTCACACCGAGGGACAATTATGAGTGTTCCATTAACCTGCCATGCATGTTTTTGGAATGTGGGAGGAAATCTGAGTACCTGGAGGAAACCCACACAGGCGTGTGCAGAACATGCAAACTCCACACAGGAAGGCCGGAGCTGGAATTGAACCCTGCACCCCCGCACTGTGAGGCCGACATGCTAACCAGTCGATCACCGGGCCGCCCTTGCCAAAAGCTAAAAATTGTTAATAAAACAAATACTACATGTGGCAAACGTCAGAAAGAACAGAAGTGACTCATCTGTGGGGCCACAACCATTCTCCAGTCAGGAAAAGCTGAATAGCATGACCGATTAAATCGTCAGAGTATCGGCAATAATAATTACTGTGGATGGCACAGAAAAATGACAAGTTGTTGTTGTTGTTGATTTTAAATCTCTTTAAATCCTCACTCTGGAATGACTTCCCACTGAACATTCGGCAAGCCTCCTCGCTGCCCATCTTTAAAGCCCTCCTCAAAACTCACTTGTATTCTTTGGCGTTCGACTCAGCATGACTTAGATTTGTTCTTGATTTTACTGCTTGGTGCTTTCTACCGCCTTTATTACCGATTCGTCTGTTTATTGTGTATGTTAAATCGCTCCATGTACAGCACTTTGTATGAAGCGATGGCTGTTTGAAAGTGCTCTATAAATACTGTTGACTTGACTTGACTTAAATTGACAGATCTGGTTTAATGTGTGGTGTTACATTTGCATTGAGCTCTGACACATTACTGTACATAAATTTAAAAAGAAACTAGGAAAATAACATATGAAAAGATATTATTTCGTGGCAACCCACGAGCGAGAGACAGTCACCCTGACCCTGTACCTTTAAGCGAGGGGGCTCAGTTCAAAGGGAAGATAGACTTAAAAGGGATTTTCAACTTAAAAGGTTTGAAGGCAAGTAGTTTACCGCTTCCTCTGTAAAAATCTGTTTTGTTTGGAGAGTAAAAAGCCTTACCGTCATCTCCTCGTCTCATTATTTACAGCAGTCTTCATTTTACCGTTATTTTACTATTCTGTAGTTCACATTGAAACATTTTTTTTTTGCTTGTCTTGACATTTTTAAGGTATACTATTCTATCTGGAGGCGTCTACTGAAGCTCTTCTGGTGGCTTGTAGTGGCCTATACAATGTTGGTGTTGATCTCCATCTACACATACCAGTTTGAAGACTTCCCTGATTATTGGAGGAATTTTACTGGGCTCACAGAACAACAGTAAGATCTTGCTTGACACTCTGTACCGTCTTGTCTCTTTGTTCCACCAATTTGTTTTAACATAAATGTGGGCTAATCGAGTCCTTTGTCTCCTAAGGCTTGCAGCGATTGGTCTGGAGACATTTGCCCTCTCAGAGCTCTTCAGAAGTATTCTCATCCCTGGATTTTTCCTGTTGGCCTGTATTCTGCAGTTACACTATTTCCACAAGCCCTTCATGATAATCACTGACCCTGAACATGTTACACCAATTCACCGGTAAGCCCACTCGTAAATTATTTAATTTGCTATTTAATAGTAATACCTATGTGGCATGTAATGCTTTACTTTTAGATATGGCAAAGGTATTGCTTGTTCACACTTGTGCAAATAACAAAATAATAATTGCACGTAAAACTGAACATGATATATTAGACAGTATGTACAAGATACTGAATCCACAGTTACTCTTGAGAATGTTGCATCAGTATGTGGGCTACCATTTTCCGATCAGGACTATAAAATCCATGATTTAATTAACTGTATGAGCTCGCAATGGCAGACATTCATTATTAAAGCATTGATTAAGATTAAGTTTTAAAAGTGCTTAAAAGTAATCACATTTTGAAGATGTCCTGTAAGTGTAAAGCACTTTACGGCAGCTATAGTATTTGTGAAAGCACCATCTAAATAAAGATGCATCGCATTGTATTATGACGTAATGGCGAATGAACAGGAATGTGTATGGAAAGTAAGACTTAAACCTTTAGGCCTTTTATGTACCATATTTTCCACACTATAAGGCCCACATAAAAGCATTTAATTTTCTCAAAAGCCAACAGCGCGCCCTATAATCTGATATGCTTTATGTATGTTGTTAGTTACAGTCTCTTTATAGTCTCCATTGAGTTGTTTCCTTTCTATGCCATCTAATGGTGACTATTCGCAGGAATCAATTGTAACTAAAAGGCTTCTGCCCGACACTCATTGACATGTGCATTTTCCAGCACATGGTCAGACAAGTACTTTGTAAGCTCTGCGCAGCCATTATGAAACAATACCAGAAACATAGTTAACTACTGACTAAATGAAGGAAGGCGGAGACAAGCAAGACTTCTAAGGATATTTAGAAGTCCCTGTGTCCATCCACATCCCTGTGGATGTGAGCCCGTGAGGTTGTGTGCCTTTTTGTTTAATTAATTGTCTTTGTAACATTTGTATTTGCATGTTTCATGTCCGTGTTCTTGACCAAGTTCTCACGGCTTGCCAATGAATAAACCCTGTATTGTTATGGACCTTGTGTCGTGCTTCATGCTGCATCCTGGGGGAGTGACATCTGGATCAATATTCTGATTTCCTGGATGTAATATTTTTAAATGTCTGTAAAGAACGTTGATATAGCTGCAGCGGTTGTTCCAATTTTAGTATTTGTGTAACCAATGTAACACTGCAGCGGTTGTGAAGGAGCTATATAAATAAAGCTGTATTGTATAAATTATCTTGTATTCCCTTTAGCGTAGCCACATCTAGCGGATGAATAAACCAACCCCAGCCACTATTGTAGCTTCGATTGTATGCGCCTTATAATGACAGTGTGCCTTATACAGTCAAACCTCAGTTTTCGAACGTCTCTGTTCTCGACCAAATCGTTTTTCAACCAAAAATTTCGAGTTTTCTTATGCCTCGGATTATGAACGAAAATCGGTTCTTGACCAAACTGAGCGCACTTGAATGGGCCACTTGACTCTTCTCGCCTTCCTTACAGGAGGAAGTGACGCTTCCTCGTATAGCGTTCCATTGTGAGGAGATGTGTTCAATAAAGATTTATTTTTTCTAAAGACCGTGGTTTCGTTTTTCGAACAGCCTTCTGGAACGGATTATGGTCGAAAACAGACGTATGACTGAATATGAAAGCAGTTTTAAAATAGGCCATTCACTGAACATGTGCCTTATATAAAACATCACTGAACATTCGGCAAGCCTCCTCGCTGCCCATCTTCAAAACCCTCCCAAAACTCACTTGTATTCTTTGGCATTCGACTCAGCATGACTTACATTTGTTCTTGGTTTTACTGTTTGGTGCTTTCTACCGCCTTTATTACCGATTTGTCTTGATGTTTATTGTGCATGTTAAATTGCTCCATGTACAGCACTTTGTATGCAGAGATGGCTGTTTGAAAGTGCTCTATAAATACTGTTGATTTGACTTGACTTATAATCCGAAGCGCTTTATAGTGCAGAAAATACGGTACATTAATTGTTGGATGGTTAACTTGGATACTTTATATGTGGAAAAGCCGCTAAAAATCATGTCTTGAGTTTTTGAACATGTCTAGATGTTGCCAGGTATGGCTGGTGAATGACCATTTTGCAGGTAGACCGGTGGTTTACCGTCCCGGTGGCAAAAAGCTTGTTAGTGGCAATGTTACCCTGTGTATGAGACAGTATTGAAGGTGCAAACCTCCTGTTGTGTTTAGAGAGAGACTTTCTTGGTTGACTTGGAATGACCTACACTCCTTTCTCAAACCATCATATCTCTCTGTCCAGTGTTTTGACATTGTATAATCTTTTGAGATGCACATTATTTCAGAATCTGGACCTGAAGAGTTTGGGGTGGTGTATTTTTCACCCTCTCCTATACAGTACTGGGATGTTTTTTGTTGCTTCCAGGAAAAGCAGCTGTGACCAGACTGGTTCAACTAATATCGGAACGACCTCTGACTTGGAAGAAGTGTTAACCAATATTGTCGACGAATCAGATGATAAAGGTACAAGTTTGTCCTTGATTTATCCTACCACTAAACTTACCCGAGCACTTTGCTAGCAAACACACATCCCATTCCTCCCATTCTCTGGGAAGATTGCTGTTCTGTATGAACGTCACAAAAATCAAATGTATTTTCGATACTGATAGCACACGCTTCGCCAGTGACACGAATGTAAGCTTTATGAAAAGCGGTTGAGAAATGAGCAAGTTATGAATTGATTTTGATGTACGTGTATTGTTGCCACGACTACCACCAATGTTGCAGACCTGAGTTGGTCTGACATTTGGGGTTGGTCAGTGTGGTAATCTCCGCAATCAGTCGTGTATTTTTTTTATGGGGGGGGGGGGGATTCTTTCTACGTGACTGTATTCCTTGAACAGAATTTGTCAGTATTGGTGACTCCTCAAGAGTTGATTACTAGTATTGGTCTGAAAAAAGGTTGTATTGAACATCTGTGGATGCATTTAGCATAATTCTTTCCTAATTATTCATGTCATGTTTCCTTCTCTTTTCAGTGGAGTTTATGCCTACTAAATGGGGTCTGGTGATTGACAGGTTACTGGTCCTGTTTAAAAAGTCTTCAGACATTCTCAACAAAGGTCAGGTCTTTCTCTGGACTCTTCTGGAGCTTCACATCATTAAGATGGTGGCATTCTACTGCGTGTGGGTTGCACTTGAAGAGGTAAGTACAGAAAACAATGTTGTGGAACCAAATCACATGATTTAAATATATCCTGCACGCTTGATTTAAAATTAGTTTGATCTTTGAACAATAAGCCAGAGCCACTTCAAATAATTTACGCAACATTCATTCATTTATTATTTTATCTGTGTTTTACTATTGGTCTTGGCTGTACAGTGTCCTTGAGTGTTGTGGAAGGTGCTTACAAATGTGATGTATTCATTCATTCATCTTCCGAACCGCTTGATCCTCACTAGGGTCGCGGGGGGGGGTGCTGGAGCCGATCCCAGCTGTCTTCGGGCAGTGGGGGGGGGACACCCTGAATCGGTTGCCAGCCAATCGCAGGGCACACACAGACGAACAACCATTCACGCTCACACCTAGGGACAATTTAGAGTGTTCAATCAGCCTGCCACGCATGTTTTTGGAATGTGGGAGGAAACCGGAGCACCCGGAGAAAACCCACGCAGGCCCGGGGAGAACATGCAAACTCCACACAGGGAGGCCGGAGCTGGAATCGAACCCGGTACCTCTGCACTGTGAAGCCAACGTGCTAACCACTGGACTACCGGGCCGCCCTTACGCAACATAAAATAGATACATTTTTTTTTTAATAGTAATCTAAATTTCTCTCTTAAACCAATGGTTATTTGCCACACTTAATGAATGACACTCCAAAGTTTAACAAAATCTGAAAATGCCGAATGCTTATTGACCTCTTGATTTAATTTGACTTTGGAAACAATTTCTCCGATAAGAATATGACGGCCAAATTGTAGCCATCATAAAACATTTATTAACTGTGAACGCAATATTATAAGTAACATTTTAAAATAACTAGTAGTAATATCATAATTCATTTAAATAAATTACCCACTGTTTGGATTAAAGTGTTAAAACAAAGGCTTTCAAGGCTTTCAAGTTAACCCTTGGGTCCTTCAAATGAGAAAAACACTAAGTTACGCGTTTTACAATTTTGGAAATGATGTAAATTGTGTTATACAAACATTCTTTTTTTTTTTCAAACACTCAAAATGTTCAGAGGCATCTGTGCTATCCATACATATACAGTTTTTATTAGTTCTTAGGGATTTTTTTGCTTATGGACAATAAAGGCAGTACTGTGCTATGACACTTCAAAGAAATCTATAAAAATAAAACCTGAATTGGAAGAGGTCATATCACACAAGTAGAGCCTTGATAATGTCAAATTATTTTAATTTTTTCGAATTATCAAAAAAAAAAGAATATTTTGTGGAAGTGCCGTTTTCATGAATATGTACAATTTCTAGTAAATGTTTTGAGGTGTGATAACTACCGGTAAGTCATTTATGAATATTTCAACAACTCAAAATGTTCAGTGGCATCAGAGCTATCCATACATATATAGTTTGCAAAGGAAAGTCACAAACACAAAACGGTATAGAGGTAAAAAAATTGTCCGTTGTTATTGTGTGCCCTTCCGGTGAGTCCATGCGCCCCGGCGCCGCTTGGAGGCTTGCCGGTGTAAACCTCAAGCTTGGAGGCGGGGGCGGAGGGGGAGGCGGCTGCCAGCGGCGTTCAAGGCGGCTGCCAGTGGCGTTCAAAGCGGCTGCCAGCAGCCTCCAATGTGGATGCTCGCGGCCTCCAAGGCGGCTGCTAGCGGCGTCCAAGGCGGCTGCTAGCGGCTCGAATTCGGCGAGCGGCGGCGGTCGATGCGGCTTTTTTTTTTCTTTTGCAAAAAATAAAGTTATGTTGGGTACTCGGCGGCTGTGTGCGCCGGCGCCCGCGGGGAGAGGCGTAGGGGGTGGGGTACGGTGCCGGTCATTGGCCGGTTTCCTACCCCCTCCGCCATGGCCCACAGCGCCCGCTCGGCGATAGCGGCTGGTGGGAGAGGCGTGGGGCGTGGCGTGACGACGGGCTACCGGAATTGTTCATGCAATAATGCCCCGCGAGGCCGTGGGGGCGGCGCCGGCGCAGCCAGCCATTAGGTACCCAACGTAACTTTATTTTTTGCAAAAGGAAAAAAAAAATTGTGCCTGGAAGGTCCCAACCAAGCCCTACTAACAATCCCGACCGGAATTGTTCATGCAACAATGCATCGGTTAGAAGCCTCCTGCAAAAAGGCAAACTCATTAGCGATCCTCTGACGCCGCCTAAAGTTGCAAAATTGGAATGACCTCAACCCAAAAATGTGGCATGCATACGTCTGTCCAAGCGAAAACAAAGCGATTGATGTAAAAATCGCGTGAAATGCATGTATACACATTAGGTTTACGATGCATTCAAAAATATGAATTATAATGGGTCTCTATGGTGCAAAATATGTAAATTGTGATAATTACGGAATCAAAACCTTTTTTATTATTGCTGCAATGCCTGAGAATTATCAGCCGGTGACGTCATGAAATTTCGGCCATTTTAGAACCACCCCATACGTTTCAGCTCTCTAGTGTTTTTCCGAATGCCTTTGCCTTTGATTCTAAGACATAATTTTGCATTTATCGCAAACGGTCGACTACGAGGGTTTTAATAGTGCCACTCCATTCCTGCTCAAC
Source organism: Hippocampus zosterae (assembly GCF_025434085.1). Taxonomy (NCBI): domain Eukaryota; kingdom Metazoa; phylum Chordata; class Actinopteri; order Syngnathiformes; family Syngnathidae; genus Hippocampus; species Hippocampus zosterae. Next base: position 23,037,591 of record NC_067461.1, on the reverse strand, counting down.
TTTGGCAAGCAACATAGTGAATTGAAGCTTCAGATGAAACATTGTTTACAAAAAACAAATTTGTATTTAAAAATGCATTCAACCTATATGTTTTTTATGTTTGTTGTAGCCATCTGTGCTTAACCTGGTTCTGGTGGTGCTGTGGTCTTTGGCAATGCCATTCAGTCGCTTCAGACCGATGGCTTCCAGTCTGTCAACAATCTGGGTGTGCGTAATCATCATGTGTAAAATGCTGTACCAGCTGAGTGTCGTCAACCCTACCGAGTACTCCAACAACTGCAGCCTGGTGAGACTTGTATGAACTCACCTCACCAATACATCTCGCATAAGCCTGTTAGTTAATTTCACGGTTTTTGATTTGAAATGACCAATGGGGAATGTCTCAATTCCCGATGGCCAGCAAGCCCTTGTGTGCGTGTGTGCGTGTGTGCGTGTGTGTGTGTGTGTGTGTGTGTGTGTGTGTGTGCATAAGTGTCTGGAGATGAATAGATTGCGATCTTTTTCACCCGATACCAAATCACATGATTGATCCTGGTTTCCGACCACGTGATTGGATTGGGACATGCCGAACTAAGATGCTCTCAATACTGCCTGGTCAACCTACCTGATTCTGTTTGGCTCCAATAACCTCAATGTCACGTTGCGTGGTGGTGGTGGACCCCAAAAAGCAGGCAGGTTGATACAGACAAAACTAAATCCAAAACAAACGTAGTCCTAAGTATCAAACAAAACCATGACTGGCAAAAATCTCACAGAAACAAAAACATGACAGCAGCAAAGGAACAGCAAGCAAGCAAACATGACAGTAGCAAGAAGCAACAGCAACAAACAAAAGGGCACATGCAGCCTCTTTTGGGTCATACTTCCGGGGTGAGAGGAAACTTTTCCAAACTTTTCAACGCTCATATTTTCTGATGATTTTTCTTTTGCCCTTCTGTTTTTGGACTGTTTGGACTGTGATTGATGTAACAAATCATAGCTTCACCCGATCAATTAAATCTCAAATCGTAACTTAGTCCACGGGCTAACGCCGGTAGCTTAAACTTACCGGCTGTCACCGCACCGGCCTTTCTCCCTCGTCATGGGGCGGCACAACTTCGCCGTTATTTCTGATACTCCTGACGTTCTGCCATCATCCAGTGACAGGACTACTCCACTATTCTGTCGCGGATCTTCTCCGGATCCGGAGGATTGCACCGGAACTGCACCATCATCCTGACATCGCTCGCCTGCCTCGACGTCGCTACATTCACCGCGGGTCGCGTTGACAACAAAAACCCTGGCTCAATCAACTCGACCTGGTCCACTTCTCGACGTCCTGCCAGAAACCGCGGCCGCAACACCAACTACTATGCAGTAGCCCGCCTGGCTAGGTCGGCTAACAGCACTGCCACCGTCAAACATGACACCTCCGCTTTCAACTTTGGACAGCTGAACATCCGTTCACTTACGAACAAAGGACACCTCATTCAAGATGTACTCGCCGAACGCAAACTTGACTTCCTCGTTTTAACAAAAACCTGGCAACAAACAAACGAGTTCGCTGCTCTGAATGACTCCACTCCTCCCGGCTTTGTTTACATCTGCGGTCCCCGTGGCAACGGCCGTGGAGGAGGCCTCGCGGTAATCCACCGCGAGAAGTGGAAAGTCTTACCAGTCTCTGTTCCTGCATCAAGCTCTTTTGAATGCATGGTGTTTAAACTCCCTGGACCCACGCCAACCATGATTGCCACAGTTTATCGCCCCCCGAAGCCACATAGCGATTTCATCAATGAATTTTCCAGTTTAATCACACACTTATCCACTCTCTCGCCAAATGTAATTTTGCTGGGAGATTTCAATATTCACATGGACAACCCCGACCTGCTACTCACAAGAGACTTCACATCCTACCTGGAGAGCCTCGCGATACACTGTCTTACCGACTTCCCCAACCACATCAAAGGCCACACATTGGACTTGGTTTGCTGCTCTTGCCTCTCCCCCTCCAAGCCCACTGCTGATGTTTTTCCTGAAACCGATCATTTCCTCCTCACTTTTAACACGTACTCCGTCTCTCTACAATCAAAACCTCCCCCCTCATTTCTTTTCGTAATACCAAAAATTTCAACATTGACACCTTCTGCTCTATTATCGACCGTCCCCCGCCCCCAGACGCCCTTTCAAACCCGGATGTCCTCACCGCTCACTACAATGCCTGCCTCACAAATATTATAAATTCTCTCGACCAGGACTGCTTCATTCTCTACATCTGCCCCCTGGTTTACACCCGCTCTTAGATCATTGAAATAAAAAAAAACGCCAACTTGAGCGAGAAAACCGGTCTCACCATCCATAAGGACATGTACACTACCCATATCACAAAATACAAGGACCAAATTGCACAAACCAAATACAGCTACTACTCCGGCCTCATCCTCTCCAAAGAAGGAAATTCAAAAACTCTCTTCTCCGTCATGAACAAAATCCTGCGGCCACCAAATTCTGTCCCCCTCCACCTGTACTCCACGGCAACCTGCAACTCCATAATGGAACACTTTAACCACAAGATCCATCACCAACTCCATCAAAACCTGCCTGCGAACACCCCCCCCCCCATCTGAACCTTCTTCTCCTTGTCATTTCTTCTCCAGTTATGTTCCACCAATGACTGCTGAATTATCCAACCTCATACTCAAATCCAAGCCCACCACTTGCCAACTTGATCCCCTTCATCCCTTGTTAAATCCTGCCTTCCTTCTGTGCTTCCTCTCATATCTGCTATTATCCACTCCTCACTCTCTTCTGGTATTGTCCCATCACTCCTCAAAACCGCTGCTATCACCCCCACACTGAAAAAACATGGCTCTGACCCCAACAACTTTGATAACCTCCGCCCCATCTCCAACCTTCCATTTCTCTCGAAAATCCTTGAAAAAACTGTTGCTGCTCAACTCCACTCCCACCTGTCCCTTCACTCTCTCTATGAACCCTTTCAGTCCGGTTTCCGCCCCCGCCACAAGACAGAGACTGCCCTAATCTAGTCTCCATCCTCATCCTCTTAGACTTGAGCGCTGCCTTTGACACAATCTCTCTCCCTATCCTCCTCAATAGACTCTCCTCCATTGGTCTCTCCCACACTCCCCTCAGTTGGTTCCACTCCTACCTCACTGGCCGCACTCATTTTGTCCAGCTCAAATCCTTCACCTCAAAGCCCTCCCCAGTCACCACAGGTGTACCCCAGGGATCTGTCCTAGGTCCCCTTCTCTTCATCATCTACCTCCTGCCTCTTGGCCATATCCTCCGCAAATTTAATATCCACTTTCACTGCTTTGCTGATGACACCCAGCTCTACCTCTCCTGCAAGCCAAACTCCATACTCCCACCCCCCTCCCTCACCTCTTGCCTCTCCGAACTCAAAACATGGTTCACAACAAACTTTCTTAAATTAAATGCTAATAAAACCGAAGTCCTCCTTCTTGCCACCAAATCCACTTTATCCAAAGTAAACAGTTTTTCCTTCAACATTGACAGTTCCCTAGTGTCCCCCTCCCCCTAGGTTAAGAGTCTGGGTGTCATCCTGGATAGCATGCTCACCTTCCACTCACATATCAACACCATCACCCGCACTGCTTATTTCCACCTCTGCAATATTACCAGACTTCGCCCTTCCCTCACCCCCCGCACCACTGGTATTCTTGTCCACAGTCATGTCACATCCCGCCTTGATTACTGCAACGCTCATCTCTTCGGCCTACCTCAAAAGTCCCTTCATAAAATCCAGCTGGTTCAAAACGCATCTGCTCGCATCATCACAAAAACATCTTCCCAGCAGCACATCAACCCGTTCTCCAATAGCTCCACTGGCTCCCTGTTCAACATCGCATCAATTACAAACTACTTCTATGTACATATATGGCCATCCACAACCTGGCCCCTCCTTACCTATCCGACCTTCTCCAGGTGCATATCCCCTCTCGCTCCCTCAGATCCTCGTCCTCCCTCCGCCTGTCAGTGCTCCCTGCCCGACTGAGCACCATGGGAGCCAGAGCCTTCAGTCACGCTGCTCCAAAGCTACAACCTACCTCCGGACCTTCAAAACTGCACACCTCTTTCCACTTTCAAGTCCCGTCTAAAAACACACCTATTCAGGATTGCCTACAACACATAGCTCTTCCATTTCCTATGTCTTTATGATTTTAGGTCCTGTTTTTATATAATATCTCATTTACTAATTTTTACATTGTATTTTCTTATTGTCTGTATAGTGTCCTTGGGTGGCATGAAAGGCGCTTTTAAATAAAATGCATTATTATTATTATAATTATTATTATTATGATTATAAAACATGACAGTAGCAAGAGCAACAATGACCCGACACTGAGTGTTCGGGCTGGGAGTCCTTTTAAGGCCCTAATTACCTATGATCAACAGGTGTGCAGCTGGCGGGGGAGCCCTACAGTGCCACCTGTTGGTCCTTAAATCGAATCATGACACTCAAGGCTCTTCTCTCCACAATAAACTACTCAAACCCAGTGACCGAAAGGCCTGCTCCTCCATCATTGAAATCTGACACCTTCCTCTCGCACACAATATTTTTTTTACACTTAATTTACATTCGGTATGGGCAAGTGATGACCGCGGGCTGCAAGAGGCCCGTGTCCACACTCTGAGTGGCCCCTTGAAAAATTGTGGCTATTCATCATTTAAGTTGTCCATCCCTGATTTACACCAACATTTGTAGCTCTTTGTGTTGCTATCATATCTTATTATAACTTTAATTCTAACTTATAATTTATATATATAATTTATATAATTACAGATTCTGTCCTCTGTACCCAATGATGAGTGGTTGTCAGGCCCAATTAGAGGGCAAAGGAAGAAACTTGCACTGCCCCAGATCAGCTGTCTGATAGGCTGTGTCAAAATAAAAAGTTGCAAACTATCACACTTTGGGTTGATGGCCTACTGACATGATGCCCGATTTGCCAGATGACCACTCCACAACTGACTTGTCCAATACTGGGCTCTCCCTTTACTCACTCTCACCTGATGCTGTGACCACTTCTCCCTGTCCTTCAGAAACTCCACTGGCTCCCCACTCCCCAACTCATCCAGTTGAAAGTTGCTTTTTAACTTGTAAACTTGTTCTCAGTCACATAGCCCTACAGATTAGGCCCGCTGCTACGTCTTTGATCTCCAACATCACACTCCCACCTGTAGCCTTCATTCCTCCGATGACATCCTCATTATTATTATTATTATTATTATTATTATTAGTAGTAGTAGTAGTAGTATTGTGAAAAATGTGACACAGTTCATCACAGATTTTGTATGATAGCTGGGATTAAAAATTGTCATTTGTCTTGCTTAAAGTTTCTTTCTCTTTTCCTAACAGCCATTTCTGAATGAAACCAACCTTTCACAAAGGGAAATAATGAATTCGTCTCTGTATAAGGCAACAGTGGATCCAGCCAAATGGTTTGGCATCAGAAAGGAAGCAACTGTACTGGACTATAGCAAGGTATAAGTATAAATCTTATGTATTGTTGGCTAGCTCTAGCCCAGGGGTGCCCAACCTTTTTTGATCTACTTTGCAAGCAACCAACTTTCCGTGATCGACCTGTTACTGCGTGCGCACACACAGACACACACACACACACACACACACACGCACACACACACACACAGACACACACACACACAAATGCACACGCAAGCACCCATGCACTCGCGCACATATGCATGCACGCACCCACACAGGCATGCCATGATGAGCAAAAGCCATAACGACCCCTAGCATGAGCGAAAGAGAAAAATAAGACATAAGATAAGATATCCTTTATTTGTCTGGGGAAATTTACAGCCTCCAGCAGCAAGAATGTAGGTAGAAAGAAGAAAAAACAAACAAACAAACACAAAAAGATTAAAGTAAATAAAGGAGATGAGCAGAAATGAAGCCGCCCCTCTCCCCTCGTAGGTTTGGGGTTCAAAACCACGCAAAACAAAATGGGAAGAAGAAATAAATAAAGTAAAAGGACGAAAAGAAACTCAAACAGGGATATAAATAAAGTAGATGCAGGAGTCTGTGAGTTTGTGACAAGGAAATCACTGCCTACCTTAGTAGAGACCCGACACAGATGCACTTTTGCAACTTGTTAAGATACGAAAACCTTTATTCGTCTCACAATGGAGAAATTTACAGCAGCAAAATTATGAGAGGGAGAAGTAGAAGACCAAAAAGTATATAAATACGTATAAAAAATATAAATATAAACATATTAAAAATGGGTGAATGGGGTGAGACCAGGTTTTCAGGTCTGTCTATTGAATAAGTGCACGAAAATTGTAGCTACAATTGTACCGTTTTAAAATGCTTCTCCTGGCACTCCAGATTCCAATTCTTTGCCAGTGCCATAGGTGAATTGCATTTTTTAAATTGTTTTTTTACTATTCTTTTTTGTTGAAGTGAAACTGATAGGATGCTTAGGGTACAGTCGAAAATATATAATATTAATAACACACAAAAACACAGACAAATTGTTTTTTTTGTTTTTGTTTCCATTTCCTGCTCCACCCCTATCGATTTGAGACTAGGAAAATAGACACAACAGATAGAGTGATTTGTACATTTCATTCAATTCTAATATTTTTCATTTGCCATAAGTTGCATAAATCAGAAGAAAACTTGAAGTGGAAGAGATATTTCGCTTTGCGGGAAGGAACTTTGTTTATTTCTATTGAGACTGAGGCATGAGCGCTCTTAAAAAAATCTGAATTCACAAGCCCCTAACCTATAGGTGTCAAACTCGGGTCCAGGAGGTCAAATGAACAGGTTCAATGTCAGGCTTGCACAGAGCTTGCTGATCATCTGATCATTTGAATCAGGTGTGTTGGAACAGGGAGACTTGGAAAACATGCAGGGCAGCGGCCCTCCAGGACCTGAGTTTGACACCTATGCGGCCTAACCCTAATCCTGAACCACATATTTTGAGAAATTACTACACAAGGGCATATTTGTTCTCTTTCCCATAGGTAAGACATTTTACAAACAAACACCACCTTACTACATATGAATATCAACTACAAAAGTAATCTAAACTAGAATCTTTTTTTTTTCACGAGAAAAATATTGATAATAGAAACATAATCATTTGTATATTTCCTATTAAAAAGTGTGCCTTTTTACTAGGACCTTTACAGGACATTTTGACATGGTCGGGTGAGAGGCATTTGATGATCAAGTCATTTTGGGAACAAACATAACTACCTCTTTGCCATTGGTAGGTTAATGGAATACTCTCAATTGACACGCCGACACGCTGTTTATATAGAGAAAAGGCGGAAGTGACTGTGGACAGGCATGCGGGAAAGGAGTCGGCCAATCGTGAAGGGTGAGCGTGTATATATACATATATGGAGAGGGAGAGAGAGAGGGGGAGAGAGAGAGAGAGAGAGAGAGAGAGAGAGAGAGAGAGAGAGAGAGAGAGAGAGAGAGAGAGAGAGAGAGAGGATGACAGGCATGCTGGGGAGCAGACCGCCAATGGGTGAAGGGTGGGCGTGTAAGTGGACGCTAAAGGGACGTCGCAAGCAGGTACCAACACCTGTATAGAGTGTGGCAATGTTCATTGTTGCAAAACAACTCCGGTTTTGGTTTCTAAGAACCCCCGAAAATAAATTCGACAAAGAGACACGCCTACGAAGCTCGGTTCAAACTTCAAGCCATCGGTTATGCTTTTGGCATGCGTGCCCATCTCACAGCAGCGGTGAAAAACCAAGTCAAGCAAATGAACTCCGAGCTTGCCGTTATTCCTGGAGGCTCGACCTGACCTGAGGAGAAAACGAAGGTGTTGTGAAAGGCCAAATAAAATTGAGGTGGCGTATAAAGTAGAAATGAAAATATTTATTTTTGCAGGTGTCATATGCTAATGATGTGATATGATACCAGCTAACCTAAATTATGTATTTTTTGGCTACAAATAGTTTCTTTCAGTATTGACTCATTTACTTCTTTCTACAGAACCACTTAGTAGTGCTGCTGTTGGTGGTATTTGAGGCCACGGTGTATCGTCACCAAGCCCACCACTATCGTCAGCTGCAGCAATCTCCCTCGAACATACCTGCTCTGTTCCCAGACGTCACTAGGAATACTTTAGATGAAGGACTCCTACCCTGCTTCAAGTACCTGCTCAACTACACTTTCTACAAGTTTGGATTGGAGGTAAAAGTGTTGTTTATTCACTTGTTCACAATTGACTTTGACAAAAATGTTTCTTTTCAAAGACTTGTGTTATTTTGCAAGATGGCTTCCTGACTTACGAGTCTCCCTCTGAAACAGATTTCAGAGCATTTATTTTTTATCTATATCCCAAATTGACCCCCCCCCCCTCCCCCAAATTATTTCTATTTTAAGATCTGCTTCCTGATGACTGTGAATGTGATTGGTCAACGGATGAACTTCTTGGTGATAATCCATGGTTGTTGGTTGCTGGCCATCTTGGTACAGCGACGCCGGGCAGCTATTGCAAGAATGTGGCCAAAATATTGTCTCTTTCTGGCCATCTTCATGATTTATCAATACATATTGTGTGTGGGTATACCCCCTGCTCTGTGTAAAGGTAAGCCTTGATGAAGTTGATACACAACAAAAATATAAAGTACATCTTCTGCATGATTTGCATGGTCGTTTTGAATGTAGTTTCCCTCATTACAAGTAGAAGTGATGTAAAAGCTACCCATGCTGATGAGTTAAAGTTACCAAGAAATACCAGTTGATCAGAAAAACTGGTTGAAAAGATTACACATTATATGACCAGCAATTTCAAAAAGTAGTAGGACAGACTTTCCCCTGTCAAAGGTTGCCACAGTGAGTTACTCGCATGAAAAATTTGGCAGTTTTTACACAGGATGCACTTCCTGTCACAACACGCATTTATATCCAGGCTTGCGACCCGTCGCAGGTGGGAATCAACATGGAGTATCTTCCAACGAAATGTTATTGTTTGACCTGATTGGAACCCAAGTGCCGTTCTCCCAAGTCAGTGGTGTTGTCCGCTGTTCGATCGAGCCACCATTTTCGGTTTTGTTTTTATAATATTGTTGTCATTGTCTTCTACGACCACTACTAATTTATGGCTTGATGGACTTTTTTTTTTTTGCTATAGATTACCCATGGCGGTGGAACACCCCACTTTTAATGAACTCTGCTCTCATAAAATGGCTTTATCTGCCAGACTTCTACACTGCGCCTAACGCCAAAAATCTGATAGGTTCGTTCATGTTCATTTTGTTTTGTGTCTGTGTGTGCAATTGCCTTTTTCCCCCCCAGATGATTTCTCCATCAGTTCTCTGATGTTAATTGAGAACCACTCATGTGCTCTGTTCTGATTCAATTCAGATTTGTTTTTATAGTACCGTACATTCCCCTCCGTGAGCCGTCACCTTACCATGGTGGAGGGGTTTGTGTGTCCCAATGATCCGAGGAGCTAAATTGCCTGGGGCTTCATACCCCTGGCAGGGTCACCCATGGCAAACAGGTCCGAGGTGAGGGACCAGACAAAGCACGGCTCACAAAAACTCCTTATGACGAACAAAATAAATGGAACTCAGTTTCCCTTGCGTGGGTCACCGGGGTCCCCCTCTGGAGCCAGGCCTGGGGTTGGGGCTCGTTGGCGAGTGCCTGGTGGCCGGGCCTGCACCCACGGGGCCCGGCCGGGATCAGCCCGAAGAGGCAACGTGGGTCCGCCCTTCTCATGGGCTCACCACCCATGGGAGGGGCCGAAGGGGTCGGGTGCAGTGTGAGCTGGGCGGCAGCCAAAGGCAGGGACCCTGGCGGTCCGAACCTCAGCTGCAGAAGCTAGCTCTAGGGACATGGAATGTCACCACTCTTGCAGGGAAGGAGCCCGAGCTGGTGTTCGAGGTAGAAAAGTTCCGACTGGATATAGTCTGACTTATCTGCACACACAGACTGGGTTCTGGTACCATTTCTCTCGAGAGGGGTTGGACTCTATTCCACTCTGGAGTTGCCCACGCTGAGAAGCACAGAGCAGGTGTGGCCATACTCATTGCTCCCCGGCTCAGTGCCTACACATTGGGGTTCACACCGGTAGACAACAGGGTTGCCTCCCTCCGCCTTCGGGTGGGGGGACGGGTACTGACTGTTGTTTGTGCATACGCACCCAACAGCAATTCAGCGTACCCACCCTTTTTGGAGTCCTTGGAGGGTGTGCTGGAGAGTACTCCTGCTGGGGACTCCCTTGTTCTGCTGGGGGACTTCAATGCTCACATGGGCAATGACAGTGATACCTGGAGGGGCGTGATTGGGAGGAACCCCCCCGCCCCCCCCCCAATCAGAACTCGAGTGGTGTTTCGTTCTTGGACTTCGGAGCTCATCACGAATTGTCCATAACGAACACCTTGTTCTAACATAAGGGTGTCCATATGTGCACTTGGTGACTTTGTGGCTGCATCATTGGATTTGGAGCCGCATGTTTTGGACACTCGGGTGACGAGAGGGGAGGAGCCGTCAACTGATCACCACCTGGTGGTTAGTAGGCTCCGATGGTGGGGGAAGATGCCGGTCCGACCTGGCAGACCCAAACGTACTGTGAGGGTTTGTTGGGTGCGTCTGGCGGAATCCCCTGTCACAAAGCTTTTCCCATGTTCCGGAGGAGGCTGGGGACATTGAGTCCGAGTGGACCATGTTCCGTGCCTCGATTGTTGAGGCGGCCAATCTGAGTTGTGGCCGTAAGGTGGTTGGTGCCTGTCGTGGTGGCAACCCCCGTACTCGCTGGTGGACACCAGCATTAAGGGATGCCGTCAAGCTGAAGAAGGAGTCCTTTGTGGCCTGTGGGACCCCAGAGGCAGCTGACGGATATCGACCGGCCAAGCAGAATGGAGCTTCGGTGGTCACTGAGGCAAAAACTTGGGCGTGGGAGGAGTTCGGTGAGGCCATAGAACCCGACTTCCGACTTCAAGGAAATTCTGGTCTGCCATCTGACGTCTCAGGGATGGGGCGCTGTTGACCTCGACCCGGGACGTTGTGAGCTGGTGGGCAGAGTCCTTCGAAGACCTCCTCAACTCCACCAGCACGCCTTCCTTGGAGGAAGCAGTGTCTCAGTGGCAAGGCCCCAGGGGTGGATGACATCTGCCCGGAGTTCCTCAAGGCTCTGGATGCTGTGGGGCTGTCCTGGTTGACACACCTCTGCAACATCGCGTGATCAGCTGGGAGAGTGCCGCTGGATTGGCAGACCGGGGTGGTGGTCCCTCTTTTTAAAAAGGGGGACCGGAGCGTGAGAGGGTCCATCAGGAAGTCGAGCCTCAGATTGAGGAGGAGCAGTGTGGTTTTTGTCCCGGCCGTGGAACAGTGGACCAGCTCTACACACTGAGCAGGGTCCTCGAAGGTATGTGGGAATTCGCCCAACCAGTATACATGTGTTTTGTGGACTTGGAGAAGGCGTTTGGTCCCTATACTGCCGATGTCAGCGTTTGGTTCGGCAGTAAGTCGGAATCGTTTCCAGTGAGTGTAGGACTCCGCCAAGGCTGCCCTTTGTCGCGATTCTGTTCATAACCTTTCTGGACAGAATTTCTAGGTGCTTACTGCTGCAAAAAGCAGATGATGTGGTACTGTTGGCTCCTTCAAACAGGGCTCTCCAACTCTCACTGGAGCGCTTCGCAGCTGAGTGTGAAGCGGTTGGGATGACAATCAGCACCTCCAAATCTGAGGACCACCTCAGTCGGAAAAAGGTGGAGTGCCCTCTCCGGGTCGGGGAGGAGATCTTGCCCCAAGAGGAGTTTGAGTATCTTGAGGTCTTGTTCACGAGTGAGGGCAGGAGGGAACGAGAGATCTGCTGTGATGTGGACTTTGTATCGGTCTGTCATGGTAAAGAAGGAGCTGAGCCAAAGGGCGAAGCTCTCAATTTACCGGTCGATCTACGTTCCAACCCTCATCACCCATAGCTCGTGACCGAAAGCATGAGATCCCGGATACAAGCAGCCGAAATGAGTTTTGTCCGCAGGGCGTCCGGGCTCTCCCTTAGAGATAAGGTGAGAAGCTCGGTCATCCGAGTCGAGCCGCTACTCCTCCACATCGAGAGGAGCCAGATGAGGTAGCTTGGGCATCTGATTCGGGTGACTCCTGAACGCCTGCCAGGCACCCGACCACTGGGAGGAGACCCTGGGACATGCTGACTATGTCATCCAGCTGGCCTGGGAATGCCTCGGGATCCCCCGGGGAGAGCTGGGAGTAGCTAGGGAGAGGGAAGTCTGGACTTCCCTGCTAAAGCTGCTGCCACCGCGACCCGGCCTAGGATAAGCGGTAGAGGATGGATGGATGGATGGATGTACCGTACATTGCAATTACAACAAATACCACAACATTACATGTTGCTGTGTGATTCCCATCCCTAATATTCAATATTTTAAGAACCAAATGAACATGTTTATGATTATACAACACAGAGAATTATGTCTTTTTTTTTCTTTTCAACTATGAACCCTCACTATTTTTTTCCAATCAACACGACAGACACAGTATTGGTTAAGTTTTTGATGAGGTCTTTATTTCGATGTGTATTTTGGCACTTAAAGTGCCATTTTCTAATCTATTTTGTAAAGCTCCATTCTAATTGCCGATGTCTCTTCCACAGTGGATTTTGTACTTCTGATTTGTGCATCCCAGCAGTGGAAAGTATTTAAGTGTGAGCAGTGTGAGGAGTGGGTGGTTCTGGCTGGAGACAATACAGACAATCCTGATCCAATGGAAGGTCGACTGTTTAATCCTGCACCTAACTTCATCAACTGCAGGTACCTTCAGTATTCTATAAAGCTTCCTTTTTATTTGGTGCTCATTTTGTGTTCTGAAGATTGATTATGCACCATTGCACCGTGACTTGGGAAAGATACTGTGCACTATTCATTTTGATGTTCGCAAAATTTGAATCGAGACAACCGGATTGTTCTGTTTGCTCAAGATGTTTCACCCTTAACCCAGAAGGCCTTTTCAGTTCAACATTTTTTCAGATCTGGCATCTCCATATTTATGCCTCAATGGGTGTGTCAGGTGTTGCTTGGCATGGTTAGTGAGGAGACCCTCCCTTGTTGTCCACCCGCCTTGTGGCAAAACAGTTCATTAGAGCCAGTTTTACTGGAAAATAAGACAATCTTTGGGAGGAGTGATGTCAGGACACTGTAATAGATAGGGAAGAGGTGACACCACTTCCACACTTTTCTAGTTTGTAATAGATGGAACACTGTTAAAAACAAACAAACAAAAAAAACAAACCAAAAAAATGGTATTTTACCGAATGTTCTGGCAGCTGGGTAACAAGAAAAATTCTATTAAAAATACAGATGAACCATAATTCACGGTATTTGAAATCCCGACTGATCACATTTAAAATCTGCTAAATCCAAAATATTGATAATTCAACAGGATTGTCTGTTTTCAAATATTCAGTTTCTGTGCATATTACATATATTTCATGTCTATGGTCGATCAAAAAATGTAGACGTTAATGAAAATCATCCAAGAAAAAACACATTTAGACCAACAATTGTTGCTTGAAAAGAAATTCTTCGAAATAACGCATGTGGACTCATTTGATAAAGGGTATTTTTGACCAAGCAATAATTTAAACTTGCAAAAAACATGAAATTAATTAGCATACCTGATCCATTGTCTACTTTGTAACTTAAATGTCTTAATGATGCTTACATATACCTACATCTACTTTAAATTCAATAAAGGAACAAACATAAATGACAGTATCATTGAGCATTTTATTGAACTGCTGACTTCATTGCATTTCTTCGTGATTACAATGCAATTCTACAGACTGGCATGAAAACTGAGGAATATCATTGCCAAATTTGTCAACTATTAATTTGGCCCAAGAACTGAGTGTAACCAGTAAAATTAACATTTTGCATTAAAATCGATTCATTCACAAGGAACAAATTTTATGTGAGCATAACAATTCCGAAAACAACTCTTGAGATTATCCAATTTTCAACATAAAAACATCATAATTAAAAGAAAATGTCAACTTTGTATTTCTCCTCCTAAAAATACGAGTCAGTAATTCCACAAAGAGCTTATACCAAGCTCTCTTTCAGTCCCTATTCAGCATCCACACCACTTGCTATCAAAGTTATCAGATGAGGATGAAGATTTGACAGTTCACGGTGAGAGGCCTTGTGTTTTTCCGCTCCATTTTGGTTCCTTTCCCTTGATTTATAGCAAAAACTGTTTTTTAAATGGGTAAAAGAGCAAAACAGGTAAACAACAACACAACAAAGTTTTTTAAAACTACATATTTAAAGAATAAATGTACTATTGATCTGAATACAAACTCAAACAATAAACTATTTTAAGCACATTCCGTGAGTGTCAGTCAAAGTTTATTCCATTGCAATTAAACAAAACACCCTAGAATTGTTGATCTGCAGTCATGGTTTCATGAAGTAAAATGCATACATACTGACTACCAATCTTGTGTGTGTGTGTGTGTGTGCGTGTGTGTATGTGCGCGTGTGCATGTGCATGTGCGCGTGTGCGTGTGTTCAGTGTTTGTCTTGGCCACTTCTGAAGGCTGGAGCTTCATTTTACAAAAATTCATTTGTACATGAGCAATCTGTGTATCTGTGTTCCTTACCTCTTTCAGGAGTTACCTGGACATGGCTAAGGTTTTGGTTTTTCGCCACTTATTCTGGTTTGTACTGTCAGTGGTCTTCATCACTGGGGCTACACGAGTCTCTGTCTTTGGATTGGGATACCTTCTTGCTTGCTTTTTTTTTTTGCTTTTTGGGACCCAAGTATTGGTCAAACCGTCCAGGACACGCCTTGCCATGTGGGACTGTCTCATCATCTATAATGTGGCAGTCATCATATCAAAAAGTATTTTATCAGTAAGTATGAAATCAGTCATGTGTTCCTACATTTCTACTTTGTGGCATTTTGTCAGTGAGGGGACACCCAAATTCTGTCTTTTGGTAGCATGTAACAACATTCAGTGACACGATGTTTACGCACATTTTCAATCACAGGCCGCACACGAAATTGCTTGCTCCACACAGCTACACAATTTACAGTACAGTAGTGGGAATTTAGGGAAATTATTTTTTTTCTTTTTCCATACATTACGTTTTAATCAATTAGAGAAAAGTATTTTTAAAAAATTGGGTGTTTGAGTTGGATTCATGATTATGTGAATTGTCTGTTTCAGATTCTGGCATGTGTGTTTGTTATTGAAATGCAGAAGGGCTTTTGTTGGATGATCCAGCTCTTCAGTTTGGTTTGCACAGTCAAGGGATACTATGATCGTAAGTATCATTGTCATTTACAGCTAGGTATTTATGGAAGAGTGAAGTCTTATTGTCGAAGGTGTAATTTCAGGAGAAATTGCATGTGAATGCCAAAATGCTGAATGCACAAAAATCAAATGCATGTATGTGGAACATGAGGAAATTTGAAATCACACTCAACAACATAAATAAGGTTGAATCCTGAGCCTGTTGATCACCAGGCAATATACTTCCAAGTGAGCTGAAGCTGCCTTTGTGAAAACGGTTTGAATCTGTCCAAAAATATATAGAAATTAGAGGGTTAGGACGTCCGCCTCACAATGCAGAGAGGTTCAGGGTTCGATTCCTGCTCCGAGTGAGCTTGAAACCTGCCGCATGATTGAAACCATTTAAGCGTTATATGAATGCATACAACAGTAATAAATGGTTGAGGCACATAAATTATAATGTTTGGCATATTTCCTGAAACAATAAATGACTTGGTGGCCTTTTTACAGTCTCACTGCAAACAGTACATCACAGACAGCCGGTACACAGCATGTATCTCGCCTCTGCTTCAGAGGAAGCAGACTTGAGGAGAGATGGGCGATACGAGATATTTTTTTATTCAAAAGATTACTTTTTTTTTCTGCGATAGTTTAGTGATTACACCTCCGTGAGTCGTCACCTTACCGTGGTGGAGGGGTTTGTGTGTCCCAATGATCCTAGAAGCTAAGTTGTCTGGGGCTTTATGCCCCTGACAGGGTCACCCATGGCAAACAGGTTCTAGGTGAGGGGCCAGACAAAGCACGGCTCAAAGACCCCTTATGATGAACAAAATATATGGACCAAGGTTTCCCTTGCCCGGACGCGGGTCACCGGGGCCCCCCTCTGGAGCCAGGCCTGGAGGTGGGGCTCGTTGGCAAGCGCCTGGTGGCCGGGCCTACACCCATGGGGCCCGGCCGGGCACAGCCCGAAGAGGCAACGTGGGTCCCCCTTCCCATGGGCTCACCACCCATGAGAGGGGCCAAAGGGGTCAGGTGCAATGTGAGCTGGGCGGCAGCCGAAGGCGGGGACCCTGGCGGTCCGATCCTCGGCTGCAGAAGCTGGCTCTTGGGACATGGAATGTCACCTCTCTGGCAGGGAAGGAGCCCGAGCTGGTGTGTGAGGCAGAGAATTTCCGACTGGATATAGTCGGACTTGCCTCCACACACAGCCTGGGTTCTGGTACCAGTTCTCTCGAGAGGGGTTGGACTCTCTTCCACTCTGGAGTTGCTCACGGTGAGAGGCGCAGAGCAGGTGTGGGCATACTCATTGCCCCCCGGCTCAGTGCCTGTACATTGGGGTTCACACCGATAGACGAGAGGGTTGCCTCCCTCCGCCTGCGGGTGGGGGGACGGGTCCTGACTGTTGTTTGTGCATATGCACCAAACAGCAGCTCAGCATACCCACCCTTTTTGGAGTCCTTGGAGGGTGTGCTGGAGAGTACTCCTGCTGGGGACTCCCTTGTTCTGCTGGGGGACTTCAATGCTCACGTGGGCAATGACAGTGAGACCTGGAGGGGCGTGATTGGGAGGAACGGCCCCCCCGATCTGAACCCGAGTGGTGTTTTGTTATTGGACTTCTGTGCTCGTCACGGATTGTCCATAACGAACACCTTGTTCAAACATAAGGGTGTCCATATGTGCACTTGGCACCAGGACACCCTAGGTCGCAGTTCGATGATCGACTTTGTTGTTGTATCATCGGATTTGCGGCCGCATGTTCTGGACACTCGGGTGAAGAGAGGGGCGGAGCTGTCAACCGATCACCACCTGGTGGTGAGTAGGCTCCGATGGTGGGGGAAGATGCCGGTCCGTCCTGGCAGACCCAAACGTATAGTGAGGGTTTGTTGGGAGCGTCTGGCGGAATCCCCTGTCAGAAGGAGTTTCAACTCCCACCTCCGAGAGAGCTTTTCCCATGTTCCGGGGGTGGCGGGGGACATTGAGCCCGAGTGGACCGTGTTCCGTGCCTCTATTGTTGAGGCGGCCAATCTGAGTTGTGGCCGTAAGGTGGTTGGTGCCTGTCGTGGCGGCAACCCCCGTACTCGCTGGTGGACACCAGCAGTGAGGGATGCCGTCAAGCTGAAGAAGGAGTCCTATCGAGCCTTTATGGCCTGTGGGACCCCAGAGGCAGCTGATGGGTATCGATTGGCCAAGCGGGCCGCGGCTTCGGTGGTCGCCGAGGCAAAAACCCGAGCATGGGAAGAGTTCGGTGAGGCCATGGAAGCCGACTTCCGGACGGCTTCGAGGAAATTCTGGTCCACCATCCGACGTCTCAGGAGGGGGAAGCAGTGCACCACTAACACTGTGTACAGTGGGGATGGGGCGCTGCTGACTTCGACTCGGGACGTTGTGAACCGGTGGGCAGAGTACTTCGAAGACCTCCTCAACTCCACCAACACGCCTTCCTTGGAGGAAGCAGAGCCCGGGGACTCTGAGGTGGGCTCTCCTATCTCTGTGGTTGAAGTCAAGTCAAGTCAAGTCAAGTCAACAGTATTTATAGAGCACTTTCAAACAGCCATCGCTGCGATGTCACCGATGTGGTTAAAAAGCTCCTCGGTGGCAAGGCCCCAGGGGTGGATGAGATCCGCCCGGAGTTCCTCAAGGCTCTGGATGTTGTGGGGCTGTCCTGGTTAACACGCCTCTGCAACATCGCGTGGACAACAGGGAGAGTGCCTCTGGATTGGCAGACCGGGGTGGTAGTCCCTCTTTTTAAAAAGGGGGACCGGAGGGTGTGTTCCAACTACAGAGGGATCACACTCCTCAGCCTCCCTGGTAAGGTCTATTCAGGGGTGCTGGAGAGGAGGGTCCGTCAGGAAGTTGAGCCTCAGATTGAGGAGGAGCAGTGTGGTTTTCGTCCGGCCGTGGAACAGTGGACCAGCTCTACACCCTTAGCAGGGTCCTTGAGGGTATGTGGGAATTCGCCCAACCAGTCTACATGTGTTTTGTGGACTTGGAGAAGGCGTTTGACCGTGTCCCTCGGGGAGTTCTGTGGGGGGTGCTTCGTGGGTATGGGGTACCGAACCCCCTGATACGGGCTGTTCGGTCACTATACCACCGATGTCAGAGTTTGGTTCGCATTGCCGGCAGTAAGTCGGAATCGTTTCCAGTGGGGGTAGGACTCCGCCAAGGCTGCCCTTTGTCGCCGATTCTGTTCATAACCTTTATGGACAGAATTTCTAGGCGCAGCCGAAGCGTTGAGGGGGTCCGTTTTGGGGGCCTCAGTATTTCATCCCTGCTTTTTGCAGATGATGTGGTGCTGTTGGCTCCTTCAAACGGGGCTCTCCAACTCTCACTGGAGCGTTTCGCAGCCGAGTGTGAAGCGGTTGGGATGAAAATCAGCACCTCCAAATCTGAAACCATGGTCCTCAGTCGGAAAAGGGTGGAGTGCCCCCTCCGGGTCGGGGAGGAGATCTTACCCCAAGTGGAGGAGTTCAAGTATCTTGGGGTCTTGTTCACGAGTGGGGGTAGGAGGGAGCGGGAGATCGACAGGCGGATCGGTGCAGCGTCTGCTGTGATGCGGACGTTGTATCGGTCTGTCGTGGTGAAGAAGGAGCTGAGCCAAAAGGCGAAGCTCTCAATTTACCGGTCGATCTACGTCCCAACCCTCACCTATGGTCACGAGCTATGGGTCGTGACCGAAAGAACGAGATCCCGGATACAAGCGGCTGAAATGAGTTTTCTTCGCAGGGTGTCCGGGCTCTCCCTTAGAGATAAGGTGAGAAGCTCAGTCATCCGGGAGGGGCTCAGAGTCGAGCCGCTTCTCCTCCACATCGAGAGGAGCCAGATGAGGTGGCTTGGGCATCTGATTCGGATGCCTCCTGAGCGCCTCCCCGGTGAGGTGTTCCGGTCATGTCCCACCGGGAGGAGACCCAGAGGAAGACCCAGGACACGCTGGAGAGACTATGTCACCCAGCTGGCCTGGGAACGCCTCGGGATCCCCCGGGGAGAGCTGGAAGAAGTAGCTAGGGAGAGGGAAGTCTGGGCTTCCCTGCTAAAGCTGTTGCCCCCGCGACCCGGCCCCGGATAAGCGGTAGATGATGGATGGATGGATGGATGGATGGAGTTTAGTGATTATTGTTACCCTAATAAAATACATAACTGAATCAATTACTTTTCAACAGTTACAATGTTTTTTTACCTTACTTTTAATAACTAACATAAATGTTAATGTGCTTTTATTTCTACAACGCAACATTGATGTTCAGGAAAAGCAGCATGCTTACAGTTGTCAAACAGCATGTAGGTAGTAACTTCTCTGAACCTTTTCATAATAGACGGTTGCATTTTACTTGGACTGAATCTACTTTGTAGTCAAAAATCAATATAATTTTGTAAAAATAACTCAAATGTAATACAGTAATATATTTAAATTTTATGTAAATGTACTCACAATAGGACATTTCCAGGTCGTAAGAAAATTATTTTTTTCTGACAGCAGGCAGAGCTTGCACTCTCTTTTCTGTTTTCTTGCTTGACTTTGGTGGCAAATTAAAATAAGTTCAGACATCTTTTAAAAGTACAAATTTTACCACATTTGAAGTGATATGAGTTTGCTAGATATTCAAAATGGCATTTGAGTCTTCTGGATCTGTGAACGGCATACATATTTTAATTGTGTATGTGTGCGCCTGTTGTTCTTTGTCTCGACAGCAAACGTAGTTAGTGATAAGAACTGCAGCCTCCCGATAGAGGAAGCTGGGATCATCTGGGACAGTATTTGTTTTTTCTTCCTATTGCTGCAAAGACGGGTTTTCCTCAGTTTCTATTTCATCCACGTTGTAGCAGAGTTGCAGGCATTTTGCAAACAGGCCTCAAGGTAAGTCACAATCAACCAAGGTCCAGTTTACACAACAATTATGAACAGAAAACAGATAAAAAGGTGAAAAGTGTCAGAAGATCATATGAAAGTGGCACAGTTTGGGAACAAACTGGAGGAAGATGGGATTCCATAAACGTAGACACAAACAAAAATCCGTTTAAAAAAACAAAACAAAAAATTCTATTCAAAAGCGCACTGACATGGTATAAACAGAAATCTCTGGTCAAAAGAACCAGAAAAACAATACATTAACAAAAAGCGCTTGCAAAGCCAAGGAAAAGAAACAGCGAGCTATAAACGAAGTACCTAAATTCCAATTTCACGAAAACAAAAACATGGGCAGACAAAAAAAAAAAACATACTGTACTTACTTACGAGTAATGGGTCCAGCAACACCGATGCGTTGACGCACGCGTGCAGCTCACAGAGCAATCCCCGCATCGGTGCGTGTACTGCTACAAGACGATCACGTGACCAATACCTGAACTGCGTCAACGCCGCAGAAGCCCGCCAGACTTTGTTGATAAGGAAGTGCGTCGAGACACGCGATGCCGCCTGCCCTTGCTCGAATAAAAATACAGGTATATATTTTGAAAAAGGAATACACACAGATTATCAGAAAAACATGTCCGTCTGACTCGTCATGTCGGCTACGCTAGCTTAGCTGTTGTCGTAGTTCAAAGCTACTTTGATATGTTGCGTCGGCGCCGTGAAACATTATGGAGCAGCTTCCGGAGAAACGCAAAGTGTCCGCCCTGTTGAGCCATTTTGATCTCCTTTTGGAGAATAAGGTATTATTCATATCTCCTTGTCTCACCAAGTGCCTCTCGGATTTTTGACATCTTATTCCATTCCAATTCAAATGAATTTCAACGTAACTCTTAGTTGACTATTCACATATTTTATTGCAGGTGAAATGTCGAATTTGCCATACAGAAATATCATATACCAACAAAAGCACCTCTGCAACTACATCTGGCATTTGACTTATCATTATTAGTTTGTTTTTTTGAAATTGTTCTAAACACCAAATTTGTTAGGTTTGGTTTTTTAGATGACCTGTGGCAACATTTGGATGATGGGGTAGGGAGACTGGGAAAAAGTGCAACAGCAGATGCTATATCTGAGGTCCAACGATACTTGGCAGAGGGGAAAATTGTACACAGTCAAAAACCACTATTATAATTGGAAAGACCAACACACTACTTTTCCAAACCTCTCCCACCTCGCAAAGCAGTTTCCCTGTACGCCGGCATCATCAGTGCCATGCAAGCAGGGGAAATAATGTGCAAGAAACGCAACAGACTGAAATTCAAAACACTGGAGCAACTTCTTTTTCTGAATAAAAATTTGTGAAGACAAAGCCCACAAGCATCGTCATTTACATAATTTTCACATTATTCAAACATATGTTTATGTTCTCTGCGATTGGCTGGCAACCGATTCAGGGTGTCCCCCGCCTACTGCCCGGAGACGGCTGGGATGGGCTCCAGTACCCCCCGCGACCCTAGTGAGGATCAAGCGGTACGGAAGATGAATGAATGAATGAATGTTTATGTTCTGCTTGGCTCTCGACGAAGGCGGACGCTTTTTTGCTCTGCTCCTGTCCCCCCCTCACACTCCCTTACTCGCCACTCAGTCTATGTGCTGTCCTTGTCTGACTTTCCTAGCCTCCTGCTGTATTTTCATCCTAAAAACAAACCATGGAATTGGTTGGCTGG
Source organism: Hippocampus zosterae (assembly GCF_025434085.1). Classification (NCBI taxonomy): domain Eukaryota; kingdom Metazoa; phylum Chordata; class Actinopteri; order Syngnathiformes; family Syngnathidae; genus Hippocampus; species Hippocampus zosterae. Next base: position 23,015,746 of record NC_067461.1, on the reverse strand, counting down.
TGTCTCGATGCCATCAACAAAATTTTCTCGGCGAGAAGACCAGGCAGTGGGGAGCCTAATTGCCCCTCGGGTACATTTGCTGGATATGCTGCGGATATACCCTAAATCCCTGGAGGAAGTGGAGAAAGGTGTGCCTGTCAATACTGTCCGTTTGGGATGTGGAAGACATCGGCCTTCTGATAGCAGGTATGCTGCAGTTTGGTGTTAGCAGTTTCCTGATCTATCGTAAAATTCAACCGACGGGAGCGGCTCTATTGGAAGTGAATAAGCTACCAGTCTTTAAGGATGGCACGGCGCGGATGTCTGAGCTCAACTGCAAAATGGATGCGGTTTTGGAGCATCATTGCAAGATGGACAACTACTTGGAGAAATTGGGATCTGCGCTCAGAAAAGAAATTGCAGATTTGGCTGATCGACGCCATTGAAGAGACACAGACCACGGACTCAAGTCTGTCTGGAATTATTGGCAGCCGTTCCCAAAACATCTACTATCTGGACCTTTCCCGTGGAACAAAGTACGCATGGAAGCTCGTGGCCCACCATCACTTCCTCCTTCTCAGCCATTGACTGATAAGCCAGGACTCTCTCCATGAGAATACTTTGACAAAGCAGCTGCGGGGCCGAGACAAGAACGCCACTGCCACCCAACTCCAAGCCGAGGTCGACAAGGTGTCCGCCTGGAGTACGACTGCTCGACTCCGACTCAACGTGGCGAAGTGTGAGGTGACAGCCTTCACTCTTTTCGGCCACGTCGCGGTACCACCCCCCCCCAAACACCCTTCCCATTCATCCTCCCCCATAGGCTTATTCATGTGCTAGGGTCTTTTTTTATCCTGGACTTAAATTATCCTCGGAAGAAGATAGTTCGAGCTTGTTTTTTTTTTCCCTTTCCCTCTCCCGACCCAGCATTTTTCCTTCCTGAATTCTGATTGTAATTTCCCCATTGGGGGACAAATAAAGGATATCTTAATCTTAATCTTGGGGTGCTTCACACAGCGAGTACCGACAGGCCCTTTGCACTATATCCTATGTTCGGCATTGTTTTTCATGTTTCTGGTGCAAAGCATGCCTGTTCAGTGAAATTTTCGTTGCACGAACGTGTAATGACAATAAAGACAATTCAATTCAATTCATCCATCCATTTTCCGAACCGCTTGATCATCACTAGGGGGACACCCTGAATCAGTTGCCAGCCAATCGCAGGGCACACAGAGACGAACAATCATCCACGCCCACACTCACAGAGGGACAATTTAGAGCGCCCAATCAGCCTGCCATGGATGTTTTTTTTGGAATGTGGGAGGAAACCGGAGCACCCGGAGAAAACCATCACAGGCCTGGGGAGAACATGCAAACTCCACACAGGGAGCAATTCAATTCAGATTGAATAATACAATATGAATGCATAGATGTGAATGATATTGTATCCACTTCATCATCAAATCAGTCAGTTCAGTCTGTCAAGTGGGTTGCCTGCAGGGATTTTGACAGTCCAGCAGGTGTCAGTGGTCAGTGACACAGTATCAACACAATGTGTCATTGTGTCAACACGCTTTATCATGATTTGTAAGTAATACTTATAAACCGAGAGGCTAAAACGACAAATGACAATATGGAGATAACACATAAGCGAGAGCAACAACAAGATTAATAATTCAACGCAGTTGTGGCCCTTAGGAAGTCCTTAAAAACATGGCTGAACATGATGATCAAATTGGCAGCAGGTGTGCCCGCTGGAGGAAAAGCCCTCCACTGCGACTTGCTGGTGACACACAAGAACAGGATCATGACAGAAAGGATTTTTGGGGGGCTTTTTTCATGCTCCAAAGTTATCCACAATTTTTATTTTTTTTGCTTATGTTATGTTCTAATCACACACATTTGCCAAAGATGGAATCAGACAAGACAAAAAGCATGTCACTCAACTACTTTTATTGTGACATTTTTGCAGGTCCTTGTAAACATTTACATACCGTATTTTCACGACCATTCGCCGCACCGTATGGTTGGGCGCTGTCTCATTAATGGGTGCTATTTCTGTATTTTACACATAGACAAAACGCACTGTATTATTGGCCGCAGTTTTAAAGTGGTAAAACATACACCAGCTTAAACATATGGCATGCATGCGTGCACGCTAAAAACGCATTAGCTTGAAGCATACGGTAGCATGCCAAGACATACAGATACTAGCTAAAAACACGTTTTTAAAAAGGCAACGGAAGCAAAACTGAGTTCCCTTGTATCTTATATAGCCATCGTACAATGTACTCACGTTTTTCGATCAATCATCAACCAGAAATCCAAAGTCCTCATCCTCTGTATCAGAATCGAACAATTGTGCAAGTACCGGTAATCCATCAAAAACGCCGTGTTCCCTCTCGTTGTCAGAGTCACTCTCATTGCCATGTGGCTCCACAGAAATGTGCCGGCTTTGCCAAAAACTCGAACAACAGTGCAAGCAGACACGTTCGTCCAAGCAGCCACAATCCATTCGCAAATTGTGGCGTAACTCGCCCAGCGCTGCCTCTCACTCTTTGTAAAGTTGTGTTTGCCATCGATCATTCATTGTTCCCATGCCGTTCGCAACTTTACTTTGAACGCCCGGTTGATGCCGATGTCCAGCGGTTGGAGTTCTTTAGTCAAGCCTCCAGGAATAACGGCAAGCTCAGAGTTCATTTGCTTGACTTGGTTTTTCACTGCTGCTGTGAGATGGGCACGCATGCCAAAAGCATAACCGATGGCTTGAAGTTTGAACTGAGCTTCGTAGGCGTGTCTCTTTGTAGAATTTATTTTCGGGGGTTCTTAGAAACCAAAACCGAAGTTGTTTTACAACAATACACATTGCCACACTCTATACAGGTGTTGGTACCTGCTTGGGGCGTCCCTTGAGCGTCCACTTACACACCCACCCTTCACCCATTGGCCGACTTCTTTCCCGCATGCCTGTCCACAGTCACTTCCGCCTTTTCTCTATATAAACAGCGTGTCGGCTGTCAGTCAGATTTTGGAACTCAGCGCAGACACAAGACGCTCCGCATCATAAGGCGTCCTGTCCATTTTGGAGAAGATTTAAGACTTTTAATGGTGCCTTATAGTCGTGAAAATACGGTAATTTGGTATCCGTATGTGAAGTTGTGAAATGTTTTCAATTATCCAGTCTCGTAGGTGTAATGACTTGTTCCTCTTGTTTTGCTCTTTTGCAGGGGGTTTGACCTCTTCAAAGCCACTATAATGAAAAACATTAAATCACACCAACGGGCTGAGATAAAGTCCTTATCACAACTCAAGAGATCGTAAGTGTTCAAAAACCAGTATTTTAGACAGCACACTTACTTTTTTATGTACTAGAAAATATTGAAGGCTTAATTTCCTTTAAGCTTGTTGTATTTTCTTTTTGGGATGCAAAAATGACTAGGGGAAAATACAAACAAGTTGTGGACACACTTTACAGGTTGATATAGATTTCAATTGGTATTGGTGTAGCATGCCTAAACAACATAATACTGCACATTTCCATTATGAAGGAGCATTTACATTTACTAAATAAATAAATCATATCATACATATCCCACAGTGAGGGGCCTGTTTGGTGGGTGGGGCGTTAAGGTTGCACAATCAGAGTGTGCCTATGAGTGTACAAGATATGATTGACACCTTGTCAGTCATGCTTTCTGTCTCCGATTAGTTATTTTTCTGCGGGCAAACTGGTTTAAACAAAAAGTGACAGTTTGAACAAAAACAGTGGAATCCCAATTTAATGGACTAATTGGTCGGTGGGATAATTCGTTAGAGCCAATTGTCCAATAAAAGCAAGTACCGGTACTATTTTGTGGCCTAAAAATACCCATTACTGTACAGAAGTATTGTGAAAAAGCTTGAAACTGTTGAAGTTCTTTTAAAGTTTACCCTACCCGGTAATTTACCTCGCTGGTGCTTGTGGGGGGTAGGGGTGGACGTGCATGTGTGCATTCAACCAGCTGGTCACTGTCGCCGCATTTGTTCGCTTCTGTTTTTCGCCTCTGTTATGACTGGATTCCATTGATAAGGGCTTGACAAAAATAAATGACTAAATAAATAAATAATACAACTGTTTACTGTACCAAAAGTAGCATGTTTGAGCGATAATAATAATAATGCATTTTATTTAAACGCGCCTTTCATGCCACCCAAGGACACTGTACAAACAATAAGAAAATACAATGTAAAAATTTGTAAACGAGATCTATATATATATTGCGCGTCGTCCCACACGCGGTCTGTCCTTCCGTCTGTCCCTTTTCAAAAGGTACCTACTTCACCGCGCCGCTGCGCGCCGCCACTGCGCGCCGCCACTGCGCGCCGCCACTGCGCGCCGCCACTGCGCGCCGCCACTGCGCGCCGCCACTGCGCCGCTCAGGCAGTGGCTCACTACGATCGCGCGGGCATCTTAGCGAAAAAATGTTGTCTACCCACAAGCATTGCAATGAAATTGTTAGTTATTTAGTAGCGCTAAACATCTCTTTATTTTCGCGATAAGCAATGAAGATGAACAAAAAGTTGAACCAAGCAACAACACTTTTGTGGGCCGAAGGCCCACCTTACCAGCCTTCCGCAGGAACTAGCTGATGAGCCGCCCGGAGGGCGGCGAACCACCACCTTACCAGCCTTCCGTAGGAACTAGCTGATGAGCCGCCCGGAGGGCGGCGAACCAGCTAGTGTCATATAAAAACAGGACATAAAATCATGAAAACATAGGAAATGGAAGAGCTATGTGTTGTAGGCAATCCTGAACAGGTGTGTTTTTAGTCGGGACTTGAAAGTGGAAGGAGGTGTGCAGTTTTGGAGGTCCGGAGGTAGGTTGGACACATACAACAAGACAAGAACTCGCTCCAGTATAAAAACGGCAATAGATCGATAGTTCCTTTTGACGTGCGTTCCTACAACATTGCTAAGCTAATATATTTCCTTTTCATTACCTTTAATTAGAAAATCATCCCTTTAATGAGAAAGTTGCCCCACAGAGGCACGTCTGTGAGTCTGCTTTAATCTACTGTATATATTTGATCGCAGCGACTTGGGTGACTAACCGTCCAGTGTAGCACATGCACATCCAGCGTTTGAAGCTCACTTCATGAGTCTGGCATATTGAAGCCATGTCTCGGGAAATCACTGCTTGCTCTGCTAAAAATGTGGTCACGGTATAGCCCGGAGGCAAAAAAATATTATTTGAGAGGTCGGCACAGCTCGATCGCAGCACCCAACCCTCACTTGAACAGCTGTGAGTGGTTGCCGCCAACAGCTTTTTGTTGTTATCACACGAGAATGCATGCTATGCTATTTACACTTCGAATAATAGTTTAACCACCTTTTAATATTTGTCAGAATGCACAGAATTCGCTCCAAACAGCAGAAGTACAGAGATGGACATAAAGTCACTGAAGAAGACAATCAGAGTCAAAGTGCAGGTATAATCACAAGTGCAACCTGACGGACAATGGTGGAAATGTGTATGCCTTCTTAAAGCTTGGGGTCCCATTATCTGTGCGTGCCTTACATGAGTCAACAGGCTCAGAACTCCATCCCCAATTACAACACGGACACATATACTGCACTATATTCCAAGCGGACATTCTTAGTTCCGTTATGCAGTACAACAATGTGTCTCTAAAAACCTTCATTAACTATTGTTGGTGGAATAATTTTTGTCGACATCAAAAGTCCCTGTCCAGATGATTTGATAGAACAAAGAAGACTATTTATAGGATAGGAGGTAGAGCACCCCAACTCCCATTTGGGATCCAAGCTTCAAGAACACCATTTGTGTTTAAATATATGATAGTCCCTCGCTATATTGTGGCTCAACTTTTGCGGACTCGCTGTTTTTTTTCATATATTTTTTTTCAAGTGCAATTTTGCTTGCTGTTTTTTACAACCTCAAACCCCTATTTGTCCCTATCGACTTCCTGTAATTTTCACTGTAATTCTGTATGCTGTTTTTTAGAGCGTACAAACACGCATTGTACTCTGTGTACAATTGTACCCTGATTGGTTAAGGTACCATAGACCAATTTGAATCAACCTCCTCCATGCAATGTCTCCTGTACAACAATAAAAAATAGTCACAATACCGTAAGGTTATTTTTCTCAAAAAGGTTTGAAGTTTGGCATGTTCAAAAAAGAAAGAAATGTGAGAAAATGTTAATGTGAGTTTTACAGCCTTAAAATAGTTTGTATAATAATTAATTACCGGTAAGTTTACCCCACTGTACATTACAGTGATCCCGAACTTTTCTCAGGTAATATGTTGCATAATATTAACTGTGAATATACCTGTGAATTTCCACTTATTGTTTTTCTTCTTGCTTTTAATTTATGAATCTAGAATCCCTACACTCAATTCCCACCCTTTAAACACTTCCTAAATGTAAATTTTAAAATGCAAAATTAAGAATAAATAAACTTCATCAAAGTTCTTCTACTTCATCTTCCATGTAGAAGAAGAATGGTAGTTATGGCAACTAGCTTGAGTTTCCACAAGAATTTGCATTGTTAAAAGGCACATTAATCCACCATGATTGTACCTTTGGCTACACTGAGAGTCATTTCAAACCAAAAAGAAAAAAGGATGCGGACATTTCGTCATACTCGTGTGTTGCCGGAAGCAGAGCAAGCACTGCTCACATAGATTTCTGAACGCAGCGGGAATGTCTTTCAGAGCCATGATGAAGGAATGGGGATTTGGGGGGATGACGAGCTCTAATGTTCATGGTATTGGTTTTTGTAAAATAAATTTTCCCCCGAAAAAGTCAATATTTTTACTGGTCCGACATACTGTAGAAGGAAGAAAAAGTTATGGTCACAAATGGAAACCTACTCGAAAGACTAATGCTCCAGTAACTGAACCACGAAGTAGTGATGGAAAACTGCATACGGTATATATACACTCTACTGTGCTATACGTATGTGCAGTATGTACATGTTTGTGTGTGCTTGTGTGTCTTTCTAAGAAACAAAGACAGAGCGAAACAAAGAAGGCTGGTCTCAACCGTGGCTTGACCATGCGACAGGTAGAACAAATACATGGAATGCCTGTGAGAAACTCGACATCGACTGTATTTATGATTGTAACATTTACCCTAAAATGTCATCAAGAAGAGAAACCAGTAACCTAAATCTTTGACCACAGTGCTGCATTCAGGATGGTACTACCTTTTTGAATCAGACAGTGAAGGTGAAGATGAGCTGTTACCAGAGGAACAGAAGCCTCAGAAAAAGACTGCCTATCAGGTCAGACACTCTTTTGTAATTATTACTCTTTTCCGTCCACACTGACCAGCCTCAACATTGTGATCACTTACACGATATAATATCTACAAAAAAGAGGTTTAACTGCCATTGATGGCGAGAGAAGTCAGAAGCTGAATTCTTTTACCATGAGCTGACAGTGAATGAGTTAAAAATACTGGGGCAATTATAAAAATAATAATGTTCAGTTTTGATTGACGCACAGTTATCATTATGATGCAATACCATTCGATTCCCCTGCTTAATACAACCACAGCAACAACATATTCTTAAATTTAACAACTCAGACAATGTCAGTCGAGATCAAAAGGAAAGCTGTCAAGTTATTTTCTGACTCTCTTTACCATGATTAGATTATAATGAGCAAATGATAAATGTGTAAAATAAATAATAATAATAACAATAATAATAATGATGGTGACATGGTGGTTGACTTGCAGCGCCACCTCACAGTGCAGAGGTCATACGGCTCCAGTGTTCCTGTGGGGAGTTGGCTTGTTTTCTCCGTGCCTGCGGGGGTTTTCTATAGGGACTCCAGTTTCCTCCCACATAACAAAAAGATGCATGGCGGATTAATGGAACAGTCTAAATTGTCCCTAGGTGTGATTGTAAGTGTGAATGGTTGTTCGTCTATGTGTGCCCTGTGATTGGCTGTCAACCAGTTCAGGCCGTACCCCAGCTACTGCTCGAAGATTACCGGGATAGATTCGAGCATGCCCAACATCCTCTTGAAGATAAGGAGCTCAAATAAATGATGGATGAGTGAATGGACGGATGGATAATAATAATAATAATAATAATATCATAATATTACAATTAAAAAAAAATTACACTGGTCGGCTCGGCGGTACAATGGTTACCACGTCAATCTTACAGTGCATAGGTCGTGGGTTCGATCCCAGCTCCGGCCTGCCTGTGTGGAGTTTGCATTTTCTCCACGGGCCTGCGTGGGTTATCTCCGGGTTTCCTCCCACATTCCAAAAACATACAGTATATGGACAGATTAATTGAACACTCGAAATTGTCCCTAGGTTTGAGTGTGAGCGCTGATGGTTGTTTGTCTCTGTGTGCCCTGCGATTGGCTGGCAACCGGTTCAGGGTGTCCCCCGCCTACTGCCCAGAGACAGCTGGAATAGGCTCCAACCATTGTGAGGATTAGAAAATGGATGGATGGATGGATGGATGGGCATACTGTGATGTTTGGTCACAAACCCTTTTCTTCATCTGCTTGTGCCAAGCTTGTTCCTTTGTTTTGGTGATTCCACTTCCAGTGGCCTTGTTTTTGTCTGTTCCCCCCGCAACCCTTGTGAGGATAAAGCAGATCGGAAAACGGATGAATATTTAAATATTTGATCCTGCTTTTGTATTGGATATCATTATAATGTACAGTGATCGCTTGCTACTTCGCGGGTTCAGTACATCTCAGATTTTTTCAAACATTAAAAATATATATACAGGCTGTATATATATATATATTATTTTTTTTTTACATATACATGGAGTACAGTACTGTAGTACTGTATATGTTGCTCGATGTGACTCCCTGTTGTTTTGTAGCTTCTCGCGGACCGCTTGCGGACTTTAACAAAAAAAAACCCTTTTTTTTTTACCTGTTTGTTAATTGGACGCTACTTCGCAAATTTTCGTTTAGCATGGGTGGTTTTGGTCCCCATTAACCGCGATAAACGAGGAATTACTGTACCGTATTTTCACCGCACCGTATTGTTGGGCGCAATCTCAGTAACGGATGCTATTTCTGTATTTGACACATACACAAAAAGCACTGTATTATTGGGGGCAGCCAGGCATGGTAAAACATACGCCAGCTTCAACATACGGCATGCTAGGGGCGTGCCTTTAGCGTCCTCTTACATACAGTATGTTAGGGTTTGTATGTGACTCCAATAGCACGACAACAGGCATGCTACAGCACGACAACAGGCGTGCTATAGCACGACAACAGGCCTGCTAACAGTCTTTACAAAACCAACTCAGGAAAAAAGACGGGGAGTTAATAGTTCGGGGGGAAGCACGAGGAATCCACAGAGAAATGTCTGTACAAGAAACGAAAGCCTCACTCAGAGAAAAAACTGGGACTTACATAAAAGTTTGGGGAGAAGCACAAGGAATCCACAGGGAAATGTCTGTACACAGTAGTAACACAGTGTTTTCATTGATGTAGTCACTTTTCTCTCCCAGTTGGCTTATCAGGCGTGGGTGAACAATGTGAAAAGAGCTCTAAAAGATCATCAAAGAAACCGAAGATCACAGAGAAGACTTGAAATAGTTGAGGACGAGTGTGCCACACAACAGACTTCACAAGAGTTCTGCTCAGTGCCAGGTAAATATTTGCACATGTTGTTCCTAGACATTCCTGCTGGATAGTATGAGTAGAAGGGATGGACAGTTAATTTAGCAATTTTGCACATGAGAAACTGGAACGCTAGCTATGGGCCAAGCCTATATCCAAATCTCATCTTTGTTTACATTATTTCTATGTATTTAGAAAGAGCATTATGGGCCCTGTTTTCATGCTCAGCACAAGTCGAGTGCAAGACCAAGTCTAACTGCGCCTGAGTGTAGGTTTATTTTTTCATTTAGAATTTTTTTCTAGACTTTGCACTAGTACAGGGTTGGCCAACCAGTTAGAGACGAAGAGACAATTTTTTTACTGAGTTCCTGCAAAGAGCCACATCATACCCTTCCTCGCGCACGCGCGTACACACACGCACACACACACTTTTTTGGCCAAAGATCTACTTTTGAAGCGACCAACTTCTCAAGAACGACGCGATAGAGCACGTGCAAGCATACACATGCACAGTTGCACACTCGCACGCACGCACTCACGCAGGTGCCCACCAGTGCACTCGTGCACATATGCACGCACAACACGATGAGCAACAGTCGGAACGGGCCGAAAATGAATGAAAGCTCAAGATACAACCCTTTTTTTCCCCACGCATTTCCTCCTCCCACTCTTTGCGGTCGACTTGTGACCAGTTCGCTGGCTCACAATCAATTCTGATCGACGTATTGGACACCCCTGCCTTAAAATCTGAGGTAATTTGCTGACTAGCTTACCACCGTTGTTTGCGCATGAGCGGTGATGCAGTCATCTGATTGGTTGCCCTCTATGTCAATCAAGTAACGGGATTGATGATAGCCTGACTAGCTTAGCGCTTAGCGCCGTTGTTTGCGCATGAGCGGTGGTGCAGTCATCAGATTGGTTGCTCTCTTTGTCAATCAAGTAACATGATTGACAAAGTTTTTTTTGAAAAACTTGTTTGAATGGCATCGCCGCTGCCGAGGCATTTTCGACGCTTGGCGTGTGAGAGCTCGTGGCCTGCATTGAACCAGCCAAAGAGCCGATGCGGCTCGCGAGCCGCGGGTTGGCCACCCCTTCACTAGTTGTTTGCGCTAGTAGACTAGTAGAATGGTCATAATGGGGTGTCTGCGTCGTTGTACAATAGAAGTATAGAATTGAACCTTCATCTTGCAGGGGCCCAGGGTCAATGCAAAAAAGGGTTCAGGGTCAATAAACTTTCTCCTCACTGTATTAAATGTATTCTGCGTCATGTCTGTTACCAATCACAAATTTGGATTGTTATGAACGATCAGTCAAATAATCATGGGACAGTACATGACTGTATTCCCATACGTGAATACGTACGTATTCAGTACGTGAGGTTGCAGAGCTGTGAGTCGGACAGGCTTCTCTGCAGTACTGGAGCGCCGCAGGGGACTGTTCTAGCTCCATTCCTGTTCATCCTCTACACCTTGGACTTCAGACACGCCACCTTCAGAAGTTCTCCGATGACTCTGCGATTGTTGGCCTCATTACAGAGACGGACGATCTGGAGTACAGGGGACTGACGAAAGACTTTGTGGACTGGTGCCAGCAGAATCTCCTCCAGATCAACTCTAGGAAAACTAAGGAGTTGGTTGTGGATTTCTGCAGGAAACAGTCCTCACCAGCACCGATGACAATCCAGGGTATGGACATAGAGAGGGTGACCTCCTACAAGTACCTAGGTGTTCTTCTGAACAACAAACTGGACTGGTCTACAAACACGGACACCCTGATTAGGAAAGGACAGGAAACTGAGGTCTTTTGGGGTTCAGGGGTCGCTCCTTAAGACTTTCTATAACTCAGTGGTGGCCTCGGCCATCCATTATGGCATTGTCTGCTGGTGAGGCAGCATCTCAGCCCGGGACAGAAAGAGACTGGAGTGACTGGTCAGGAAGGCCAGTTCTGTCCTGGGCTGCTCCCTTGACACTCTGGAGAAGGTGGGCAACAGAAGGATGCTAACTAAGCTAAATGCTATAATGGACAGTCCCTCCCACCTTCTCCAGCCCGCCCTGACAGCACTAGGTAGCTCCTTCAGCCAGAGACTGTTACACCCGCGCTGTAAGAAGGAGAGATACCGACGCTCGTTCCTACCGACTGCTGTCAGGCTGCTGAATAAAAATAACAACAATAATAATAATAATAATAATAATAATAATAATAATAATAATAATAATAATAATAATAATTAAATGATGTGATGTGTGTGATATGAAAAACAATTGTAAATAGCACTGCGATTTATCCATTTTGTATTTATATTACACTTAATTGAACGGTGTTTGTTTGTTTTTTCTTCTTTCTTCTTTCTACCCACATTCTTGCTGCTGGAGGCTGTAAATTTCCCCAGTGTGGGACAAATAAATAATCTTAAATATGAAAGGCAGTATCGCAAAAGGGAAAAGTAACTAAAAGTTATGAGTAATACAAACACAATGGTGTTTCTGTAGGTTCAGAGGACAATGATGTGTTTGAAGATCCTCACTTGAAGGAGCCAGAGGAGTCTGGTAAGTTCATATTTACTTTTGGACCTCTTCGCTCCATCTTGTGAATGATCTTGCCTTTCTGCCTCATCAAGTAAAACATTCCTGTCTCTATAAAACAATATGCACCCTCTTGATTGATACAGTTTGGGATAGATTCCACAATATTCAATATTATTATGCATATCCGATTTAAGTTGAATAAATATTACATTCTTTGTCAACCTGGAGAAGTTTTTGCAGATATGATTTCACCGGTTTCAATCAGTGACATTAATCTGATAATTAGTTTGCCAGGCGAGTGTAACCAAAGGAAAATTGCTTTAGAAAGCTGTTGCAGATTCAACAAAGGCTGAAATGAAGCAACTGGCAACTTTTCACACTGCAGGTCAATTCTTTTTTTTTATTTAATGTGAACAGTCCAATTATGATTTTTTCTTTCTGGCATGGGCTTCTTTTGTATTTGTGGATATAAATCGGATATGCGTCTGCAGTATGAACGCTCATCTAGACACTTCCGATCTAGATGCCATCAAAAGCCAAATATGCGGAGGAGGGTGCATAGGAGATTTGTAAAAATGGTCCGTAAATCTGCTAGGTTTTGCTAACAGTGTTAATGTTATATTTCACATTCATTTAAACCCACTTGAAAAATGATGGATAAAGTGGACATTTGGTAGTAGTGATTCAGCCATGCATACAGTCTAGTAGTTTCACGCAGCAATGACATGACGTCACCTTTAGTAGCCATCTCCATCAAATGAGAAGATCAAGGAGGAACCTCCAAAATATTTCTATCTCCTACCCCCTGCCGATTGCAGATGATAAAATGAGCCCCGACAAGCTAGACCATTTTCATTTCGGTAAACACTGTGCCATGTAATGTTTTTTTTTTTTGGTGCTTGTCACTCGATGTCCTGCTTTGTGTGCTTGCATGTCACATCAGACACATTTCGTTCACATTATAAGTCGAATTTATTTTTGTAACGTGAACAAGTACATAAAAACATCGGATTCAACAAACAAACAAAAATCTGAATTGGTCACAGAAGACACCTAAAGACAAGCAGTTGACATGTTCATGCATCCCCTATGATCCCAAAACTGGGAGTCTTCAGATCTATACACACATATTGTGCCGAGAAAAAAAACTCATAAATTACCAATTGTGGGCCCGACCAACACTGAAGATTGGGTTGTATTGTTTGCTGATATATTTGGCTAAGATCATGCAGATAACCTTATGCCACTGCAGGGGTTCAGTCCGTCCAACCCCAGGACAAAGAACCCAATTTAATTTGCACTACTTTGACCTAGAAAAGGGATAGGCAACTTAAATGCTGAAGGCTACCACAATTTTTTAACAGTGCGTCTGGGGGGCCACGTAGGACCACACACTTCCGGACTACCGGCTGTCTGGGTTAGGGCTAATAAAAGTAATGGTAGCAGAGAACCCAAAAGTTGGTAGAGGTTTAAGGAATTGTTTAATGAGAGTGCGAGTCTGCTGGTTAAGGTCGGGACACAAGCATGGCTGGCAATGAGAATGTAAGGTTCTGGCTAATTGTTGGAGAGCTGACAATGTGGTAATGGAATGGCTGAATGGAGAATCAAGTGGACAATGGAGGAAATGCGGAGCAAGGTTGGGCAGAGAGGCACGGGTAGGATAACACACAAAAGGGGTTACACACAAGAGGTAATTGCTGATCAGCTGCAGGTGTGTGAAAACCTACTGGGACTCATCCCACCCAGCCTGATAATTAAAAGGAACAGACAAAAACAAGGCCACTGGAAGTGGAATCACCAAAACAAAGGAACAAGCTTGGCACAATCAGATGAAGAAAAGGGTTTGTGACCAAACATCACAGTAAGTCCATCCATCCATCCATTTTCTAATCCTCACAATGGTTGGAGCCTATTCCAGCTGTCTCTGGGCAGTAGGCGGGGGACACCCTGAACCGGTTGCCAGCCAATCACAGGGCATACATAGACAAACAACCATGCACACTCACACCTATGGACAATTTAGAGTGTTGCATTAACCTGCCACACATGTTTTTGGAACGTGGGAGGAAATTTACTGTCTGACAAATGTATTCAGAATCAGAATCATCTTTATTGGCCAAGCATGTAAAACAAGCAAAGGAATTTGTCTCCGGTAGTAGCAGGCTACCCTAGCATCATCAATAGCAAGCAACTACGATAAACAACCAGTAGTACTACCCAATGACAGCTGTGAGACAATGTGCAAAGTATCAAGCAGAGCTAAAGTGATCAGTGGTAGAATGTAACAGTTGTGCAGTTGATGCAGATAATGCAGATAATCATTGCACCATTTTAAAGTGAACACTGGCAGTATTTGTACAGCAAGTTTAAGTGTGTAATTGTACAGAAGTCCTTGAGTGCTTTAAAGTGTCTGGTGCTGTGGAATAGAGATCATTAACAATGTTTTAAGTAAGTACAAAGCTGGAGCTACAATGATTATTGCGGTAATGCTGTTCCACAGGGGTGAGCAAAATTGCAAAGAGCCGCTATACAAGTAGATTTGGGTCCGTGTTTAGGGAATGAATGGCTAGAGAGAAGAAGCTGTTTGAATGTCTGCTGGATTTGGTGCGCATGGATCAGTAGCACTTGCCTGAGTGGAGTAACTGGCAAAGGTGGTGGCCAGGGTCCAGTAGGATTTTCCGTGCCCTTGTTTTGGTTCTTGCGGTGTGCAAGTCCTCAAGAGTGGGTAGGGCGGTTCCAAGGATTTTTTCCACAGTCCTAGGCATTGTGCTTCACAGATGTCTGTTGGCGCAACATAGGCACAGACACCTGGGATGTGCTTGCAGATGCAGTGGTGTAAAGAGGGACGACGAGAGGGGAATTTTCCACCTAGAGGAAAGGAGAGTATGGAGATAGAATAAGAAGCTCGCAGTGCCCATCCTGCAGTTAGTCTTTGTGATCACCCATTGCGGTAAAATCTATCATGCCATGATTGGATTGCTGAGCCACTCAAGATGCCGTATATCGTAAAAAGGAATCATTCATGAACTACCCAGACCAAAAAAATGGATGCCTATTTTTATTATTGTTATTATTATTATTATTTTAGTGCTCTTCCATATTCCGAACACCTGCGTACATAGTTCGTTTTAAATAGCAATTAAATCACCAATTTTAAACCTGAAAAAAGACACTTTATGATAAACAAACAAAATTGATACTTTTGTCTGTACTCCAATGTTTGCCAATGTGTTTGCTGTATTATATAAGTCATATTTAAAACATTTTAGCTACCTGAGAATTCACTGTTTTGCCTAACCTAGTTTTGAAAGCATTTTTTCCTCCAAAAACAGGGGTGCCCAAACTTTTTGGACCTAAATCTACTTTTCGTTCAACCAACCTCCCAGGATCGCCCCTTACCGCGCACGTACACGCGCGCGCGGACACACATGCACACACACGCACGCACTCACACACACACACACGCACACACAAAGATACGCGTGCGCGCGCCATGATGAGAAACCAAACAGAGGCAAGTGATGCACTTTTGGAGTCTGTTGACTATCGCACTGATTGGATGATTAGGGTGCAGTGTACATTAACACAAAAAATATATTACTAACATTTACAAAGACACACAAATGTTTTTTTGTTTTTTTTCTCCTCTACACCTTTCGGATCTAATTGGGACGAGTCCTAGATCTGCCGATCGATCAGGATCGACGTAATGGGCACCCCTGATTAAGATAAGATTAAGATATCCTTTATTTGTCCCGCAATGGGGAAATTACAGAATTCAGAAAGGAAAAACGCTGGGTAGGGATCTGATCTAAAACAATGCAGTTTCTCTTCCACTTCTCTCCCACACTGTTTCTGTCTATGTTCCACAGGTCATGGAGAGATTGTTCAGAGGATCTTAGATATCATACGTTTCTTGTGGGCCATATTACTAGCGATAATGGATGGATTGACCCAGTGGCTCAACCTGCTGACTAAACAGTATAGAGAAACATCAGCTGTTCTGTGCAATGAACGTTACTTCTTCATACACAAGATACAACAAGTAACCACAATTTACGGACAATTTATCTAAAAGAAAACATATTGTCATAAGATCTCGCTGAAATACTCTCTAATTCTTGGAAAACTCCATGTTGGCAGCCTTCTCACACTCCAGCAGGCTCAATGGCTGATCAGTCTCAACGCAGTTATGGCCTCACAATGGATACCAATGCGAGACAAACTGAGACAGAGTGCTCAAATCAATACAGGTTAGTGAGGGGTTTTGGGTGGAATTAATATATATTTCCCCCCTTCCTGAATTTTGTGTTCTTTGCCCTTTTTATTTGTCACACACAAAGGTCTCAGTTCATCAAACCAATGTTAACATCAGATAGAGACAACCCAACGAAATACAAATTTGTCATTCATTTTTTAAGGCATAAAAAACCCAAACCTACCTGTCCCTATCTGAAAAGGCAATAGCCCCCTGAACCTACTAATAGGTTGTGCCACCCTTGACAGCAATAACTGAAATCAAGCATGGAATTTTGGCCCACTCTTCTTCGCAGAATTGCTTCTACTCCGCCATATCAAAGGTTTTTTTTAGCCTGAACTGCCCATTTAAGGTCACAGTACATCATCTCATTGTCGGTTGCATTTACCTGACATGGTTCCAGTGACCAAATTCCGATTATATTTTTGTTGTGTCAAAATTGAAATATTTTTTGTGTCAGGCTGAATATCCCATGGGAATACGTTTTTCACAAATCTATGGTCTCCCCAAATGTGAGTGTTGTTGGTTACATGCATTCATTCATTCATTCATCTTCCGAGCCGCTTGATCCTCACTAGGGTCGCGGGGGTTGCTGGAGCCTATCCCAGCTGTCTTCGGGCAGTAGGCGGGGGACACCCTGAATTGGTTGCCAGGCAATCACAGGGACACAGAGACGAACAACCATCCACGCTCACACTCACACTTAGGGACAATTTTAGAGTGTTTAATCAGCCTGCCATGCATGTTTTTGGAATGTGGGAGGAAACCGGAGCACCCGGAGAAAACCCACGCAGGCCCGGGGAGAACATGCAAACTCCACAAAGGGAGGCGCTGGAATCGAACCCGGTACCTCTGCACTGTGAAGCCGACGTGCTAACCACTGGGTTACCGGGCCGCCCTGGATACATGCATGTTAGCTTAATTAAAAACTCAAAATTGTCTCTCTAAAGTACCACCTTAATATTCACTAAACCAGACACTATAAATGCTGAGAAAAATGAAATAGATATCTAGAAACGAATCACCGAGCTGGACAAGAAAAAGCAAGCACTTGCTTTGGGCCTGCGAAATTGCCAAGGAGATTCCATCTGACAATTTTGACATGGATGGAGATATTATTAACGAAACTGGACAGTATGTTTTGATGGAAGATTACATTATTGACCTTGAGCAATAATAATAATAATAATAATAATACCCTTGAAATATATTTCATTTATTTATAAGCGCCTTTCAAGACACTCAAGGACACTTTACAACCAAAACAAGAACAATAAAAACACAGGTAAAATAATAAATAATAAAAGGAGAGATTAATTTAAACTGAACATGTGATTTTAAATAGTGATTTTAAATGGTTGACCCCGGCAACATCGCCGTCGCGAGGAACACTAGCCGACCCAACCAGGCCGGCCAACACGCCGTGGTCCGCGCATCGGCCGCCGTTTCTGCCATTGTCTCTGCATGGCCGGCGGGAGGACGACCAAAAGGAGGTTTTGCCCCTGGAGCCATTGAGGTGGAAGCCCCGAGGAGATCAGTGGCGGATGCACCTCCGGGAAGGACGAGGACCGACGCCTGGGAAGTGCCCGACCACCGGAAGTGGAGCCCAAGAAGCCCCGCCACCGAGCACCGCAGCAGCCCCCTCATGGGCAGACGGAGAGCGACAGGACAGTCCACAGCAGCGTAGCCCAGACACAGGCCCCGTCGACCCCCACCACAGAGGCAGAGGGGTGGAGAAGGCACAGGGCCCCGTCCGACAGCCGAACAGGCAGGACGCCGCGACAGCACGAACAAGGACAACCGTGCGACGAAAGATGGTCCAACACCACAACGAATTGCAACAGGAGTTTAGGGTTTCTCCCATGACTGTAGAAGTAAACCGTAGAATAAACCGTAGAAACGACAGTAAACCGTAAAAAACGTTTTAAAAAAAAGAAGAATTGCGGGTGAGCAGCGGCAGCCAGACGCGGCAGCCAGACATGCCAGCGTTCACTCAACCCGGAAGTAATTACAACCAGTAACCAGTGTTCCAACCGGATGAAAAAAAATGACATGACTACTTGATACAATGTTTGCCTTTAAACAGCTACAGACAGCCTATATTGACGAGAAAAATAGACGGCTTGCACTTATGGAATGCCCGCAGTAGAATTACTTGTGAGTGAAATCCATGCTAAAATTGATTTTTGGAATCAGTTCTTTCGATGAATGGAGTGGACCAGACCTCTCAAGTCGGTTTCATTTCAGTTGGAATGAGAACAAAAAAATCAATGTATAAGCTGGTGAGTCGTGAAATATAAACCACTTTATCCTGCTTTTCACATCAGGAATGATCAGATGGCTAACATATTGGGTTTTTAATATCAATGATAATGACAAATTGAAAGGTGAGCATTTGAGAAAATTATCATATTTCCTGAGTTACACAAAGTCATTCAACTCCTTGAGTATTAACTCCTTGAGGATTATTATGTAACAAATGAATCATCGAAACATCCATCCATCCATTATCTCAACCGCTTTACCTTTATGAGGGTATGCTGTAGCCTATCCCAGCTGTCTTCGGGCAATAGGAGGGGGACACCCTGAACTGGTTGCCAACCATTTGCATGCTTTATTGTTTATTTGTTTATTTTGTTAATTTGAATGTACTCTCTGTGTGCTTGATTCCATGAGCCTCTTGGAGGAGACCCGAATTATGGAAGACTTGTCTCCTCCTAGACCACAACTTAACAGCACAGCAAAACTCTTGAGTCCTGAAGTCCCGCTTGACAGCAACGACTTGATACCTGATTCCCAATTTATACAACACAGACACTCCAGAACAGCAAGTGAAGTACTTGGAGACAGGTATACATACACACAGACACACAGCCACACACACACACACACACAGCTCAAATCAGGGTTGGCGGTGACCAGACTGGTGGGCCTCCTGGATACCAGCTACACAGCTAGACACAGGTCCATTCAGGAGGATCATCATGTGGGGCCCACATGTGAAACGGAAGCGGCTGTATGGTGTGCGCTGCTTGAGCAGGTTCAAAAGTAGACACATGTTCCGCAGCCGGAGCGAGGTCGGGTTGCTGCAGCAGGATGTGTGCTGCTGAAACGAATGTCACGTGTCCAGTGATAATTTTACAGTTTGAGCCCTGCGAGTCCCAGGGACTCTCTGATCTGAAAAGTATGAGTCCCATTTTTTGGTTTGGTTTGTTTGTTTATTGAACATAAAACATATACAGTAATAATTTGACAGAAAATAAGCTAGATAAAAAAGTAAAAGAAAGAAATTACCGGTAGTCTTCATTCAACACAGTTATTATGTTCAAGGGAGTAGGATGAAGTAAAAAAACGTATCTAGTCCTACCCCGTTATGTGTTTATATCTACTAAATCATTTTTATATCAATCAGAAAAGAAAAAGTAAGAAGAAGTCTCCATTAAGGCTCATACTTTACCCTTAACCGTGATATTTTCACAACTTTTGGTTTGTATCGGGATTATATACATCCTCACCCTGGCACTCTTGTGTCAATTTTCTCTTGTATTCATAATGGATATTGCAATACCTTTCTCTATTTATCAACTTAGTTCTGATTTATCATTATATTTAATGTTTAGAATTTATCATTTTAACTCTGATTGGTGTAGGTTGTTTGTACTATTTTTTTGAATTTGTTTTTGAACTCAGCAAGCGATTTACTCATTTTTAGGTCCGTTTCGAGATTATTCCACAGATTAACACCTTTGCTAGATACACTTCTTTGCTTGATGTTTGTTCTTGTTTTGAGTTTTTTGAATAAGTTGGTACCTCTTAATTCATAGTTGCTTTCTCGAATTTCAAAAAACTTCTGAATGTTTTGGCAGAGCAGGTTATTGTGTGCTTTGTACATTAATTGGGCGATTTCAAAGTCAACCATGTCATAAAATTTCATCGTATTTAATTTGATAAATAGTGGATTTGTGGGTTCCGTATATTTTGATCTATTAATAATTCGAATTGCTTTTTTTTGTAGTTTGAGAATAGGGAGTGTGTTTGTTTTGCAGGCATTTCCCCATATTTCCACACAGTAGGTCATGTATGGTAATAATAATGAAGTGTATAATGTGTACAAGGATCTCTTATTTAGCACTTCCTTGGTTTTGTAGAGGATCCCTACGGTCTTGGCTATTTTTCTTTTTACGTTATCGATATGTGGTTTCCAACATAGTTTTGAGTCTATTACTAATCCGAGAAACTTGGTTTCATACGCTCTTTCTATTTCAATTGAGTTTACCATAATTTTAGCTTGGTGTTTGATTGGTCTTGTGCCAAAAACAATTGACTTCGATTTTTTCAGGTTAAGTGACAATTTATTTCTGTCGAACCAGTTTTTTAATTTGTTTAATTCATTTTCTACGGTTGTCAGGAGCTGTTTCAGATTTATTCCAGAACAGAAGAAAGTTGTATCATCAGCAAATACGACACATTTAAATAGTTTTGAGACCTTGCAGATATCATTTATATATAAGATGAATAGTTTTGGACCCAGCACTGACCCCTGAGGTACTCCGTGAGTGATTTTCAGTTGATTCGTTTTTTTATTGTTGAGTTGCACGTACTGATATCTGTTTTCTAAATAACTTTTTATCCATTTATAAGCTACACCTCTAATGCCATATCTTTCTAGTTTTTTCAATAATATACTGTGATCTATTGTGTCAAAAGCTTTTTTTAGATCTAGGAAAACCCCAACAGTAAATTCTTTGTTGTCTATATTAGTGGCTATTGCTTCCACAAACTCCATAACTGCCATTGAGGTGGTCCGTTTTTCCCTGAAGCCATATTGATTCTCACTTAACAGCGCATGCTTTTGTATAAAACTATCAAGTCTGCGAGAAAATAGTTTTTCTAATATTTTTGAAAATTGTGGTAGTAGTGATATTGGTCTATAATTTGTAAACAGATGTTTTTCTCCACTTTTATAGATTGGAATAACTTTAGCAATTTTCATTTTTGATGGAAAGATACCAGCTTTGAATGACAGGTTGCATATGTGTGTGAAAGGTCGCACTACATATTCTATAATCTGCTTGATTATTGTCATATCAATATTAAAGCAATCAGTTGACTTTTTATTTTTAAAAGTTTTTATAATATTTGATACTTCTTCTTGTTTTACTGCAGTAAGGAACATCGTGGAGGAGTTTTTTTCTACGTATCTATCCACTTCAAACAGGTCTGTTGGATCAGGAATTTGTTTTGCTAGGTTACTGCCGATGTTGACAAAATACTCATTAAATTCAGTTGCTATTTCTGCAGTTTTTTCCAAAATAGTATTTTTGCCTTTGATAAAATACTCTGGATAATCCATTTTTTTAGGACTATTTCTGATTACTTGGTTAAGTATTTTCCATATTTCTTGTGTGTGACCTTTATTCTGCTCTAATAGTGCATGATAATGATCTCTTTTACTGGTTCTTATAATATTTACTAGTTTATTTTTATAGGTCTTATATTTTTTTTCTGCTTCTTCAGTTCTGAATTTTAAAAACAATTTATATAAATTGTTTTTCTTTTTACATGCGTTTTCTATGCCTTTCGTTATCCATGGCTTACTTGGGTCTTTATACTTTTTGGAAACTTTAGTTAATGGAAAATGTTTATCATATAAGGAGATTATGGTAGACTGAAATACTTCAAACGCTGTATTTGGGTCTTCCTTTGAGTAGACCTCGGTCCAGTTTTGTTTTTCTAGGTCTTGCTTAAAGGCATCGATTGAACGTTGGGTTCTTAGTCTTATTTCTGTTATACGAGTTGTTGATTTAGCTTTTCTATCGAAATAATTATGAAAAACTGCAAAAACAGGCAGGTGGTCACTTATGTCATTAATGAGAAGTCCACTTTCCATTTTATGATCAATCTTATTTATAAATATGTTATCTATTAATGTGGCCGTTTCAACTGTTATTCTGCTAGGTTTCAGGATTACTGGGAAAAAGCTGTTGCTGTACATAGTATTTATGAAGTCAGTTGTTTTTTTGTGTCTATTTGGGTTTAATAAGTCAATGTTAAAGTCACCACATATTATTCGTGTTTTCTTATCGTTGTAGTAACTGAGCATATCTGTTAGTTTTTTATTTAATTTGTCAATACATGTTCCTGGTGTCCTATAGATGCAACTTATGATGATATTTGATGCCTTTTTATTGTGTTGTCTTCAAAGGGTTGGAAGTTCATGTTTTTGGGATGTGAATTTCCCGCTCCCACACGGTCGTCGATGGCTCCCTCACGGCCGTCGTTGGTTCCCTCGCTGTCGTCGCTCGCTCTCTCGCCGTCATCACTGGGTCCCTCGTGGTCACTGGCTCCCTTGCGGTCGTCGCCGACTCCCTCACGCTCGCCGGCTGGCTGCTTCCCGGCTCTCTCACGCGCGCTGGCTGGTTGTCTCCCGGCTGCCTCAGGCTCGCCGTCTCCCGGCTCCCTCGCGGTCACTGGCTCCCCTGCAGTCGTCGCTGGTTTCCTCTCGGTCATCTCTGGCTCCCTTGCGGTGGTCATTAGCTCCCTCACGGTGGTCGCAGGCTGGTTGTCTCCAGGCTTCCTGACGGTCGCTGGCTTCCCTGCAGTCGTCGCTGGCTTCCTCGCGGTCATCACTTGCATTTAGAGAGTCCCAAATTTCGAATTCTGAAATAGTCTACTTATTCAATTGCATATAATAATAACACAAACAACAACAATATACATTGATAATAGGTTTATTTCTTATAAACAAGTGCTGCAAAAATTTCAGGCATACAAGATTTGCTGAGAAATAGGTTCTTTTTTCATCCCATGGTTCAGTCTTTGAGTTCATAAATTGTCCTCTCTTTACTCTGCTTCCAATGATGCAAGGCTTTCTCAAAGTCAACTTATCATCGCAAAAACTATCCAACTTTAGCTGCTTCCTCTGAGATATCTCCGCAATAAACCTTCGCAGCACTTGTTCGCAACACTTGTTTTAACGTTACACAACTTGGCAATTGTCTGCCGATCTCGCCAATCTCGTCTCACGAGAATGAAAATCTCATCACATGAGATTACTTATCGCAAGATCAAAACAGGAATGGTGGCGACTGTCAAACTGAGATAGTTGCTGGAAAAAAGATGTACCGTAGTTTTTTTTGGTTTTGACTGAGAAATTTACTTGCGTCCCAAAACCGCACATTATTTGGAACTGTGCGTCCCGCGGGAAAATTATGCGTCTAGGACGCGAGACGCAGAGGTAACGAGATGGCTGGTGTCTGCTGCAAAATGTGCGCTGCTGGAGCAAAGGATGGGTGTCAGCTGCAGGATGTACGCAGCTGCAGCAATGTCGGTGGTGGCCGCAGATGAGAATACGTCTCCTTTGTTTCTCCTGCCTACACGTCCCCACATGTTTGGGAACATTTAACAAGTTAAAATTGTCAGTCAACGGCATAAATCCCAGTGGGTCATTGCTAGCGAATGGGGGCTGATGGCGCAACTGAAGTGTCTGAAGTCTCGCTCAGTGTTTGGGTCCACATAACAAAAACTTCACGGAAAGTCTAAAGAGATTCTTGTTCTCTTTATAACCACACTGCTAAACCCTGGTGGGACGAAAAAAGACGTGGACAGGACAGTTATTGTTTGTAGAAAAATATATATTTGGACAGAAAAAGGAAAGAAAAGAAGAGACACATACAGATTGATGGAGAGCATGTCCGTCCGACCTCGAGCGTCGTGTCTACTCAACTAACTAGCTTAGCTGTTGTCATGGCAAGGCTAGCTTAGCTGTTGTCGTAGATCAAAGCTCTTCGGTGTGTCACGTCCGTTGCGTCAGCACTGATTGGTGGAAGCCAAAAGACGTGCGTGCGTACACGTCCGCACTGATGCACGCACAGCGGAGAGCAGCGGACTATTGACTGCTGAGTCGCGCTTCACTCGAGTGGCGTCGCTATAAGTCGACCGTTTATCAAACACCTAAACATAGTGGGTGCAAACCTGGACAGGAACTCCATGATTTTTTTTTTTTTACTCTGCAATTGCAAACAGAGATTGCTGCACCAAGAGAAACACACAACTGAGAAAATCTTGATGTTCTTGATCCAGAGCACAGCATTTCCTCCAATGAAAATGAGACGTGAGGCCTGTTCAATGACACATCTGAATGTACTACATGTAAAAGGCAAAGACGAGCCTGCAACCGAAGAAGAAAATCACAGTAACAAAGAAAGACAGTTATGAAGCACTCACCCCAAATCACCTACTACTGCTATAGATGAAGCCATTTCTACTGTGCGGCTTTTCGAGAGTGATGACCTCTTATCTCGAAGGAGATGGAGGCAGGTCCAATACATGGCAGACCTATTATGGAAGCAATGGGCGAGAGAATATCTGCCTTAACTCCAACAATGACAAAAGTGGTGACATCTGTGTGATTGTGGATGATACTCCACCAAAACAAATCTTGGGTTATGGGCAAAGTCATCGATTACTCTGGCAGACTATGGATTTGTTCATCGTGTTTGCATAAAAACCAAGTCCAGTGAACTGGGGCAGTCCATTACCAAGGTCTGTCTCCTCCCGGAGGCTGTAGAGTGACCTGCTAGGATGG
Source organism: Hippocampus zosterae (assembly GCF_025434085.1). Taxonomy (NCBI): domain Eukaryota; kingdom Metazoa; phylum Chordata; class Actinopteri; order Syngnathiformes; family Syngnathidae; genus Hippocampus; species Hippocampus zosterae. Next base: position 22,990,778 of record NC_067461.1, on the reverse strand, counting down.
ACCAAACTGTTGGCTGTACATGCTGTGATGTTGTTGTAATTGTTGCGCGGCATGGAAAACAATTAGGGGACGGGTTATATATGAGTCCAGAGCTCAGAGCAATATCATTGTTTATGCCAGTTATGTTATTGTTTGACCCACTTGTCTCGCGCCACCTACCTCTCTGAGCTCATCCGTCCCTACACACCCGCCTCAGGTCTGTGGACCAGACATTATTAGAAGTACCAAGAACTAAACTGAGGCTCAGATGGGATCGAGCCTTTTCTGTTGCTGGTCCCTCTCTCTGGAATGATCTCCCACTGAACATTCGGCAAACCTCCTCGCTGCCCATCTTTAAAAGCCCTCCTCAAAACTCACTTGTATTTTTTGTCATTCGACTCAGCATGACTTAGATTTGTTCTTGGTTTTACTGTTTGGTGCTTTCTACCGCCTTTATTACCGATTTGTCTTACTGTTTATTGTGCATGTTAAATTGCTCCATGTACAGCACTTTGTATGCAACGATGGCTGTTTGAAAGTGCTCTATAAATACTGTTGACTTGACTTGACTTGACTTGATGTAATCTCATATTGAGTAAGGCAAGGGGCTTTCATCTTGGGCATTGTGTGGGAAAAAAAGCTCAGTCAGGCAGTGTTCATCTGAGAGTTTTGCCAACTTAGGGATGCTTGAGTCCATGGCGGGTCATCGAACAAATCCACACGGCCCACAGACTTAAAAAAAAAAAAAAGATAAATAAGTAAATACATCTAACAAACATTTTACACGCAAAAACAGATCATCTAAATGTTAGGAGATAGCCTCGGTCTGTCCAAACTCAATAAAAGACCAAAAGGGCAATTACAACTTGCCACACCACATTTCAGTTAGATAGCTCGCATTATAACACATAGTGTATGACAAAGTGATACGACAGTAGTGACTGAATTATCCACAACTTTCTGCATTAGGCATTTGTGTTCTGTGATACTACTTTAATTACATTCAGTGAAATGGAGCGCATCATCAAGTCATAGCATATTAATTACAGTGAAATCCCTCTCTAATGTTGAACAAATATGTAAACCCCTGCTCCCATGCTTGTCGAGGTAAAGCGTCATAGGAAGGAATAAAGGACGGAAGAATTAAGATTTCTGTGGTATCGAAGATCAAGTGTGACAGAACAAGTGTTCCACCAAACACATGTAATATTTTAGGGATATTGTTTTATGTTAAAATAAGAGCTTCTTTGGAATTCATGATGTCTGGATGAGACAGAGGCAAAGGTCATATTTTGTGTTCCTTATTATGCGAGTCTGTTTTCTTCACCAGGAACCATTAGTCTTCGTGGGCAGAATTGTTCCGATTATTCTGAATGGCCTCCAGCCTATGTTGATATTGGAGGATAAAGCTAAAATCAGTTACTTCTTTCTGCTTTTAGCAACACCCCCTCAACTCTCTCACCCCTTGCTGCCATAATTTTCAAGTCAATCTTGTACTCTTGTGATTTTTTTTCCTCTCAGTGAAAGCTTTGCTGGGAACTAAATGTTTCAGTTTTATATTTGAGTAAAGGATGACTATGTCTACCACCTGTGTGTGACATTGTGTTTTTTCCCCCTAGGCACTTCTTCATTGAAGAGCTGGAAGAGAGCATAACGTTCTACAACAACCAAAACCGCATGCTGAAGCTCTTGTTTGCCACGCACAATCTGCTGGCAGCCAACTCAGACCTAGTTTGTTATTTTATCATTATTTTGAATAATGTGGTCAGTGCCTCTGTGATATCACTTGTACTGCCGATTACGGTCTTTCTATGGGCTATGTTGACTGTTCCAAGACCGACGAAAATTTTTTGGATGACTGCCATTATCTACACAGAGGTATGTAATGTCTAAAAAAATCGGTCAATGCATAACGTAAAATACAGTTTTTAAATTGGAGATTTTTATTTATTTATTAAGGACCAATTATAATTTAAAGCTACCTGGCCCTGTCTGAAAATGTATTTCCCACCCTTGCTAAATCACCAATTTCTTGTGGCTCATTACATTTATGGGGGAAGCTGTTTTCATTTGAACTGACCACAACAAACCTTATTACCTCAGACACATTCAATCAAGGGTGACCCAGTGGTTGACTGGTGAGCATGTCGGCCTCACTGTACAGAGGTTCAGGGCTCGATTATGGCTCCAGACTTCCTGTGTGGGGTTTGCATGTTCTCCCCGTGTCTACGAGGGTTTCCTCCCACCTTCCAAATATATGTGTGGCAGGTTAATGGAGCTATTCTTCAAAACTGCTATTTTCCCTATTGCAAATTGACAGCAAAAGTTAGTTCAACATGCAAACGTGGAATCAAACATCTTTGCAAATTATAAACCAATAAATGAAAAACTGCTTTTTTGATGTGCACAAATGACACAATGGTGTGAAGATTTAAGATGTTTTGAGAATTTCAATTCTGATCTGAGAAATTGACCAAAGTGACTGAAAAAAACTGTGATTGAACATGATGGGGGAACAATGTCAAACAAAAGTGATTACACATTATAAGTCATGTTGCAGTTGAAACAAATGCATAAATTCATGCTGACATGGTGTGGTGCCCTCTAAAGGAAGTAGATTAACAAAGAAATATGTCTGGGTGTCTATGCCTCTCTCCAGGTGATGGTCGTGGTAAAATACCTTTTTCAGTTTGGATTTTTTCCCTGGAACAGTGTTTATGAGATAACTTTAAATGAAGACAAGCCTTTTTTTCCACCTCGCATCCTGGGTGTGGAGACGACTGACACCTATATAAGATATGACCTCCTTCAACTCCTGGCTCTGTTCTTTCATAGATCTTTGCTCATGGTGAGTCATTTATTGGAATTCTAAAGTTTTCCTCACAAAGTCAAGGTATCTTTTTTACAATGCATTTAGGATTCTATTTGTCCAACTCTTGTAATACTGAAACTTATCAACCTCACAGCGACACGACATGGAAGATAAACTGGAAAATCAATTGTTCATTGTTCTAATTTGAGTTTCAGATCCAGTTGTAAATTGCCTGGAAATTAAAGCTTGAATGTTGATTGCTTATCTCATTCTCATCTTTTGATTTTAAACCCAGCTCAGCTCAAGGCAAAGCAAGACAAGCGTCTGAAAAAGAAAAGCTTTTTTTAAACTTGAATGCATACTGTACAGTTTATACCACAGACACATTTAAATGGTGCACACATGCGGTCAAAATAATGCAGATCTGAGAGTGGCTTGTTTCATACTTCGAGAGCAATCGGAACATCATGTTAATATGATGTAACATATGACTGGAAAAAAAAGCTTTTGCTTATAAACAATCCTAGGTTCTCTTTGGCGATTCAGACCATGTCTCTTTACTCTACTGTACTCATGAACGACTTGTCACATAATGATCTTAACCCTTTCATGCCCTCTGGAACCTGATAAGATGATCAGCCGTCCACTGAAAGGTTTAAGTTACTGCAAGTAAACTTGAGTGATATGTTACAATGTTAGTCAATCCCCTTTGAAACTTTTGAAAGCAAAAGCTGTCGATTGGCTTCTTGTCTCATGAAACATTTTTCATGATGACAGATCAAGAACCAAGGATTTGTGTTTTGTATTTTGTACACTTTTTGATATATCCCCCATGCCCTCCAAATTATAGAATTTAGGAAGCTTTTGACTTTGGGCTTGCCCAATATGTCAAGCGTTGCTCTCACAGGATCTTTATATATTGTGTGTGAAAATAGCGTTATGGCTTGTGGGACCAAAAAGACCCCTTAGTGGAACAAAGTAACTCAACGGGTGATGATAAGGAGGAAAAAGGCAAAAACAAGGACGCCCGATTGAACTCTGTGTCTACCACCGAAAATCTAAATATCACAGACCTGGAAAAACAACAAAAGGTATGTGGGAATAAGAGCAACTAAAAACTATTACGGACATGGACCACTTGAGTGGATTTTTTAGGCATTTAACGAGGTTTCTGTCCAGCTCTTTCCAGCTGACTCAGCAGCATCCCTGGACAGACAAAGTGTTTCAGGACTGATTCATTCCAAAAGGCTGAAAAAGGATGATGGTTGTGGAAGCAGAGAAGAGGTCTTTGAGGAAATCACACAGAAAAGCAGTGGCCTCCACTTACGCAAGAAACCCAAAGAACTTAAAAAACAGACCTGTCAAGGTTTGTGCAGTATGGAATTGTACTTAACAGACAGCATATAAATGTAGTTTTTTTCCAGATAAACACGTGAAATGTATAATATTATTACTCTCAGCAATAACTCCTATGATATGTGTGACATTTTTCCCAATTGTTCGGAATTTACTTTTGTGACACATCGGGATTGTAATAATTTTGACTCAGTTCATGGACTTTAGTTCATCTTAAACTGCTTGGACAGAGCAAAGTCAGTTTTGTTGCTACATAACCGTCATCTTGGTCTGACAGTATTCTAGAATGTAATTTGTCTGTCTGCTATTTGTTTCTATTTTTTTTTTTTGTTTCATCCATATGTGGCTGTTATTACCATTCCAGTGAAGCCCACCACTGAGAACATGGAACCCAGCAAAGACCTTACGACAAGGAAGAGGAAAGTCAGAAGGAAAGAGCGAGCCAGCAATAGTATACAGGCTGTCATACGCAAGCTAAAACAAGCATTTATCTGCAGGTTGGTGAACACAATCAACCTATTCCGTGACTCGACTCTTCTATGTGGAAGGCCTTTGAGTGGCCAGCCCAATATCCATATACAGTACATGTGTATATATAATATATATCGGAGTAGCCCCCACCCCAAAACATACAACAAATATACAACTAAAGTACAGCATAGTTGTACTTTTAATTCACTTTCACCATGTGGCATTGTATTACAAATAATGCTCCTTTGCTTGGAATCATATTCAAATGTAAAGACCTAGAAATAATGAATATAAATATTGGGTCATAATAAACATTTGATGTCAAATGAAAATATTTGCAAATATAAAGAAATTGACCTCACTGTTCCAATACATTTAGAAGGAAGTGTAACATGTCTGCCTCTTTTGGCCAGAATCCGGGGACTTTTAAAGCCCATTCAGGGTTTCTTCTTTGATACTCTCCAAGCTGATGATCGTGTTGCCACTGATGTCTACGCACTCATGTTCCTGACTGATGTTATTGACTTCATCATCATTGTCTTTGGATTTTGGGCTTTCGGGGTAAGTTTTCCATCCATCTTCTTCAACCTACTTCTGGTCACTGTGGCAGAATGCACTTCAGAGGCACCCTTCCCCACTGGGTTGTGTGTGTGTGTGTGTGTGTGTGTGTGTGTGTGTGTGTATGTATATATATATATATATATATATATATTAGAGCTGTCAGTTGAGCACATTATTATCAGCATTCATTTAAATCAATTTTAACGTTATTAAATTTTTTATCGCGAGATTTACACAGCAACACGTCACAGCGGATGTTGCGTTGGTCTATAAATAATCCGGAAACAAAACAACAAGCGCGCTGCACAGGTCCACGCCCATGTCTGTTTTGGTAGCCACGGCAGCGCGAGACACCGAAAACGGATACTTAAAGAGTTTATTAATTGAAAATTTACTTTTAAAATTTTGCCAGATGGTTCCACTGAAAAGACCAAAGTTACCTGTATGTTTTGCAGTCATAAACTGAGCTATCATCGTAGCACGTCGAGTCTGAAATACCACTTAATGGCCAAGCACACAGCTGATTTCTCCGCCCCCTTGTCTAAGACAGACAGCTATGGATAATTTCAAAGCGAAGAACATGGATAACACGACGAAAAACAAATTTTCTGAAGCCTTCGCTAAATGTATTAAACTGTGGAAAACGAATTAAACAAATGAAAAAATTGGTTCGACAGGAATAAATCTCTAAATTTGAAAAAATCTAAGTTTATTGATTTTGGCACGAGACCAATCAAACACTAGTTTAAATAAAGGTAAACTCAATTGAAATAGAACGAGTTTATGAAAATAGGTTTCTTGGATTAGTAATAGATACGAAACTATCCTGGAAGCCACACATAAACAACGTTAAAAGAAAAATATCCAAAACTATAGGGATCCTCCACAAAACTAAAGATGTGCTGAATAAGAGATCTTTGTACACATTATATGAAATGTGGGGAAATGCCTGTAAAACCTGCAAAAACCTGTAAATCCTGTTTTAATTGATGAGATCATTAAAACAGGAAAAAAGGAAATTCAGAAACGATATAAAATGTGCGTAATCGCGATTAATTGGGCGTTAATTTTAGTTAATTATGACAGTTGGGTTTTTAATCACCTCTCCGTGAGCCGTCACCTTACCGTGGTGGAGGGGTTTGTGTGTCCCAATGATCCTAGGAGCTAAGTTGTCTGGGGCTTTATGCCCCTGGCAGGGTCACCCATGGCAAACAGGTCCTAGGTGAGGGACCAGACAAAGCACGGCTCACAAAGCCCCTTAATGACAAATAAAATCGATGGTATCCAGTTTCCCTTGCCCGGACGCGGGTCACCGGGGCCCCCCTCTGGAGCCAGGCCTGGAGGTGGGGCTCGTTGGCGAGCGCCTGGTGGCCGGGCCTACACCCATGGGGCCCGGCCGGGCTCAGCCCGAAGAGGCAACGTGGGTCCCCCTTCTCATGGTCTCACCACCCGTGGGAGGGGTCAAAGGGGTCGGGCTGGGCGGCAGCCAAAGGCAGGGACCCTGGCGGTCCGATCCTCGGCTACAGAAGCTAGCTCTTGGGACATGGAATGTCACCTCTCTGGCAGGGAAGGAGCCCGAACTGGTGTGTGAGGCAGAAAAATTCCGACTGGATATAGTCGGACTTGCCTCCACACACAGCCTAGGTTCTGGTACCAGTCCTCTCGAGAGGGGTTGGACTCTCTTTCACTCTGGAGTTGCTCACGGTGAGAGGCGCAGAGCAGGTGTGGGCATACTTATTGCCCCCCGATTCAGTGCCTGTACATTGGGGTTCACACCGGTGGACGAGAGGGTTGCATCCCTCCGCCTGCGGGTGGGGGGACGGGTCCTGACTGTTTGTGCATATGCACCAAACAGCAGCTCAGCATACCCACCCTTTTTGGAGTCCTTGGAGGGTTTGCTGGAAAGTACTCCTGCTGGGGACTCCCTTGTTCTACTGGGGGACTTCAATGCTCACGTGGGCAATGACAGTGAGACCTGGAGGGGCGTGATTGGGAGGAACGGCCCCCCCGATCAGAACTCGAGTGGTGTTTTGTTATTGGACTTCTGTGCTCGTCACGGACTGTCCATAACGAACACCTTGTTCAAACATAAGGGTGTCCACGTGTGCACTTGGCACCAGGACACCCTAGGCCGTAGTTCGATGATCGACCTTGTGGTCGTGTCATCGGATTTGCGGCCGCATGTTCTGGACACTCGGGTGAAGAGAGGGGCGGAGCTGTCAACTGATCACCACCTGGTGGTGAGTAGGCTCCGATGGTGGGGGAAGATGCCGGTCCGTCCTGGCAGACCCAAACGTATAGTGAGGGTTTGTTGGGAGCGTCTGGCGGAATCCCGTCAGAAGGAGTTTCAACTCCCACCTCCGACAGAGCTTTTCCCATGTTCCGGGGGAGGCGGGGGACATTGAGCCCGAGTGGACCATGTTCCGTGCCTCTATTGTTGAGGCGGCCAATCTGAGTTGTGGCCGTAAGGTGGTTGGTGCCTGTCGTGGCGGCAATCCCCGTACTCGCTGATGGACACCAGCAGTAAGGGATGCCGTCAAGCTGAAGAAGGAGTCCTATCGAGCCTTTATGGCCTGTGGGACCCCAGAGGCAGCTGACGGGTATCGACTGGCCAAGCGGACCGCGGCTTCGGTGGTCGCCGAGGCAAAAACCCGAGCGTGGGAAGAGTTCGGTGAGGCCATGGAAGCCGACTTCCGGACGGCTTCGAGGAAATTCTGGTCCACCATCCGACGTCTCAGGAGGGGGAAGCAGTGCACCACTAACACTGTGTACAGTGGGGATGGGGCGCTGCTGACTTCGACTCGGGACGTTGTGAACCGGTGGGCAGGGTACTTCGAAAACCTCCTCAACTCCACCAACACGCCTTCCTTGGAGGAAGCAGAGCCTGGGGACTCTGAGGTGGGCTCTCCTATCTCTGTGGTTGAAGTCACCGATGTTGTTAAAAAGCTCCTCGGTGGCAAGGCCCCAGGGGTGGATGAGATCCGCCCGGAGTTCCTCAAGGCTCTGGATGTTGTGGGGCTGTCCTGGTTGACACGCCTCTGCAACATCGCGTGGTCAATAGGGAGAGTGCCTCTGGATTGGCAGACCGGGGTGGTAGTCCCTCTTTTTAAAAAGGGGGACCGGAGGGTGTGTTCCAACTACAGAGGGATCATACTCCTCAGCCTCCCTGGTAAGGTCTATTCAGGGGTGCTGGAGAGGAGGGTCCGTCAGGAAGTCGAGCCTCAGATTGAGGAGGAGCAGTGTGGTTTTCGTCCCGGCCGTGGAACAGTGGACCAGCTCTACACCCTTAGCAGGGTCCTTGAGGGTATGTGGGAATTCGCCCAACCAGTCTACATGTGTTTTGTGGACTTGGAGAAGGCGTTTGACCGTGTCCCTCGGGGAGTTCTGTGGGGGGTGCTTCGTGGGTATGGGGTACCGAACCCCCTGATACGGGCTGTTCGGTCACTTTACCACCGATGTCAGAGTTTGGTTCGCATTGCCGGCAGTAAGTCGGAATCGTTTCCAGTGGGGGTAGGACTCCGCCAAGGCTGCCCTTTGTCGCCGATTCTGTTCATAACCTTTATGGACAGAATTTCTAGGCGCAGCCGAAGCGTTGAGGGGGTCCGTTTTGGGGGCCTCAGTATTACATCCCTGCTTTTTGCAGATGATGTGGTGCTGTTGGCTCCTTCAAACGGGGCTCTCCAACTCTCACTGGAGCGTTTCGCAACCGAGTGTGAAGCGGTTGGGATGAAAATCAGCACCTCCAAATCTGAAACCATGGTCCTCAGTCGGAAAAGGGTGGAGTGCCCCCTCCGGGTCGGGGAGGAGATCTTACCCCAAGTGGAGGAGTTCAAGTATCTTGCGGTCATGTTCACGAGTGCGGGTAGGAGGGAGCGGGAGATCGACAGGCGGATCGGTGCAGCGTCTGCTGTGATGCGGACGTTGTATCGGTCTGTCGTGGTGAAGAAGGAGCTGAGCCAAAGGGCGAAGCTCTCAATTTACCGGTCGATCTACGTCCCAACCCTCATCTATGGTCACGAGCTATGGGTCGTGACCGAAAGAACGAGATCCCGGATACAAGCGGCCGAAATGAGTTTTCTCCGCAGGGTGTCCGGGCTCTCCCTTAGAGATAAGGTGAGAAGCTCGGTCATCCGGGAGGGGCTCAGAGTCGAGCCGCTTCTCCTACACATCGAGAGGAGCCAGATGAGGTGGCTTGGGCATCTGATTCGGATGCCTCCTGAGCGCCTCCCCGGTGAGGTGTTCCGGTCATGTCCCACCGGGAGGAGACCCCGAGGAAGACCCAGGACGCTGGAGAGACTGTCACCCAGCTTGCCTGGGAACGACTCGGGATCCCCCGGGGAGAGCTGGAAGAAGTAGCTAGAGAGAGGGAAGTCTGGGCTTCCCTGCTAAAGCTGTTGCCCCCGCGACCCGGCCCCGGATAAGCGGTAGATGATGGATGGATGGATGGATGTGTTGACTGGTGCCAGTAGTGTGTTCGCAAGATGAAAAAAATACTGAGACGAGGTGATGAATGAAGAGAATAAGAGAAAGAAGAGTTGAAATTGTAATTGTTGCAGACCAGGAAGTAGCAATGATTAGAAAAGTGAAAGTTTTAAGGTAAGATATCCTTTATTTGTCCCACACTGGGGAAATTTACAATATACAATTTGAATATCCCAAAAGATATATAAAAATGGGGAGGGCATTCATCCTGATATACAAGCGGAGCTATGTTAGCATTTCGTATCAGTGGCTATTTTTAAAACCAGGTTGTTCTAGAAGGTAAAAGTACTTCACAGGAATGGAGGAAATGTGTCTGGGTGCCTTTTTTGTAGACCAAGGGAGATGTGCAGAGTTTTGAGAACCAAATGGAAAAAATTTAGATAAATCGTCATAATTTATGGGAAAGATTAGTGGCTGTGACACTCAAGACAGAAGTGAGTATTTTTGAGGAACAGTATGGTTTCAGTCCAAGGAAGAGTAAAACAAATAAATTAGAGTGAGCCACCACTATTCGTGGGTGATCGGGACCGTACATAACAAAAATCTGCATGTAATTAATAATTAATTAAATAATTATTTAATATAATAAGTCTGCTGGTCAGGCAGCATCTCGGCCCGGGACAGAAAGAGACTGGAGCGACTGGTCAGGAAGGCCAGTTCTGTCCTGGGTTGCTCCCTTGACACTCTGGAGGAGGTGGGCAACAGAAGGATGCTAACTAAGCTAAAAGCTATGATGGCCAGTCCCTCCCACCCCCTCCAGCCCGCCCTGACAGCACTTGGTAGCTCCTTCAGCCAGAGACTGTTACACCCGCGCTGCAAGAAGGAGAGATACCGACGCTCGTTCCTACCGACTGCTGTCAGGCTGATGAATAAAAAATAACAATCATAATAATAATAATAATTAAATTATGTGTAGGAAAATTGTAAATAGTACTGCGATTTATCCATTGTGTTCATATTGTATTTAATTGAAAGATGTTTGTTGTTTTTTTTCTCTTTCTCCTTTCTTCTTTCTACATACATTCTTGCTGCTGGAGGCTGTAAAATTTCCCAGTGTGGGACGAATAAAGGATATCTTATCTTATCTTATCTTAATTGACTCTCATTATAACATAAATGCATTGAAATGAAAACATTTGTGAACCCCTCCAATTTTTTTTGAATAAGCAGGCATAAACTGCCAATAAGCATTCTCCATGAAAAACTGATATTTGCAAAGACAACATGCATTTTCTAATAAGATGTATGACAAAATTTCTACTTTAAATATGGAAATACTCAGAGCATACGATATATGGTAAAGACATGATCTTAAAATATTTCAATGCAAGTTTCAATGCTTGTAGAAAAGACCCAATATCCTAACCGAACAATCGTGTTAAAATCAACAAAATAACTGTGTTGTATTTCTTTTCCCAGTGCTAAGGGCTCTCTTGTATAAAAAATACCATTCAAGGATGGCACAAAACTGCTTCACAAAAAAAAAACAAAAAAACAAACAAAACAAAAAAAGTAAAAAAGGATAATGTATGTCTGTAAGAGTAAGAGGGGTTTAAGGGGAAGTTTTAGGTTGCAGGGAGAATATTTAGAAACATTTGGAATCATCAATCCAGAGCAAAACTGAGTTTGAAAAGTAGAAAAAGAAACAGATCCAAGCAAGTTAGAACCGTTGGAGGAAGCTGTACTGTGATTGAAGAGTCTCAGCTTGAATGAAGGGAAAGGTTTTTCACATAAAGCTGGAGGAAGAACTAAGACAAGTTTTATAGAAATAGTGAAAGACATGGCAGTTCTTGTTAGAGTGGATGTTGCAGAAGATATGACGCACTGTGCCAATCCTTAATGGGATAATAATTAAATGACCTAATTTAGGCTACATTATCATCTGTGGGAGGTGACCAGCCTACATCATTTTAACCAAGCAATTGTTTCACGTTGCCTTCAGTTAATCAATGAATCAGTGAACCAGTCCACCCATCCATGCATCCAGTTCTGAAATTGAAGCACAGGGTATGTGTTGTTGTGGTTCAAAACCACTGTGGTGTCAAAATAAAAAGCACTATAATAGTACAGGGCACCCTGGTGGTCAAAAGGTTAGCATGTCTGCCTCACGATGCAGAGATGCAGGGTTCGATTCCGACTCCAGCCTTCCTGTGTGGGTTTTCTCCAGGTACTCTGGTTTGCTCCCACATTCCAAAAACATGCGTGGCAGGTTCATAGGACAAATTGTCCCTGAGTGTGAGTGTGAGCGCAGATAGTTGTTCGTCTCTGTGTCCTGCAATTGGCTGGCAAACAGTTCAGGGTGTACCCTCCCTACTGCCCGAAGACAGCTGGGTTTGGCTCTAGCACGCCCTGTGACCCTTGTGAGGATAAGCAGTTCAGGAAATAGATGGATGGATGGATGGATGGATAGATAAAATAGTCCAGATAAACCATAAGGCTGAAATTCTGTACAAAACAAGAAGAGATTATTTTCATTGCAGAAGCAATAGTGGCAGTTCAAACTCAGTCCAGTATACTATACAGCAAAATATTTCTTCTTAATCACTTTCTTGTGTTTTTTTGCCTTAGAAACACAGTGCAGCAGCTGATATTGCCTCTACCTTGTCAGAGGACCAAGTTCCCGAAGCATTCCTAGTGATGCTTCTCATACAGTTCACCACCATGATCATCGACAGAGCTTTGTACCTGCGTAAGGCTGTCTTGGGGAAACTAATTTTCCAGGTTCAGTTCACCTGTTCATATTATTCATGTCATTATTAAATTCCATGGTTTGATTCTGAAGAAGTCAAGAAACTCTGTACAGTACAAAAAAACGTGTCTTGAACATGTTCCTGATGTTTACCGTATGTGGGATTGTAATTCCATTTTTCTCCCCTTTTCACCATTATTGTGAATGTGATTGTCAGATGGAAGCACTGTGAAATTGGAGTATGGACATGCCAAAAACTTGTATTTTTGTGAACAGTCACAACAGGGGTGGGGAATTCAGGTTCCTCAAGAGCCATATCTTGCCGGTTTTAGATCTCTCTCTACTCCAAGACACTTAATTCAAACAATCAGTTCATCACCAAGCTCTGTAGAAGCCTGAAAAGATCATAATAAATTGAATCAGTTGTGTTTGGAGTAGGGAGAGATCTAAAACAGGCAGGATGTGGCTCTTGTGGAATGAGAGTTTCCTACCACTGTTCCACAAAATTCTAAGTAGAGCTGCCTGTTGAACCATTCCTGTTAGCGTTTGAGATCTCGGCTTGAAAAAGCAAACAATAATAATTTGCAAAAATCAGAGATGCAAGACTGAGGCCAACAGCTGGATCCCCTTGACACCACCGCTGTGCCTAGAAATTATGTCCATAAAGCCTTTCATCACAAAGAGTGACAAAGAGTGATTGAGTTCAACCCTCACTTGAATCTGACTTACTGCCAACAATGCGAACCAACATCAATAGTCCAAGGACAGAACGGCCCATATCAAGTTTGGTATCCAGTTCCCCAGAAACACCCGCCAAAGTGCTCCTCAAGGGACAGAGTCAAATGCTTTCTCCAAGTCCTCAGAACACATGTAGACAGATTTGGCGAACTCACATGTAACCTCAAGGACCCTGCTGAGGGTGTGGAGCTGGTACACTGTTCCACAGCTGGGACGAGAAACACACTGATCCTTCTGAATCTGCAATCCACTCCCTATGCACCCTCTCCTCCAGAACCCATGAATAGACCTTACAGGAAAGGAGGGTGATTCCTATATTTGGAACAGACCTTCCAGTACCCCTTCTAAAAAGAGACACCACCATCCCTGTCTGCAATCCAGAATCACTATCCCGATGTATACAAAATGTGAGATGTGAGATGTGTCAACAAGGACAGCCCCACAACATACAGAGCATAAAGGAACTCCGAGTGGATCTCATCCACCCTCACAGTTCTGCCACTTAGGAACTTCTTAACCACCTTGACTCAACCCGAGGGATAGGAGAGCCCACCTCAGAGTCCCCAGACTCAGCTTCATTAAAATAGTTGATGTCGGTGGAATTGAGGATGCATTCAAACTATTCTCCCCATTGACTCACAATGTTCTTAATTGAGGTCAACAGTGTATCATCTCGACGATACACAGTGTTAATGGTCCACTGCTTCCCCCTCATGAGATGTCAGATGATGAACCCAAATTTTGTGGAAGCATCCAGAAGTCGTTTTCCATGTCTTTACCAAACTCCTCCCATGGGTGAGTTTTGCATGGTTCTGTTCTGTTTTGTCTCCAGCAGGTGGCAATGGAGGGCCTTCACTCCCGTTCCTTATCTTGTCTTTATCTCTCACCTGTTAATTCGTCTTGTTCACAACTCACGTCCAAGTGCTTGTTTTTCAGACCTTCTCATCCTCATCCCTCTCTTTATGGTGGAGAACCCGACATCTGCAGTCAATTTATTTACCTATGCTGTCTCTTTTTTGACCAGCAATCCTACACCTACTCTCAAGATTGTACTAAAGTTGCATTCGTTATGAGGTTGTTAACCGGCTAATTCTTGGATTATGGTTGTGAGCAATGGGTGCCTGGAACTTCAGTCCCCCTTCCCTGATTTTCTTGCTGTGTTTTGTCAAGTGTTTCACCACCCGGTTCGAGAAAAGAAGGTCGGAGGACAATTGCTACATTGTAACTAACTCCATTAAGTTTCATACATTAGTGGCAGAAAGTGGTTTTGACGACTGCCCACTACACAGTATTTTCCGCCGTGGACTAAGTTCCACCCTCAAGGATGAGTTGGCAGTTCACAACACTAACCTGGTGAAACTCATTAGTTTGGCTCTCTGTTTGGACAAGAGCATGAGGGGGAGATGCCAGGAACGTGGGCAGGAGCACACTCAAGCGACTTTTAAGATCCTCTGCGACAGCAGGAAATGATCCCTATGAGACCCAAATAGCCTCCATTCAAGACAGCCAACCGACCACAGTGCTAGGTGAGGCCAAGGAAGAAGCTATGCAGCTTAGTGGAGGTTGGTTGCACCCTGAGGAAAGGTGGTGGCATTTCTAAACTGGGGCATGCCTATCCTGTGGCCAGTTGGGTCACAGAATGCTCAAATGCTCCGCAAGACCTTCATGCCAACTCCGTGTTTTTGGGTTACCATGGCCAAAACTCCATAATCCGGACATCGATTGAAACATACCCATGTGTGAGAACTGGAGTCCATTGTACCATGCAGTCGCTGGTATCGCTGTTCCCGTCACAGGAGGAGCTAGTTAAGATTCAGCTCCACTTGTGAAGGATCCATAGAGTCTGCAGGGAGACCAGGGTCGCACTGTCGCCCACTGCCTCTTGCAAATTGGGCCATTGTGGATTGTTGCCATAGTAGGGCAGAAGGTGTAGCTTTTACCCGGGAGTGACATCTGGCCGGTACATCATGCGAGTTTCACAGGACCTTTCGAGGTGGAAGCATAGTCAACCCCATTTCCGTCAAGGCACCCACCATGAAGGTCCACCTGTCTTCCACGTTATCCTGCTAAAACCCATGGCATCCAGCCCCCCTAGTTATTCCTCCAACCCTGACTCCTCCTCTCCGGGTGATTGACGGCGAACCTATGTACACGGTGAGAGAAATTTTGGACTCTAGGCGCAGGGGCAGAGGTAACCCGGATCTCGTCAATTGGGAAGGGTATGGTCTGGAGGGGTGACAGTGGATTCCCTCGCTTCTGGATTCTGGATCCATCTCTTCTTAACTTCCACTCTTCTCATCCATCCAAGCCAGATAATGTGCCAAAAGGCATCCATTAATGGGGCGGCACTGTCATGATTCCGTTCTGTTTAGTCCCCAGCAAGTGGCAGTGGTGTTCTGCTGCTCCTTCCTGCTGCGCACTTATTCCTCATTGGAACACAAACTATTTAAGGACATCCCGAATGACAACTGAGTGCCTGATAATTCACTTTGCTCGTACAAGTTGTTCAATTGCTGTTTTCTAGAAGTTCTAAATATTGCTCTGTATTCTCATTCTCCGTTCTTGGTTCTGTTTTCTGTAAGTACCGTATTTTCACGACTATAAGGCGCCATTAAAAGTCTTAAATTTTCTCCAAAATGGACAGTACGCCTTATGGTGCGGAGCGTCCTTTATATGCGCTGAGTTCCAAAATCTGACTGACTGCCGACACGCTGTTTATATAGAGAAAAGGCGGAAGTGACTGTGAAAGAAGTCGGCCAATCAGGGAAGGGTGGGCGTGTATACATACATATATGGAGAGGGAGAGAGAGGGAGAGAGAGGACAGACAAGCTAGTCCGCCAATGGTGAAGGGTGGGCGTGTAAGTGGACGCCTCAAGCCAGTACCAACACTTGTATAGAGTGTGGCAATGTGCTTTGTTGCAAAACAACTCCGGTTTTGGTTTCTAAGAACCCCTGAAAATAAATTCGACAAAAAGACACGCACGCCTACGAAGCTCAGTTCAAACTTAAAGCCACCGGTTATGCTTTTGGCATGCGTGCCCATCACACAGCAGCGGTGAAAAAAAAAAGTCAAGCAAATGAACTCTGAGCTTGCCGTTATTCCCGGAGGCTTGACTAAAGAACTCCAACCGCTGGACATTGGCATCAACCGGGCGTTCAAAGTAAAGTTGCAAACGGCATGGGAACAATGGATGATCGGTGGCAAAAACAACTTTACAAAGAGTGAGAGGCAGCGCTTGGCGAGTTACGCCACAATACGCAACAACGAGAGGGAACGCGGCGTTTTTGATGGATTACGGTACTTGCACAATTGTTCAATTCTTTCTACACACACACGCGCTGCCACCATGTTTCGCTCTGTTCTTTACTTTCAAATGTGGGAAAGCTTCACACGAGAGAAATGTTGACTTTGCTGTTGCTACTCCTTCTTTCCGCTCGGCAATGCGTAGCAACTCACACTAGCATGTGATGCATTCAATGACAACTGAGATGTGCAGTCCTCTGCTTCTGATACAGAGGATGAGGACTTTGATGGATTTCTAGGTGATGATTGATCGAAAAACGTGAGAACATTGTACGATGGCTAAATAAAATACACCCGAACTCAGTTCTGCTTTCGTTGCCTTTTTAAAAACGTGTTTTTATCTTATTTGTATGTTTTGGCATGCTACCGTATGCTTCAAGCTAACGTGTTAGAGTGCGCGCATGCATGCCGTATGTTTAAGCTGGCGTATGTTTTACCACTGTAAAACTGCGGCTATTCGTACGATGCGTCCTGTGTATGTGTAAAATACAGAAATGTCACGCATTAATGAGACTGCGGCCATTAGTACGATGCGTCGAATAGTCGTGAAAATACGGTACCGTATTTTCCGCACTATAAGGCGCACCGAAAAGTCATTCATTTTCTTAAAATCTGGTGCGTCTTGTGTATGGTCATTACGGTAATATGTCGACCCCCCCCCCCCCCCAATGGCTCCTGGTTGGAGACATGCTTATAATGTTATACCTTGCTGTTGGTTCAGTGAACTGTGTCACTGCTTTATTAAATATTTTTTGGTTGCAGCTCAGAAAAAAGGAGAGCTGTGGTGTTGTTTTTTAAAACGCACACTTTATTAATGGTTTTCACAGTCTCAACAAATACAAGTACATCTTTGTTCGTCTCCGTACCTTCTCTTCTTTCGTTTGACTCGAGAAGCGTTCATGACCGCCTTCGAAAAAAGTAAATTTACGATTCCTTCAATGAAACTACAAAAATTGAAAACAATGCATCAAAACAGAAAATCAAGCGAGGAAATGACAAAACACATTCTATAGCCCCCCTACAGAATTTAATTTGTGATTTACTCGTTTGTGAATTGTCAGAGATTTTCTCGGACAGAGTTAAAGAAACGACTCGGAACACAGGAAAATTGTCTTCAATATCGGCGGGAGCGGACCTCTGAGAGCGAACGACGGTTGTTGCTCCGCGATCACACTCTCGGCTCCCTCTCCGCCGGTTCGAACTTTTATTGCAAAATACAAGAAAGACCCTGCCCCAGAGATTAGCATACCGCGCCCCCGGCCCGGCCCTTCAGTAGTGATCTGATCTACCCGAATACACAAGTCACAGACTTTGCTGATGACTAATGTCCACCTGGGCGCGACAGCTGTTCCCAAACTGTCTTTTGGTATTCAACAACTCTTTGTTCCCAATTTGTTTATTCCCACTCTGTGATTGAATCTAGCCTTCGCCCCCCTTGCTTTGATGTGATTACTCAAGAAAAAGGCCCTCCGCCCAAACGGCCGACACCTCTGCGCTGAGCGTGTCCGGACATGCCCAAATTGACCGAAACTTTAAACATGATACAATTTTGCTCATAGATTCTTCTAACATGAATACAGTCCACAACAAAGGAATAAATAACAAACACTTCTGAGACAGTCCAGTCCCCTACATTTTACTGACATCTGATTGTTCTGTTGGAGCTACGCTCAAGAAAATGGCAAAATAAATTCTGTCGTGGGGGCTATAGAATGTATTTTGTGATTTCCTTGCTTGATTTTCTGTTTTGATGCATTATTTCCAATTTTCGTAGTTTCATTGAATTAATTGTTGATTTACGTTTTTCAGAGGCGGACATGAATGCATCTTGAGTCGACCAGAAGGAGCGTAACTCCATCTTGTGGATGCATTGTAGATTGTGCCTTATAATCCAGTGCTTCCAATATATGAAAAAAATTACAAAATAGGCCATTCATTGAAGGTGTGCCTCATAACCCAGTGCGCCTTTTAGTGCAGAAAATACGGTAGTTTGCCTGTTTTTTATGACTGTTGGTTTTGGTATTTTCACGATTGGGTCAGCTTGTCCTTTGGTGACAAGCTATTTTTGTTTGTATTTTTTCCTTACCTTCTGCAAGTGCTTTTGGTGTCTCTCATTTTCTCCTGATTTGTCTACCAGCGTCATTGTTTGTACTTTGTGTCTGCTTTTCGCCACTTTTTGCTGTAAATAAATATTTTTTGTATACTTATATCTGAGTTTACATTTGTATAATCTCGTTCTCTTCCGGAACCGTAACAGTTATTATTTTTTGGATTTACATTATTTCCTATAGGAGATAATGTATTGATTCAGTTTTCATACAATTTGGACTTTAGTCCATGTTTTTGGAATAATTCATCACCAAAACCATTGTTCCACTGTCCGCGCAAATAAGAATTTTATGAAAATTGATTCAGAAATGACTTTAACCATTGTTTTGCTCTAATCAAAGGTTGTTCTTGTCTTTGGGATACATCTGTGGATGTTCTTTATCCTACCTGCTGTCACTGAAAGGTGAATTTCAAGATAACATTTTATGATTAGATTTTTGTACTGACATGGTAACAAACCAAATGTTATTGTTCCATTATTTTCTTAATATTGTAGTTGCTGCTACCACTTTTTCCATTTGTAGGAGATTCAATCAGAACTTTGTGGCCCAACTGTGGTACTTTGTCAAGTGTATCTACTTTGGCCTGTCAGCGTACCAGATCCGTTGCGGGTACCCTACTCGTATTCTTGGCAACTTCCTCACCAAAAACTACACCCACCTCAACTTATTTCTCTTCCAAGGGTAAGACCACAATGCAATCCTGAATCTTTAAATGATTTTATGCTTTTTGTATGTCACAACATTTTTAAGTAGTGTTTTGAGTTAAACAATAAGTGTGTATGTCTGTGTGTGTTTGTTTGTGCACCTGTGTGTTCGTGTGTATCTGTTTGTGTAGTTTTCGACTCGTTCCTTTCCTTGTAGAGCTACGAGCAGTAATGGACTGGGTTTGGACGGATACCACTCTGTCTCTGTCCAATTGGATGTGTGTTGAGGACATTTATGCAAACATTTTCATCATCAAATGCAGCCGTGAGACAGAGAAGGTAAGACTTACCTAGTCAGCTTTCGGACAGTGGCAGGAGTGCCCAATTTGTTGCCCATTCTTGTTTTGTAAAAATGACATTCAATGGATTGACAAAGTGGAGATGTTGAATTATGAACTATTTGCCTTGTTACCTGCAACACAAAGATGAGATGATTACATAAGCTCTCGGCACACGAAATGTCACCAATTGTCACCCAAAAGTTCCTGAAGGCTCCTAATCAGGGGTCATCAATGCAGACGTACCCCAAAAATGGCTCACTAGTGATCGGACATGATATCAGGGGAATTTTGTGGAAATAATCATTTGAAAATGTGAACACTGGCAGATATATATAGTAACCAAGTTTTGCGTATTGATATTTATCTGTTTCCTAATTAATTATAGAATTCATCATACCATGAGCAATGTCTTTACATAAATTGTAAATGATATGAACATTTAACAGGTGACTGTGATCAAAGGTTATTTCTTATTTGAAAGGAGTGTGTCAAACTGGTAGCCCTTCCCACTAATCAGTAGCCAAGTAGTGGCTCTCAGTTTCAAAAAATCCGGTGACCCATGTTGTATATGGTGTGGGGCTGTTTTGGTTGCCATGCCTCTGCAACATATGAAACATGTCTGTCCACTTGGAATTAATTATTTTAAGAACGGATCCTTACGAACATTTCTCCCCCTCAGAAATATCCCCAGCCTAAAGGACAAAAGAAAAAGAAGATGGTGAAATATGGAATGGGTGGACTCATCATCATCTTCTTAGTGTGCATAATATGGTTTCCCCTGCTCTTCATTTCATTGGTCAGATCTGTAGTGGGTGTTGTCAACCACCCCATCGATGTCACTGTTACCGTCAAGCTAGGAGGATATGAGGTAATCAGGATGGCCACCTGTCTATGCTTCCATTTATTGGTTTCTATTTATTACCAGTACTTATTTCAAGTATAAAATGAATGCGGAATACTAGTATTGGTTCATACTTGACTATTGAAATCTGTGTAAGAGTGGGGAAATCTATAGAGACAAAGCTTGATTTTTTCCCCCTTGCAGTTATGGGTTCTAGATGTCCATTTCTTTTTTTTTTTTTTTGAATAATAAAGTTTTATTTTTACAAGAATCAGTTTGTACAAAACAAAGTAAATTAGCTAATGCAATCTCTCCCACAGATAAACTGAAATCTTGATATTTTGGATTGGGAAAATATGAAACTGTTACCTTTTTTAACACTAATGACATTTCTAGTTATATTTAGTTCTCTATTTTTGTGTGTCCGCAGCCACTCTTTACCATGAGTGTCCAGCAGCAGTCGATCCAACCTTTTACAGAGGCAGAATATGAAAAACTCAGCAAAAAGTTTGGGAACAATGCGGTGCGTTATGATTTTTGTCCAGCATGACTCAGACTTGATCTTAGTTTTACTGTTTTGTGCTTTCTACTGTCTTTGTGATCAATTTATTGTTTTATTGTTTCGATATTTGCTTTACCTCGGACCGGCTGTCTAAAAAAGGGCCATTCACGGAAAGGGCTAATATTATAGAGGTTACATTTATCTTTAGCCGATTAGGCGGCTGCACAATTTTACAAAAACATGCAATATGCGATGTGGGTTTTCAATATTGAGATATTAACATTTTAGCATGCAATTAAATACATTGTATTACCTAATTAAATAAATACATTTTTTCATGCAGCAAAATAAACAGTCTTAGTGTATTCTTAGTTGATTAATTGTAATAATTTACAATTTTTCAAAAGTAAGTGCATCAGTGAATTTTAACGGTTCATCATTCATCTGCCAGCCATCCGTCATTCTTAGTCCGTCATTATTTCGAGCTGAACCAAAACTGTAATGCCAGTCCATCACTCCGCAGTCTCTATAGGGGTGTTCACACGGCACACATTTGCTCCGGCGCTACACCGATGTATTTTGTTGCGATATATTTAACACCGGAGCAAATTTTGTGGAGCCGTCACACATACAAAGCCGCTGAGCGTGTCAGCACTGGCGCAGCGTCGGTGCAGCTCCACTTGCGGTCACACAACAGTTTCTGCAACGGAGCAAAATGACAGAAAACAAATGAGCTGCCGTGTTGGTTCTCTTTTAAAACTTGTACACAACTCAAGCTACTACTGTACAGGCACGCCCTTCTCCTTCTCGGCGGTCTCCGTGCCTTCAGCTCAGGAGTGACCGCCCCCGAAAACGTAAATCAACGATGACCTCAATGACACTCAGAAAAGCAAACATGTAATCCACCAAACAGAAAATGTACCCCGCCTACTGTCAACTGGGATTGGCTCCAGCAAGCCTCTGATCCTTGATGCTGCTCTGCTGTTGCATAGATGTTTTTAGCACTCTGTGTCAGGGTTCCTGGGGACGAGAGGAGGTCCTAAATGCAGCGATTGAGCGGGTTAGCGTTCAAAATGTTCATTTGAATGCCCAGTGCAACTGGACGTGAAGTGAAGTTTGGGTGAGGTGGCAAGCGGTCCACATTTGACACACTTGTCCCCCAGGCTGTAAATTTCCCCAGTGTGGGACAAATAAAGGATATCTTATCTTCCAGACAGCCATCGCTGCATACAAAGTGCTGTACATGGAGCAATTAACACATACAACAGTAAAGCAACAAATCAACTGATGCTGAGTCATTATAGGTAAATGAGGTTACCCTGTGAGCACTTTTATTCACTGTATACAACCAATTATAAACCTTTGTTTTGCTGATGACATCGACTTGCTTACTGGAGAAGAAAATTAACTTGCTAGCCTAGTTCAAAGTCCTTGCCAGAATTGCTCAAACGACTGTAGCCCTGGCAAAACTCAGGCCCATATGGAAAGATAATAACGTCAATCTGGCATCAAAAGTGAGACTGCTGCGCTCACTTGTCACCTCAATCTTTCTCTACGCGTGCGAAACATGGACCCTTACAGCAGAACTGCATAGGAGAATACAGAGTATGGAGATGAGATGCTACAGAAGACTTTGGGGTGGATGAAACTGTTCCACATTAGAAAAATTACACACATATGTTCTTAAAATATTGTTTTTAAGTAATGTACTGGGTTTTATTTTGATTTGTTGTAGGTGGCCATGCAGTTCATTTCACTTTATGGTTATGAGGATGTTGTTACAGCCATGATTGAAGGCAGTTCAGGCTCAGTATGGAGAATCAGTCCACCCAGCAGACAGGAAGTCATAAAAGAACTGCTAGGAAGTCCTTCTGATCTAACATTGCGTCTGTCCTGGAATTTCCAAAGGTAAAGTATTTTCTCTTCTTGTTACAAAACACACCGTAGATTTAATGTACCTTATTGAGTCGATCTGTTTGTTTCTGTCTCTGGCCAAGAGACCTCGAATAGTGACATTAAACGCTTTATTTTTTGCTGTAGCCCAGGGCTCAAAGACCTCATTCGGCACCACGGAATTATGTGATTTGGAAAAATTAAGACCAAAACAAAAGAAACGAGTGGTGCCATAGGCATCAATTTCATGGGTGCCTCAGAGAACATGGGCCATCTTTATCTAATTACAACACTTGAGTGGTGTTCTGTCACTAGACTTTTGTGTACTGTAGGCCGCGGTTCACCAATCGACTTTGTTGTCGTGTCGTCACATTTGTGGCTGCATGTTTTGGAGACCCGAGTGAAGAGAGGAGCGGAGTTGTCAACGGATTACTAGCCGGTGGTGTGTTGGCTCCCATGGTGGGGAAAAATGCCGGTCTGACCTGGCAGACCGAATAGTATTGTAAGGTTTTGCTGGGAATGTCTGGCAGAATGCCTTGTTAGAAAGAGTTTCAAATCCAATCTCCGGCAAGGGACATCTAGTTCAAGTGGACCATGTTACGTGACTCCATTGTTGATGTGGCTGATCAGAGCACGTTGGTGCCTGTTGTGGCAGCAATTCCCAAACCCGCTGGTGGACACCGGCAGTAAGGGATGTTGTCAAACGAAAGAAACATTCCCATCAGGCCTTTTTGGCTTCTGGGCCTCCAGAGATAACTGACAGGTACCGGCTGGCCAAGCGGAATGCAAGTTCAGCGGTCGCACAGGCAAAATCTCAGGCATGGAAGGAGTTCAGTCATCTCGGAAGGACTCAGAATCCTGCTGCTACTGTTCCACATTAAGAGGAGCCAGATAAGGTGTATCAGGCATCTGATTAGGATCCCTCCTGGACGCCTCCTTGGTGAAGTATTCCGGACATGTCCCAATGGCAGGAGGCCCCGAGGATGACCCAAGACACACTGGAGAGACTATGTTTTCCAGCTAGCCTGGGGGAATGCCTCGGGATCCCTTGGAAGATGTGGCTGAGGAAAGAGAAGTCTAGGCTTCCCTGCTGAAGACGCTGCCTCTGTGACCCAAGCGGTAGAAAATGAATAGATGGATGATGTGGTTAAGTTACTTTTTTGTCCACGTCAGGAATATTTATTGATCATCATTGGGATTAAGAATGGTCCTTGGAAACATAGGTCCCCCGGACCAAAAAATGTTTGAGAACCACTGTTCAAGAGTTTATGCACGCATATTTTGGGGGGGGGGGGGGGGGGGGGGGGTTGGGTGGGGGCGGGTTTTGGGTGTTTCCTTGATTGTTGGAGATACCACAGTGTGTGCAGTGCATCAATTAGCATTAGTCTGTCTGTCACAGCCTTTTTTTTCAAAAGGAAAAGCAAATCATATCTTTAATGTAACGGGTTAAAGAGTACAAGATATGTTGAACATGTCAAAGCTTTAGTTTGCCTTAATCCCTAACGTAGCCTTTTCCTTTTTGGCTGATTAATCTTTGAATTTCCCCCCGAACAGGGACCTGGGAAAAGGAGGGACTGTGGAGCACACGTTTGACAAACATTCAGTTGACCTGGAACCTGGGAACCCTGTGAGAGCCAACCTAGCATCTCTTCTGCTGGGCAATCGCACTAAGCCAGTGTAGGTTTTGCATTGAAAACTCAAATATGTTTCTGAGGTTAACATTCATTATAATACAGCTGTAATTTACTGTTAAATTGTTTTTGTGTTTTTTTTTCCAGGCATGTTCCAAATATGTTTCCAAATTATATCCGTGCCCCAAATGGAGCAGAGGCCAAACCAGCCACTCAACTATATGAAGGTCACAAAAAAATTGAATATATTTCAATTCTATACATAAGTAAGACAGTCCAGAAGAACAAATCAATATGTCACACATATTGGTACTACTGGTTGGACACAGTCCGAAGAAGCAATAGGGCTCCCTCGTCCCATGGGCTCACTAAAAAATCATTTGAAATGTGTCCATTTGTGTCAAGTCATAATAACAGGGCAAAAAATGTCCCGCCCTTGGGTCCGTACATTTTTTTAAAAACTTTAGCCCTTTTCATTAGTTGAATAGCCTTGGTGGACCAGGTCATCTGCGAGGGAACATCTGACAGAGTGCCCTGTCAAAAGTAATGGGAAAAAAATGATATATTTTATCACCCCGGTTTGGATACACACACACAGACTATAATATTTACAAGACAACTACGAGCGAAGCTGATATGGCTCCCCTCACACTTTTTCCAACTATTCCTTATTTATAATGAATCATGCAGCAGTCCAATCTACTTTACACATTTTTTTTTTAAATGTTGGAAGAGTTCTTTACCTTATGTTTTGTCCTGGTATACCACTTTTATTTGTAGGAGCTGTATTCACGGGACATTAACTGCATCTCATAAATTCTCATCAGGAAACGGAAACTCACTTCTCAATGTATCTGTCTACACACACACACACACACACACACACACACACACACACACACACACACACACACACACACACGCGGCAATTGCCAGTTATTGTGATTGGGTAAAATTGTGCCTTACAACTTCAATGTTCTAATTGCGTACTAATGTTCAATTTTCTAATTACATTAGAAAATTGAACATTAACATAAAGAAAAGAAAGTCTATTTTAACATTGTTGTTGATTTATTTTAGGGAATGAAGAAAAGTACCAGAATATAACCCTGTCCCTGATGAGCGACAATCCACTGAACTCCAGTGGGAAACAGGAATGGTGGGACATTGCCATTGAGGGCTGTGCACCTTCCTCCTGTGGGGTCCTGTCCATGATTGTATTCAATGACAAAGTCAGTCCACCCAGTCTTGGCTTCCTGGCGGGATATGGGTGAGGAAAGCTTATTTACACACAGTGTGTACATGGGAATAATTATAGAACGGATATGATCATGATTACAAACTAATAAGTCAATACAGTGGAGGAAATGACTGATTTTAATTATTTAATCCCGTGTTGAATTTGTAATTTTGCTCTCTTGCAGTGAAGTGTCGAATTTTGGAGGATGTTCATTTATTATGGTAACAGAATAATCATTCAAAAATGCTAAATAAATACACACAGAGAAAATAAAAGTTAATAAATTAATAAATGTGTGCTGAACTAACGTAAAAGCTTTGAGTCACCCCTTTTTTGCCTGAGCAGGATGTCTGAGTCATTGTCATGCTTTTATCCTTAACATGTTTTGACAGCTGCTTTGTCTTGCCCACGGTGCTGCACAGATTGCAAGGTTGTTTCAATCGAAACTATGGTTGTACGAATGTGAAATTATTGTATGTCACAAAGGAAATTATAGGTAACATGAAATACATTTTATAATATAATGTGGAAATATATAATTCGACAAAGGTAAAGATAGTGATTATAAATTAAATTATAATTCTCCTTTGTTTCGTGTGTGTAGATGCCTCACACAGCCGCACAAATCCACTGTTATGTAAAGGCAATCCTTATTGACAGATAAAATGGTAGTGGTGCCCCAGTGAAAGACACAAACACTAATGACAAAGGAGCGCAAAGGTAAAACATACAGCTTCATAGAAATATTGTGAGTTGCACAATTTATGTGATACCCTTCAAACTGTGGATCCATAAATGATCCGAACTACTCAACGTGACTCAATGTTACTCTTTTATCTTTCTACATTTGTACTGGTAATACTGGTCAACTTACAAAAGAGTTACAATGTAGTTTTGTCACTTTGAAAAATTCATACATACCTGAGAGATAAGTATGTATTTTTCGATCTGTATTACATGAATCCAAAATGGCTGCCCCATCTAGGTATTTAAGCTTACTTCTTGCAATAACAATAATGAGGCTCTCTCCATTGGAGTTAACAGCAAAGACAGATTGGGTGAAAAAGACAGTCCATTTTTTAAAAGACCCAAAATCGAGGAACTCTGAGGAGACTAAGATGCATTTGCGTTACTGTTCATGAAAAGACAGATGAATGAATTGGAATAAACATCCTAGCTATCCCAAAATGAAATTAGAATCTTCTGAAAACCGATTGCATTTCATGAAACTTAATTTGTGACACATCACTGTCAAGACATTTTGGCATTAAAAGTTTGACAAATATATATATTTATTATTTTATTTTATTCCATTGCGCATTTTTTACTAATCCGCCAATAATTAAAATAAGTACTGAGAAATGCAATTATTATTTTGGTGGATACAATACTGTGATTTTCTTTGGGATTGAGGGAAATGATTAGACTTGAGATGTTGACAGACATTTGATATGATGTTCATTTGCGTTGTTGAAATGATTCTCCTTTTTTTGCCATCTTTCTAGGATCATGGGTTTGTATGTGTCTGTAGTCCTGGTCATTGGCAAGTTTGTACGAGGCTTCTTCAGTGAGATCTCTCACTCCATCATGTTTGAAGAGCTTCCTTGTGTGGACCGTATACTGAAGCTTTGTATGGACATATTCCTGGTCAGTAGTCTTGTATTACAGTGGCCTGCAAAGAAATGTTTAGACCCCTGTTGCACATTTTTTCATGATACAATAACCATTGCAAATGTACCGTATTTTGCGCACTATAGGGCGATTCGGAGTATAACACACACTTTCAATGAATGGCTTATTTTAAAACTAATTTCATAGATAGGGCGCACCGCATTATCATATAGAGTAGAAGCCACAGTAGTGGCTGCGGTTGAGTTATGCATCCACTAGATGGCGGTACGCCAAAGGGAATACAATATAATACAGCTTTATTTAAATTGAGCTTTCATAACTGCTGCAGCTGTGAACAAGCGCTTTACAGAATATTTGAAATACTACGTCCAAGAAATCTGAATATTGATCCATATTGCAGGCACATCAGATTATAAGGCGCACAGTTGGCTTTTGTGAAATGTGAATGCTTCTGGGTGAACCTTATAGTGCGGAAAATACGGTATTTTGTTCAGATTTTGAATGATGGACTAAGTGGCACTTTATTGAAAAGTGGGGGGAAAATGATATAAGGCTTTCCAGTTCTTTTACAAAGTCGAACAAAAGTATTCATCTTCCTCTACATTAATCACCCCAAAATAGAATCTATAGTAACCAACCTTCTTCCGAAATCACCTCATCAATAAATAGAGCTTACCTTTGTGTAATGCATGTTGTTGTAAAAAGAGATGTTTTGTACATACTGTACCTCAGAGATTTGAACTTTAGGGACATTAGTGGATGAATAGTACCGTGAAGCCAACTTACACAGCCTGCCCTGTGGTTGAAATTGATTTTAATTTATTGTTTTGATCAGGTCATGTTCAATAAAACATGCATGATATATGTAACTATATTGGGCTCAATTCTGAATGTAAATATTAATATTTTTACTAATGCACTAAAGTTCGAGCAAGGAGTTTTTACTATTTGCAGCATTTCTTCCTCTGAGAATGTCTTCTCAAAATCCTGAACTGAATCAAAAATCAAGTTTATATTAATTGATACCCTGCCCTATATCAACGCTCTGTATATAAAATTTTAAACACAGAATATGCCCAGCACATAACAATGTGTCTACAGTAAAAAATATAGATTAAAAAAAAACTGACACATATTAATTCCATTTCAGGTGCGTGAGACTGGCGAGCTGGAGCTAGAAGAAGAGCTATATTCAAAACTCATCTTCCTTTATCGATCGCCAGAAACAATGATTAAATGGACCAGGGACATCCGCAGCCGAGACACACATTGACAAATGGACTCGTTGTTTTCGACTGAGATGCAAAGCTGTTTTATTATTAGGTTTAAGTTCTTTTGAGAACTTCACTGGCAAAGATTGAACAATGGAGACCCATTTAAAAAGTTCAATGAATGTTCAGAAAAGTATGCATACTGTAAACATGTTGTAGATAACTAAGGCAGTGGTTGTTATAAATTGTGTTAAGTTAAAAATCATACGTCCTATTTGCTCACGAACCATAGTTTTTCTACGGAGTGATTACAATAGGTTGCTTTTTGGGTCATCTGTAAACATTTAGGAAATGTGACCTTAACAGCTTTCATGTTGTATACTGTTCAGTGTAAACAATCCTTCTTTGATGTGAAATCACTATTAAATAACACTGAAAAAAATAACATTTGCGGGGATGAGATATATATGTGTGTATATATATATATACACTCGGGTGGTGTCCGTCCCTCATTCAGCTTGGGTCCTCTCCAGAGGCCAGGAAGCTTGAGGGTTCTGCGCAGTATCCTTGCTGTTCCCAGCACTGCACATTTCTGGACTGAGATGTCCGATGTTGTTCCCGGGATCTGTTGCAACCACTCATCTAGTTTGGGGGTCACTGCCCCGAGTGCTCCGACCACCACAGGCACGACTGTCACCTTTACCTTCCAGGCTCTCTCTAGCTCCTCTCTGAGCCCTTGGTATTTCTCGAGTTTCTCATGTTCCTTCTTCCTGATGTTTCCATCACTTGGGACCGCTACATCCACTACAACGGCTTTCCTCTGCCCTTTATCTATGATCACGATATCTGGTTGGTTCGCCATTGCCATCTTGTCAGTCTGGATCTGGAAGTCCCACAGGATCTTCGCTCTGTCATTCTCCACCACCTTCGGAGGTGTTTCCCATTTTGACCTTGGGGTTTCCAGTCCATACTCCGCACAGATGTTTCGGTAGACTATGCCAGCCACCTGGTTATGGCGTTCCATGTAGGCTTTCCCTGCCAGTATCTTACACCCTGCAGTTATGTGTTGGATCGTCTCAGGTGCCTCTTTGCACAACCTACACCTTGGGTCTTGTCTGGTGTGGTATGTCTGGGCCTCGATGGCTCTGGTGCTCAAGGCCTGCTCCTGAGCAGCCAGGATGAGTGCCTCTGTGCTGTCCTTCAGGCCAGCCCTCTCTAGCCACTGATAGGACTTCTTGAGATCGGCCACTTCAGTTATGGTCCGGTGGTACATCGCGTGTAGGGGCTTGTCCTCCCATGATGGTCCCTCTTCCAGCGCCTCATCTTCTGTTCCCCATTGTCTAAGACATTCTCTGAGTACGTCATCCGTTGGAGCCTTCTCCTTGATGTATTCATGGAGCTTGGATGTTTCATCCTGGACAGTGGCTCTCACACTCACTAGTCCCCGGCCTCCTTCCTTTCGGCTTGCGTACAGTCTCAGGGTGCTGGATTTGGGATGCAACCCTCCATGCATGGTTAGGAGCTTTCGGGTCTTAACGTCCGTGGTCTGAATCTCTTCCTTTGGCCACCATATTATTCCTGCAGGGTATCTGATCACTGGCAGGGCATAGCTGATTATTGCCTGGGTCTTATTCTTGCCATTGAGCTGGCTTCTTAGGACTTGCCTCACTCGCTGGAGGTATTTGGTCGTAGCCGCTTTCCTTGTTGCCAGTTCGAGGTTGTCATTGGCTTGTGGTATACCAAGGTACTTGTAGCTGTCCTCAAGGTCTGCTATTGTTCCTTGAGGGAGTGAGACCCCTTCAGTGCGGACTACCTTTCTTCTCTTAGTTACCATCCGACTACATTTCTCAAGCCCGAATGACATCCCGATGTCGCTGCTGTAGATCCTGGTTGTGTGGCTCAGGGAATCTATGTCCCTTTCGCTCTTAGCATACAGCTTTATGTCATCCATGTAGAGGAGGTGACTGATTGTAGCTCCATTTCTGAGGCGGTATACATAGCCTGTCTTGGTGATTACTTGGCTTAGGGGGTTCAGTCCTATGCAGAACAGGAGTGGGGAGAGTGCATCACCTTGGTATATGCCACGTTTGATGGACACTTGGGTAAGTGGCTTGCCATTGGCTTCAAGTGTGGTTTTCCACATCCTCATCGAGTTCGCAACGAAGGCTCTTAGGGTCCTGTTCACCTTATACAACTCCAAGCATTCAGTGATACATGTATGTGGCATCAAGTCATAGGCTTTCTTGTAATCAATCCAAGCTGTGCACAGGTTGGTACGTCGGGACCTGCAGTCTTGTGCGACTGTTCTGTCAACCAGGAGCTGATGTTTGGCTCCTCTGGTATCTCTACCGATGCCCTTCTGTGCTTCGTTCATGTATTGATCCATGTGTCCACTTATTTTAGCCGCAATGATGCCTGACATGAGCTTCCATGTTGTGGAGAGACAGGTAAATTGGCCGATAGTTGGATGGGGCTGCACCCTTTGAGGGATCCTTCATGATCAGGATCGTTCGCCCTTCGGTTAGCCATTCTGGGTGAGTCCCATCCCTCAGCAGCTGGTTCATTTGTACTGCTAGGCGCTCATGGAGTGCTGTGAGTTTCTTTAGCCAGTAGGTGTGGACCATGTCCGGGCCTGGTGCTGCCCAGTTCTTCATATCTGAGACTCTTTCCTGTATGTCTGCCACTGTTATGGTAACCGGGTTCTGTTCAGGGAGGTTGCTGTGCTCCTCTCTCAGGGTCACCAGCCATTGTGCACTGCTGTTATGTGCAACCTCCTTCTCCCATATGCCTTTCCAGTACCTTTCAGTTTCCAGTCTTGGTGGGTCAGCTCTGTTGTTAGGACCCTGCCACTGAGCGTACACTTTCGCAGGTTGTGTTGCGAACAGCCTGTTTATTCGTCTGGCCTCATTCTCTTTCGTGTACCGCTTTAGGCGACTGGACAAGGCTTGGAGCCTTTGTTTGGCAGTTTCGAGTGCTTCAGGTATGGTCATCTGGATGTACCTCTCGGGTATTGGCCTTTTCATCACACCTCTCTGGGCCTCCGTCAATTGACTCACATCTTTCCGGGCCGCCTTGATCTTAGCCTCCAACCTTCTTTTCCATGGTGGCTAACGTATCTCATGGATTCCATGGTTGCTCTTATAGCCCAGAGTCTCCAGGATCACTGATGCTGAAGCGTATATCAGTTCATTGATATCAGTTCATTGTTTCCGTGATTGTTACGGTAGGGATCGCCCTCAGTGCTGCATTCACACTTTCCATGAGACTTTCAGGTGGTACTTCACATAGCCGTTGTAATCGGTTTCTAGGTTGCCCAGCTTTCATTCTCGCCATGATCTTAGCTTTCAGGTCAGTTGCTGCCTTGCTCAGCATTTCATTCATTGGGGCTGGCCACCCAATCTCATCTGCATTCATTGGGGCTTGCCGCCCAATCTCTTGTATGACCTCCTCCTCTGATCTGGCAGCCTGGGGCCCTTCACCATGGAACCTGCGTGGTACCTCATCAATCTCAAGTTGTGACTGTTGGAAAAACTGGGCTACTGGTGGTTAACCGTGACTGTGGGTTTCGAAGTAACCATTTAGCCCACATTCTCTGCATGTAACCCCTCTGACTAGGGTTGCTTGAGTAGTAGCATTCCAACAGAGCCATGTTATCGCATCTCGCCCATCTCCGCTTCGTTGCAGTAGCCCATTTTTCATCAAGGTGCTCTGGTTCCCCAGCACCTGACGCAGACCTTGTTTGGCCGGGCGACGTCTGAGCCGGCATGTCATTCGTTTTATTGTCTCTCATCATTGTATGAGGTAGGCATTAGCGTGAAGGATCTTGCACAAGGACCCACACTGGATGGTGTTATGTGCTCATTTTTGCCCCAAGCGGGATTCGAACCACTGTCTCCCGTATGCCAAACCGATGCCTTACCAACTGAGCTATCCAGCTGCCACACACATATATATATATATATATATATATATATATATATATATATATATATATTAGAGCTGTCAAACGATTAAAATATTTAATCTAATTAAAAATGCAACTGTCATAATTAACTCAAATGGACTAAAAAATTAATCGTGATTACGCACACATTTTTTGCCAGCCAATCGCAGGGCACACAGAGACAAACAACTATCCACGCCCACACTCAAACCTAGGTACAATTTAGAACGTCCAATCAGCCTGCCATGCATGTTTTTGGAATGTGGGAGGAAACCGGAGCACCCGGAGAAAACCCACGCAGGCCCAGGGAGAACATGCAAACTCCACACAGGTAAGCCGGAGCTGGAATCGAACCCGGTACCTCTGCACTGTGAAGCCGACGCGCTAACCACTGGACTACCTTTTTTAGTGTATACAGGTTTCAAGATGGCGATCCCTTTTCAAATATGCATCCAGAGAGTTTTAACATTTCTGAGCAAACGCTATGTGCATACTAATGATTTCCCTTGATGGTTTTTTTTTCAACACACAGTATTTGTTGTTTTTGTGAAAAAAAATACCATGGGTCTTTTAACAATAGTTGAGATTTCAAGTTCAAGCTAAGTTAAATAGGGTTCCCAAATCCTCTGAAAAACCACCACCCTGTGATTCAATCGATGGGTCATGCAGTCCACTGAGATGTGGTTAAAATTAATCTCATGCCATTGTGTCTTCAATGTAATGCGCTCCGAAATCCATTGAACAAGCAAACATTTTGCTAATGCTAATGTCGGATATGTCCCGAAGCACCAAGTTTGGTGTAATCTTCCAAATAAAGAAATTAGAGCTGTCAAACGATTAAAATATTTAATCTAATTAAAAATGCAATTGTCATAATTAACTCAAATGAACAAAAAAATTAATCGTGATTACTCACATATTTTTTATCGTTTCTGAATTTCCTTTTACATTTTTTGTCCTATTTTTCCCCATTTTAATGCTCTCATCAACTTGGAATCATGAATCAGTTTTCTATGTGCCAAATGCAAATATTTACTGAAATAACAATTTCAATTTTCAATTTTACATGAACATTTTTCACTTGGAGCAGTTGTTCACACATAATCTCTCACACAATATTACTGTCCATCAATAATGGTGAAAAAAATATTTTGTCACACAACAGCTGCTTTAACAGCTTTTTTAGTGAAATCAAAACAGAGCAATATAACATAATAAAGTGCACATCTAAGGTAAACTAGTACTCAGCCTATAGTAGATTTAAACCATGGTTGCATACTTCGTTTTTCTCAAGTTTGCTTTGA
The DNA here is from genome assembly GCF_025434085.1 of Hippocampus zosterae. Classification (NCBI taxonomy): domain Eukaryota; kingdom Metazoa; phylum Chordata; class Actinopteri; order Syngnathiformes; family Syngnathidae; genus Hippocampus; species Hippocampus zosterae. Next base: position 22,957,092 of record NC_067461.1, on the reverse strand, counting down.
ACACAGCAGTCTGTTTCTGTATGTTTGTTGGAGAATAACGAGACCCCGGACACCAGTGTTCACCAGTGCTGTATTCAAAACTGCCGGCCGTACAAACAAGCGCAAGCACTTCCCCCGTGCTGCTGGGGCAAACCATTCAGAAAGAGGGGGGTTTCACTCCCCCTAACAAAGTCAGGCTATGTTGATTATGTTGGTACTTCTTGCGCGGAAGTCTCTCTACGGTTTTTGTGTCTACCTCATTTCGGATGACTACACTTGGTTCGATGACAACACTGGAGACGTTTTATTTTCGCTAGGTCGCTACCACTGTCAGACGAACACAGAGAAGCTCCACCCGCTCTATTTATATGGACACGGAACGCTGTAGCCTTCCACACAAAATAGTTCCAAACAAGTAGCAATCGCGTCAGTGGCATACATCGTATACCTGTATGATACACAGAGAGAGAAGAACAGGTAACTTTGATCTTGTCAGTGGAGCAATCTGGCAACTTTTTAAAAGTAAACTTTCCATTCATAAACTCTTTAAGTATCCGTTTTCAGTGTTTCGCGCTGCCATGGCTGGCAAAACAGACATGGGCGTGGACTTCTGCAGCGCGCTTGTTGTTTTGTTCTGGTGTATTTATAGAGCAACGTAACGTGTGCCGCGTTAATCTCGCGAGAAAAAATTTAATCCCGTTAAAATTCATTTAAATTAATGCCAATAAAAACGTGCTAAACTGACAGCTCTAAAAGAAATCCCTTCTTGGAACATTATATTTTGAGCTGAACAAAAGACATCATAATAGACCCCTTGGAAAAAATCATTTAGATAACCTCTGCCGCACACAGTTTTGGAAACGAATATCTTTCAATCAGTAAACTGCATTTTTCCATTTGCACACCAGCATCATCTGGCCCCTGTGAGAAGATTTATTTCCAAAACAGAAATGCTCAGCAAAAAATAGAATCGCTTCAGTTCAGCCACTTTGATAAAACTTAAAAAAAAAAAACACTGAAACATATCACTGTTTAAATTCTTGAAACCACGTACAACAAAGGCAAATGGGCTGACATATTGTTTCGACAACAATCGTCTACAACACAATTGAATTGACTTTATTGTCATTACAGGTTCATGCAACGAAAATTTCACTTAACAGGCATGCTCTGCACAAAAAACATGAAAAACAATGACGAACATGGGATATGGGGCCTGTCGTTACTCGGTATGAAGCGCCCCAAGATCTTAGTTCAGAAAGGAAACAACGAGGGTGGGAGAGGGGGGAAAAAACATGCTCGAACTATTCTCTTCTGAGGATAATTAAAGTCGAGGAGAAAAAAAAGACCCTAGCACGTAAACAAGCGTATGACAGTTACAAGTCACAATACATAACATGTAATGAGGGGGTGGGTGGATAGGAAGGGGGTGGTGGGGACGCGATGCGGCCTGTCCGACCAGCTGCTCAGTCCATTCGAGCGCTCCGCAGATCAGTTCACATCGCAGGGAAAAAAAACAGGAACAATGAAGGTGGTGATACAAGGTTATGTATGCACGTGTGATTGTCAGATTGTGTGTGCGTGTCAGGCCGCACCTGCTTCGTCAACGTCTTCTCATGGAGACAGTCCTGGCTTATCAGTCAATGGCCGAGAAGGAGGGGGTGATGGGAGGGCACTAGCTTCCATGCATACTTTCTTCTAGGGGAAAGGTCCAGATAGCAGATGTTTTGGGAACAGCTGCCAACAATTCCAGACAGTCTGGTCTGTGTCTCTTCAATGGCGTCGATCAGCCAAATCCGTGCTTACTTTTCTGAGCGCGGATCCCAATTTCTCCAAGTGGTTCTCCATCTTGCAATGACGCTCCAAAACCGCATCCATTCTGCGGTTGAGCTCTGAGTGTTGGACATCCGCGCCATGCAATCCATGAAGACCGGCAGCTTCTTCACTTACAATAAAGCCGCTCCTGTCGGTTAAATTTCACGATAGATCAGGAAACTGCTAACACCAAACAGCAGTATGCCTGCTATCAGAAGGCCGATAATGTGGATGTCTTCCACATCCTAAACGGACAGTATTGACAAGCACACCCTTCTCCACTTCCTCCAGGGATCTAGGGTGTATCCGGCAGCAAATGTCCCCGAGGGGCAAGTAGGCTCCCCACTGCCTGCTCTTCTCGCCGAGAAAATTTTGTCCATGGCATCGAGCCACCAGCCAACCAATTCCATGGTTTGGAATTGGAAAGGAGGCTAGGAAAGTCAGACAAGGACAGCACATAGACTGGGTGGTGAGCAGGGGAGTGTGAGGGAGGACAGGAGAAAAGCAAAAAGCATCCGCCTTTGTCGAGAGCCAAGCAGAAAAATTGACAAGAAAAAGGAAAATAATTTTAGATCACAAAAAAGTATTTGCCTCCTTATTAAAAACGGTGCAAATGCCTCTTTAGTTGCAGACAATAATGTGATATGTCCTTCCTCGCTTGCCGAACTTGAGGCAACATGACAGTCTTAACCCGTAATGTAGGAATATAAATGTCGCCTAATGTGACAAAACTGCAAATTACGGTCACCAAAATTTATGTTGGCATCTTTCCTTATGCTCACATCATCCTCTGAAAATATTAGAATGATCATTCAATTATGAGGGATTTTAGGGTGGTTTCCTCTTCATATAGGCGCTCACTACAAATGTCACTTCACGAGAGAAACGCATCGACCATAAAATACAAATCCAAAAACATGCATGACAGGCTGATTGAATACTCAAAATTGTCCCTCGGTGTGAGTGTAAGCGCGGATGATTGTTCTTCTTTGTGTGCCATGCAATTGGCTGGAAACAGGTTCAGGGTGTATCCTGCCTACTGGCTGAAGCCAGCTCGGATAGGCTCCAGTACGCCCTGCGACCCTTCTGAGGATAAAGCAGTATGAGTAAAATAAAGGGATGGCTGGATGGATGGATAAAAGCCATTCCACTGTCCTTTACATCAATGCTTCGAAAGTGATCTAAAACAGCTCTGCATACAGGATTTGTGTGATGATAAAATTATGAATAGGATTTTTTTTCCTGGCCTAAGCAGAAGCCCTGGCTTTTATCATCCTATTATAATGTTTCATGAAGCACTGCAAATTATACACAGCACAGAAATCATCATAATGTAACGGATTCATTTTCCCCGCAACCACCCAGACCGCTTTATTGCCCCATTTCTCAAAATAAACTGATTTTTTTTCCCTAACAGGATCTACTAATTACAGTATTCCCGACTAGAGTGTTATGTGGAGTAAAGTTTTGCTTGGAATTAACATCCAAAAGAGAAGAACCTGCTGAATCATTCTAATGAGAATCAGAGAGCTGAACTGGTAGGGCGCTGTTGACAAAATAAAAATTACGATACCCATTCTTTGCAAAATCATATAGGGGACAATATTCAAAAAAGACTGTCCATTTATAATAAGCCCAATCAAGTACGGTATTTAAATTTGAACACCATTCATAACATATCCTTTGTGACGTCTAAAAACTAATTTTCAGAATGTACTGACACGTATTACTCCACATATAATTTGAATTAATGCTATTAATTGCCTTTATCATTTTATTTGAGACAGGTTAAGAGTAGGCCGGATAAATTCACGGAGATAAACTGTCACTCCCTGCAGACATCTGTTAAGCATGGACTTACATTTATCCATATTGCTTAAAAAATTGATTTCCATTACTGTAGGGTCCTTAGAAATAATTTATACAGTACCCAACTATTTAACATCTTTCTTACTTGTGATACCATTTATTGCCTGTAGAGGTCAGTTATGGAATGTCAATAACTCACATTTACTCTATTCATATGAAGTTTCACAACCCAGAAGCCTTTGAGAATACAGTAGATACATGTTCTCAGGGAATTTTTTTTTCCAAAAACAAGGTTGTATCATATGCTCGCTGACTTATCACTATTTCCCAATTCAAAAGCGCCACCGGTTGTTGTTTTGGCAAAAAAAATAAATTAAAAATGTGGTCAAAATTATCTTAAAACTGGAGTAAATTAGTAGAAATGTAAAATTGTCGATGTTAGCTGTTTGCGCCACTGCACGATCTGCTACGCATGCGGCATTGACACGAAACAAAAAAAAAAAACATTGGTGACTTTGATGATATGATTATATTTGAAATATAATTGAATTCAATGTAAATAGTAAAATTGATATTACAAGTGTAATAATTCATAGTTACACTTGAAAATAACTTTTCCCCAGCATAGTCACAGGATTTCGTCAACAGTCTCTACAGTCAGTGCAATCTTGAACAAATCCGCAACGAACTGTGGGTAATATATTTTTGCTGAGGGACCATGGATAACATAAGACAAGACAAGACAAGACAAGATAAGATATCCTTTATTTGTCCCACACTGGGGAAATTTAAGCATATGGGCTCAGCCGAACAAGGGGGCATAAGGGGTGGGGCGACAGCAGTTTGGAGAATTGGAAAACCGTTGCCAACGTACTCTTTTATTATCAATCTTTATTGAACAAATCAAGTTACAATTCACAGTACAGTGAAACTCCTCTACAACGAAATCATGTTTGCAGCTAGAATTTTTTCAGAACAGGGTGGTTTTTACTGTAGCAAATTTGATCTCAGATGTAACCACACACACAGACAAACGTATGTGTACACCCACACACAATTTTATGTGTACTCTTTATTTTTATTTCAATAGTGCATAAGTATGAGCACACACTTATTTGACACTTCATATTGTCAGTGTAGAAAGAAAAAAAGGGAAAGAAATTACGAAATTTACGATGAGCATTCCCTTTCACTTACATCAATTTCTTGGATAATGTCTTTTATTTTTCTTGCTCTGTCTTTCATTTTGATCACTTTTACCCTCTCTTCCAGCATCAGAGCTCTTCTTCTCTTTGCTGCTTGACATCCAAAGGTCTGTTTTGTAGCCATTTAAGCAATTCAACGTCCATGCTCATCTGAATCTAACAATACAAATACTTCCTGGACCCGGTGGCTTTTCTTTCCGCCATCTCACTGTCTCTAACTCTACCTCCCCTCGATCGCCACCCAAGACAGTGTCAAGTCGAGGAAAATGCTTTACTTGTAATACGAGGAAACATTTGAATTTGAGGCATAAGCAATTTACTCTGAGCAGCTAATCGGATGCATTCCACTCTATCTTCTACGGATCTAGCTTCAGTATCTACACACATAGACAATGAGGTCCCTTTTGGCCAATCGGAGGCCAGGATGATGCTCGGTAATCCAGTGGCAGAGCAGCTATGATTATGTTGCGTTCAGGAAACTCGCAGCTGTGACCGAAATAAACATCGTTCACTCTGTAAACCAGTGTGGTGGTTGCTTTTGCCGTTTCCGAACGAAGCAGAAGAGGTTGCTGTTGGATTAGACTTCGTTGTAGTGAATGTCTTTGCGAGGCTGGAGCAGAGAAAATAATTTTGTATAACACAACAGGGTTTTTTTCGTCATATGGGGGGGGGGGGGGCAGTAGAATGGGAATGGTGTTAATGCATGAAGATTTTTTCACATTAGGGGGTATTTTCGCCTATGGAGGTTTCGTTCTAGAGGAGTTTGACTGTAAACAGAACAAATAAGTTATTAATACATGTACAGCAGAGGTGATTGCTCTAAGACTGCAAGGGAAGCCCAGTTTCCCCTAAAATGTCAAAAAGTCAGTGATCAAATATATGTGTGAACGTACAATTGTGTGGACATGTCATTGACTAAATATGCGCTCCAACGCGCTCAACTTTTGTTCCGAATCAGCTTCTTTTTACCAGTTACGATGCGACTCTCTTCTCATTCATTCCTGCAACTTCACCGTGCTGTGTAGATGCTTAGCGTCTACAGCACTGGGCATTTTGAGAGTTCAGTGTAGGTTGTCCCAATGCATTAAAACGAGACGAGTCATTGGATAAAAGCTGGTTTTGTCCCGCCCATCGGACGCTCAGCGTCTCTGGGAGTCTATGGACAGTGGGCATTTATAGGCTGGCCCGTAAGGTCAGCTTTTCTGCATGATGATTGGACGATCTGTCTGAGGCTGAATCTAATTTTGATTAACAGCGAAATGAGCCGATCACCGATCTTATGGTGAAGGCATCCTTTTCATTTTTTTTGAAAAGGAACGGAGACTAGAATTCACGTATAAATAAACGGACGCATTTCATGATGTAGGCCAAAATTGAGCTTCCCCTCCTTGACAGACCAGCATCTGCCACTGATGTACAGAATACAGAGTTAAACAAAAAGAAGAGCCTGAGGATTTTAGACAAAAATTCCAAATAAAGAACATATAGCCAGAGTCTTAACTGGTTTCTTGAAATCACGTACTGCTTAGTTTCTGCTTCAAAAATTAGGAAAAGAAGGTTTGATCATTTAGATTTGTGGATATGGAATTTAACTAGAACAATAGTTAACTTTTTTCATCATTTTTGAAGAAGCCAAACAGTATATTTTTCCAGTAAAGAATAAAGTCAGAGTCAATATAATCAAGAATAATCAGGGATAGGCGGCCCAGTAGACGAATGGTTAGCACGTCGACTTCACAGTGCAGAGGTATCGGGTTCAATTCCAGCTCCGGCCTTCCTGTGTGGAGTTTGCATGTTCTCCCCGTGCTTGCGTGGGTTTCCTCCCACATTCCAAAAACATGCATGGTAGGCTGACTACACTCTCCAAATTGTCCCTAAGTGTGAGTGTGAGCGCGAATGGTTGTCTGTTTCTGTGTGCCCTGTGATTGGCTGGCAACCAGTTCAGGGTGTCCCCCGCCTATTGGCCGAAGACAGCTAGGGAAGGCTCCAGCACTCCCTGGGACCTGAGTGAGGAGAAAGCGGTTCGGAAAATGAACGAATAAATCGGGATATAGCTTTCCAAAATTTGTTGGTATCAGGACATTGCCAGAACAAGTGAATCGTCGTTTCAGGGGACATTCCACAAAACAAACAATCAACACAGATGTCTTTCTTGAAGATAATGTGTATCATTTTAAAAGAGATTTCCCTGACGTTATTAGTCAGAAGGTATTTGTATGGAAGAGACCATATTTTTTCCAGCGTAGACTATCACCAAAACCAGACCAGTAAGAAATAATGTTCGGGGTTGTCAAGATATCTTTTGAAACAGCAAACTTCGAACTGATCATGTTAGACGGGATTTGCCAATAGCAGTCATTTTGGGGTTGGTAAGCGGGTTGTTGACACCCTACATACTCGTACCCTCAACGGAAGGTGCAGTTAAGGGCTACAATTGAATTGAATACAACTTTATTGTCAAATGTGCTGTACTACTGTATGTGTACCATACAGCACAGATGAAATTTCTTCCCTCTCAACATAAAACAAGAGGAGCCACTGCGGGTGTCCGCGCCGCCACCAAAAGAAAAGCCAACCAAAAAAATGACAAAAATAATACAAAACAACACATGAGACAGACAATCATGCACTCTTAACCACTTTCCTGCATACACTTTCTTGTCTGAAGCAGTTACAGATGAAAGAGGAGCGATTCAAAGTGTCCTTTTCACCAGTGGATCAAAGACATCATGCTGCAATGTGCACACGTCTGCTACAAGCCATGTTGAAAGCAACAAGAAGCTGTAGCATCCATTAACGAAAAAGAGAGATTGGCTCTCTTCTCCTGTCCCATGTAAATCCGCTTCAATTCCTAGCCGGGACTCCCAGTTCCACAGACGCATTGGCGCTCTCCGCTGACGCTCCTTTCTTCTCATCGTCGGCTCCTCAACTCATGCATCCATCCAGCCGCACACTGTCCATTAGCACCGACCTTTTCGCAGAACAAAGCGGGGCTGTGAAAATGTTGCCTACTTCAGGCGCAAGACACAAGCGCCCCGGAGATGTCCGGCAACGACTCCCAATCAAAAAAATCAGTGCTGGTACGTGTGTGCTGCCGAGAAGGCGCAACCGCCAAGCACAGATTCTTCTTCTTTGGCGAATGTCGTGGCCAAAAATGCTGAAAACAGTCCACATCAGGTCCGCACAAAGTAACAACACCATGTGACAAAACAAAGACTAAAACAACAAAAACCGCAAGGGTCTTCAAGAGCACTTGCCGACGGCTGCCTATTCGGGTGCGATACAAGGGTGGAAGTGCAAATATTTGGACAGTTTTCCAAACATTGTAGAATTAGAACGATCCTATCCTCCAAGTGCTTCTCGGTCATTATGTCGGTGAGGATAGTCACGGAAATTTCCTAGGTCAAAAAAAGAATTCAAGCAGGCTCTGGAGTGCACTTTTCTCAGTCATAAATTTGAAAAGTCCGACTTGCTACCTTTTTAGAATGCAGCAAAAGTCCGTGATGTATGCAATTAACCCATTTCACCCCACCGGTCGCATTTGTGAAGGACAGCAATGATTTAATTTCCAGGGCTCAAAATTTTGTTGTTGTTGATTACTTAAAAGGGCTACCAACGACACCTGCTTTTGACATTTAAATGTGGGAAAATTTGGGGATTACATTTTTTGGTTTGTTTATTGAACATAAAACATATACAGTAATAATTTGACAGAAAATAAGGTAAATAAAATCGTAAAAAGAAAGAAATCAGTCTTCATTCAACAGTTATTATGGTCAAGGGAGTATGAAGAAGTAAAAAACGTATCTAGTCGTACCCCGTTATGTGTTTATATCTAATAAATCATTTTTATATCAATCAGAAAAGAAAAAAGTAAGAACAAATACGTCTCCATTAAGGCTCATACTTTACCCTTAACCGTGATATTTTTTGGGGTTAATTCTCCTTGACTATTCAAGGTTTTCTTATCTTATTTTACCTGTCTTTCCACTGCAAAACACTCCAGTCCAGTAGATCGCGGTAGTGCACCAAAAGTTGGTTTTCTCACCGCCATATAAAATTCACAAAAGAGCATGAGGAGGAAGAAAAAATAAGTGAAGGAGGAAGTAGTAGTTGAGCAGTTTAACAACACATAATTACATATTTTGACAGAATGTCTTTGTTTCAAGTAAACAGGTAGGAATGAGTGGTCGTTTACTAAAGGTGTTTTATGTCTTACCCTCGTTTGAGCAAACTTAAGGAGCTATTCGTGACACGTAGATCCAATTCATGTAAATTTGCCATGTGAAACGTGCCCGAGTTTAATTTAGAACGGATCCCGGTTCCATTTCGGGTGGAAATGGGTATTTAAAATGTATTCGCACCCCATAGACACGTCCTAATTATTCAGGTTGGGTCTGTTCTTGCAGTTCTACTTCCGAGAAGACTTTCATGTACCGCACTTAGAACGTTTTGTTCATAGACTCATTTATGCAGACTTGCGGCAACTGCGCGACCCTCGTGGACACAAGCGGTTCAGATAATGGTTACAATACAAAAAAAAGTGTTATATAGAGCTGTCACAACAGCTGAAGCTTTCACAAAGCGCTTACAGAACGTCTTCAAAATGTGATCACCTTTACTTACTTTTTACGCCTTATAATACGAATCAATACTTTTATGGATGTACGTCATTTGATCAGAGCTGATCAAATAATAGAATTGATTATCCTGATCGGAAAAATAATAGCTCACACGCTGATGTACCATTCCCGGGGTGAACTGCGGATTGACTATCTTGCCCATACATTTAACATTTCATGTTTAATGGATAGAACCTGACCGGTGTTAGGGCTACTGCCTAATAAGTACAGTCCCACGAAGTGTTTGTATTTTAGTCACTCTTAATTGTGTTTTCACATATTCTATTCATTGTTGAGTGTTTTTTCAAGCAAAAATGAAAAACTCTGATCAAATAACCAAAATTTAGTTGTTGTGAATAACGGCATCGCTCGGAAAAGAGAGGCACTAATTTGATGATCCGTCATGCATGAGCCTTACAGTGCCAATTTATTTGTTGCACATCTTGGAAATATGATGTTGTCAACACGAATAAGACTTAATCTTTGGTGGCTCTGTGGTTATGTCTTGTTTTCAACAAAAGAAATTGGAAATGTTATAAGTCCCATCCCCTGCTATTGGGTTCTACCATTTACCTGTGCTTAAGGAAATGCTTTCACCTGTTTTTTATATAAGGCAAGATTTTTTTGATTTTTTTTTTTTTTAGTGGGGGGCAAAATCTTATTTTAAAGCCATATTGTCCAGTTTTAGGATAATTTTAAAGTTGGTTAGCTTTCACACATCTCAGTAAAACTCAAGATTTCTTATTTATTTGAGATTTTTTTTAAACACACTAAATATTTCTGGTGTTTTGATATGTTTCACGCAGGTATTTTGGAGATGAGTTAGATGGAAGTACTTCAAAAGAGTCCCGGTCCCTGGCGTTACTTGCCCAACTGCATCAGAAGGCCAAAGAGAAGCAGAAGCAAGGTTCCACAGAGGACAGAATACACTGTTCTGAACCACATGCAGATCATCTTGATGTTAGAAAGAAAAGAAAAGCTGACAATGTCAGCAGCCAAGAAAATCCAAGTCATAAGAAAAAAAAATCAAAGGATCCACTCATGAATGTTTCCGCCAATATTCATACAGAGCCTGTTGAGGATGAAGAGAAGAGAAGAGAGAAAGTTGGGAATAAAACGAAAAACAATATCCAGTCAGGTGTGTGCTGGCTTTTTATCCACCTTGCATTTTCAGCAGCAGAAAACTACAATGCTTGTTAATCCTAACATGATTACATGTGTTGGTTTGTTACTTTTCAGACTGCGTAGTTAATAGACTTTCAGAGCCTAGTGCCATTGGTAGAGATGGAGAGGTTGAAGAGACAGATGATAATATTCCGAAAGAAACCTCGGGGAACTCTTCTTTTCCATCCGGTTTCACAGTTCTGGGAGGGTTTGAAAACAAACCAGCTCAAAAGGTACAGTGAGTTGATGATGCTCAGTAAAGCATCTTGTGTGTTAATGTTCCAAATTGTAACTCGTATGAAAAGTAAAAAGTGTCCTCACTTTGTTTCTTGCCCATGATTGGCACGTATAAGTATGTAGAATGTTACTGTAAATTACTGTAACACTCTTCAATTCGTGCCATTTGAAGAATCTAATGTCAAATACACCATCCAGTGTGCATGCACACCTTTTTTCGCTTTGTTATAATGGTGCTTTACCACTTCACAGGTTCATAGAGTCCTGCCTCAGTGGCTGGCTGAGCCTGATGTTATCCCCCGAGACATGAAAAGTAAACTGGTGACTTGCTCTGACATCAGAGGACTTAGTGTGTCGCTGCTAAAACAGCTGCACAATCATGGAATTCAGCACTTCTTTCCAGGTGACTGTAAATTTGAGGTTTGTTTGGAACACGTTTAGTACTTAACGTGTAGATGTTGCTCATGTGACCTTTCTTCACAGTACAAGCAGAGGTCATCCCAGCCATCTTGGAGGGTGCACAGAATGGACTACTGGTCGGACAAGCTGGCTATGAGCTCAGAGATTTTTGTGTTTCTGCTCCAACAGGCAGTGGCAAGACTCTGGCTTATGTCATCCCTGTAATACAAGTGAGCTGCCCACAAGCAAAATTACTTCTACCATGCAGCACATTTCAAGTACTGCTGTCTAATTATTCCTCTTTTTTTCCCTTTCCGCATTACACACTGGTTCTCTTAACTACTCTCGTCATTTAGTCATTAAATCGGGAACGATATCCCAATGCACTGTAGGACACCATATACAGTCACCGTGATCTGTAAGGGATCTTTCTAATTATGTTTCAGAAGAATAGGAATTTTTCTAATGGTATTGAGGATTCATTGATGCCTGTGGGTTTGAGATCTAGAAGCACTATTGTTCCTAAGTCCTCCTCTTCGAACGATGCTGTCGCTAAGGAAGTGTGTTGTGTTGAACAACATTCAGATTTTGCCACCAATCTTTTAGAAACTGAAAGCTACTTTTTGGGTACAGAGTTACATGTGAAGGGCGACCAGTTTCATACACACTTCCAACATAACATACTTGCTCAAATTACCCAACATAATTGTATGTTATTAATAATTAATGATATTTGCTTGTGTTAATGATTTCTCACAGTAATTGGGAAATGGATAAATATCAATATGCAACATTTTTTTCCATATAAATCTCTGCTAATGGTCACATTTTCAAATGACCACTTCAACAACATTCCTAGGAAATCACAATGTCCCATCATTGAACTAAAAGTGTCAATGCTTCACGATCTTGTTAAAAGGTTTGTCAAAAACAGGAGACAAATAGTCAGGCACATTAATTTCAAACACTCTTCTGCGAATAGCCCAGTAAATTATTCTTGTTGTATTGTGTATAATTTTTAGAACAAAATTATATTGCTTGAATTTGCAGGCATCCATATTTTCATTTGAATGTAAAACGTATAGGGAAAGGATACTTGCTATTCACATGGAATATAAAGTGCGACGGGCCATCAATAACAATTTTCTGCAAACAATTGATGCTGCCTGCCTGATGCTGATTGCCAATACCACTAGTTCAAACAACAAATGTACCACAAGCAATGGTCCCAAAATCCTTTCATAATAATTAAAATGCTAACAAAAATCTTCAGACATTGTTGTACCCTTTATTAAATACATTAAAAAGCCTATAGCTAAGCATGCACAAAACCATTGTACAGTACCTGTGTGTACGGTATATCAAGACCCAGGCTCATCCTCGGGCACAGGATTTAATAGGATTTCTAATAGTCACTTGTATTCATGCTATTCACAGCATTTATAGTGATTACAAACGTTTTTAAAACAAAGCACACATACACCACCAGGACACAACATCTGTGTGAATTTGCACTTGTGTTGGGTGTGTCTGGGTGAAATAAGTTATTAGTTTGCCCTTGAGTGGTGAAGGTCCTATTTAGCTGACTGAACCTTGTGTGTTATCCTTGATTGTTGTGAGTCACGAACTGCTCCACTGTTGTGCAGCCCATCGACCCCTGCATTCTTCTTGATCTTCAGCTTTATGAAGAGCCGTCTCACATCCCGTTCGTGGATCACCAGGGCAGGGAAAGCGGGTCAGGGGTGTGAATGAGGTCGTTTCTGATGGGGGGTGGGCAGGTGTGTGAAGAGAAGGTGTCCTTTTCAAATCTGCAGAAAAACATTTTTCATCGCCGGCCAGTCCCTTTATTGTTCATTGCTCGGTGGGATGCTCTCCTGTAGTTTGTAACTGCTTTCTGGTCATTCCACACGGATGCAATTGTTAGCAGGAAACTGTTTTTTCAGGCTTTCTGCATTGCTTCGCTTCCATCCTTCCATTTTCTAATCCTTTTATCCTCGCAAGGGTCGTAGGTGTGCTGGACCCAATCCCAGCTTTCTTCAGGCAGTCGACGGGGTAAAGCCTGAACCGTTTGCAAGCCAGTCTCAGGGCACACATCGACGAACAAACATTTGCGCAGGTTTTGGTGAAGCTCGACACGGCAGAATGTGCATATGTTTTGTTGGTCCTTATGAGAAGTTCATCCATCCTGTTTGGCAGAGAATATTGATTAGCAAATGGGAGCGGGGTTCCAGCTCAATTAGCTTGATGAGCACGCTGGCTCATTTCCACCTTCTCCTCCGGCGCTGTCTCCATACTCCGTAAGGTCCTACCGCCCAGCTAGCTATTATCTCAGAAAAACCTTGTGTATTTGTGTGTGTGTGTTATTGATGGGAATTCCGGCTCCTTTTAGAGAGCCGGCTCTTTTGGCCCGGCTCCCTAAAAAGAGCCGTCTCTTTCGGCTCCCAAATGGCTCCTCAGTTTTTTTGTTAATTAATTTAATACCAAAAATAACGGAATATTATGTGTAAAATGAAGTACTAATGCAAAAATAGACATTATATCAAATATTTATTATTTCTATGGCTTTATTTATATTCTTTTGAACATACTCAACATGGAGTGCTACAAAAATAAAAACAAAGTACAAAGACCCATCTCAAAACAAGGTCGTCAAAAAGTTCCAATCTCTGAATGTGTATATTTATAAGCTTTTAACTATTTACATAAAACAACATAAGTAAGCTTTGAATACCACACAACAAATTATAAATTAAAATTTGTAAAACAAAAAGAAAAAAAGCAGCATTCAGGTAAAGGGTTTAGCTTGTCTTTAGCGAAGATTGGCATGAAGAAAAACCAAGTGCCTCAGCTTTGAGGGGTTGATCCTGTTTCTCCTCTCTGTTTATATTTGCCCTGTTTTGGAGAAGATTCTCTCTGAGAGGACAGATGTTGCGACAACACACAGCCAACACAAAATGGATAAAAATCCCTTGCAATCATTTTACCCAGTTCCTCGTCAATTGTGTTCTGTTTTTCTGGTTTTATAGCTTTTTGCATAAAGTGGCTCATAGAGCTCTGGGTTGTACATGTAGGCAGTTGTGACATTGTAGCAGCAGCAACAGTTGCAGACACACTAGCACCTTCATTAATAGCTGGTTCCCTTGCTTGTCTTTTCTCTTCAAATTGTACTGATGGGTGGACATTTCTGATGTGCCTGTGCAGGTTATTTGTGGAGCCTGATCTATGGGATATTTTAACTTTGCACAGTCTACATCAGGGGTGCTCAAACTTTTTGGATCGAAGATCTACTTTTCGATCAACTAACCTCCCGGGATCTACCCTTCCCGGCACGCGCGCACGCACGTACACACACACACGCACACATGCACGCCCTGATAAGAAACAGCCTGAAACTGAGGCATGCGACGCACTTTTGCAGCCTGTTAACTATCGTAGCTCACACGTACCGTTTTAAAGTGCTTCCATGGGCCCTCCTAGATTCCTATTCTTTGCCCGTGCCCTCGGTGAATTGTACACAAAGCAAACTCTCAATGACAATAATGACTATAAAAGATAGAGCGCAACAGTTCTCATCACTGGCTGCAATTGCAGACTGCTGAGAGCTAAGAACTTCCGGTGCCACCATAAATTCAAGATTTACCTGCTTTATTTTATTTTTAAATATTTTTTGGGTGAAAATGAGACTGATAAGATGATTAGGGTGCAGTGTACATTAACACAAAAAATATATTAACATGTACAAAGACACACAAATGGTTGTTTGTTTTTTTTTCTCCTCGACACTCCTCGGATCTACTTGTAGATCAGAATCTACCTAATGAGCACCCCTGGTCTACACACTGCCTTTGAACTATCAATTAAATTGAAATGAGTCCATATTTCACTGCATTTCCTATCCATTTTCTCACCTTTCCACTTTCCACCGTGTAGTTTTTTTTCACTAACTAGCTCTCTCGTCTCCTCGTCTGTCTTGTTCGCTGCTCAGTGTGCTGCTGTGTGTGTCTCTTCTCTAACCCCTGCCCCTTCTCTAAACTGCAGCGTGTGTGTGTGTGTGTGTGTGTGTGTGTGTGTGTGTGTGTGTGTGTGTGTGTGTGTGTGTGTGTGTGTGTGTGTGTGTGTGTGTGTGTGTGTGTGTGTGTGTGTGTGTGTGTGTGTGTGTGTGTGTGTGTGTGTGTGCGTGTGCGTGTGCGTGTGCGTGTGCGTGTGCGTGTGCGTGTGCGTGTGCGTGTGCGTGTGCGTGTGCGTGTGCGTGTGCGCGCGAGTAACCATTCCCTTCCGGCTCCCATCGTTCACTTCAAAGATCGTTCACGGCACGTTCGCGAACGACACATCACTAGTGTGCGTGTGTGTTTTGACCAAAAAAAAGTCTGAAAGTACAATCCCTATGGCTTAGCAAGCCTTCTCTTGAATAAGTAAATGGTGTATGGTCCCCAAAAAAGAATGGAAAAAGACAAAGACAATACTGAGGAGCATATCACCGAGGCAGTCCCTGGGTCTGCGCCGTCTTGGTATGTGGTTCTCATGGTGGAATTTGCAACCTTGAGCCACTCCACCTTGCTCTCCACAACCATGGTCAAAATGATCCATCTGTCCATTTTCGAAAGCACGTGTCCAGTTCGTGTATGATTCTGTGTGCAAATATGTGACTATGACCCTCTCTAAAGTGAAACGGGCACCATGATGGTGTAGATCAAGTGCACTTCAATTACAATTTACCGATTAATCTTCCACCACTGTTTTGGAATGCCCCATAAAGATTGTGTTCTTCATCAACTCCGATTATGGGATTAAAATTTGTGGGATGCTTCGCCCCTTATCAGAATGTCAAGCAACCATTTGACTCAAGCTTCGAGGAAACTAACGGTGTTCTTTTTCCATCAGGTGCTGATGAAGAGGGTTGTATGTGAAGTCCGCGCCTTGGCTGTGTTACCGACCAAAGAGCTCACCCAGCAGGTCTTCTTCAGATGTTTTTCTGTACTCATAACAACATTAATGAGGCTAAATCTTTCCATGCTTTGGGAGTATGGCTGTTTTTTGTGTTTGTTTTTTTCAAATTGCACATGATTCAAAGGAGAATAATTCTCAAAATGAAAGTTTTTTTGGGGGGGGGGGCGGATTTAAGTGATGAATTTGTAGTGACTGGAAGCGTTTGTTACTTTTCGACTGTCTAGGTTTGCAAGGTTTTTGCAACATATGCTGAGGGAACCGCTCTGAGAGTGGTCATGCTGACAGGCCAGAAGTCATTTGAGGCAGAGGTAGCCTCGCTTTCTGAACAGAGGTGATGATAAAAGTCCAACTCACTTAAGAGCTGTAAAGATGACCCATGCTTTATAAATCCATTTTATTTCTTCCTTATTTTCTAGAGGCGGGATAAGACGATGCTTAGCTGACATTGTTGTGGCCACTCCCGGTCGACTTGTTGATCATATCAACAAGAATACGGGGATGTGTCTGGATCACCTCAGATTCCTTGTAGGTTCCCACAATTCAAGTGTTTATTTTCAAACTGCTGTTCTGATTTATTGTATTATTTGGGACAGATTATTGATGAGGCAGACAAGATGATTGACAGTATGCGTCAGTCTTGGCTCAGTCAAGTAGAAAAGGCAGTGTATGGAACGGCGGACCAGAGACCCCAGAACATCTTCAGGCAAAAAGCAGCCTTGTATGTCACAGCAGCTAGGTGAGTCATTACTGCAGTTATTACACACACAGTAGGTTTTGGGGATTTAAAAATAAATAAATAAATAAATTGAATCCGCCCTTTATGTGGCCTGTAACCAAAGCATTTCAATTGAAAAGAAATATACACGCTCTCAAACTAACAATTTTAATCCATGTAACCTTGTATTCGAATGAAACCGAATGACCAAACGGAATGAAAATGCTCCATATAACCACCAAAGTTGAAATAAAAAGGCCAAATCCAATTGGAATTTCATTCGGATTCACATCGGGGTTTGCATTTGTCAATTTGAACAGACACCACATAGGCTTCAGCCAGTCTGTGTCCGGTATGCGCAGTCTCTGTCTTAAAGTATAATAAGATATCCTTTATTCGTCCCACAATGGGGAAATTTACAGCCTCCAGCAGCAAGAATGTATGTAGAAAGGAGAAAGAGAAAAAAAAAACAACCATCTTTCAATTAAATACAATATGAACACAAATGGATAAATCGAAGTACTATTTACAATTTTCCTTCACATCATTTAATTATTATTATTATTATTATTATGATTGTTATTTTTTATTCATCAGCCAGACAGCAGTCGGTAGGAACGAGCGTCGGCATCTCTCCTTCTTGCAACGCGGGTGTAACAGTCTCTGGCTGAAGGAGCTACCAAGTGCTGTCAGGGCGGGCTGGAGGGGGTGTGAGGGACTGGCCATCATAGCTTTTAGCTTAGTTAGCATCCTTACCGTAAATGAATAGTGACTACCGTAAATTCCGGGCTACAGACCGCACCTGATTAAGAGCCGCATGCTCAGATTTCTGAAGAAAAATCTATTTTGTAATTATATGCGCCGCACCATCTTATAAACCGCTGGCCAATGAGTAGGCCTGGGTTTGCTTCTGCTCCAGGCGGCAGGGACGCAGGCGCTCCGCCTCTGGGTGAGGCCGCAGACGCGGTCCACCGTTGAAAAAAACGCAACAATTTCTTAAGGTTAAAATAATCTCCATATTTTTATGAGCATGATCAATGCATTTGCACAAAGAAATTACGCGGAAACACATAATAAGAGGCCAGACAAAGAGAGATCTTGATGCTCATTTGCATAATTAGAGGAGAAATACTGCAGCCCACTAGGCTTTAAATAGAATAATGCAAAACATATAAATGGGAAAAAATATATGAAATTATTTCTTTAGTCAGCCGCTTAAAAATGATCATCGGTGGCAGCTTTAGGCAGCTCAAAGCACAGGTAAAATGTGTTCTCTTCTTGTTTTCAGTATGACGGAGGAGTCACCTTTTTATTTACAGTCCGAGTGAGGGGCAAATCAAATGTCAGAGGGTCTTTTTGGTTGTCTTTTTACACTGGCTCAGTTCTTCTTGCCGGAGCCTCCACCTTCGCACCATTGACTCATCTATGCAAAGATTACGGGCAGCAGCTCGATTTCCTTCATTAACTGCCAGAGTGATCGCTTTTAGTTTAAAAGCTGCATCATATGCTTTTCGTCTGGTATTCTCCATGTTGATCACGGTTAGAAGAAAGACTGAAATAAGGAATTTGTGATTACCGGTAATGATAAAATTTCATTGAACCCCTGTGTACTACTCATTAATTTTATTGGTCGACTGTTGCACATTAACACACATTTTATCCCGCTATGGCAAAATAATAATAATAATACATTTTATTTATAAGCGCCTTTCAGGACACCCAAGTGATTTCAAGACACCAATGAGATTGTGATTCGTCATACAATCTCATTGGACCTCAGTGAACTACTCATTCATTTTATTGGTCCATGTTTTTCCCGCGATGGAAAAAAAAAAATTAAAAAGCTGCTTCATATTACACGCCGCAGTGTTGAAAGTGTGGGGAAAAAAGTAGCGGCTTGTAATCCGGAATTTACGGTATGTCGTTTACGCTCTTAAAAAAATGACGGCTTCCTACCAGACCTTCTTTGCGAAAGGAAACCTTGTTTTAAACTACTACCAATTTTATTTATCCAGCTGTAGCTTTCATCAAATGTCCAAACAATTCCATCTTGTGCGCTCAAAAGACAAATTAACAACCTTCCGTTAAATCTTGTGAGGCTTACATTAACAGTCATGTCACACGGCTATAAAACGGCTGCTCTGATTAATGTAGTGAGTGGCACATGTAATAAGTAGCTCAGAATAGATCACGTTACAAGCAAACAACTAACCACAGATTTTAAATCAAAATGATGAGCACCGTTATTCTCATCAGACATACCTTTTGGAATTATGGCCAAACATTTCAACCTTGGTTTTCAGCCCTTGTGACCATTTCGATTGTCTTTTAGCCAGGTACCGAACTTGCTCTTGATGCTGCGTCATCAATAGGTGAATAAGGAAACACTGGGAAATTGCCTTGAGTACCTTGAAGGTAAAAAGGTTGATCAGAAGCTCTTTGGTGTCATTAAAAAGAGAGAGAGAGAGAGACAGAGAAAAAAGTCATTGTTCAGACGCGTTGTCATTTCTGTATTCAGCCGAAAAATCCACCCATTTTCATCCATCTCGGAGGGCTGCCATTTTGCCCTGTGCTGCCACTTACTGTCAACTGAAAATTACAATACCGCACCGAAGAGCCTAGGTTTGAGAACGTCAAGTATTTCTGTGTTTAGTTACGTGGCAGAAGCTGAGCTATCAAACATGTAATACTTGTAATTGTAGGGATGTAATAACAATAACGATGACGGTGTGATATTAAAATACCATCATTGTCATGTTACGATATCAAAACCAGCACAGCTACGTCCTCCGTCCCAAAGAAATATTACTTTTCACTTGATTCAGGTGAACACATCATTGTGATCGACATGGACGATGCTACTTTCTGCCCATAAGCCGACAGAAACACATGACTGATCAAACAACTGGCCAAGCCCATTTCACTGCTATTAAATACAAAAACACATCCATCCATCCATCCATCATCTACCGCTTATCCGGGGCCGGGTCGCGGGGGCAACAGCTTTAGCAGGGAAGCCGAGACTTCCCTCTCCCTAGCTACTTCTTCCAGCTCTCCCCGGGGGATCCCGAGTCGTTCCCAGGCCAGCTGTGTGACATAGTCTCTCCAGCGTGTCCTGGGTCTTCCTCGGGGTCTCCTCCCGGTGGGACATGACCGGAACACCTCACTGGGGAGGCGCTCAGGGGGCATCCGAATCAGATGCCCAAGCCACCTCATCTGGCTCCTCTCGATGTGGAGGAGAAGCGGCTCGACTCTGAGCCCCTCCCGGATGACTGAGCTTCTCACCTTATCTCTAAGGGAGAGCCCGGACACCCTGCGGAGAAAACTCATTTCGGCCGCTTGTATCCGGGATCTCGTTCTTTCGGTCACGACCATAGCTCGTGACCATAGGTGAGGGTTGGGACGTAGATCGACCGGTAAATTGAGAGCTTCGCCCTTTGGCTCAGCTCCTTCTTCACCACGACAGACCGATACAACGTCCGCATCACAGCAGACGCTGCACCGATCCGCCTGTCGATCTCCCGCTCCCTCCTACCCCCACTCGTGAACAAGACCCCAAGATACTTGAACTCCTCCACTTGGGGTAAGATCTCCTCCCCGACCCGGAGGGGGCACTCCACCCTTTTCCGACTGAGGACCATGGTTTCAGATTTGGAGGTGCTGATTCTCAGCCCAACCGCTTCACACTCGGCTGCGAAACGCTCCAGTGAGAGTTGGAGAGCCCCGTTTGAAGGAGCCAACAGCACCACATCATCTGCAAAAAGCAGGGATGCAATACTGAGGCCCCCAAAACGGACCCCCTCAACGCTTCGGCTGCGCCTAGAAATTCTGTCCATAAAGGTTATGAACAGAATCGGCGACAAAGGGCAGCCTTGGCGGGGTCCTACCCCCACTGGAAACGATTCCGACTTACTGCCGGCAATGCGAACCAAACTCTGACATCGGTGGTATAGTGACCGAACAGCCCGTATCAGGGGGTTCGGTACCCCATACCCACGAAGCACCCCCCACAGAACTTCCCGAGGGACACGGTCAAACGCCTTCTCCAAATCCACAAAACACATGTAGACTGGTTGGGCGAATTCTCCCACATACCCTCAAGGACCCTGCAAAGGGTGTAGAGCTGGTCCACTGTTCCACGGCCGGGACGAAAACCACACTGCGCCTCCTCAATCTGAAGCTCGACTTCCTGACGGACCCTCCTCTCCAGCACTCCTGAATAGACCTTATCAGGGAGGCTGAGGAGTGTGATTTCATGCAATTTTTTTTGGGGGGGGGGGGGGTATGTTAAGCGTTTTATTTATTTATTTGTTTGTTTGTTTACATCATGAGTTTCCATACAGCATTGTGTGAGGTCTTTGCTCACTGCCCCACAATATCTTGATAATGATCATATCATGAAGTTCATATGCTGACGTTTGGTTTTGACAGTTGACTCACTTTCTCCATTATAGCTTGTCTCCTCAAATGCCACTTCAGAAACTGCTTTTCTCTGCCACACTCACCCAAAATCCAGAGAAATTGCAGCGGCTGGGCCTCCATCAGCCAAGACTTTTCAGATCTGCCAAGACTGAAAGTTGCCGTCACGTTCCTGAGCCAACTATGGACTTGCATGAACCTGAGCAGTTTGACTTCCCCCAAAGTCTGACGGTTAGTTTTCTGTGCATGGAGGCAAATGGATTGTCAAAATGTGTGTCTCTGAATCAATTGTTTGGATGTTTTTTTTATTTTTGTTTTGATTTATATCTATGTATATATATAGGAGTATTACCTGCCCTGTACGCTGAGTAAAAAACCTCTGATCATCCTTCATTTGATCCTGCGCTTGAAGCTCAGACCCATTCTTTGTTTTGTTAACTCCAGAATGACAGCTTACAGGTTAGCGAGAAACACTATTTTATGTGTTTGTGTCACTGTTAAGTATCAATGCTATTTAGTGTCTGAATATCTTTCCATCTGTTGGAATCAGACTTCACCTGCTGATACAACTCTTTGGTGCCGTTCAAGTCGCAGAGTTCTCCTCGAGGCTGTCTCCCAAAGAAAGAAAGAAGACGCTGAAAGAATTTGAACAAGGAAAGATACACCTGTAAGAATGCACAATCCTTGTCACACTCAGTGCGAGTTTAAAAACATTGTGACCATATTCAATCTAGACCCCTTGATACATATTCAACATTTCTTGATTTCTACTAAGCCTATCCACAAAATGAAATAGATGTAAATCATTGTTGTCTGAAATTATGTGTTAGTAATCCCGATTGCCTTTAAGAGCAATTTATTCGGACATCTATTAGCGTAATTAGGCACAAAATCAAATGGTAAACATAAGCATGGCACCATAACATGGTGGGGGCATGTAGTGGTGATGTGACCAGAGGTAATGGGTACTTTTTCTTCATTTTGATACAATGTCAATTACCTGTGCACTAAACTCCATTTTCAATTCATTTAAAGACCAGAACAAAGCTTTTCTGAAGAAAATAGTCAGCAGAACATAATGTAAGAAATTCTAATCAACAGATAAAATGCGTGTGTTTTCATAATAAGACCACCCACCATAACAAAATACTAAAAAGTGGGGATGAGGCTTAAATTATCCACATCTTAAATGGGGTCTATGCACATAATCTCCATTTGTGGAACATATGCTTCATTATTTTCAACCCTTGTTGAACTAACCTTCACAGACAATTCAATTCAATGGCATAGGAACACTAACAGGGAAACAACCCAATGGGGAATATAAAGAAACTGTAACACGATATACAGTAAAAGGCACATCAGATTGTAGGGCGCACTGTCAGCTTTTGAGAAAATTGATTGCTTTTAGGTGTGCCTTGTAGTGTGGAAAATACAGTAATAATAAAAAAAAAAAAACTTTGAGAAATCCGTGCCTCAAATGGCATCTTAGTGGGCAGGCACGGCCCCCTATGGCCCGCCCAATAAGACGGGTCCGACATATGGTGTGGGACGGGACAGGAGCATGCAACACAGCCAGCTTTTTTAACCGGCTGGATTGAATTACAAACAGCTGTTCAAATGTCAACAAAGATAAGATTTAGCTGCCAACACAACCAGCGTTGGCCACTAGACTGACTGGCAATGTGGAAACTTTTTTGGACAGTGGACGAATGGTCCTCCTCTTGTCCGCTTTGAAGCAAAGTGAAGTCACTCCCTCCCGCATACAAACACGGTGAACATGCACCTGACATGCGGCCCGTCGTTATATTTCACATTCGGTCGAGCGATATCAATTGGTCTGGCTAGGGGCGGCCTCAACACAATTTTGAACGCAGATAACGTCCCAACTTCGTTGGAATTTGGTTTATATTAGCACAGGGGTACCAACAAATTTTTCACTTTGTGTATTTAATGCCATGGGCCAGATTATTAAAAAAAATCCATCCACCTACGATATGCACTCAATGTCCAACATGATGCACATATACACAGTCTCATTTGTAACGATCCGTCTTCCATTGGGTTTTGAAGGTTGATTAGCACGGATGCAGCGGCCAGAGGCATTGACATCGCTGGGGTCAAATGTGTTGTGAACTATGATGCACCACAGTACATCAGGACATACATTCACAGGTGAGCCCTCGTATGCTGAGAGGCTGTGAAAGTAATCCTGCATTCAATTGCTTGACTTTTTTTTTCATCCTTAAATGGTGGTTTCATCATTTCCCCTTTTCTTGTCTCAGAATTGGAAGAACTGCAAGAGCTGGAAAACCCGGCCTGGCCTTCACCTTTCTGCTTGGAATACAGGTTGAACACATCCACGTTAATACATGTCTCCCTCACAACATGTTACGGATATTTGTCTTTAGTATGACATTTCACAATGCACCTGAAATACACTTATCATGAGGTGAACTTGATTTGACAGTTTCTAAATGTTGTGTCGGATGTGTCTTAACTTCCAGCAGAGGCTTCGTCGAACCCATGAGACCGATTCACCAAACCAAGTTTAAGAAACCATTGATCTAGCCATTAAGTGTGATTAACTCTGGAGAGACTGGAAGAGTCACAGAAATGCATGGATTCAACAAAATGTATTGGTTGATTCATGGATCTCTAACCTCTTGTGAATTTTGCCCTCGAGTTCCAGATATAACAAATAGATATGCAAAAAGTACTGTATCTCGATCACCGCTGGTCTAGAAAATTTGGCATTTGGCGACAAATTTGTGATCAAGGCTAATACTCCCAACAGTCAGTTTTGGACCTGACCTGGCTTATAAAGCAGGCAGGTAACAAGGCTAGATTTGAGACGAGTGAGACTCGTGAGGATCTCCGGGTCCTCCAAACCCCTCTTCTGCAATAAGCTGTCTCCTCAGGTTGTCCAAATAACTGGCTGAATCAAAGTTTCTGTTGTTCCCTCAGGAGCAGAACTTCCTTCAGATGGTGACTGAAGCGGGGAGTTTGGGTATCCGAAAGCACATAATTAAATCTGAAAACCTGAAGAGTTTGGAAGATCGATATGAACAAACGCTACGGGAGCTTGCTACTGTCATTAAGGTAGTATTACTGAATGTTAATGGAATTCATTCAAATTAATGAGTGTAACAGTTCATTGGGTGTAAAAGGTCCACACAGAAAAAAAATAAACTAACATAAACAATTTAAGAAGTAATACAATATTAATTTCCGAGTGCAAATATACATTCACTCTCTCGGGACCAAAAAGTTAAAACTTGAAAGATTGTCCCACAAGAAAGCAGCTTCACATTCTGCTCGTGCAGATTCTAGGAGAGCCAACAAGCATATCTCACCTTGAGAAACTAGTGCTCTGGCAGTTTAGTAAGGCTGCACAGATTCTCCAAGGTACGATGGTTTCTGACCATTTAAAGTGAGGAGGAGGATTTGCAATTAAAATCTGAATTTTACACAAAACCCATGCACTCGATCAATATGATCAGTGCTCAAGCTAGTTTTTTGGACCAGCTCAACAGCTGTTAATACCTAAAAAAAAAAATCAATCTTTAAGGTCACGGAGGAACAAAAACCAGAGAATACAGGTACAACAATTTTATTCTCTTGCTCGCCAATAAGTTGCCTCTTCATTTTTTGCAGGAAGAAAACGCTAACTGGAGATGATGCCCTCTTTTGTGAGCTGACAGAAGATCGCTTTATGAATGGAAAGCGGTCTTTTATTGTTTAATGTTAATGCAAAATACAACACATTATTATGCTTTAACAGAACAGATTTATTTAATTTGCTGTCGGCCAAATTACGGCTTTGCCCATTCTCATATTGAGACTACAATACAAAGTAGTGTAGAAAGGTTTGTGAAACTGCCCCAATTTTAAATGAAAAACTGCTTAATTGCCAGACTGAATAAGAATCAATGTACAGTACATTGTGTGATTGGTTAATAAATCCTTTTTAAAGTGTGGTGAAATCAATTTGAGTGTGGTGTGGGATCAGCTACACATCACCATAAATGGCGCTTTTCACAGGTCTCTTAACTCATTGTTTTTCATACATTATTTTGGTGACCACTGAGTTTTTCTTTCATGAACAGAGGAGTATATATTTCGACATCTATAAGCATGGAATGCCTCTCCCTCTCCCTACCAGTACTTTGGCAACCAGTACTGTACTTTGAATGAGCCTGACTCGACAAGCAAAAAAAAAATCCTACTTGGCACACACACACACACACATTAATATCAATGACAAGCCTTCACGAGTATCTGACAACATAAAATAGGGCCGTATGCCAGCCCTATACAATAAGTGGTTTCGGTAAAAAGATAAATATCAATATGCAAGATTTTATTTCTATAAATCTCTGCCATTATATTTTAAATTGCTCATTCACAACCTTCTGACAAAATGACTTGCCCGACTTCAGTGGAGGCAACGCAGCCATCTCATTACCTCTGCGTCCCGCGTCCTCGACGCACAATTTTGCCGCAGGACGCAGTTCCAAATAATGTGCGTTTTTGGGACGCCAGGAAATTTCTCGGTCAAAACAAAAAAAACACTACGACACACACGCCAGCGATCCCGCTGCCGTGTAGCAAACGTGTTTATGATTCGTCAATTAAGGATGATTAGACTCTTAAGGATGGAAGAGACCTGCTTTTGTTCTTATAAGCCTCCTCTCTCTCTCTCTCAGCCGCACACACACACACTAGCACGCACCGTTAACACTTATTTAAGATCAAAGAATAACCCACGTGATAAGCCAGAAAGAAGATGCACAGCCAATCAACATGGCTTTGCTGCATCTTCTCAGCCCCCCTCACCCCACATGTACTGTATATGTTGCTCTATGTGACTCACTGTTTTGCCGAGTTTCGCTGCTCCTCGCAGACCGTTTGCGCCCTTTTTTATGAATATGTGAAAAATCCGCGATGCACTGAAGCCGCGAAAAACGAACTGCGAAATAGCGATGGATCACTTGTTGAGGAATGGGAGCTGTCAATTTGCTCTTGGCCCTTCCTTGGTTACAGATTCTTTTATCTCTCTATAAGGTGGAAGAAGACCCAACACCACGTAGTCTTTTCTTCAGTTTATCGCAACGCAACACGAATCGATTCGGGCTCCTGTGAGTCTCAGATTTCATCAGGAAGCCCCGAGCAACTTCAGTCACACGTACATATAGGCATAGTATGTTAATTATGGGCGGGCAGTCCTTCCCCGTATGTAAAAACCTGAAACAAAGAAAGTCAAGCAAAGTTCTATGTTGGCATTTTGACAAAGTGCAGACCATATCTGCTGGTTCACAAACCTTGAGACTAGGTTTACTCCTCGAAGGCACTTGGCAGCCTTCAGGGACTTTTACGAAGTGGGAGGCGGAAAGAAGATAGCCAGGTGCTGTTAATCACTCAAGGGGAATCAGGGCCCCAACTTCACCCTACACTCTTTGTTTTAAGTACAAGCAAATGTTCAGGACAGAGACTAGTGTCAATAGTTCTCATAGCAAGATGAAATTCATCAACAATGTTCTACTAATACTTCTAGCGGAATAATTCCTTAACAAATCCCTCTCTTGATCACAATTAATATTGTGATCACAAAACTTCGGTGTCAAATTCCGTCGTCAAAGCGGAACAACCAATTCTGTCTTGTGCAAAGCATCATCAAACAAACTACAGCCGGAAATAACAGCTTCAGCGAAGCCTGCCACCAGTGCCCACATTAGTAGAGAAATAGAGACCAAAATAACCAGTATAATCAGAAAGATATGTTATTAGTTCTGGGCCCCCTATGAGAACTTTGTCTTGGTTTCACGTCCAGTCGTCCTTCCGAATGTCACTTTGAAGTTGGAGACGCTTCTTGGGGCTGACGCATTCCTTCTCGGTAGACAGCATGATGGGTCCTTTCTGTCACTCTGCGTGGTCCCATTCATCTCGGCTGGTGCCACTTCCGCTGTAGGACCCCCAGATACACATGCTCGGGATACATCTGTGGTTTCATGGAGTGTTCACCCTGGAGTCTCGTCCGCTCCTGAAAATAGGAGACGAGAACACTCAATGACTCCTTGTCTGCTTCATGGGGAATCGTTTGTTGAAGAGCCCCCAGGTCCATGGATTGCCATGGAGCGGGGAACTCCTGGTCACGTCCCATCTTAAAAGGTGTGAGAGCCGTGGTGGACTTAACGGTGGACCTCATGGTGAAAGCGCAAGTGGTAGCGCCTCATCCCAATCCGATTTCTCTGAGGTCATCACCATCTGAGTTTTTGATATAAGCCTCTGATACGTTGGTTCGAGCTTACCTTGAATTGCAGATGAAAAAACCCATGCCTCCCGAATTGGAGTCTTCAATTTAGTTGCCGACAGGACTGGACGTCCATCAATTTCATGCCGATACAAACCAGTCTCATCCCTGGCCACCCGGTTAGTTCTTCTCCTCCGGGATACCCTCTCTTGGTCTGAAATAAGGTTGTTAGTTTGGAAAACATACAATTTCCCATTTTTGATTCCACTTCCATCACTAAAGATCAAGTCGTCTTCTGCTGTCTCTTTAGTCATCTAGTCTGCTTTGTCATTCCTTACTTTTACGTGGGAAAAGTCCTTCTAATATGTGTCCTGCATTTAATAACTACTTCTTTTGGTTTTAGCAGAGCCTCTCTAAGTTTTTGTTTCTTTGTTTTTTCTTCACTATGTTGAATCGATGTTCCTGTGGCAGTTTTAAAATTTTTTTATTGTAAACATTTGCCTCATGCTGCCGCATATCTGATGCATGCTGAATGTTTTTGTTCAATTGGGTCCAATTGCATGCTGACGTATGTCAAAATTCATCAAAATTAGTCTTTTACTTCCCTGTTTTTCACGTTCCTGCCATTCACGTTCCCCTCTCTTTTCTGAAAAAGAACTACAGAAACAGAACCTTCTTTTTCAGAAACATCTCAGTAAATCAGCTAGACCAGGCTGCACAAAAGAAACCGGCATCGCTGTACCTTCTGATGTGTTCAGTCTCCCCAAAAATATAAAGGCAGTGCACATTGTAATTTTCACATGCGATAGTTTGAAACCGCAAAAAGCCAAACGTCAAAGGAGCCACCACATGGCATCCAAACAACAAATCTTAGATGATGCATTACTATACCGAATAAGCACGACGCCATCCGTAGGTCGGAAAGAGGAGAGTACCTTGGATACTTGGATAAAAATTCCAGAAGACAAAATCGAATACGTGGGGCAACCGAGTGTAGTAAAATTTAACTCCAAGGTGAGAGAATGAGAAAATTCCCTATACGATTCTGAAAGTGGTATATGGAAAAAACCGTAGCTAAATCGATTACAAAAAAGGTGTACGAATGAGAATTTTTGGATATTTGAGTAGACGGCAAAAAAGTATGAGCAGCGCGGCCATGTCAGGCCTCGATACCAGTCAATGAGATGAGATCCTCTGACAGGTCCACTCTGGCTGCCACACCCTTAAGGACCTACAATAATTGAGGAGGAGGGAACATTAAATAAATTGCCTTGTGTTTCACCCAACCAGGCCATGCGATAAATTTCAATCTCTAGTTTGTCAAAAGCATTGTGCAGCGGGAAGGACCGATCAGCGGATGGTAAGGTCATATGGAGGAAGTCTAAGGAGACCAAAGCCGATACTGTTGGAAGACAGAGTTCAGTGGTGGGTCATCGGCTGACTTTAGCAACAGTCAGCCTTGTATCAGCAGGCATTGGGAGCAAGTGTGGTCCAGCATGTTCAAGTTCATGACAGTCTTTCAGTGAGGCCAGCAGTGATCCCTATTGTTGGGGATTCGGGTACCCATGGAGCAGATGGGTATTGTCCATTTGGAGGTGCCGTATCCTGTCATTGTTGTTGGTTTTGCGGAGGAGGAGTCAGAGCTTGTTGATCATAGCCTGATTGATGAACAGGTGGGTGCCGGCGGTGCGGGCATTTCCTTGTCCAATGATTCACATCACCACAAATGAAACAGCCAGCTTGGCTCCCGTGACTTCCTCGTCCACGCCCACCTTCCCGTCTCAGACCTCCCCCCAGCCATGCGTCTCGGCCCTGCCTTGTGGGCAGGCCGTAATGTTGAGGTGTGGCTTGGAGCTGCGGTGTGGGTGTGATCAGCCGTGGTGGAGCCTGTCGAGAGACACTGATTGACATTTGATTAGATCTCCCAAGTTTCTCTTTTTTTGCATGCATTACTGGAGGCTCTCTTAGCCTCTTGTATTTGTGAATTCAAAAAGTTGTTCTGTAGCTTGGATGTTTTCTCAGTCTCTTCCTCGGCTCTCATTCGAGATTGTTGCACATAATATAGGAAATGAGTTCGCCAATTCACGTCATCTGAAGTGGGGAGAGTGGGAGAGTTAGTCATTTTCTGCACATCAGACGGACAACCCCCCAGCACTGCTTGCCTGAACAAAGCTTGATTCAATGGATGACTATTGGGGTCCTGTCCTGTGACAGTCACCCAAGCATCCATACAATAAACCAAATAAGTCATTGGGTGTACCTCAGATAGCAATTCAAACGCTAATTGTTGTGGAGGACCCAATGTTGTTGGATAAATGGAACTCAGCGTGTCTGATTTTCTATCATTCAACCTAGTCAATTTGCAAGCGGCTATTCCCTCTAAAACGTCCATAATCTCTTTGGGTAAATACTTACTCTTAAGCCAGTCTATTGCCCACAACTGTATGTCATCGTAAGTTTTAGGCATATCCAGCAACATTTGCCTCATCAATTCAGTCTCCTTAGTTACAAAAGTGGTCGCATCCCAAACACTCATGCTTTCATTATCCTGTTTAATTTGCATACATTTTTCTACTTTTAACAATTGTTTATGAACCACCCTGGGCAGATCAGGGGGAAGCTTGGCATACAAGGGATTCAGGTGGGGGCCAGTAAAATGGCTAGTATGTGTTATCCCCTTCCTCTAGGTTTGTGCTTACAAACCTGCCTGTGGAGCCTACACAATGATTAAAGTGCCCCTCTGTTAAGACGTTTATAAATGTTTTTTTCACTCAATATCTTTAACCCTCACAACAGTGTCTGCGATTATGATGAATATAGACACATTTTCGTGCGTCTGGTGAGCTCAGGTCTCTCTGCCTGCAGATTGACCATCCGCTCCAATTTCCTTTTTCTTGTCTATGTACAAGTGACCACTCGGCGCTTGTAGTGAGGTCCTAATTTTAGCGCTCGTCACCTCATGCGGTGAAGGAGGCATCCTCGCTGCCTTGTTTATCATAACTTTGTCGAGTTACTTTGGTTATATATTTTTTTTTCTTTTTCCAATGTCGAAGGCAGTGGTCAAACTGCCCATGAAATGCAATACAGTATATAGAAGAACCTCTACTTGTCAACTTGACCCTCTCTTTTCCCCTCGCATATCAACCACATCATATTATCATCTTAGAAACATCCACCGGCTCCGCTCTTTTCTCACTCCTCACATTCAAAGCCATCCATAACCTAGCCCCTCCATACCTATCTGACCTCATCCACATTCCTACACTTGTCCGCTCTTTTCGTTCCTACTCCTCTCTCCTTCTCTCTGCCCCCCCTGCTCGTCTCGTCACCATGGGAAACAGAGCCTTCAGTCGATCTCCTCTCCAGCTCTGGAACACACTCCCCGCTGACCTTCGTAATACAGACTCATTAACACATTTTAAATTCCGCCTCAAAACACATCTGTTTGGACAAGCCTATTCACTCGGACCATAAAGACATTATTCTTTCTGTTGTTGTATTTTTTTTTCTTATTTTATTTGATGTTGATCTTAACATTGTATTCGTGATTTTAACTGCTTGTTGTAAGGTGTCCTTGAGTTCATAGAAAGACCCCCACAAATAAAATGTATTATTATTATTATATTATTATTATAGCTCAAATTGAATACACTTAGTTTTTTCTTTTTATATTTCAACCTATTGTCTTATTCTTACAATTTATTCTTAAAACCTTGTTTTCTCGCTTTACTTACCCCTCTGCGCAGTGCATTCGCCCTTTTCTCTCTCTGCGCAATGCATTCGCCTTCCTTTCTTTCCTACTTACCACCAGACGGTATTTCAACCGTTTTCTTGCCTTCAGGCGTTCCGTCCATCTTACAGTTCACCATGTTTTTATCATACTCACCGTCCAATATACTCCCTTATGGACCGTGTGACGTCACGTAATTCTCCAATTGTAACAATGGAGCTGTTCCTAACTTGCCCTAAATATAGAGCTGTTTACTCAGACCCCGATCTCCAGTCGTCAGTCCTACAACAATTTAACAGCATACAGAACAATAAAAATTACCTGGACATGCCTCAGCAATTAACCACTAATTTTTTTATTGCCTACGAACTCAGTTTGGTCTTTGCTCGTCAGCTACTAGCCAAACCTACGACTCAGCGGTTCTACCTAATTTAAACCGCCTACTTGGTGACTCAATAACTGTGCCAATTCAGTTATCTACTACTCAGTGGCAAAGTTTGGACGGTATATTGTTTTGAATATACCTCACACCTATACTTTAATTCCTTTTTCCTGTACAGTACTTCATTTTTCCATTGTCACATATTTCATACAACTCATTATCAATTTGTTATTTGCCACCTACAAGACCCAATCACTATACTTGGTTCAACACATTCAGGTTCAGAGCAGTTTGATTTGATCGGTCCTTATTGGACATAAAGCCGAATCTTGACACTTTGCCCGTAATAACAGGAACAGGTGTGTCTTACCTGGTTATAGTGGAGCGCTCCTTGATTACTGCCTGAGTCTGAAGGTCCTGAAACCGGTGTCAGTCTTTTTCCAGAGAGATCCTGTTCGTGACGCCATTTGTTGAGGAATGGGAGCTGTCAATTTGCTCTTGGCCCTTCCTTGGTTACAGATTCTTTTATCTCTCTGTAAGGTGGAAGAAGACCCAACACCACGTAGTCTTTTCTTCAGTTTATCGCAACGCAACACAAATCGATTCGGGCTCCTGTGAGTCTCAGATTTCATCAGGAAGCCCCGAGCAACTTCAGTCACACGTACATATAGGCATAGTATGTTAATTATGTTAATTATGGGCGGGCAGTCCTTCCCCGTATGTAAAAACCTGAAACAAAGAAAGTCAAGCAAAGTTCTATGTTGGCATTTTGACAAAGTGCAGACCATATCTGCTGGTTCACAGACCTTGAGACTAGGTTTACTCCTCGAAGGCACTTGGCAGCCTTCAGGGACTTTTACGAAGTGGGAGGCGGAAAGAAGATAGCCAGGTGCTGTTAATCACTCAAGGGGAATCAGGGCCCCAACTTCACCCTACACTCTTTGTTTTAAGTACAAGCAAATGTTCAGGACAGAGACTAGTGTCAATAGTTCTCATAGCAAGATGAAATTCATGAACAATGTTCTACTACTACTTCTAGCGGAATAATTCCTTAACATCACTGTATAGCAGGAGTGGGCAAACTACGGCTAATCCGGCCCGCCGTAGATTGGTGCACAATTAAGGTTTGATTGCATTCATTTCGTTTGGACTTGTTCGACAGGTATTTCAACACCGGGTGGCGCAGTAACTTCAAGTTGCAGAGCACAGGGAGGGAGGGGAAGACGGAGAAAGAGGGCGAGAGTAATGACCATGGAAGGGAAAGTGATATGTATCTGATTAAACGAATCGGGTAACAAAGTATGAAACATTCAGGAGACGCCTGGAGTCGGAAAGACTCAAATCTATGAGACTTTGAAAAGCAAGGAAGCGATTCTTACTCAGTACGATTCTGGCAATTTCCATGCTCAGAGTGAATTGCTTGTGGCTCGAGTAAATGAACATTTCCTAGAATGGTTTGATTGTTATCATGTTAAAAACTTTCCGCAAACTGGACTGCTAATAAGAGTCAGAGAGCAGTCAAATGTGTAGAGCGTGAACAACAGGGGGCTCAGTACACGTCCTTGAGGAGAACCGGTGCTGAGTGTAATGGTGGAGGAGAATGTTACATTATTACTGGCATACAAAGACATTGTGCTGTCTTCTTTATTTTCTATTTCCTTTTCTAACTTTTGGCCCGGCCCTCCACAATATTATCTACTTCTCATTTGGCCCCCCCGGTAAATTAATTGCCCACCCCTGCTGTATAGGCTAATCGCTTTGAAAAATATTATGAAACAGTATTGGTTATTCTATAAATTTACTGGTTGTAGCATGGTAACTTTAGGAATAAAACATTTGTCACAACGTGCAGTCATGCTAATGTTAACTGTTGGTAGAACTAACGATGACGTATGTTAGATGCTTTCGTCAAATTGAAAGTAGATGATACATGTATTGTTTTGGGAAGAGGATGTCAAGCCACATCAATTCTTACCTGTATTAATGATTATCAGTAAATTAATCTTTGCAGTGAGATTGGAAAAAATACTCTGATTTTGTGGTATGTTGTTTTCATGTTGCCATATGAGTACAACATATTTTGATCCATTTATTTTATTGAATAAACCTGGCGTACACGGCTACTGATGGAATGTTCAGTGTTAATGCATAGTTTTCAAACATTTACCCTTGAAACATACTTTTGAGTGTCAGAATTCTTGATTATGAATATCAGTCAAAATAGAAAAATGGGTTCCCACGATAAACGTTTACGGAACCCAAAATTAGTTACCGTGGTTTCCCATTGGGTAATCCAACGGAACCGAAAAACGGTTACCGTGAATTTCCGAAATCCTCAGGCCTGCTATTGAATTATTTAAAACTTTGCAGCATGGAATGTTCAGTGTTAATGCATAGTTTTCAAACATTTACCCTTGAAACATTATACTTTTGAGTGTCAGAATTCTTGATTATGAATATCAGTCAAAATAGAAAAATGGGTTCCCACGATAAACGTTTACGGAACCCAAAATTAGTTACCGTGGTTTCCCATTGGGTAATCCAACGGAACCGAAAAACGGTTACCGTGAATTTCCGAAATCCTCAGGCCTGCTATTGAATTATTTATAACTTTGCAGCATTTATTTATAATTGTATGTATATGTTGTTGTTTTTGTCATTATCATATGATATTAATTGAATAAGTAGGCTATTTCAGAATTCGAAACTTGGGACTCGTACTTTTCTGATCAGCGAGTCCCTGGGACTCGCTGGTGGTAAACTGTAAAATTATCACTGGCAACGGTTGCACTCCCACCGAGTGACTGTATGAACTAAGAACGATGTGTCCTGCGATTGACCGGCAAATCATCCGTGGTGTTGTCCGCCTTTGAACCAAAGATGGGATATGATCCAGCTCAAAAGAATCAGCAGTAGAGAAAGTGGTTGGATTGTTTCAGAATAACATTGTATGGAAGCAAATTCATATTGTGGTGCGCAAGGAAGAAAAGTGACAGACAAAAAAAATATTGCCAAGCAATACAAAATATTGAAATAACATTTTCATTACATATTCTATGTTATTAATGGACAATGCCCTAACATTATTTAAGTTTATACGGGACTCAGTAGAGTAGCTTCTTTCAAACTTTCACATTACACATTTCCGGTCCACAAGATAAATATCACTGACACTTTAAAATGATAAAACACTATTACAAGGCTCAACAGTGTGGCTTATTTTCAACATCAATCATGTTCCTAGATCTCAAATCGTAGAGTGGGATATCTCTTCAACAGGGTGTTGGTTTGTTTTGGTTTCAGATGTCCTTGAAGAGTAGTTTCTCCTAATGTATTCTTCATTGAAGCCTGCAAGGGGGGAAAAAGATTTGTTGCCAATGTCTTTTAAATCATATTTACATTTATGTGTGATTTATGACTTCCTCATATGTTTATGCCACATTTGTTTTGTACTTGTTTTGTATAATTTTGTGAAATTGTCAGTGATCTCAGAAGTTCACAACCCTAACAAGTAGAATGAACTGTCTGTATCAAACTTTGGGCGATAGTTTCATAAAATTGTTCAGGTCTGAATTTAATTAAATGTGGGACAATTCACATCGAATTTCTTTGCTGTACCGTATTCCTGTGAAACGTTAAATTTTTATCGCAACCTAACCAAAATGATCGTTTGACGATAATCTAGTCGAACCTTGGTTCACAACCATTTGGTCTGCCACTGTTCATGTTCAAATTAAAAGCAGAATTCATCCGTTCCCGTCATGGGACAAAGTCACCACTGGGCACGAATGCACCAATCACCCTGAAACAAACGGACAGCCAGATTGTGGCCGGGACGCTGGTGAATGGGTCAAGACGCCCAGTCATTCTGTTTCAGGAATAAGCTACCACCTACCAGTACAATTAATAGAACACCATTGGGCCGAAGCGCTTCTGTTCTACTAAGCGGGGTTTCTATTAACCGGAGACACTTTATTAGGTACACCTTCAGACACGTCGACGACCAAGTTATGCACGCAGAAAAACCCCTGCTGACGAGTTAGAAGAGATATTTCGACTGTGGACGTCCATATCTTTAATCAAACAACAAAACAACAACTTTAATCAACTTCAGTCAAACATCTCAAATCACGAGAAAAATTTCGTTACTTTTGTCTGGAAACAGGAGTCCGTAATTTTGCGGTTGACTTCCCTCTCAATGCGCTGGATAAGAGGGAAGTCCTGGAAACCGCGGGCGTACCTTCTGAGAATCCGGCAATGCATCGTATCGTCTGAGTATGTCCTTCTTATCCGCAGGTGATAGCCCTCGTCTCTTGAATGAAGTTGAAGCCATTGTGACGTGCGTGTGTCGATGTGTGGAGTGACGCGTGCTACTTGTTACTGTATACGGCTAGAACTACAGCGTTTTCTCGCGATAGTGGTACAGTATCGCGATAGCTACACTTCGAAAACCACTAGTTTACAATGTTCATTGCTTACGGCCTGTTCTATTAAGCGGAGATCTGTTCTACTAAGCGGAGTATCTTTATAGGAAATTGCATTAGGCAAATCCGTTCCAGAGCCTTTTGCTCTATTAAGCGGATTACTCTATTAACCGGTGTTCTATTAAGCGGAGTGCACTGTACCTATAATTGCACATGTGTCTCTGGATGAAATAGGTAAGTATACAGTCTCCGTCACCAAAATGCGCAGAGCGTGTTGTACCGCATATCAGTGAACGGGGATGATAGAGGAAGCTATCTTTAAAAAATGGTTTTGTGACATTTTTGTACTCTAAAATTCACGATACAGTACTAGTACTTGTTCAGCGTAGCAACTGCCTTATACATGTAAATGTACCTGAGCTTTTCCAACACAGGAGTAGAAATCACCCATCTCTTTGGAGCACAGGCTCTCCACAAAGTTGTTCTGTTTCCAACAGGCCATCATGACTGACAACTCTGTGATGCAGGTGGCCTCTGTAAAAACAAACCAAAACATTATTATATATATATATATATACACACACATTTTTTTTTTTCAGCGCGTCGATCGACACAACATTCCTATCACGTCTTATGGGAAACGTTTCAACGTATAGTAACATCCAATACCAAGTAAAGTGTACAACTGTGACAGAAATGTTGAATGTTGTTTATAATTGACCAAAGACACCTTTGTGACCTGCACAATTGTATTCTTCTGTTGTAGTCAACATTGTTGTGAGAACATTATGCATTTGGGAAGGAAAAAGTATATTGTTGCATACAGCACCGTCCACAGTACGAGCTGTGTTGCGATGGAAGGTGAATCAGTCTGTCTCTGACAGACACCCATTTTACTGACAGACTGGCGCCTGTCGGAAACTTTGAAACACTGATGGCATAAGCGCCGACTGAAGCGATTTTCAGCCATTACTAACCCGACAAGCACAGACAACCTTTGGCAATCTGTCGGTCGGTCGGGGAAGGCCCTCGTTATCGAGGAATGCGGCCCCCAGGACAGGGCGATGGCTCCTGGTGCTTGTGTCTCCGATGACTGTGGAGGCCCAGTCTTCCCCGAAAACCCCGCCCGCAGGATTGACAGAAGTGGGTTGGGGGGCCGGGCGGTTGCAGGGACCTCTCCTTCCTCCGCGCTCGCCGGTCCTCCTCCGCAGCGACGCGTCGAGTCTCGAACACCCGGACCCCGCCCCGCACAGCCCCACGCCAGGCCACCCGATCCGCGGCCAGGTCAGCCCACTGTGCCGGGGGATTCCGGCACCGCTGAAGATGACCCTTTAGCTGGTCTTTGAATCGTCTTTTCGGGGCTCCGCGGGGACGGGTGCCCTCCAGCAACTCCGCGTAGAGGAGCTGCTTCGGGAGACGATTGTCGCTCATCCACTGCACGTGGCCGGCCCACCGCAGTTGGGCCAAGGTGATCATGGCCTTGATACTCCTGAGGCCAGCCCGGGTGAGGATCTCATTATTAGTCAATCTCTCCTCCCAGGAAACGTTGAGGAGAGATCGGAGTCGTCCTTGGTGGATGCTGCTCCGATAGAGGGTCCAACATTCGGCGCCACAGAGAAGGGTCGGGAGGACGACAGACTTGTACACCATGATCTTCGTGTTGGTGGAAATGGCGTGATTCCTGAAGACCCGACGACCAAGGCGTCCAAAGGCTATGTGGGCTGCCTGGATACGGTGAGTGAGGTCCTCCGTGAGGCCGGCGTCCTGCTGGATAATGCTACCCAGGTAAGGGAACGCCGAGACCTGCTCGATGGGTTCGTCGTCTATGGTGATTTGGGGTGGATGATGGTTCAGATGGAGGGTCTTTGTCTTTTTGGTGTTGACGGAGAGGCCAAAGGTCCTGTACGCCACGGCGAAGCCGTCCGCGATGAGCTGGAGGCCCCCGGAGGAGTTGGAGACCGCAGCATTGTCATCAGTGTACTGGAGTTCGCTGACGGTCGTGACCATGGTCCCCCGCTTGCTCCTCAAACGGCTGAGGTTAAAGAGTGACCCTTCAGTTTGGTAGCGTAGAGTGATTCCGTGCTCCTGGACAGGGGTGACGTGGTGGATGAGCGCGGCGATGTAGAGGCAGAACAACGTCGGCGCTACCGTGCAGCCCTCTTTGACACCGGTCCGAACCGGGAATGGGGGAGTCATTTCGCCCTGAGTCAGGACGCAACCCTTCATGCCGTCGTGAAACATCCGGATGAGGGATATGAATTTGGGGGCCTTGACGTTCCAGCACTTTCCAGAGTGCTGTTCGGGGCACAGACTCAAATGCTTTGGCCAGATCATAAAAGATGGCGTGGAACTCCCTCCGCTGCTCCCGG
This sequence comes from Hippocampus zosterae, assembly GCF_025434085.1. NCBI lineage: Eukaryota > Metazoa > Chordata > Actinopteri > Syngnathiformes > Syngnathidae > Hippocampus > Hippocampus zosterae. The sequence goes on along the minus strand of NC_067461.1, from coordinate 22,918,623 downwards.
CACTTCTCCAGGAGCTGCCTGGCGCAGAACACCATGTCCGCGGTTCCCCTGCCTGGACGGAAGCCCGCCTGGGACTCCGGAAGAACCCGCTCAGCGAGACAGGTGAGTCGGTCGGCCAGTATACGACAGATGAGTTTTCCAGCAGTTGACAGCAGGGAAATTCCACGATAGTTTCCACGGTCGAGTTTTTCGCCCTTCTTGTGAATATATAAGGGTGGGCATTCCTTCATAACCCAAGGTGGATGGTCGGCTTGGGGATCCGGTCCGCAGCCTTGCTAGGCGCTTAACGCCAGGACTGCGGTGGATTTGTATACCGCCGGACGCGGCCCCGCGGGATTTTGCTGACCCGAAGGTCATTACCACTTCGCACCAACTCTCCAGTGATGGAAAGTCCCGTCAATTCAGCTTGGAGGCTCCCTTACGGACTTCACTGCGATCCACTAGGAATTGGCGACGGTTTGATCCGCACCTTTGAGCCTAGGGATCGCAGATCTTTTGCGAAGTTATGGCAATCTGTAAGAAAACAGTTTAAGAATGTGTTCTAAGGGCAGCAATTTCACGGGCTCTACTAGAAAAAGGCACCTGCCAATATCCCTTTCGGACAGGTATGTCCAAAGTCTGCCCGGGGGCCAAATGTGTCTGGATTTCAAAAACCACCGGCCTACAGCCTCTGACATAGAACTAAAATATGCGGCCTGTCAGCACTGTTGACCACAGTAAAAAATACACGTGTACAAAAAAGCTGTATATATTTGTATAGATCAGATCACAAAATCTGATCTATACAGATCAGGGGGGGGGGCGGGGCAATAAAGTGTTTCATTGCACAAAATAAATGTTTCAGAAAAGAACTGTATGTAGTACAATATAAGTGCAATATAAATAAAGCATTACCAATATATTTGTAGAATAAATTAGCAATAGCATCGAAATTAGGATTTATCTGCGATAATAATAAAATATACAGTATATAATAATAATATCTAGAAATTAGGATATATATAAAAGACTAAAGTTGCATTCACCCGTTGATTGAAAAGTTTCTCGCCGCCTTTCTCTTATGGACTATATTACATGCAACATTTTATTTCCCTAATTGGACTTTCCTGTTCCCGAAGCCGGACAGATTCCCGAAAAAAATCATCTTTTAATTAATCAACATTCAAATGTAGTTATGATCTTGTTTCGTAATATATAAAATCGGTGTTACCGTATTACAAGCAAAGGTTTACCTCCTTTTGGGGGTTTGCGATTGGTCACTGAATCTTTCAGGACAAGAGGTTTGTTAGGTTTGAGTACAGGTTTTCCATTCTGTTTGCAGAGCATCCGGCTGACCTTTTCCTGAAACACAATCCCACCCTGTGCCGCCATCGAATTGCTAAACAGCGCAACTTGAGCGATCTTGAAGCAAATACTTTTTTAAACGTCAACCGGATAATAAATACTTTTGACTCGATTTTTACTCGGCAAATAGAGTTTCATTTGGTATTGCTTGTCGTCTTCTTCTTCTTCGTTGTTGTCTTCTTCGTTATCATATTCTCTCTTCTTTGTAAGTGCACTACCGCCACCCATTGGTTTGCGATTATTACTGCTTAATTTCGAAAATCGGATGGGCGGACGGCCAAATAAATAAATTAATAAATACATACATATTAGATTTAATTGAACCACGCTTATCGTGGGCTTGCTGGGTGCTAGCCCAGTCTTAGGGCAGTGTGTGCGTCGCGCAGCCTGAACTGGTTGCCAGCCAATCGCAGGACACACATACGCAAACATATAGGCAATGTTCCCTCTTGTTGAGATGTCCGCTTTGTTCGGGATGCATTTGAGAGAATAATGACGTGAGATGAATTTTCTGGTTTGACTCAAACAGGTGGCATGTTTATTTGCCGACTGCACAGAGAGCAGCCGCTTCTCATCATTACTGAACCGGAAGTAACTACATTTCGCACCGGATGCAGACCGGATATGGCATTGTTTCTTGGGTTGCCAGATCCGTTCTAAACAAACAAATATTATGTCCCAATGACACACTTCTATCATAAAGAACACATCACAGCATCACAGAAATGAGGATAGAATATACTGTTTCTTAACACCTCTAAACTGCGTCTGGTTGCACACTCTCAGCGCAATAACGACACTCAAAGTCCTGTAATTGCGCATACCCGCTCCATAACAATAACAATGCGGCGGAGATAAGTGACGTTAATGCTAACCCTTTATCACGGCGAAATGAGCGAGGGATGTGATACGTTGACTCCCCAAATCAAAATAAAAATGAACTGCGTTTCTTTTGAGTTGGAACGGCTGTCGAAGTATGTGCAAATAAAAGAACAAGCTGTGAAACTGGGTGAAATCTTTCCTTTTTCGAGTGAGAAGGGTCTGCTCTCCAAAACATGCAGCGAAGCAAAAGTTGTAAGCAAATTTTCCGATGGAAAAATATGGACTGAATGCCAGCTGGACTACCTCAAGTGACACATTCAGCGGAAAAGTAATGTAATGCCCTTCAGTAGCAGAGAGAAGGATGCTCGCAGTTGCTGATACTATTAATCTTTTTTAATGAACAAAATAAGTAATAAACACATGCATTCAAAGGAGTTGCTGTTAGCCACAACTCACGCCCATGCGCTCCTCACTCAATGGGTGTTCATAAGGCAAGATTTGGTACGGTGCTACGCCGGGGCTGCTCCAGTAGAGCATTCACACGTGCAAATTAGCTCCGGCGTAGCCGCGGAAAACAGCTTACACCGGACCAAATTTGATCCACCTAAGGGTTTAAAAATTTGCTCCGGAGCAAATGCTTGTGAAGAGTTCACGTACGGCGAGAATGTGTTGCTTTCGCGCTCTGTCGGACTTCCGTCATGTGTTTGTTTAATATTACAGTGCACTCCGCTTAATCGAACACCGGTTAATAGAGTAATCCGCTTAATAGAGCAAAAGGCTCTGGAACCGATTTGCCTAATGCAATTTCCTATAAAGATACTCCGCTTAGTAGAACAGATCTCCGCTTAATAGAACAGGCCGTAAGCAATGAACATTGTAAACTAGTGGTTTTCTAAGTGTAGCTATCGCGATACTGTACCACTATTGCGAGAAAACGCGGTAGTTCTAGCCGTATACAGTAACAGGTAGCACGCGTCACTCCACACATAGACACACGCACATCACAATGGCTTCAACTTCATTCAAGAGACGAGAGAGAGACGAAGTGTAGCTATCGCGATACTGTACCACTATCGCGAGAAAACGCGGTAGTTCTAGCCGTATACAGTAACAGGTAGCACGCGTCACTCTACACATAGACACACGCACGTCACAATGGCTTCAACTTCATTCAAGAGACGAGGGCTATCACCTGCGGATAAGAAGGACATACTCAGACGATACGATGCATTGCCGGATTCTCAGAAGGTACGCCCGCGGTTTCCAGGACTTCCCTTTTATCCAGCGCATTGAGAGGGAAGTCAACCGCAAAATTACGGACTCCTGTTTCCAGACAAAAGTAACGAAATTTTTCTCGTGATTTGAGATGTTTGACTGAAGTTGATTAAAGTTGTTGTTTTGTTGTTTGATTAAAGATATGGACGTCCACAGTCGAAATATCTCTTCTAACTCGTCAGCAGGGGTTTTTCTGCGTGCATAACTTGGTCGTCGACGTGTCTGAAGGTGTACCTAATAAAGTGTCTCCGGTTAATAGAAACTCCGCTTAGTAGAACAGAAGCGCTTCGGCCCAATGGTGTTCTATTAAGCGGAGTGCACTGTAATAACGACACAAGACTTGGTTGGTAACATCTTTCCTTTTGTAGGAGACTGGACTGTCTCGGAGTTGTTTGTGTAGTTTATTCCTTTGTTGTGTGTTCACAACCCCCCGCCCCCCATATAATTTATTTTGTGATTTCCTCTCTTGATTTTCTGTTTGGCGCATTACGTGTTTGCTTTTCTGAGTGTCATTGAAGTCCACTTTGATTTATGTTTTCGGGGGCGGTCACTCTCGAGCAGAAGGCACGGAGACCGAGAAGGAGAAAGACGTGCCTGTCAAGTAGTCGCTTGAATTGTGTATACGTTTTAAGAAGAACCAACACGACAGCTCATTTGTTTTCTGTCGTTTTGCTCCGCTGCAGAAACTGCCGTGTGAATGCAAGTGGGGCTGCACCGACGCTGTGCCGGTGCAGACACGCTCAGCGGCTTGGTATGTGTGAACGCTCCACACAATTTGCTGCAGTGCAAAATATATTGCAACAAAATACATCGGTGCAGCGCCCGATCAAATGTGTACCATGTGAACACCCCTTCAGACTAACTACCGGAGTCAATATTCCCCCAGCCGGGCTCCTCCCCTCTCTATGATGTCACACAAATACAAGAAACAGATATTACACTGCCCTCCCCTTTATGAAACCCTCACCCCGAGGGTTCAACAAAAAAAGTCCTCCAGCCGTCGCGGTCTTCGTCTCCGTCTCTCGTCTCCGTCTCTCGTCTACCCTACATGGCCCGTCCCAATGGCTGTCTACCTTGGGGCAGCGCCCTTTTTATCTTTTTGGTGTATACATCCAAACCAGTTGCCCAATCTGGAAGTTCCGCCCCTTGCTCCGCACCTCATAGTTTCGCTTTTGACGTGCACCGGCTTTCTCCAGCTGGTCCCGTGCAAACGCGTGCGCTGCCTGCAGCCGATCCTGCAGTCTCCGGGCATACTCCAGCCCCGACTGGTCCTCTGAGCTGCCGGGAAGTCTTCCAAACGCCTCTGCCGGTATCCGAATTTCCCGGCCCAGCATCAGCAGAGCAGGAGTACAGCTTGTGGCACTTTGGACTGCTGAACGATAAGCCATCAGTACCAGCGGGCTGTGCTGGTCCCAATCACGTTGGTGTTTGGAGGTGAGGATGGCGAGCTGCTGCTGCATGGTGCGGTTAAATCGTTCCACAAGACCATCGCTCTGCGGATGCAAAGGGGTGGTGCGTGTTTTCTGCATGTCCAGGCGTTTACAAAGAGCAGCAAAAACTTTGGACTCAAAATTTCTGCCTTGGTCACTGTGGAGGATATCTGCAGTCCCAAACCGGCAGAACATGGCCTCCAGGAGCGCATCAGCCACTGTCTCCGCCTCTTCGTCTGGCAGTGCGTATGCCTCGGGCCACTTAGTAAAATAGTCCATCGCACATAGCACTTAACGGTTCCCTCTCTCCGTCACGGGGAAAGGGCCCATTATGTCCACAGCAACCCTCTCCATGGGCGCCCCAACCCTCTGTTGCTGAAGCGGTGCATGCGATTGGTCTTAAGGTCCCTTGTTGGCCGCACACTCGTGCCGGCAGAAGTCCCCTACGTCCCGTCGATGCTGACCCCAATAGAACCCTTGGCTCACGCGGACTAACTACCAGAGCCAATATTCCCCCAACCGGGCTCCTCCCCTATCTATGACGTCACACAAATACAAGAAACAAATATTACACTAATTTGAATTCTGTTTGAATTATACGAAGACTCAAGATGGGAAAAGGGATTGGTACATGATTTCGGGGAGAAAAAGAATCGGCTGTCCGAACAGAAAAGAAAATAAATATGAGCCTGAGCAAATTAAAATCCGCATTGACAACATTTTACTTGCCATCAAAATGAATGCATTAATTGTTGTTGTCATTAGTTTATTTTAATAAGCCATGAAACCTTCGATGATCCCAGGTGTGATACTGTGGCAGTCAAAAGAAGCACACACGATTGACTGTAAACACGTCTTTATTCCACGACTGCCCACAAGTGGATCTCAACAATTACAAATTTGCGCCAAAGACGACCACGGCGAGGGACCTGGGCAGGCAACTGCACATTGTCCGCAACCAAATGAGCTGGTTTGAGCCTATCTAACGAAACATACTCCTTTTGCCCACCCATATCAATCACAAAACTCTTATCACTGTGCTTGAGCACCCTAAATGGACCGTCATACGGTGGCTGGAGGGGTGAGCGGTGGGCAAAACGGGGCGACATAACCGCAGACGGTACGAACACTTTCGGAACAAAATGGTGAACCGGTGTCGGAGTTTGGGGTCCTTCCGACAAAAAGGGGAAGGAAGGCGCGCCGGAACCTTCTGGCAGAAATTTACGAAGTGGCTGACCAAGCATGAACTCAGCAGGGGCGGCATTAAAATCTTCCTTCGGAGCCGAACATACCCCGAGCAAAACCCACGGAAGGCGGTTGACCCAGTTACCATCCGATTGCACGCGACAAACAATCAGCCACAGGGTTGCACTTACCGGCCACATGCTGAATGTCAGTTGTGGACTCAGAAATGGCCGCTAAGTGCTGTTGCTGCCTAGCCGACCACGGTTCCGTAATTTTTGACATTGCAAATGTAAGTGGCCTGTGATCCACAAAAGCGGTTAAAAGGGCGTCCTGCAAGAAGGAAATGAAAATGGCGCGTCGCAAGATAGAGTGCCAGCAACTTTGTCAAAAACGCTAAACTTGTATTCGTTATCCCGCAGCTTAAGACTGAAAAACGCAAGGGCTGCCATAGGTTCTCCACCAGCAGCTCAACCACCGCCCCAACAGCAATAGCAGATGCATCTGTAGTTAAAGCCACTTGCGCGGGTGGACCAGGAGGGCTGCACTTGCGAGAGCGTCCTTAGCTTGTTGAAACACCTGTGCCCGTTGTGGAGACCACTCGATAGGATCATTAGCCTTCTTCTTTCTCAAAGTGCCGTAAAGTGGCTGCACGAGGAAGGAACCGGTTATAAAAATTAACCATGCCCAAAAACTCATGCAGCGCCTTAACTGAAGCGGGGCGGGGGAAATCCCCCACCGCCTGCACTTTGGCGGGCAAGAGGATAGCGCCCCGTGCTGAAATGCGATGGCCCAAGAAATCGATTTCAGACAGACCAAATTGACATTTCACTGGGTTAACGATCAGGCCGTGTGAATAAAGACGCTTGAAAACCATCGTTAGGTGTGACAGGTGTTCCTCAGGTGAAGGACTGACCACCAAAATGTCGTCAAGATAGACAAACACAAAATCGAGGTCACGCAACACGGAGTTCATCAATCTTTGAAAGGTTTGTGCAGCCCCCTTCAGCCCAAAAGTCATGCGCAGGAATTCGAAAAGCCCGAAATGGGGTTATCACTGCAGTTTTAGGCACATCATCCGCCTGCATGGGCACCGGGTGATAACCACGGACCAAATCCACTTTGGAAAAAATTGTGTTGCCAGCCAAACGCGTGGAAAAATCCTGAATGTGTGGAATGGTGTAGCGGTCATGTGTGGTAACATTGTTAAGCTGACGAAAATCACCACAGGGCCGCCAGGAACTGTCGCTTTTAGGCCCACGGACTGTTTGAATGCCTAACGATTCCCAAACGCTCCATTGGAGCAAACTCCCCTTTCCCAATTGCAAGTTTTGCCGCGTCAAGGCGACGCGCGCTGGCCAACACCGGCGGGCCAACTGTGGCGATGAAATGCTCCACCCCGTGCTTAGTATCGGCGTCGGAAAAGGCGGGAATCGTTTTCGACGGGAAGTCTGTCAGTAAACCTTGATAAACGTCACCCGATGCCAAAAAAATTGCGTGCGTTAATGGTCCGAGTTCTCCAGCCTCACACGGAAAAGTGGCGAACGACACAGCGTCAATCAACCAGCGCTTAGCGACATCAACGAGCAGTCCACGTGCACACAGAAAATCCGCGCCGATGATCGGATCTGTGATTGAGGTCACGACAAAATTCCACTGGAAATTGCGTCCATGGAAGCACACGGTCACCGACCTGGAACCAAAGTGGATGATGAGTGAGCCGTTGGCTGCACACAGAGGCGGTCCGCAGCCACCGGCCGCCTTGTCCGCGGCGGTTAGTGTAAACAGGCTGACCTGCGATCGGCTGTCCATCAGGAAACGTCTTCCTGATGATGAGTCTGTGATGAAAAGCAGCTCGTTTTTGTTGCTGGCGTCCACGGCTGCTAGTGAACGCTGGCACTGGTGTTTCCCGGGGCCTCGTAGTTGCAGGGGGGAACACGACGCCGAGCCTTGGCGCCAAAACGCTGATGGAAAAAGCAAAGAGCCTTTTCGCGCTGCTTCCGTGTAACACAGGGGTGTCCAAAGTCGGTCCTCAAGGACTGCTGTCATGCCTGTTTTCCAGCTCTCCCAGGAGCAACACACCTGATTCAAATAATCAGGATCATTCTAATGCTATTTCAGAGCTAGCTGATGAGCTGATCACCTGAATCAGGTGTATTGCAGCAGAGAGAGATGGAAAACAGGCAGGACAGTGGCCCTCCCGGCCCGGAGCTGGACATGCCTGGTGTAATCACTCCGTCCACCACTGTCGGGTCAACGCCTGGTGTCGTCTCGAGGAGGGGATCAGCCATCGCACTTTGCACGGCGAACTGTCGTGTAGCCAGCAAAACTCGATCCGCTTCTTCAGCCGGTCGTCAGACTTGCCGAGTTAGCCAACACCGCGCGCACTGGGACTGGTAGCTGGCGTAGGTAAATGCGCGGGAAAAGAAATCCGCCTTCATCCGAGCCTAACAGCGGCAGCATTTTGTCCATCAGATCCACTGCCGTGCCATCGGAGTCTGTCTGCTCTCTCCGAGTCCGATAAACTGAACCTCCTGAGCAGAAGCTGTTTGAGCGCTTTGTATTTCCCGCCTTGCGGAGGCGCCCGCAAGAGCTGCATCGCACGACGTGCAGTCTGTTGGTCGAGGGACGCCACGACCATGTAATATTTCGGCTCATCGGTAGTGATTCCCCGTAGGTGGAAAAGCGCTTCCACATGCTGAAACCACGAAGCCGGGTCGCTCTATCAGAACTCCGGTAGCCTCGCGGCAGAGGCGGCGGCTGCAAGTTGCGGGAGTTGGGGCGACGTGGCCGAGGAAGACACCTCTTCATCCGTTAACCGAAACATCTTCACGTCAGGGTCACCAATATTGCAGTCAAAAGGAGCACACACGATTGACTGTAAACACGTCTTTATTCCACAACTGCCAACAAGTGGATCTCAACAATTACAAATTTGCGGCAAAGACATTCACATAAACACGCCCCCTACTGTATGCCTGGTGGGTGAGACGCACGGTCCTAGTGTCCACCTAATACTGGCGTGTGGCCACAGCGAGCACTTACGATGTTGTTACTCACAGTGGTCCTCGATGTGCGCAGTCAGGGATGTTGTCTGTATGCCCAGACATATGAAACATTTGAAGGAACATTGCTTAGAGGGACACTTTAGAGCAGGGGTGGGCAATTATTTTCCCGGGGGGGCCAAATGAGAAGTAGATAATATTGTGGAGGGCCGGGCCATAAGTTAGAAAAGGAAATAGAAAATAAAGAAGACAGCACAATGTCTTTGTATGCCAGTAATAATGTAACATTCTCCTCCACCATCACACTCAGCACCGGTTCTCCTCAAGGATGTGTACCTAGCCCCCTGTTGTTCACGCTCTACACATTTGACTGCTCTCTGACTCTTATTAGTGGTCCAGTTTGCGGAAAGTTTTTAACATGATAACAATCAAACCATTCTAGGAAATGTTCATTTACTCGAGCCACAAGCAATTCACTCTGAGCATGGAAATTGCCAGAATCGGACTGAGTAAGAATCGCTTTCTTGCTTTTCAAAGTCTCATAGATTTGAGTCTTTCCGACTCCAGGCGTCTCCTGAATGTTTCATACTTTGTTACCCGATTCGTTTAATCAGATACATATCACTTTCCCTTCCATGGTCATTACTCTCGCCCTCTTTCTTCGTCTTCCCCTCCCTCCCTGTGCTCTGCAACTTGAAGTTACTGCGCCACCCGGTGTTGAAATACCTGTCGAACAAGTCCAAACGAATTGAATGCAATCAAACCTTAATTGTACACCAATCTACGGCGGTCCGGATTAAAAAGACCAAAGGGGCCGGATCCGGCCCGCGGACCGCAGTTTGCCTACACCTGATTTAGAGCGTTCCATTCACCAACCGTGAATGTTTTTGATTGTGAGATTGTCAAATTAATTTCTATAACCCACTCAACCTCATAAAAAAAAGGGTTATTTTGATTGTCCTCTCAAAATTCTTCCTATAGGCTATAAAATGCAAATTCATTACACTCGCTTGAATTTTTTTTTGTAGAATTATTTTAAAAGATAATATATATATATATATATATATAAATAGCAGAAAGATAAAAATAACATTTACAAGGCTTTTTACAAAAATATATTTGAGTGCAAATATATATATATATATATATATATATATATATATATATATATATATATATATATATATGAGATGCGATAACATGGCTCTGTTGGAATGCTACTACTCAAGCAACCCTAGTCAGAGGGGTTACATGCAGAGAATGTGGGCTAAATGGTTACTTCGAAACCCACAGTCACGGTTGACCGCGAAACAACTAGTAGCTCAGTGTTCCAACATCCACAAACGGCAACTGCTGTCACAACTTGAGATTGATGAGGTACAACGCAGGTTCCATGGTGAAGGGCCCCAGGCTGCCAGATCAGAGGAGGAGGTCATACAAGAGATTGGGAGGCAAGCCCCAATGAATGCAGATGATGAGATTGGGTGGCCAGCCCCAATGAATGAAATGCTGAGCGAGGCAGCAACTGACCTGAAAGCTAAGATCATGGCGAGAATGAAAGCTGGGCAACCTAGAAACCGATTACAACGGCTATGTGAAGTATCATCTGAAAGTCTCATAGAAAGTGTGAATGCAGCACTGAGGGCGATCCCTACCGTAACGATCACAGAAACCAATGAGCTGATATACGCTTCAGCATCAGTGATCCTGGAGACTCTGGGCTATAAGAGCAACCATGGAAGCCATGAGATACGTTACCCACCATGGAAAAGACGGTTGGAGGCTAAGAGCAAGGCGGCCCGGAAAGATGTGAGTCAATTGACGGAGGCCCAGAGAGGTGTGATGAAAAGGCCGATACCCGAGAGGTACATCCAGATGACCATACCTGAAGCACTCGAAACTGCCAAACAAAGGCTCCAAGCCTTGTCCAGTCGCCTAAAGCGGTACACGAAAGAGAATGAGGCCAGACGAATAAACAGGCTGTTCGCAACACAACCTGCGAAAGTGTACGCTCAGTGGCAGGGTCCTAACACCATAGCTGACCCACCAACACTGGAAACTGAAAGGTACTGGAAAGGCATATGGGAGAAGGAGGTTGCACATAACAGCAGTGCACAATGGCTGGTGACCCTGAGAGAGGAACACAGCAACCTCCCTGAACAGAACCCGGTTACCATAACAGTGGCAGACATACAGGAAAGAGTCTCAGATATGAAGAACTGGACAGCACCAGGCCCGGACATGGTCCACACTTACTGGCTAAAGAAACTCACAGCACTCCATGAGCGCCTAGCAGTACAAATGAACCAGCTGCTGAGGGATGGGACTCACCCAGAATGGCTAACCGAAGGGCGAACGATCCTGATCATGAAGGATCCCTCGAAGGGTGCAGCCCCATCTAACTATCGGCCAATAACCTGTCTCTCCACAACATGGAAGCTCATGTCAGGCATCATTGCGGCTAAGATAAGTGGACACATGGATCAATACATGAACGAAGCACAGAAGGGCATTGGTAGAGATACCAGAGGAGCCAAACATCAGCTCCTGGTTGACAGAACAGTCGCACAAGACTGCAGGTCCCGACGTACCAACCTGTGCACAGCTTGGATTGATTACAAGAAAGCCTATGACTCGATGCCACATACATGGATCACTGAATGCTTGGAGTTGTATAAGGTGAACAGGACCCTAAGAGCCTTCGTTGCGAACTCGATGAGGATGTGGAAAACCACACTTGAAGCCAATGGCAAGCCACTTACCCAAGTGTCCATCAAATGTGGCATATACCAAGGTGATGCACTCTCCCCACTGCTGTTCTGCATAGGACTGAACCCCCTAAGCCACGTAATCACCAAGACAGGCTATGGATACCGCCTCAGAAATGGAGCTATGATCAGTCACCTCCTCTACATGGATGACATAAAGCTGTATGCTAAGAGCGAAAGGGACATAGATTCCCTGATCCACACAACCAGGATCTACAGCAGCGACATCGGGATGTCATTCGGGCTTGAGAAATGTAGTCGGATGGTGACTAAGAGAGGAAAGGTAGTCCGCATTGAAGGGGTCTCACTCCCTGAAGGAACAATAGCAGACATTGAGGACAGCTACAAGTACCTTGGTATACCACAAGCCAATGGCAACCTCGAACTGGCAACAAGGAAAGCGGCTACGGCCAAATACCTCCAGCGAGTGAGGCAAGTCCTAAGAAGCCAGCTCAATGGCAAGAATAAGACCCGGGCAATAAACAGCTATGCCCTGCCAGTGATCAGATACCCTGCAGGAATAATAAGGTGGCCAAAGGAAGAGATTCAGACCACAGACGTTAAGACCCGAAAGCTCCTAACCATGCATGGAGGGGTCCATCCCAAATCCAGCACCCTGAGACTGTACGCAAGCCGAAAGGATGGAGGCCGGGGACTAGTGAGTGTGAGAGCCACTGTCCAGGATGAAACATCCAAGCTCCATGAATACATCAAGGAGAAGGCTCCAACGGATGACGTACTCAGAGAATGTCTCAGACAATGGGGAACAGAAGATGAGGCGCTGGAAGAGGGACCATCATGGGAGGACAAGCCCCTACACGGGATGTACCACCGGACCATAACTGAAGTGGCTGATCTCAAGAAGTCCTATCAGTGGCTAGAGAGGGCTGGCCTGAAGGACAGCACAGAGGCACTCATCCTGGCTGCTCAGGAGCAGGCCTTGAGCACCAGAGCCATCGAGGCCCAGATATACCACACCAGACAAGACCCAAGGTGTAGGTTGTGCAAAGAGGCACCTGAGACGATCCAACACATAACTGCAGGGTGTAAGATGCTGGCAGGGAAAGCCTACATGGAACGCCATAACCAGGTGGCTGGCATAGTCTACCGAAACATCTGTGCGGAGTATGGACTGGAAACCCCAAGGTCAAAATGGGAAACACCTCCGAAGGTGGTGGAGAATGACCGAGCGAAGATCCTGTGGGACTTCCAGATCCAGACTGACAAGATGGTAATGGCGAACCAACCAGATATCGTGATCATAGATAAAGGGCAGAGGAAAGCCGTTGTAGTGGATGTAGCGGTCCCAAGTGATGGAAACATCAGGAAGAAGGAACATGAGAAACTCGAGAAATACCAAGGGCTCAGAGAGGAGCTGGAGAGAGCCTGGAAGGTAAAGGTGACAGTCGTGCCTGTGGTGGTCGGAGCACTCGGGGCAGTGACCCCCAAACTAGATGAGTGGTTGCAACAGATCCCGGGAACAACATCGGACATCTCAGTCCAGAAATGTGCAGTGCTGGGAACAGCAAGGATACTGCGCAGAACCCTCAAGCTTCCTGGCCTCTGGTAGAGGACCCAAGCTGAATGAGGGACGGACACCACCCGAGGGGTGAGATGAGGATTTTTATACATATATATATATATATATATATATATATATATTCATTCATTCATTTTCCGTACCGCTTGATCCTCACTAGGGTCGCGGGGGGTGCTGGAGCCCATCCCAGCCGTCTCCGGGCAGTAGGCGGGGGACTCCCTGAATCGGTTGCCAGCCAATCGCAGGGCACACATAGACGAACAACCATCCACGCTCACACTCACACCTAGGGACAATTTAGAGTGTTCAATCAGCCTGCCATGCATACTTTTGGAATGTGGGAGGAAACCGGAGCACCCGGAGAAAACCCACGCAGGCCCGGGGAGAACATGCAAACGCCACACAGGGAGGCCGGAGCTGGAATCGAACCCGGTACCTCTGCACTGTGAAGCCGACGTGCTAACCACTGGACTACCGGGCCACCCTATATATATATATATATATATATATATATATATATATATTTATATATTTTATTATATATATATATAGCGGCTGGATAGCTCAGTTGGTAAGGCATCGGTTTTACCAAAAAAGCGCTTGCAAAAGGCAAGGAAATAGTTCAACCGCCAATACCAAACGAAATGACAAGGCTCCAATTCACACGACAAAACAAAAGAAAGCTCAAATGACGAAACAATGACTATACTTTGTTGATTTGTCTTTTAAAAATAAAACCGTATCATCCACAAATTGATTTATTCAAAAGTCATACTCTCCAACCATAATCCCATTAATTTCCGAGTGATTATTGATATATATATATATATATATATATATATATATATATATAATATGACAATATTTAGGACATAGAATGAACATTTTGGTGATCACTCACTTGATTTTGCTCCTCTCATATTTTTACACTTCAGTCACCAATTGAATCAATTCCACTTGATTGCATCCATCCATCCATCATCTACCGCTTATCCGGGGCCGGGTCGCGGGGGCAACAGCTTTAGCAGGGAAGCCCAGACTTCCCTCTCCCTAGCTACTTCTTCCAGCTCTCCCCGGGGGATCCCGAGTCGTTCCTAGGCAAGCTGGGTGACATAGTCTCTCCAGCGTGTCCTGGGTCTTCCTCGGGGTCTCCTCCCGGTGGGACATGACCGGAACACCTCACCGGGGAGGCGCTCAGGAGGCATCCAAATCAGATGCCCAAGCCACCTCATCTGGTTCCTCTCGATGTGGAGGAGAAGAGGCTCGACTCTGAGCCCCTCCCGGATGACTGAGCTTCTCACCTTATCTCTAAGGGAGAGTCCGGACACCCTGCGGAGAAAACTCATTTCAGCCGCTTGTATCCGGGATCTCGTTCTTTCGGTCACGACCCATAGCTCGTGACCATAGGTGAGGGTTGGGACGTAGATCGACCGGTAAATTGAGAGCTTCGCCTTTTGGCTCAGCTCCTTCTTCACCACGACAGACCGATACAACGTCCGCATCACAGCAGACGCTGCACCGATCCGCCTGTCGATCTCCCGCTCCCTCCTACCCCCACTCGTGAACAAGACCCCAAGATACTTGAACTCCTCCACTTGGGGTAAGATCTCCTCCCCGACCCGGAGGGGGCACTCCACCCTTTTCCGACTGAGGACCATGGTTTCAGATTTGGAGGTGCTGATTCTCAGCCCAACCGCTTCACACTCGGCTGCGAAACGCTCCAGTGAGAGTTGGAGAGCCCCGTTTGAAGGAGCCAACAGCACCACATCATCTGCAAAAAGCAGGGATGCAATACTGAGGCCCCCAAAACGGACCCCCTCAACGCTTCGGCTGCGCCTAGAAATTCTGTCCATAAAGGTTATGAACAGAATCGGCGACAAAGGGCAGCCTTGGCGGAGTCCTACCTCCAC
Source organism: Hippocampus zosterae (assembly GCF_025434085.1). Taxonomy (NCBI): domain Eukaryota; kingdom Metazoa; phylum Chordata; class Actinopteri; order Syngnathiformes; family Syngnathidae; genus Hippocampus; species Hippocampus zosterae. The sequence continues at coordinate 22,903,347 of NC_067461.1, read as the reverse complement.
TGGAAACGATTCCGACTTACTGCCGGCAATGCGAACCAAACTCTGACATCGGTGGTATAGTGACCGAACAGCCCGTATCAGGGGGTTTGGTACCCCATACCCACGAAGCACCCCCCACAGAACTCCCCGAGGGACACGGTCAAACGCCTTCTCCAAGTCCACAAAACACATGTAGACTGGTTGGGCGAATTCCCACATACCCTCAAGGACCCTGCTAAGGGTGTAGAGCTGGTCCACTGTTCCACGGCCGGGACGAAAACCACACTGCTCCTCCTCAATCTGAGGCTCGACTTCCTGACGGACCCTCCTCTCCAGCACCCCTGAATAGACCTTACCAGGGAGGCTGAGGAGTGTGATCCCTCTGTAGTTGGAACACACCCTCCGGTCCCCCTTTTTAAAAAGAGGGACTACCACCCCGGTCTGACAATCCAGAGGCACTCTCCCTGTTGTCCACGCGATGTTGCAGAGGCGTGTCAACCAGGACAGCCCCACAACATCCAGAGCCTTGAGGAACTCCGGGCGGATCTCATCCACCCCTGGGGCCTTGCCACCGAGGAGCTTTTTAACCACATTGGTGACTTCAACCACAGAGATAGGAGAGCCCACCTCAGAGTCCCAAGGCTCTGCTTCCTCCAAAGAATGCGTGTTGGTGGAGTTGAGGAGGTCTTCGAAGTACTCTGCCCACCGGTTCACAACGTCCCGAGTCGAAGTCAACAGCGCCCCATCCCCACTGTACACAGTGTTAGTGGTGCACTGCTTCCCCCTCCTGAGACGTCGGATGGTGGACCAGAATTTCCTCGAAGCCGTCCGGAAGTCGGCTTCCATGGCCTCACCGAACTCTTCCCACGCTCGGGTTTTTGCCTCGGCGACCACCGAAGCCGCGGCGCGCTTGGCCAATCGATACCCGTCAGCTGCCTCTGGGGTCCCACAGGCCATAAAGGCTCGATAGGACTCCTTCTTCAGCTTGACGGCATCCCTTACTGCTGGTGTCCACCAGCGAGTACGGGGGTTGCCGCCACGACAGGCACCAACAACCTTACGGCCACAACTCAGATTGGCCGCCTCAACAATAGAGGCACGGAACATGGTCCACTCGGGCTCAATGTCCCCCGCCTCCCCCGGAACATGGGAAAAGCTCTGTTGGAGGTGGGAGTTGAAACTCCTTCTGACAGGGGATTCCGCCAGACGCTCCCAACAAACCCTCACAATACGTTTAGGTCTGCCAGGACGGACCGGCATCTTCCCCCACCATCGGAGCCTACTCACCACCAGGTGGTGATCAGTTGACAGCTCCGCCCCTCTCTTCACCCGAGTGTCCAGAACATGCGGCAGCAAATCCGATGATACAACTACAAAGTCGATCATCGAACTGCGGCCTAGGGTGTCCTGGTGCCAAGTGCACATATGGACACTCTTATGTTTGAACAAGGTGTTCGTTATGGACAATCCGTGACGAGCACAGAAGTCCAATAACAAAACACCACTCGGGTTCTGATCGGGGGGGCCGTTCCTCCCAATCACGCCCCTCCAGGTCTCACTGTCATTGCCCACGTGAGCATTGAAGTCCCCCAGCAGAACAAGGGAGTCCCCAGCAGGAGTACTCTCCAGCACACCCTCCAGGGACTCCAAAAAGGATGGGTATGCTGAGCTGCTGTTTGGTGCATATGCACAAACAACAGTCAGGACCCGTCCACCCACCCGAAGGCGGAGGGAGGCCACCCTCTCGTCTACCGGTGTGAACCCCAATGTACAGGCACTGAGCCGGGGGGCAATGAGTATGCCCACACCTGCTCTGCGCCTCTTACCGTGAGCAACTCCAGAGTGGAAGAGAGTCCAACCCCTCTCGAGAGAACTGGTACCAGAACCCAGGCTGTGTGTGGAGGCAAGTCCGACTATATCCAGTCGGAAATTCTCTGCCTCACACACCAGCTCGGGCTCCTTCCCTGCCAGAGAGGTGACATTCCATGTCCCAAGAGCTAGCTTCTGCAGCCGAGGATCGGACCGCCAGGGTCCCCGCCTTTGGCTGCCGCCCAGCTCACATTGCACCCGACCCCTTTGGCCCCTCTCATGGGTGGTCAGCCCATGGGAAGGGGGACCCACGTTGCCTCTTCGGGCTGTGCCCGGCCGGGCCCCATGGGTGTAGGCCCGGCCACCAGGCGCTTGCCAACGAGCCCCACCTCCAGGCCTGGCTCCAGAGGGGGGCCCCGGTGACCCGCGTCCGGGCAAGGGAAACGGAGATCCATTTATCGTAATCATCATTGGGGTCTTTGAGCCGTGCTTTGTCTGGCCCCTCACCTAGAACCTGTTTGCCATGGGTGACCCTGCCAGGGGCATAAAGCCCCAGACAACTTAGCTTCTAGGATCATTGGGACACACAAACCCCTCCACCACGGTAAGGTGACGACTCACGGAGGGGCACTTGATTGCATTCATTACATATTTTGCATTTCACATTTTCATCTTTTCCCACAATTTTTTGGATCCATGTTTCTTTAGTTTCGTAAATATTTCCATTGTTGCATATTGTATTTCGTAGCACTTGTTGCTACAATAGCTATATTATATGCATGTTCATTTCAAAAGCCCTAAATATGAGGTGAAAAAACATTTGAAGTGGCTTTTGCAATATATATATATATATATATATATATATATATATTTTAATTTTAACATCTTTCCAATTTCCTGATCTGACTTATTACTTTGACTACCGGTAATATGACTGCCATTGTGAATTATATTTTTCATCCAACTGTGACCAGTTGTATTTCTACAGCATTTTTGCAAAAGCTACTTTCCACAGTTCGAGCCTTTTAGAATGACTACATTTCCGATAACTGTAATCATGTTCGGCATAGACATTAAAGAAAATAAAGAAGGCACAATCCTCATACCCACACTCCACGTTTTTTCCACTAAACAATCTTGATTGAACATGTCAGATTACAAAAGCATAGAGAACAAACCAAGGAAGTTATTAACACATATGCAGTCAGAGAGAGACAAAAGAAGAGCCAGGAAATTTTGAAGAAAAATTCTAAATAAAGAACATAAAGTTACATATAAACATAAAGAACAAAAAGCTCTTAACTGGTTTATTGTTTTAAGAATCTAAAATAGTATACATTGACCTGCCTCCTTGTGGGTCCTGGCCTTGCCGTGGCAAGGAGGCTTGTGTGTTCCAATGATCCGGAGAGCGTTACCGTCTGGAGCTTGCTCCAGGTAGGGTCTCCCTTGGCGGGCCGGTCTTCGGGGAGGTTCCAGACTAACAAGGTCCCAACGGTGTGTCGGTACGCCGCTGAGATGGCAGCCCCATCATCCGACTATCCTGCAGAGGGCCAACAACCCACTCAGGAGAAATTAATTGTTACGAAACCGACCAGAAGAAACCAGACTGCCCAAACCAAGACAAGACATAGGAACGCCCCCGACCAACGAGTACGGATTGACCTACGCCTGAAGACGCGCATTGCCACATGGAACGTCCGAACGCTTCTTCGGGATGGAGCTCCTTTACTGCTGTCCTTGGAGCTCTCCCGCTACAAAATCACCATGGCGGGTCTTTGTGAATCAAGATGGCAAGGCAGCGGCGAAATTACAGAAGGAGAACACAGCTTCATATGGAGTGGCCCTGAAATCCGGACGGGCCTCCATGGAGTTGCACTGGCCATGTCCAAACACACACGGCAATCACTTATCAGCTGGATCCCAATTAACGATCGACTCCTGTCTGCACGGTTCCTCCACCGACATGGCAAGATGACAGTCATCGTTGCTTATGCCCCCACAGAACTCGCCGATGATACAGTGAAGGACACCTTCTTCGACCAACTCCATCAGGTCGTTAGCCAAACCCCACCACATGACATCGTCATCATCCTCACGGACGCCAATGCAACCTTCTCTTCTTCCTCCAGAGAAGGACCATCTCACCAAACCCCCACACAACCCATTGGCACCACCTTTGTCGATAACACCACAAATGATAACGGCAAACGTCTGCTTCTCCTCTGCCATTCAAATAACCTCTGTATCACCGACACATGGTTCCCCCGCAAGCAGATCCATCACTGGACCTGGTATAGCCCTGATGGAAGAACCCGGAAGGCGATAGACCATATCATCATCTCCCGCCGCTGGCGATCCTCCGTCACCAACTGCAGGGTCTTCAGAGTGGTTGCAGAGCTAAGACTTAAAATACGACCAGACACGTCTATCAGGCCACAGCCACGCTTAATGTCTTCCAGACTCTGCGACCCCACCACTGCCTCCGCATATCGCCGCTCCATCACCAACGCCTTCACCGCTCTGGCCGTTGATGACATCGCAGACTGGGAGTCTTTCAAATTAAAGGTCAACCAGTCTGCCCAGGATGTACTGGGAAGATCAAGATCTCTTCCCAAACAACCATGGATCTCCACAACCGACCCTCGACATCATTGACCGCCGCCGTGCTGCTCGCCTGCGCGGTGACATCACAGAGTACCGAAGGCTCAATGCAGCACGGAATGCGGCAATTGCAACTGACAGGGAGAGATACTGGGGAGAAGAGGCCGAACGCATGGAATCAGCAGCACAGCGCAACGACCTTAGACAGGTCTTTCAAATGCTGCGCCAAGCCCGCATCGGACCACACATCAAGACCGCCCTCATGAAGGATGCCAGTGGAAATCGCATCACCACTGAAACAGACTGCCTTGAACTCTGGAAAGAGCACTTCAGCAACCTCCTTCATCACCCTCCAGTTCCCACCGACCCCCGTCTTGTCACTGCTGCCAACTCTACCACCCCCAACCCCAACTGCAAAACTGACCCAGTCACAATCGACGAGGTCAGAGCAGCAATAAAATCACTAAAAAATCACAAGGCCCCTGGAATCTGTGCCATCACCGCAGAGCTGCTCAAAGAAGGTGGTGACTCCATGGCCCAGTGGCTCACCCACATCATTAACCATGTCTGGGTGGCAGAACAGCCCCCCACAGACTGGACCTGAGGCATCATCCTGCCATTCTGGAAGCGGAAAGGCGACAAGCAACTCTGCAACAACTACAGAGGCGTCTCACTGCTCTCCATACCCGCAAAACTGTTCACCCGGATCCTTCTCACCCGCGCCCTTCCCGCCATTCGAAGCCATCGCTGCCCCCAACAAGCTGGCTTCATGCCCAACCGGTCCACCATCGATCACATCTCAGCAGTTAGACTCATTGTTGAGAAGGTTAGAGATTTTCGGAAGGACCAACATCTTTTTATAGCCTTCATAGATCTCAAAGCTGCCTTTGATACAGTCGACCACCTCTCCCTTTTGGAACATTCTGAAATACCTTGGAGTGCCACCCAAAATAACCACATTGTTCCAGCGACACTACAACAACTCAGAGAGCTGTGTTCGTGTGAATGGGAAGGACTCAGAGTGGTTCCCCACTAACAGCGGGGTCAGACAGGGCTGCGTGGCCGCTCCTGATCTATTTAACTGTGTCATTGACCACCTTATGATCCGAGTACGGGAGCAAGTCTCAGGCGTGTCGCTCGGCAACTTCCACCTGACCGACCTTGAATACGCTGATGACACCACCCTGTTCAGCAACTCCCTCCAACACCTCAGCAGTGCCCTCTCCATATACCAAACAGAAGCAGCAAAGCTGGGCCTCCAAGTAAGCTGGCAGAAAACCAAACTTAGGTATATCGGTGACGGACCCAACCCGTCCCCCCTGATCTTTGGCAGAGACGAAGTGCAATTTGTCAACTCCATCATTTACCTGGGCTCCACTATTACCAGCAGCGGCGATCTCAAGCCAGAGATTGACCGCAGACGCGCCCTCGCGGCCGCGGCAATGCAGTCACTGTGGCGGCCCCTCTGGCGCCACCACTCAGTGTCCCAAAAGACCAAGATGCGCATTTATAACGCAGCAGTTCTTCCCATCCTCCTGTATGGTGCAGAATCCTGGCCATTAAACAAGACCCAGGCCAAGAGGATCGACGGCTTTGACAGCAGGTCACTAAGAACCATTTTGAACATCAGCTGGCACCTCCATGTTTCCAACTCAGACCTCCGAAAACATACCCTTCAGCCCCCTGCATCCCGACTGGCCGCTCAGAGGCGCATCCGTTGGCTTGGTCATCTCCTCCGATTACCCCCGGAACACCCAACTCGTGCCATCTTCTCATTTGATCCAGCGACAGCCGGCTGGAAAAGGCCACTCGGCAGACCCCACACCAGATGGCTCGATGTCATCAGAGAGGATCTCAAACACCAGGGCCTCACCCTGGAGGATGCAGCGGACCTGGCCCATGACCGTGGTCATTGGCGGACCCTGGTGAAGCTGATCGGCTCTACGCACTGCGACGACCCAGCCGAATGAGACTGGGCCCCCGCGTCGCAAGAGCATTATTATTATATTATTATTATACATTGACCTCCCAAAAAATTAAGAAGAGAGGCTTTGAGTGACTACACTTGGAATTGGGGTATGGAATTTTGCTAAAATAACTAATAAATTAATAATAAAATGGTTTAATGTTTTAACCATATTTGTTGAAGAAACCAAACAGTACATGTAGTAAATTTAACATAACTAATAATGAATCGGATACATCTTTCCACAACTTGTTAGTACAGTGTACGGTTGATGACGCTGGTTGATGGCGTCACATACAGTGTCCTACAGTTTTCGTACCCTTGTAACCTCCGAATGAAAATATGTGGACTCTTCTACTAACATGAAATGTGGGAAAATTGGATGGGGCCATCGATTGAAATGACACATATAAAAATGACATTTTTGTTGTATCTTTTGAGGGATGCGATGAACTTTTGGAGCCTGTTAACTATCGTAGCTCACACGTACAGTTTTAAAGTGCTTCCCTGGGCCCTCCGAGAGTCCTATTCTTTGCCCGCGCCCTCGGTGAATTGTACATGAAGCAAACTCGGAATGAGAATAATAACGATAAAAGATAGAGCGCAACAGCTCTGATTACAAGCTGCAATTGCAGACTGCTGAACGCTAACAACTTCCGGTGACGTACTCACGCGCCACCGTAAATTCAAGATCTTTATTTTATTTTTTATTTTTATTTTTTATTTTTTTGTGTGGAAATGAGACCGAGGATGATTAGGGTGCAGAGCACATTAACACAAAATATTAATTTACTTATATTTTTTTCTCCTCGGATCTACTTGGGACCTGTCTTAGATCTACCGCTAGATCAGGATCTACCTAATGGGCACCCCTGCTATACAGTATACACTCGTAGCCTTGGCGGATATGCGCAACTGGGAGGCGTGTGGGGAATCGGAAGATGAAGAAGAAGAAGAAGAAAAAGAAAAAGAAAAAGAAAAAGAAGAAGAAGAAGAAGAAGAAGAAGAAGAAGAAGAAGAAGAAGAAGAAGAAGAAGAAGAAGAAGAAGAAGAAGAAGAAGAAGAAGAAGAAGAAGAAGAAGAAGAAGAAAATATAATATAATATACAAAACATAATAAAGCGTACAAGATACTTTTATATTTGGAGTCAATATGGCGACACGTAGTATCTTGCCACCACCAACCAGGTTGCTGTTTGTTTTAAAGGTGAGAAGAGTCGTGCATGAATGGAAGGTTTGAGATAGCAAGTCATCACCTTTTAGCTAACCGGAAAACATTAAAACAGAGCGAACGTCCTTCGTGGTAGACCTCGAACAGATATTCTCTTCTTTTGTCGACTTCTATGTTCGTGGTGATGAAGCGTGTCACCAAATGTACCCGAGCAGATCATTGAACGTGCTCCCGATTACAATACTCGATTTTAATTTACACTTTTAATTGCACACTTTTTTCTTATTACAGAAAGAACAATCATCACAACAATTATCATAATGTAGTTGCATGATGCAGTAGAGCTCTACTGCAAAATATTCTAAATAATGTCTGTTTTGAAAGTCACACATGTATAAAAGGCAGAGTGTTTGATAAATGTCAATAATTCCTGAAATGACCAAAAGATGTGTTGTTTTGCAGCATGCCCCCTTCCAGTCCGGATGGTGTGCTATTAACAGCAAGGCTCAGTATTCCACCGCCCCTAATCTGAATGAAAAGGTAATATATATATATGTATATATATATATATATTTAAATATTAAACTCTTGTCTGCTTTTGACTACGTAGTGATTTCTGAGGATCCTATTGTCAAATAGAATTGGACCCTAATTCTGGACACTTAAAAAAAGTTCATTTGTGGTGTAATCCTTGCCATTGAAAGATATTTGTCAAAATTACTGCTTTGTATATTTGAAAATATCTCATAAATCTTAGGAAGCACATATATTTTTTGCTCGAAAAATGGCCTGCCACCTATCTTGGATTTTTATTGTGGCTTGTGGGTATAGAGGTGAATGTATTGTTCTGTTTGTTTGGTATCAGGATGAATAAAGACATTTGCCAAATTTTAGAAGAGGCGTGGAGGCAAGACGTCATTGTCATTTGCTTTCTATATTTTTTGTGAAGAAAATCTTTGATATCAGTTTAAGGCCATGTTGCCAGGCAGTAATACATTAAGTCTTTATTTTCACCCCCTGCTCATCATTGAATACCTGTTTTTTTGTGTGTGTGTGAAGTGTGGTACGTTGTATTAGTTTTCTCACTAATCACTGAAAAAAAGGCATAGATTTTTTTACAACTTAATTGTTTTCATTTCCTTCCACAGACATTTGACAAGATTCTAATAGCAAACAGAGGGGAGATTGCTTGTAGGGTAAGACTGCATGGACTACTTCCAAAAATGTAATTCACCTTTAACTCATTGAATACCACCCCTTTTCACTGGAGCAACCCCCTCAATCCCTCACATTTTACTGAATTTTGACTGATTGCAAGGCCCACCGAATTTTCTGTTCTATAGCTATATATACATGCAACCTGTCAAAAGAAAAGTGAGACTCTCTTCTTTCACCAGAAGAAAAGTTTGTTTCTATCTTTCTCCGTTCGTTGGCAATCAGCATTAGAAAACTGCTAAGTTTTATGGAAAAATCTGCAAAAATCCAGAGAAAATGAGCTTTTTGCAAAGCTTTTTACACTATTTTTTGCTTTTATGACAGCTCAAATACCTCAATAATGTGTTCCTCCTACAAAAGAACATTACAAATAATGTTTTTGTAATAAATAATAATTTATTTGCACACAACAAAACCATTGAACTATGAACAAAAGTGCAAATTGAACAATGAACGAAAGTGCAGCTGTGGAGAGGATGGTTTTTGGCTTTCCACCAGTTTGTCACCACATCGATTCATCCCACCACGTCCAGATGCACGACCTATAAATTATAGAAACATAAAAAATTGCTAATATATCTTGCTGCAGAGTGAGGCACAACAATTTTATTTACCTTTCTGTCCACCACCGTCATCTTTTGGCTTCTGGTTGGACAATCTGTAATTTATAGAAGTATGTACAATTACCACACTTTTATTTTTTTTATTGTTGCTTTCCACTTACATTTCAACATCTTCCACACACGCATACATGCTCGCACACTGCTATTTACACCATTCATTCCACGTTGCTCAGCATCCAATTTGAAATGAAATGGAATATGAATTTAACACTAGCCCCACGGGAGGCGCACGATGCTCTGCCAAGCGATGGTCCCTGACGTGGAGCATGTTCATCTTCATCAGATGAATTCGAAACTTGGCATGAGCCATGCGGGCCGCGTGCAGCACGCCATGTTTGCGCAGGCTGACGTTCGTTTGACGGGTGCTGCTTTCGATTACGTGACCGAAGCGTCATCTTCTCTTCCACACAAATAACCATCTCCTCTGTTTTGTTTCGAGGATGTTTTTATACCGAAAAAAACAATCCTTTCCTTTTCTCCATCGTTGCTAGTTGCTAATGTTCTAATCCACTATCCACATACGCTCCTCCTCCACTACCGTATTTTCACGACTATAAGGCGCCATTAAAAGTCTAAAATTTTCTCCAAAATGGACAGGACGCCTTATAATGCGGAGCGGAGCGTCTTTTATATGAGCCGAGTTCCAAAATCTGGCTGAGACCCGACACGCTGTTTATATAGAGAAAAGGCGGAAGTGAGGTCGACCAATCAGTGAAGCGCGTCCGTGCACTTATATGTAAATATATGGAGAGAGAGAAAATGTGTACGTGAGTGACGACACGCACGCATGCGAAGAAGAGGTCGGCCAATCAGTGAAGCGCGTCCGTGCACTTATATGTAAATTATGGAGAGAGAGAAAATGTGTACGTGAGTGACGACGCGCACGCATGCGGAGAAGAGCTCGGCCAATCAGTGAAGTGCGGAGAAGAGGTCGGCCAATCAGTGAAGCGCGTCCGTGCACTTATATGTAAATTATGGAGAGAGAGAAAATGTGTACGTGAGTGACGACACGCACGCCTGCGGAGAAGAGGTCGGCCAATCAGTGAAGCGCGTCCGTGCACATATATCTATATATATATATATTGCGCGTCGTCCCGCACGCGGTCTGTCCTTCCGTCTGTCCCTTTTCAAAACGTACCTACTTCACCGCGCCGCTGCGTGCCGCCACTGCGCCGCTCAGGCAGTGGCTCACTACGATCGCGCGGGCATCTTAGCAAAAAAATGTTGTCTACCCACAAGCATTGCAATGAAATTGTTAGTTATTTAGTAGAGCTAAACATCTCTTTATTTTCGCGATAAGCCACCTTACCAGCCTTTCGCAGGAACTAGCTGATGAGCCGCCCGGAGGGCTTCTAGCAGGTACCAGCTGTACCCAACCGTACGGTGCGTCGAATAGTCGTGAAAATACGGTATACGTCCTTTCTACTACTTCTGCGGCCTAATCCTGGTGGATTTTTGCACCACTGCCACCCGATGGCCATTTTTTTGCTATTTAACATTGCCGTCAAGCCTAATCCTTTGGTGAGAAGTTGCATCAGACTCTCTTGCACCCTGCCCCATGAAAAAACGTGATTGACGTATTAATACGTCATGGGGAGGGAGCGGCTCTGCGCTAATTGACGTATACGTCAAAGGGTGTAAATGAGTTGAGGGGCTTTATAAAAATGGCAAATAAGAGTGGGGAAATAAGGCATCTCTCTCGACACCCCCTTTCTAAACTGAAAGAATTGCTTAAGACGAATAAAGGATATCTTATCTTATTTAGCCTTACTTTGGCTCTACTTACTTTGGTCTCCCTTTTGCAATGGAAGGCGTGGACCCGGGTCACGCTCTCATTCTCATATACATCAACACAATGGGCAGCCATTTGGGCCAGACCTGTGTCTTAACATTTAAGGAGCTTGGCTTAGATTATGCCGTTTTAAGTTAAGTTAAGATATCCTTTATTTGTCCCACACTGGGGAAATTTACAGCCTCCAGCAGCAAGAATGTAGGTAGAAAGAAGAAAGAAGAAAAAAAACATTGTTCAATTAAGTGCAATATAAATACAAAAGGGATAAATCACAGTCCTATTTAGAATTGTCCTTCACATCATTTAAGTATTATTATTAATTATTTGTGTTATTTTTATTCAGCAGCCTGACAGCAGTCGGTAGGAACGAGCGTCGGTATCTCTCCTTCTTGCAGCGCGGGTATAATAGTCTCTGGCTGAAGGAGCTTCCCAAGTGCTGTCGGGGCGGGCAGGAGGGGGTGGGAAGGACTGTCCATCATAGCTTTTAGCTTAGTTAGCATCCTTCTGTTGCCCACCTCCGCCAGAGTGTCAAGGGAGCAGCCCAGGACAGAACTGGCCTTCCTGACCAGTCGCTCCAGTTTTCACGTTCAACAGCACCTCAAGATTGAGGATGGTAGCTTCAATGTGTTCTGAGGTCAAACTTCCATTGTTGTACCAATTGTTGGAGGAAAGTTTTCCTGGGATTCCCCATCGGGAATTATTTCCATGAAGAGGGCCTTAGTCACCCTGCTGGTGGATGCATGTTTAGCTAAATGCTTCAACCCATTTGGAAAACATGTCTACCTTGACGAGGCAGTACCGTATTTTCACGACTATTCGACGCAGCGTACGGTTGGGCGCAGTCTCATTAATGGGTGACATTTCTGTATTTTACACATGGACAGACCGCACTGTACCAATGGGCGCAGTTTTACAGTGGTAAAACATACGCCAGCTTAAACATACGGCATGCATGCGCGCACGCTAACACGTTAGCTTGAAGCATACGGTAGCATGCCAAGACATACAGATACAAGCTAAAAACACGTTTTTAAAAAGGCAACGAAAGCAGAACTGAGTTCGGGTGTATTTTATTTTGCCATCGTACAATGTTCTCACGTTTTTCGATCAATCATCACCCAGAAATCCATCAAAGTCCTCATCCTCTGTATCAGAAGCAGAGGACTGCACATCCCAGTTGTCATTGAACGCATCACATGCTAGTGTGAGTTGCTACGCATTGCCGAGCGGAAAGAAGGAGCAGCAACAGCAAAGTCAACATTTCTATCGTGTGAAGCTTTCCCACATTTGAAAGTAAAGAACAGAGCCGAAACATGGTGGCAGCGCGTGTGTGTGTAGAAAGAATTGAACAATTGTGCAAGTACCGTAATCCATCAAAAACGCCGCGTTCCCTCTCGTTGTTGCGTATTGTGGCGTAACTCGCCCAGCGCTGCCTCTCACTCTTTGTAAAGTTGTGTTTGCCATCGATCATCCATTGTTCCCATGCCGTTCGCAACTTTACTTTGAACGCTCGGTTGATGCCAATGTCCAGCGGTTGAAGTTCTTAGTCAAGCCTCCGGGAACAACGACAAGCTCAGAGTTCATTTGCTTGACTTGGTTTTTCACCGCTGCTGTGAGATGGGCATGCATGCCAAAAGCATAACCGGTGGCTTTAAGTTTGAACTGAGCTTCGTAGGCGTGTCTCTTTGTCAAATTTATTTTCAGGGGTTCTTAGAAACCAAAACCGGAGTTGTTTTGCAACAATGCACATTGCCACACTCTATACAGGTGTTGGTACCTGCTTGCGGTGTCCCTTTAGCATCCACTTACACGCCCACCCTTCACCATCGGCGGACTGCTCCCCAGCTTGCCTGTCCTCTCTCTCTCTCTCTCTCTCTCTCTCTCTCTCTCTCTCTCTCTCTCTCTCTCTCTCTCTCTCTCTCTCTCTCTCTCTCTCTCTCTCTCTCTCTCTCTCTCTCTCTCTCTCTCTCTCTCTCTCTCTCTCTCTCTCTCTCTCTCTCTCTCTCTCTCTCTCTCTCTCTCTCTCTCTCTCTCTCTCTCTCTCTCTCTCTCTCTCTCTCTCTCTCTCTCTCTCTCTCTCTCTCTCTCTCTCTCTCTCTCTCTCTCTCTCTCTCTCTGCCTCTCCATATATGTATATATACACGCCCACCCTTCCCTGATTGGCCGACTTCTTTCCCGCATGCCTGGCCACAGTCACTTCCGCCTTTTCTCTATACAAACAGCGTGTCGGCTGTCAGTCAGATTTTGGAACTCAGCGCATACAAAGGACGCTTCGCACCATAAGTCGTCCTGTCCATTTTGGAGAAAATTTAAGACTTTTAGTGGCGCCTTATAGTCGTGAAAATACGGTACTTTTTACCCTCATTTGGAGTCGACTCAATAAAATCCATTATGACATGTTGGAATGGTCTGATAGGTGGCAGATGTGCAGCTTATTGTGTGAGTGGTGTGGGTCTTCCAGAGTTGTTTTGGGCACAGATTAAGCATTTATTTGTAAAAACTCGTGGCAAAGACAGAAAACCCTTAGTTGAACCACTGAGCGTTGACTGCCGCACACATCCTTCCTTTTGACACATGGTCCAATTTTTGTGACAACTTGCCGTAGAAGAGATGGAGGGCATGTGGAAGGCAGGGATTACCCTCTGGGAAGGACAAAACACCCAAGTGGTTTTGGGCACCAGAGGCAGCACTCATCCGGTGTGGAGAGACTCATGAGATCGGAGAGGGAGACAGGGGACCAGAAAGATACGGGACCGCTGCGCCTCGCCATACAAGTGTAAGGGTCGTTGGAAGGCATTCAGAGACGATGAAAAAAGAGCACCACATGAAGCCTGAGTGGGGACCCAATCGGTGGCGTCACACACCTTTTGACAAAGGGTCCCACATTCTGCCACTGTCTGTTCCAGGGTTTAGCCAAAGGAACTCGGGGAACAGTGACTGACCGCTCATTTTAGAGGGAGCGGATAAATCTTTGGATCGAATGACTGAACATGTTACACCGGAGTCTACTAAAAAAGACAAATGAGTTCCTGCCACCAAGCATGTCACAGTCGGAAGTCGTTAGTAAGCTGTTGTTTCACACTCGATATATCTACCTGTTGGGGTGGATGTTGAAACCTCCAACTCGCGTATCTTATCCTGTACTGAAGCAAGCAGTGAATCAGTAGCAAGTGGCTCTTCTTTGCAATGAGCTTGTGATGTTGTGTGCGTGAGTTGTTGTCTGCATTGGACCCTGCGGTGGGCTGTGGTGTCCCAGAGTTGGATCGTCAGTCGGGGAAAGGTTGTCAGGACTAAACCCTCCCTGTGGGCGTTGATTGATGGGATTGTGATAACACCCATGATTTTATGCTCCGATGTTGGCGACGTGGGTGGGAACACTGGTTAGACCAATGACTTGGCTGCCCATCGTTGTAGCGGACATCATTTTTACTGTCTCTGGGGTATGGAGGGTTACGACCCCGGAACGGTTGACGTGGTCGGTTATGTGGCCCACCAGAGGGCGCTGAAGGAGGAGGGACCGCTGCTGCATGTCCGCCTTGATGACGATGGGGAGATGCAGGTGCGGGATAAATCAACTTTCATCTGGAAGTTGTCACTGAGGACATTGAAGATTGACACCAGATATTTCTGGTAATACTTTTTCTGTTTTTTCCAATTTTTCCCATTTGAACTTCTTTTATGAAGCCATTTTTGCAATAGTTTTCCCTCTCAAAACTGCCTTGCTGGTGGGTCCCATGAGCAAGTCATTGAGGAGGAAGCATTTTTCAGAGCTCCTGCACATCTGAAATGATTTTCAAACAAAAACAACCAAATATACATAACTGATCCCATACTTGCCTATGAGAACATAATGAAACGAGTGACCTAACCATAAGCTAAATGGCCAAAAACCTTCAGAAACAATACTGCGCTCATGGTAACAACTCGTGGCCTTCTAGAAACATCTACCGTACGCCGAGTGAGGCTCAACGCAGCACTCCTTCACGATAATGATTTTATTTCTTTAATTTTAAAAGATTTGAGGATGTATCTTACACTCGAGACAAACCCTCTGATGTTATGGGATTGTGCCAAACCTTATTTGAGAGGCGAAATTATTTCATTTACTGTATGTCTGCAAAGAAAAAAACTGAGGGAAACTACACAGAGACAATTAGAAGATAAAATCGAATGCTTCGAGCAGGAACATAAGCAATCAGCATAAATCAGGATTAATGATATAAGGCCAGTCGATCTCGGTCGGCAGGTAGTCCGTGGACTGGCCCCAAGTCAACTGCGAGGGGTGTAGGGGGAGATGGTGTGTGTGTGTGTGTGTGTGTGTGTGCGTGCGTGCATGTGTGCGCACGCATGTTATTACTATTACCGTATTTTCACGACTATAAGGCGCCATTAAAACTCTTAAATTTTCTCCAAAATGGACAAGACGCCTTATAATGCGGAGCGTCTAGTCTAGTGTAAGCGCCAAGTTCCAAAGCCTGACTGAGAGCACCTGGCCGACACGTTGTTTTATACAGAGAAAAAGCGGACGTGAGTGACGACAGGCATGCGGAAGTCCGCCTTTGAGTGAAGGGTGGGCGTGTAAGAGGACACTAAAGGCACGTCCCTAGCAGGTACCAGTCGCGTGAGTACATTGTAAAATGGCTAAATAAAGTACAACCGAACTCAGTTTTGCTTCCGTTGCCTTTTTAAAAACGTGTTTTTAGCGTGTGTCCATATGTCCTAGCTGCTATCGTATGCCTTAAGCTAACATACCTGGTATGTTTTAGCGTGCATGCATGCTACCGTATGCTTCAAGCTAACGTGTTTTTAGCGCGCGTGCATGCATGCCGTATGTTTAAGCTGGCGTATGTTTTACCATGCCTGGCTGTGCTCAATAATACAGTGCGTTTTGTATATGTGTCAAATACAGAAATAGCAACCGTTACTGAGACTGCGCCCAACAATACGGTGTGCCGAATGATCGTGAAAATACAGTATATATTTTCGTGTTAGTGTACACTGCATCCAAAGCATCCTATGAGTTTCACTTTCACAAAAAAAGGATCAAATAAAATAAAAAAGCAGGTGGGATGACCTGGCTCACCAGAAGTTGTTAGCGGTCAATAGTCTGCAATTGCAGCTGGCAATCAAAGCTGTTGAGATGCATCTATTTTTTGTTTATTCTCAGTCAAAGTTTGTTTATCTGCAATTCACCGATGGCACTGGCAAAGAATGGGAATCTGGAGCGCCAGGAGAAGCATTTTAAAACGGTACATGTGAGCTATGATAGTGATGTTTCTGCACTTAACACGCTGCATAAGCCTCCGTGTCAGGTCTTCCACTAAGGTAGGCAGTCATTTCCTTTTCTCAAACTCACAAACTCTTGTATCTACCGTATTTTCACGACTATAAGGTGCCATTAAAAGTCTTAAATTTTCTCCAAAATGGACAGGACGCCTTATGGTGCGGAGCGTCCTTTGTATGCGCTGAGTTCCAAAATCTGACTGACAGCCGACACGCTGTTTATATAGAGAAAAGGCGGAAGTGACTGTGGCCAGGCATGCGGGAAACAGTTCGGCCAATCAGGGAAGGGTGGGTGTGTATATATACATATATGGAGAGGGAGAGAGAGAGAGAGGACAGGCAAGGGTGGGCGTGTAAGTGGACGTCACGCTAAAGGGACGCCGCAAGCAGGCACCAACACCTGTATAGAGTGTGGCAATGTGCATTGTTGCAAAACAACTCCGGTTTTGGTTTCTAAGAACCACTGAAAATAAATTTGACAAAGAGACACGCCTACGAAGCTCAGTTCAAACTTAAAGCCACCGGTTATGCTTTTGGCATGCGTGCCCATCTCACAGCAGCGGTGAAAAACCAAGTCAAGCAAATGAACTCTGAGCTTGCCGTTATTCCCGGAGGCTTGACTAAAGAACTCCAACCGCTGGACATTGGCATCAACCGGGCGTTCAAAGTAAAGTTGCGAACGGCATGGGAATAATGGATGATCGATGGCAAACACAACTTTACAAAGAGTGAGAGGCAGCGCTGGGCGAGTTACGCCACAATAAGCAACAACGAGAGGGAACGCGGCGTTTTTGATGGATTACGGTACTTGCACAATTGTTCAATTCTTTCGACACACACACGCGCTGCCACCATGTTTCGCTCTGTTCTTTACTTTCAAATGTGGGAAAGCTTCACACGAGATAAATGTTGACTTTGCTGTTGCTGCTCCTTCTTTCCGCTCGGCAATGCGTAGCAACTCACACTAGCATGTGATGCGTTCAATGACAACTGTGATGTGCAGTCGTCTGCTTCTGATACAGAGGATGAGGACTTTGATGGATTTCTGGGTGATGATTGATCGAAAAATGTGAGAACATTGTACGATGGCTAAATAAAATACACCCGAACTCAGTTCTGCTTTCTTTGCCTTTTTAAAAACGTGTTTTTAGCTTGTACCTGTATGTCTTGGCATGCTACCGTATGCTTCAAGCTAACGTGTTAGCGTGCGCGCATGCATGCCGTATGTTTAAGCTGGCGTATGTTTTACCACTGTAAAACTGCGCCCATTGGTACAGTGCGGTCTGTCTATGTGTAAAATACAGAAATGTCACCCATTAATGAGACTGCGCCCAACAGTACGCTGCGTCGAATAGTCGTGAAAATACGGTACTATATTTTTCTATATCGTTCATGATCAGGGCCCGTTATAGCTGTTGCTCATCATGGCCTGTGTGTGTGTGTGTGTGTTTGTTGGGGAGTATGCGTGTACGTGTGTCGGATCGTGGGATCGTGGCTGCTTGAAAATACATCTTTGGTCAAAATAAATGTAGGGCAACCCTGATTTAAGGGCACCCCACAGGAACACGAACAGCCTTTTGTCTGACAAGACTGGGGGAACCTTAAGATTTACAAATCAGAAATACTATGAGGATGGAAATACGGCAAGTACATTTTTAACATTCAGGCTGAGAAAGCACTGATCTATGAATATTGTGCAGAAGATTAACTCACAAATGAATATGGCCCCAACAAAACCAAAAAGTTGGGGCCTTTGCAGAACCCTAAGAATCATTGTACAAATAACACTGACACATGCTGCAATGATACAGAACTCTCACATTACTTAAAGCATATAAAACTAACCGAGCAAACGAAAATCAACAGGCTAGGAATTATATAAGCCAATTGGAGAATCTGAAATCAAGCAGGCGATATCCATGCTATGAACTGGTAAGAGCCCAGACACACACGGTTTTAAGAAGCAAAAGATGGTCTCAAATATCTCAGCATCGCTATCTCTCTCTCCATTTAGCGAGCGAGCTAACTGGCTATCAACAAAAAACAATTTAATATAAAAGTGAGCATACTCGATAAAAACATACATTTTTATAAAGTAACCCAAATGTTTTTCAATGCAATCTTCAATGCATCTGGTTGTCCAACAATGTCAATTCTAGTGTCACCTTACCAGACTTGAAACGATTTCAGTTGTTCGCTCGCCTTTATGAATCAGACTTTTTTTTTCAACTTTCCCATGGTGCCTCCAGCTGCTCTCTCCTCCTTTTGGAGACCGGGACTTGTGCGACATCAGGTTCTTAATTCTGTCTGCCCAGCTCGTCAGAGGTTTGTAGAGCCACGGAAAGGCCTCTCCTCACCATGTTAGTAGTAGCTTCCTGTGCTGTGTTGTACAGGCACGTCTCTATCTCCATCTCTCTCCCTCTCCCTCACCCTCTCCCTCTTCCTCTCTCTCTCTCTCTCTCTCTCTCTGTCTCTCTCTCTCTCTCTCTCTCAGATCTTCTCATTCTCTTTAAATATATGTTCCACAAATATCATTGATGCAGAGTGGCTCTCGGCCCCCATGTATTATTTTTCTTTTTTTTTGTCCCGTCTCACTTGTCTCGCCTTGATTTGGGATCTTGTCTTCCAATTTAGCTCTCGCTTTAATAGCTCCAATGTAGCTTTTTTTTTTTTTAGCGCACCACTGTAATCTTGATGATGATGATGTTTTTTGAGGCTTGTACAGTAAATATTCCCATCCCCGGAATTCTATAGAAAGGAATATCCTTCACCCGGAATAAAAACCTATGCATTAACATTTTGACTACGATATTACGTGTTACCGGATGTTGCGTAAGCGGAAATTCCACGACCCGTAACCCGGATGGAGGTGTTATGCCGCGGGAGCTTAAATACACGCAACTCCCACTCGATGCAACGGAAAATATTGACGCTGAAACAGGTTTTCACTTTGCGTTTTTCGATCATCAGATTCTAAACAACGACGTGTAAGTGAGTGTTTATTGCCGTGCGCTTTACTGAAACTGTGAGAACGTGGCACTCTTAAAAGCAGCACCCACTCGACATGACTGAAGAAACATGTTCGATTCGCCGTTTTCATTCATCAGATTCGAAACGAAGACATAAACGACTTTTTATTGGCGTGCGTTTTACTGTAATTGCGAAAGATTTCAACTTTATTCACTTACGTCGTGTGGATCATCGCATCGAAACGTAGAAGAACTGTAACGACTAGAGCGGAGCGAGGGAAATGCATCCGTTTGAGCAGGCTGCACACAAAGTTAAAAAGATCCAGCAGACACTTGGAGTCGGAAAGACGCAAATTCACGAAACTTTAAAAAAACAAAGCATTGATTCAAATTCCTGATGACAAGCCACCATCCAGCAAGGAAGCAATGCAAATGGCAACAAAAATCCGTCATTATGCACAAGAATTACCAGACATCAGTGGTCAATGGGACAGTTACTTGCAACTAGCAAGAAAACTGTATGACACGCAGGCAAATATTGTCATAAACCAAAGAATGCATCCAACAAAACAATCCAAAATCCACATTTTTTTCCCAAGACAGAAAAAATACTTAAATACTGTTAAATACTGTATGTATTTTACTGTTGTGATTTTTTTTTTGTGATACACCTGTATTGCAGTTTTTGTTATATAAACAGTTTTTGGACAGTATATTTTTGTATTTTATTTTTATATTTTATTTTATTTTTGTATTACAGTATTGTCAGTTTACATGTTAATCACAGCATTTATAGTGTTGCAAAAGTTTTTAAAAAATGCACATGCACACGCATCCACACCATCCATCCATCCATCCATCTTCTACCGCTTATCCGGGGCCGGGTCGCGGGGGCAACAGCTTTAGCAGGGAAGCCCAGACTTCCCTCTCCCTAGCTACTTCTTCCAGCTCTCCCCGGGGGATCCCGAGGCGTTCCCAGGCCAGCTGGGTGACATAGTCTCTCCAGCGTGTCCTGGGTCTTCCTCGGGGTCTCCTCCTGGTGGGACATGCCCGGAACACCTCACCAGGGAGGCGTTCAGGAGGCATCCGAATCAGATGCCCAAGCCACCTCATCTGGCTCCTCTCGATGTGGAGGAGAAGCGGCTCGACTCGGAGTCCCTCCCGGATGACCGAGCTTCTCACCTTATCTCTAAGGGAGAGCCCGGACACCCTGCGGAGAAAACTCCATCCATCATCATCATTTATTAGCTATATATGTATACACATAACAGAATTCAACAGGTGCGGACGCATGCATAAATTGCTAGGATCAAACATTACATTACTGGACTAGTCAATGCTTAAAATGCTTAAAACACTCTGTGCTTAAATCTTGTTCAGAAGACGGACTGCATTAGGGAAAAAACTTTCGCGATGGCGACTAGTTTTACCAAGTATCGATCTGTATCTTCTACCGGATGGAAGTTCTTCAAAAAATTCGTTAGCAGGATGAGAGTCATCTTGTGTGATTGAATGAGCTCTCCGCAGTGAGCGCTGAACATAGATCTCGTCCAGAGACGTTACATCATGACCGATAATTCTGGAAGCGGTTTTAACGACTCGCTCGAGCAAGCGCTGGTCGTCGACCGTTGCACGACCAAACCAGACCGTGATCGAGAGCGATAAAACGCTCTCGATCACCGCCCGGTAGAATTTGGTCAGAATGCGCTGGCCGACCCCGAAGCTCCTCAAGCGTCGCAGAAAGAACATGCGTTGCTGAGCTTTTGCTACACAGTGGCCGACATGCGCCGACCAGGTCAAGTCACTAGAGATGTGAATCCCCAGGAACTTGAAGGTTTCAACGATTTCGACGTCCGTGCCGTTGATAACCATCGGCTCCAGAGGAGCCAAGGGTTTCTTCGGATTGTCCTGACGGAAGTCGACGATTACTTCCTTCGTCTTCGAGACATTGAGCTCGAGATTGTTCTCGGTGCACCACATCACCAGTTCGTCGACCTGGCGGCGGTAGTCGCGCTCACTGGCCACAATGAACCCAGCAACGGTGATGTCGTCGGCAATTTTAAAGAAGTGACGATCAGTAAATGAGGCCACGCAATCATGTGTCATCAGGGAATACAGAAGGGGAGACAGGCAGCATCCCTGTGGAGCGCCTGTACTCAGAATTAGTTCACTGGACACTGAGGAGCCGACTTTAACAACCTGCGGTCTCAGACAAAGAAAGTCATAAATCCAGTGACACAAGTTCAGCGGAAGTCCTAAATTTAGAAGTTTTGTAAAAAGCTTGGACGGAAGAATTGTGTTGAAGGCGGAACTAAAGTCTATGAAAAGAAGTCGGCAGTAGGTCGGAGTACTCTTGTCAAGATGTCGGTACACTTTCTCAAGCGCTATAGACACAGCGTCATCTACTGACCGGTTCGCCTTGTAGGCAAACTGGTACGGGTCCATAGAACGGGGTAGTAACGACTGGAGAACATCCTTCACTAGGCGTTCGAAAGACTTCATGACATTTGAAGTCAGAGCCACTGGGCGGAAGTCGTTTAGAGTAGTTATCGGCGAGCGTTTTGGTACGGGAATGATGACAGATGCTTTGAAAAGTGCAGGAACTTTGCAAAGACGAAGTGACCAGTTGAAGATTTCTGTGTAGATTCCACCGAGTTGCTGTGCGCACATCTTGAGGAGACGGTTCGAGACTCATTTCGGCCGCTTGTATCCGGGATCTCGTTCTTTCGGTCACGACCCATAGCTCGTGACCATAGATGAGGGTTGGAACGTAGATCGACCGGTAAATTGAGAGCTTCGCCCTTTGGCTCAGCTCCTTCTTCACCACGACAGACCGATACAACGTCCGCATCACAGCAGACGCTGCACCGATCCGCCTGTCGATCTCTCGCTCCCTCCTGCCCTCACTCGTGAACAAGACCCCAAGATACTTAAACTCCTCCACTTGGGGCAAGATCTCCCCCCCGACCTGGAGGGGGCACTCCACCCTTTTCCGACTGAGGACCATGGTTTCAGATTTGGAGGTGCTGATTTTCATCCCAACCGCTTCACACTCGGCTGCGAAACGCTCCAGTGAGAGTTGGAGAGCCCCGTTTGAAGGAGCCAACAGCACCACATCATCTGCAAAAAGCAGGGATGCAATACTGAGGCCACCAAAACGGACCCCCTCAACGCTTCGGCTGCACCTAGAGATTCTGTCCATGAAGGTTATGAACAGAATCGGTGACAAAGGGCAGCCTTGGCGGAGTCCTACCCTCACTGGAAACGATTCCGACTTACTGCCGGCAATGCGGACCAAACTCTGACATCAGTGGTATAGTGACCGAACAGCCCGTATCAGGGGGTTCGGTACTCCATACCCACGAAGCACCCCCCACAGAACTCCCCGAGGGACACGGTCAAACGCCTTCTCCAAGTCCACAAAACACATGTAGACTGGTTGGGCGAATTCCCACATACCCTCGAGAACCCTGCTAAGGGTGTAGAGCTGGTCCACTGTTCCACGGCCGGGACGAAAACCACACTGCTCCTCCTCAATCTGAGGCTCGACTTCCTGACGGACCCTCCTCTCCAGCACCCCTGAATAGACCTTACCAGGGAGGCTGAGGAGTGTGATCCCTCTGTAGTTGGAACACACCCTCCGGTCCCCCTTTTTAAAAAGAGGGACTACCACCCCGGTCTGCCAATCCAGAGGCACTCTCCCCGTTGACCACGCGATGTTGCAGAGGCGTGTCAACCAGGACAGCCCCACAACATCCAGAACCTTGAGGAACTCTGGGCGGATCTCATCCACCCCTGGGGCCTTGCCACCGAGGAGCTTTTTAACCACATCGGTGACTTCAACCACAGAGATAATAATAACAATAATAATACATCACATTTGTAAGCGCCTTTCACAACACTCAAGGACACTGTACAGCCAAGACCAATAATAAAACACAGATAAAATAATAAATAAAGAAAGAAAGATTTAAGGCGGGTAGGCAAGTCTGAATAGGTGGGTTTTGAGCTGGGTTTTGAATAAGGAAAGAGAGTCAATATTACGAATGTTGGGAGGAAGTGAGTTCCAGAGTTTGGGGGCAGAGCGACTGAAGGCTCTGCACCCCATTGTACTGAGACGGGCAGAGGGTAGAAAAAGGTGGAGGGAGGATGAGGACCTGAGTGAGCGAGAGGGAATGGAGATTTGAAGAAGATCTGACAGATAGGGGGGCGCAAGGTTATGGATGGCTTTGAATGTATAGAGAAGTATTTTGAAGTTGATTCTAAGTTTGACAGGAAGCCAGTGGAGCTGTCGGAGGATGGGGGTGATATGATGGAAGGAGGGGGTTCTCGTGATGATCCGGGCTGCTGAATTCTGAACAAGTTGAAGTTTATGGAGGAATTTTTGATGGACACCGAAGAGGAGTGAGTTGCAGTAGTCAATACGGGAAGTGACGAGACTGTGAACAAGGATAGCGGTGGTGTGCGGAGTGAGTGAGGGACGGAGGCGGTTTATATTGCGAAGGTGGAAATGAGCGGACCGGGTAATGTTATTGATGTGGGAGTGAAAGGATAGTGAACTGTCAAGGATGACACCCAGACTCTTCACCTGGGGGGAAGGAGATATAGTGGCATTATCAATTGTGAGGGAGAAACTGTCGGCTTTGTTTAGAGTGGATTTGGTACCGACGAGTAGGAGTTCAGTTTTATTGCTGTTTAGCTTGAGGAAATTGTGGGTGAACCAAGATTTGATTTCTGAGAGACAGTGAGAGAGGGACGAGGGTGGGAGAGAAGCGTCGGGTTTGCTGGAGAGATAGAGCTGGGTGTCATCCGCAAAGCAGTGAAAGTGTAAGCCAAATTTGCGGAAAATGTTTCCGAGTGGAAGGAGGTAGACAATGAAGAGGAGCGGACCGAGGACAGAACCCTGGGGAACACCAGAAGAAACGGGGAGGGATTGTGAAGTAAAAGAATCAACTTGAATGAACTGAGAGCGGCCAGTGAGATATGAGTGGAACCAATGTAGAGGGGTGTTGGTGATGCCTATGGTAGAGAGTCGATTGAGGAGGATGGGGTGAGAGATTGTGTCGAAGGCTGCACTCAGGTCAAGGAGGATGAGGATGGAGATAAGGCCAGAGTCTGCTGCCATGAGAAGATCGTTTGTGATTTTTATGAGGGCTGTTTCAGTACTGTGACGGGGACGGAAGCCGGACTGGAATTGTTCATAAAGACTATTGTCGGTGAGGTGGGAGTGGATCTGAGAGGCGACAGTTTTCTCCAGAATTTTCGAGATGAAGGGAAGATGGGAAATGGGGCGTAGGTTATTGAAGTCATTGGGATCTGAACCAGTTTTTTTAGGAGATAGGAGAGCCCACCTCAGAGTCCCCAGGCTCTGCTTCCTCCAAGGAAGGCATGTTGGTGGAGTTGAGGAGGTCTTCGAAGTACTCTGCCCACCGGTTCACAACGTCGGATGGTGGACCAGAATTTCCTCGAAGCCGTCCGGAAGTCGGCTTCCATGGCCTCACCGAACTCTTCCCACGCTCGGGTTTTTGCCTCGGCGACCACCGAAGCTGCGTTCCGCTTGGCCAGTCGGTATCCGTCAGCTGCCTCTGGGGTCCCACAGGCCATAAAGGCTCGATATGACTCCTTCTTCAGCTTGACGGCATCCCTTACTGCTGGTGTCCACCAGCGAGTACGGGGGTTGCCGCCACGACAGGCACCAACCACCTTACGGCCACAACTCAGATTGGCCGCCTCAACAATAGAGGCACGGAACATGGTCCACTCGGACTCAATGTCCCCCGTCTCCCCCGGAACATGGGAAAAACTCTGTCGGAGGTGGGAGTTGAAACTCCTTCTGACAGGGGATTCCGCCAGACGCTCCCAACAAACCCTCACAATACGTTTGGGTCTGCCAGGACGGACCGGCATCTTCCCCCACCATCGGAGCCTACTCACCACCAGGTGGTGATCAGTTGACAGCTCCGCCCCTCTCTTCACCCGAGTGTCCAGAACATGCGGCCGCAAATCCGATGATACAACTACAAAGTCGATCATCGAACTACGGCCTAGGGTGTCCTGGTGCCAAGTGCACATGTGGACACCCTTATGCTTGAACAAGGTGTTCGTTATGGACAGTCCGTGACGAGCACAGAAGTCCAATAACAAAACACCACTCGAGTTCTGATCGGGGGGGGGCCGTTCCTCCCAATCACGCCCCTCCAGGTCTCACTGTCATTGCCCACGTGAGCATTGAAGTCCCCCAGTAGAACAAGGGAGTCCCCAGCAGGAGTACTCTCCAGCACACCCTCCAAGGACTCCAAAAAGGGTGGGTATGCTGAGCTGCTGTTTGGTGCATATGCACAAACAACAGTCAGGACCCGTCCCCCCACCCGCAGGCGGAGGGATGCAACCCTCTCGTCCACCGGTGTGAACCCCAATGTACAGGCACTGAGCCGGGGGGCAATAAGTATGCCCACACCTGCTCTGCGCCTCTCACCGTGAGCAACTCCAGAGTGAAAGAGAGTCCAACCCCTCTCGAGAGGACTGGTACCAGAACCTAGGCTGTGTGTGGAGGCAAGTCCGACTATATCCAGTCGGAACTTCTCTGCCTCACACACCAGTTTGGGCTCCTTCCCTGCCAGAGAGGTGACATTCCATGTCCCAAGAGCTAGCTTCTGCAGCCGAGGATCGGACCGCCAGGGTCCCCGCCTTTGGCTGCCGCCCAGCTCGCATTGCACCCGACCCCTTTGACCCCTCCCACGGGTGGTGAGACCATGAGAAGGGGCACCCACGTTGCCTCTTCGGGCTGAGCCCGGCCGGGCCCCATGGGTGTAGGCCCGGCCACCAGGCGCTCGCCAACGAGCCCCACCTCCAGGCCTGGCTCCAGAGGGGGGCCCCGGTGACCCGCGTCCGGGCAAGGGAAACTGGGTACCATCGATTTTGTCATAAGGGGCTTTGTGAGCCGTGCTTTGTCTGGTCCCTCACCTAGGACCTGTTTGCCATGGGTGACCCTGCCAGGGGCATAAAGCCCCAGACAACTTAGCTCCTAGGATCATTGGGACACACAAACCCCTCCACCACGGTAAGGTGACGGCTCACGGAGAGGACACATCCACACAGTGTCCCTAAATATTTGGGACTTTCCCCTGAATTTACAATTACGAAACAGTAGGTAAATTAGAGCACAATTTCAAATGACTATTATGCCCATTTTCCTAACATTTGCCAACATCTGCAGAACACACTCCAAATGATTGAAAAAGCTATAACATGTCAGTGTCATGAGAACGTATTAGCCTCGTTCCTGATTTCTGTACTCTTTGCATATTCTTCAGGTTTCAGATCAGCAAATCACAGAGAGAACCCAAGGAAATAAAAACTGCAGTTTCTAAATGACAATTTAATTATTAAGGCGCAGCAAACAGGCAGTATATATGTATTGGTGTATGTTTTATATGTATATAATATACCGTATATTTCGCACTAAAAGACGCACTGGATTATGAGGCGCAGCTTCAATGAATGGCTATTTTGTTGAATGAATGAATTGAATTGCTTTTTTTATTGTCATTACACGTTTGTGCAACAAAACATCACTTAACAGGCACGCTCTGCACAAGAAACAAACAATGGCGAACATGGGATACAGTGCAAAGGGCCTGTCGGTACTCGCTGTGTGCACAGCGCCCCGAGATCTTAGTTCAGAAAGGAAACCACTAGGGAGGGAGAGGGGAAAAAACACGCTCGAACTATCTTCTTCTGAGGATAATTTGAGTCCAGGAGAGAAAAAAAGACCCCAGCACGTAAACAAGCATATGACAGTTACAACAAGTCACAAGACATAACATGTAATAAGTGGGCGGATGGATGGGAAGGGGTGGGAGCGCGACGCGGCCCGCCCGACCTGCTGCTCAGCCCATTCGAGCGCCCCGCAGATCAGTTCACGTCGCTTGGGTCTGAGTGTTGGACTTCCGACCCATACCATCCATAAAGACCGGCAGCTTCTTCACTTCCAATAAAGCCGCTCCCGTCGGTTGAATTTTGCGATAGATCTGCTATCAGAAGGACGATAATGTAGATGTCTTCCACATCCTCAACGGACAGTATGGACAGGCACACCATTCTCCACTTCCTCCAGGGATCTAGGATGTACCCAGCAGCACATGTCCCCAAGGGGCAAATAGGCTCCCCACTGCCTGCTCTTCTCCTTGAGAACATTTTATCGATGGCATTGAGAGACCAGCCAACCAATTCCATGGTTTGTTTTTAGGATGAAAATACGGAAGGAGGCTAGCATAGTCGGACAAGGACAGTACATAAACTGAGTGGCGAGCAAGGAAGGGTGAGGGGAGGACAGGAGCAGAGCAAAAAAGCGTCCGCCTTCGTCGAGAGCCAAGCAGAGAAAAAAATAATCTAATGTAATCTAATGCGCCGCCTCCAAGTGACCTATAATCTTGATGCACCAAAGATCTCGCATCGGAGCCATACAGACTATGTTCTAGACTGGGTAGTCTCGGAAATCTAGTAAGTCTAGTAAGTATAGTCTGTAAATTCTACAATTTGTATCTGGTGCGGGTCGTCAAGTCTTTTTAATTTCCTGGCTGACATCGCAAATGTTTTCAGAACCCATAGTGCATAAATATGCACGTGTGAGTGCGTGTGTACCAACTCCCACCTCCCAAACTCGGCAAAGAAGTTCAAAGAAAGGAGAGCGATGCAGCGCGACTGCATGATCATGACTTATGTAAACAAACAAGCATGCAAATGACCATGTAACGAGTCAAATCTAAAAAACAAACAATAATTTCCATTTTTTTCCTCATCGAACAATAATTAAATATCGTAAAGTAACAAGAATAAAGTTTGGATCCCCTTTGAGACATCTGTAGTGCACAATATAAACAAGTGCACTACTTTGCAAAAACAGTTTCTCATTGTATACAAGAATATTTTCAGAATGTTGAAGAAACTAAGCTGCGATTAAATTGTGGTGTGTTATTTTTTTAATGCACAATTTAGCTTTTGCTTGAATTAAATTGGTGTGTTGTCTTTTTGTAATATATTAGAAAAATATTTTTTTCTGTGTATACATTGAGAAATTTAATTTATAATCAAAGGCCTACATTTGATGGAGTAAATTGCTGTAAAATGACATTTAAAAAGTCGAAAAACATTTGTAATCTGTGATGAAAAATATTTCTTGTCTGTGGAGCACTGTGGATAACTGTGCTTATGTCCCCCTATTCACATCAGGTGATCAAGACGTGCAAGAAGATGGGTATTCGGACCGTTGCTGTCCATAGTGACGTCGACTCAAATGCTGTGAGTTCAGTTTTATTTGACTTTTGAGTTGGCTGTTTAGCTCTGTATTTGTGCGGGGGGAGCGAGTGTGGCCCACACAACGAGCAGGTTATTCAACAATAAAAGAGTGGGGCGCTGTTAAAAGAATTATGACATATTGAAGGTGTTGAGAGAGAGGGGGAGAGAGAGAGAGAGAGAGAGAGAGAGAGAGAGAGAGAGAGAGAGAGAGAGAGAGAGAGAGAGAGAGAGAGAGAGAGAGAGAGAGAGAGAGAGAGAGAGAGAGAGAGAGAGAGAGAGAGAGAGAGAGAGAGAGAGAGAGAGAGAGAGAGAGAGAGAGAGAGAGAGAGAGAGAGAGAGAGAGAGAGAGAGAGAGAGAGAGAGAGAGAGAGAGAGAGAGAGAGAGAGAGAGAGAGAGAGAGAGAGAGAGAGAGAGAGAGAGAGAGAGAGAGAGAGAGAGAGAGAGAGAGAGAGAGAGAGAGAGAGAGAGAGAGAGAGAGAGAGAGAGAGAGAAGAGAGAGAGAGAGAGAGAGAGAGAGAGAGAGAGAGAGAGAGAGAGAGAGAGACACAGAGACACAGAGACACAGAGACACAGAGACACAGAGACACAGAGACACAGAGACACAGAGACACAGAGACACAGAGACACAGAGACACAGAGACACAGAGACACAGAGACACAGAGACACAGAGAGACAGAGACAGAGAGAGAGCCCGACCCCCTGGATGAGGCCGGGTAGAGTGAAGGAGGAGTTGAGAGTCAAAAAATAAGCAGATTCAAGTCTTAAAAACTATTAGGGAGCAAGTGGATTTCTGCAGTGCGTTTAAAATAATCTGCAAACTTTTATCATGTGACAACAAAAATCTGAGAGGTCCATAAAAGTTATGAACAGAATCTGCGACAAAGGGCAGCCTTGGCGGAGTCCTACCCCCACTGGAAACGATTCCGACTTACTGCCGGCAAGGCGAACCAAACTCTGACATCGGTGGTATAGTGATCGAACAGCCCGTATCAGGGGGTTCGGTACCCCATACCCACGAAGCACCCCCCACAGAACTCCCCGAGGGACACGGTCAAACGCCTTCTCCAAGTCCACAAAACACATGTAGACTGGTTGGGCGAATTCCCACATACCCTCAAGGACCCTGCTAAGGGTGTAGAGCTGGTCCACTGTTCCACGGCCGGGACAAAAACCACACTGCTCCTCCTCAATCTGAGGCTCGACTTCCTGACGGACCCTCCTCTCCAGCACCCCTGAATAGACCTTACCAGGGAGGCTGAGGAGTGTGATCCCTCTGTAGTTGGAACACACCCTCCGGTCCCCCTTTTTAAAAAGAGGGACTACCACCCCGGTCTGACAATCCAGAGGCACTCTCCCTGTTGTCCACGCGATGTTGCAGAGGCGTGTCAACCAGGACAGCCCCACAACATCCAGAGCCTTGAGGAACTCCGGGCGGATCTCATCCACCCCTGGGGCCTTGCCACCGAGGAGCTTTTTAACCACATTGGTGACTTCAACCACAGAGATAGGAGAGCCCACCTCAGAGTCCCAAGGCTCTGCTTCCTCCAAGGAAGGCGTGTTGGTGGAGTTGAGGAGGTCTTCGAAGTACTCTGCCCACCGGTTCACAACGTCCCGAGTCGAAGTCAGCAGCGCCCCATCCCCACTGTACACAGTGTTAGTGGTGCACTGCTTACCCCTCCTGAGACGTCGGATGGTGGACCAGAATTTCCTCGACGCCGTCTGGAAGTCGGCTTCCATGGCCTCACCGAACTCTTCCCACGCTCGGGTTTTTGCCTCGGCGACCACCGAAGCTGCGTTCCGCTTGGCCAGTCGATACCCGTCAGCTGCCTCTGGGGTCCCACAGGCCATGAAGGCTCGATAGGACTCCTTCTTCAGCTTGACGGCATCCCTTACTGCTGGTGTCCACCAGCGAGTACGGGGGTTGCCGCCACGACAGGCACCAACCACCTTACGGCCACAACTCAGATTGGCCGCCTCAACAATAGAGGCACGGAACATGGTCCACTCGGGCTCAATGTCCCTCGCCTCCCCCGGAACATGGGAAAAGCTCTGTCGGAGGTGGGAGTTGAAACTCCTTCTGACAGGGGATTCCGCCAGACGCTCCCAACAAACCCTCACAATACGTTTGGGTCTGCCAGGACGGACCGGCATCTTCCCCCACCATCGGAGCCTACTCACCACCAGGTGGTGATCAGTTGACAGCTCCGCCCCTCTCTTCACCCGAGTGTCCAGAACATGCGGCCGCAAATCCGATGATACAACTACAAAGTCGATCATCGAACTGCGGCCTAGGGTGTCCTGGTGCCAAGTGCACACATGGACACCCTTATGTTTGAACAAGGTGTTCGTTATGGACAATCCGTGACGAGCACAGAAGTCCAATAACAAAACACCGCTCGGGTTCTGATCGGGGGGGGGCCGTTCCTCCCAATCACGCCCCTCCAGGTCTCACTGTCATTGCCCACGTGAGCATTGAAGTCCCCCAGCAGAACAAGGGAGTCCCCAGCAGGAGTACTCTCCAGCACACCATCCAAGGACTCCAAAAAGGGTGGGTATGCTGAGCTGCTGTTTGGTGCATATGCACAAACAACAGTCAGGACCCGTCCACCCACCCGAAGGCGGAGGGAGGCAACCCTCTCGTCTACCGGTGTGAACCCCAATGTACAGGCACTGAGCCGTGGGGCAATGAGTATGCCCACACCTGCTCTGCGGCTTTCACCGTGAGCACCTCCAGAGTGGAAGAGAGTCCAACCCCTCTCGAGGGAACTGGTACCAGAACCCAGGCTGTGTGTGGAGGCAAGTCCGACTATATCCAGTCGGAAATTCTCTGCCTCACACACCAGCTCGGGTTCCTTCCCTGCCAGAGAGGTGACATTCCATGTCCCAAGAGCTAGCTTCTGTAGCCGAGGATCGGACCGCCAGGGTCCCCGCCTTTGGCTGCCGCCCAGCTCACATTGCACCCGACCCCTTTGGCCCCTCTCATGGGTGGTGACCCCATGGGAAAGGGGGACCCACGTTGCCTCTTCGGGCTGTGCCCGGCCGGGCCCCATGGGTGTAGGCCACCAGGCGCTTGCCAACGAGCCCCACCTCCAGGCCTGGCTCCAGAGGGGGGCCCCGGTGTCCCGCGTCCGGGCAAGGGAATCTTGGATCCATTTATTTTAATCTTCATCCGGGGTCTTTGAGCCGTGCTTTGTCTGGTCCCTCACCTAGAACCTGTTTGCCATGGGTGACCCTGCCAGGTTAGCTCCTCGGATCATTGGGACACACAAAGCCCTCCACCACGGTGGGCACAACAAAATATAAATTAAAATTTGTAAAACACAAAGAACAAAGCAGCACCCAGGTAAAAGTTTTAACTTGTCTTTAGCGACGATTGGCATTAAAAAAAACAAGTGCCTCAGCTTTGAGGGGTTGATCCTGTTTCTCCTCTCTGTTAATATCTGCCCTGTTTTGGAGAAGATTCTCTCTGAGAGGACAGATGTTGCGACAACACTGCCTCCGTGTCATCACATGTGTAAGACGTGGGTACAGTGAATCCTTGGCCTCCCACCAGCTCAAATGGTCTGCACTCCTCTGGAAAAGGGGCTCCCCAAGATAGGATTTCACTTCCAGAATTGCATCTGATGAAGGATTCAGTCTTGTAGTGCTTCCAGTTACTCGTTCTTCAAAGAACCTCCAACCAGCAGATGCTTGTGGCTCTTCTTGTTGGTGCTCTGCTCCCTCTTCTCCCTCTTGGCCCCCTGGCAGTGGAGTTGTCTGGCTGGATCTTGCTGCTGCTGCTGCAGTTATTCTTTGAAGAGCTTCATCAACCGCTCTATTGTCAGTGAAGGCCAGCTTCTTGAATCTTGGGTCAAGAATGGTGGTTTCTGACAAAACAGTGTTCCATTCTATTCATTGGAATTTTCTGTCCATGGATGCACGGAGAGCATCCACGAACTCTTTCACTTTCCCTGTGGTTACTCTGGTCTGATGCTCAGCGGTCACTTTCTGAATACCCTTGCACAGGATCAACACTGTAGAGAAGCTGTAACATAGCTGAAAAAGAGTAAACAATTAGTGTTAAAATTATGCTTTTTATTTTTTTAGCAGTATTATTATTTCTGGTTGTGCCTAATACAATTTTCATATTAATAATGCAAAAATAGCAACTAATAAAAATGATAATAATAACATAGAATCATGTAATAAACTTTGTACACTGTACCTGTCTGCACTGGTCTCCACAGTGACCTGCTCAAATGGCTCCAGAACAGTGCATGCCTCCTGCAGTACCTCCAATTCCTCTTGGCTCAGAGGATCAACAGGTGCATTTATAACAGCCAGGGTAGAGATGACTGCATCCTTGGACTCAAAGATCCGTTTTAGCATGTGAAAGGTGGAGTTCCAACTTGTAATACACTCTTGCTTTAGCTTCAGCTCAGGCATGCCCACCTGTTGTTGGGTAGATTTGAGCTTCTGTGTGGCTGTTGTGCTCCTGTGGAAGAATTCCACTATCCCCTTCACTTTGTCCGCAGTGGGCTTCATCACCTTCAGAGCATCTCTTACAACCAGGCTAAGGGTGTGTGCAAGACATGGGTGATGGGTCCATTTCAGGTTGCTTTGGTGATGTTAGCTGCATTGTCGCTTACACAGCAAGCCACTTTGTTTTCCACATTCCACTCTTTGGCCACTTTGAGCAGCTCCTCTGATAAGTTCTCAGAAGTGTGTGTTTCACTGAACTCAAAGCAATCCAGTAGACAGGTCACTATTTCGAAATTTTCAACAAATTGGCATGGAACTGACATGTAGGATGTAGTGGTTGGGCATGTCCAGCAGTCGGTTGTTAGAGAAACAGCTATGGATTTTTTGATCCATTCTTGGAGTGCAGCACATTCTCTGTCATATAGGCCTGGGATGATTCTTTGAGAAACTGTTTTCCTGCTTGGAATTGCATACATTGGATTGAGAGCATGAGTATATCTTCTGAATCCTTTGTCATGCACGATTTAAAATGGTTGAAAATCACTTGCAATCATTTTACCCAGTTCCTCATCAATTGTGTTCTGTTTTGCTGGTTTTATAGCTTTTTGCATAAAGTGGCTCATAGAGCTCTGGGTTGTACATCTAGACAGTTGTGGCATTGCAGCAACAGCAACAGTTGCAGACACACTAGCACCTTCAGTAATAGCTGGTTCCCTTGCTTGTCTTTTCTCTTCAAATTGTACTGATGGGTGGACTTTTCTTATTTGCCTGTGCAGGTTATTTGTGGAGCCTGATCTATGGGATATTTCAACCTTGCACAGTCTACACGCTGCCTTTGAACTATCAATTAAGTTGAAATGAGTCCAAATTTCACTGCGTTTCCTATCCATTTTCTCACCTTTCCGCTTTCCAACATGTTGTTTTTTTCTCTATAGCGCTAACTCTCTCTCTCTCTCGTCTCCCCGTCTCTTTGAAGTCAAGATGGCGCCCGAGTAGGCAGCCGTTGGCAAGTGCTCTCATGAGCCTTGCTTTATTTGTTGTTTTTGTGTTTGTTTTGTCACTTTATGTTTGTTGTTACGTCGTGTGGACCTGATGTGGACTATTTTCAGCATTTTTTGGCCACGACATTCATCAAGGAGGGAGACTCTGTGCCTGGTGGTTGCGCCTTCTCGGCAGCGCGGGTATACCAGCACTCTTTTTGACTGGGAGGAATGTCAGCGGCATTTGACTGTCGTTGCTGGACAGTCCCGGGGCGCTTGTGTCTTTTGCCTGTAATGGGTGCATTTTTCACAGCCCCGCTTTGTTCAGCGGAGAGATCGGTGCTGTTGAAGGGTCTGCGGCTGGATGGATGTAAGGCAGTGGCGTGCGGTGAGGTTCATGGTTGGTGAGGCACCGACCCCTTTAGTGTCAGATTTACAAAAACCAAAAACAGTAGCTTATTCAATTGGCTACTGGTTATTTCATATCCCAAATTTGACCCCGTGGGTTCTCCAGGGTTCAATATTCTAATGTATTTTTCTTAGACTAATCTATTTTGTTATAAGATTTTGACAGGCTCTGCAGTTTGGTGTCATCAAAATGTTGTGACATCTCATTAGATTTTGTACAGTCGACCAAACCGAGAAAAGCTAGCTCACAAAATTATCCAACCTAGCTTTCATCTGAACACTGATGTTGTCCATAATCTTGTCGAACATTTTTTTTTCTCTCATCTCTGACCGACTGATTTCTTCCACTGTCGTTTCGGCCAAGTGTGCTGCATTTCTGCTCAAATCGCTCATACGGTGTGTTAAAGTCGCGTCTCATGCGTTCAACAACTCCGATGGTGTCGTGGGTTCGCACACAACAATATCCAATGTCTATGACTTTGTTTTGCAGCACTCTAAAAAGTGCATCAGTTTCACTGAAAATGCCCTCTTATGCCATCATTAAAAAGCGTGTCGATGCTTTTGACAGCCATCGATCATATCCAGTGACCATCATTTGAGTATCATTGTCCCAGCGATCGGGATCATATGTTTGCTCTACTAGTTTTTTAACACAGCTGTTTTCTCCAACACTTCCAAAACATACGTAGCTTCAGCAGGGGCTCGCCTATCATCACTTGCGTCATCAAAACATAAGAATGCTTCCATCGCCACAGTCCACTTCACTTTTGGCTACATAGCGCAAAATAACAGAGATCTGTGCTTTGTTTGTGATATCCGTTGTCTCGTCCAACTATACGGCAACAAATGGGGCAGCATTGATCTCCCTTTTTAGATAATTTTTTATTACGTCACCGAAAGCTTCAATTAGATCGTTCTGTATTCTATTGGACAAGCCAGAAAACATAGTGGATGAGTCCAAATGTCTCTTCAGCAAAACCATGTAATAGTTCTACATACCGGTAATCATCACGATTAGAAGAGCTTGCCCTCTCGTCGTGACCACGAAATGCCAACTCCCGTTTAGCGAAAAAGCAGGTTGCATGAATGAGGTCTTTCAAAATCTCTTGGTTTTCCCTTACCTTGGCATTGCGGATGCTATCGTTGAGTCTCCGCTGTTCGTTCAATGCCAAATCGATCCTTGCGCTTTTCATGTCACAATATCCTATAACACAGACCACAGGACACCTGTGACGTCACTTCCGGAGTGAACGCTGGCGAATTTTGGACGCCGCTACTCCCTGTGATTTTTTTATTTTTAAGTCCATTTTTATGTCAATTTTAAAAAAATCTTTTATAGCCGACATATTTTATGTCGACCTGCTTTTATGGTCACCGAGTGAACAATGATCAATCCACACTCGATCGGCCGAACTGTCATTACCTGTCATCGAGTATTGAGTTGTCGTTGAGTTGCGGCTAGCTTACCTACTACCTGTTGCTGCTTCCCGACTTCATTACTCCGGTCCGGCTATGTCGATCAGCTGCGAGTGGCTTGCTTTCTGCTGGTTCGCGCTGTGTGTTTTCCACCACCCATTGGAAGCGCTTCACCAATATGCAGCCACTGAGCTCAAACTCAACTTTAATCCACACGGTCCACCACCGCCTGCTCTGCTCCAACACCCGGACATCCTTTACGTGCCCCGGCGAAGGTGCACTCACCGCGGCTCATGCCGAAACTATCAATACAACAACTCCAGCTCCATCAGGTCGTTCTGGTCCACCGCTCGCCGCCCACGGAAGAACACCGGACGCCGTGCGGATGCCTCTGTGTTGACACGCGTCCCGAGGTCGGATAGCATCGCGGTCACTCGCAGCTCCACTGCTGTCAACGTTGGCCTACTGAACATCCGCTCCCTTACGAGCAAGGGGCAGTTCGTCCACGACCTCCTGACAGACCGTGAGTTTGACATTCTGTGTCTGACTGAGACCTGGCAGCAGCCAAATGATTATGGTACTCTTAATGAAGCTACTCCACCGGGCTTTGTTTATCACGCTGTGCCGCGCACGACTGGGAGGGGAGGCGGCCTCGCGATGATTCTGCACGAGGATTGGAAATTTGCACCTGTAAATGTGCCTGCTTTTTTATCTTTTTAAGCTACAGTTATACAGCTCTCTGGATCAACTCCCACACTGATTGCCACTATTTACCGTCCACCAAAACCAAACAAGAATTTTATCACTGACATTACTACACTCCTCACTCATCTGTATACACTATCACCAAATGTGATTCTCTTAGGAGATTTTAATATACACATGGACAATATCAATAACTCACTCACCTAAGACTTTACCTCCTGTCTGGACAGTTTTGGTTTTCAACAGTATGTCAACTTTCCCACACACAGTAAAGTACATATTCTGGACTTGATCTGCTGTATTGGATTATCACCAACAAACTGTAAAACCGATCTCCTCCCATACACAGATCATCTATTGCTTTCATTCAATGTTAACCTGTCATTTTTCAAATCCAACCCACAACGCATTATACATTTCCGTAAAATCAAGGACATTAACCCGGACAATTTAGAATCACTTATCAACAACCTCCCCAGTACTGATTGTCTTTCTACAACAGATGAGTTTTTGACACACTACAATGCAAATCTCCATAACATTCTCAATATCCTGGCCCCACTCAAAACCCGAACTGTCTCCATCAACCAAACAGCACCCTGGTTCACCCCTACCCTCTGACAACTTAAATCAAAAGGCCGTCAACTTGAAAGATTATATAGAAAAACTGGACTCGCCATTCATAAAGAAATGTACACTACCCACTTTCTCCATTACAAGGACTCAATATCCAAAGCCAAATCAATCTTCTACTCTGGATTAATCAGTTCCAATGAAGGCAACCCCAGATCACTCTTTTCACTCATTTCTAAACTCACTAAACCTGCTGACACTCTTCCCTCACATCTCTATTCCACTGATTTTTGTAATACTCTGGCCTCATTTTTTACATCCAAAATCCAACTTATCCACCAGCAACTCACCCCTTCAGCTGCTCCTAACCCTCCTTCTCCATTCTCCCCGGTTCCTACCCACCAATTCTCTGCATTCACATCCCAATCTGTCCACCAAATCTCCATCTTAATCCAGAAGTCCAAATCCTCTACTTGTCAACTTGACCCTCTCCCTACTGTTTTAGTCAAAGCTTCTATCCCGGCCCTCTCCCCTCTCATCACTAACATTATTCAAACTTCCCTCTCTACTGGCATTGTACCATCCCATCTCAAAACTGCTGCTGTCACTCCCATACTGAAGAAACCTGGCTCTGATCCTTCCGACTTGAACAACTTTCGTCCCATATTAAACCTTCCGTTCATCTCCAAACTTCTAGAAAAAACAGTAGCTGCTCAACTTCACACCCATCTTTCCTCCAATAACCTCTACGAACAATTTCAATCTGGCTTCCACCCCTCCATAGTACCGAAACTGCCCTCCTCAAAATATGCAATGACCTTCTTCTCTCTGCTGACTCCGGTTCACTCGCCATCCTCCTCCTGCTTCACCTCAGTGCAGCCTTTGACACCATCTCTCACTCCATCCTCCTCGACAGACTCTCCTCCATTGGCATCACCAGCATCCCCCTCTCCTGGTTCCGCTCCTATCTTTCTGACCGCACCCAGTTTATCCAGCTCAAACGTTTTAGATCTCACCCCTTTCCCCTCACTTCAGGTGTTCCTCACGGTTCTGTCCTTGGCCCATTGCTATTTCTAATCTATCTTCTTCCCCTTGGTAATATCTTCAGGAAACATCACATTCACTTTCATTGCTACGCGGATGACACCCAGCTCTACATCTCTACCAAACCTAATACCATACTTCCACCATCCTCCCTAACCAACTGCCTGCAGGAATTAAAATCTTGGTTCGCCTCAAATTTCCTCAAACTGAATAGCAATAAAACTGAATTCCTCCTCATTGGCACTAAATCCACTCTAAACAAAATAAACAATTTCTCCACTCCCTTCGAAAGCTCTTCCATCTCCCCCTCCCCTCAGGTCAAGAGTCTGGGTGTCATCCTTGATAGCACCCTCTCCTTCACCTCACATATCAACCACATCACTCGTTCTGCATATTATCATCTTCGAAACATCCACCGGCTCCGCTCTTCTCTCACTCCTCAGTCCACTGCTATACTTGTACAGACCCTCGTCACCTCGCGACTCGATTACTGTAATTCCTTTCTGTTTGGTCTCCCTCAAAAAACCCTCCATAAGCTTCAGCTGGTCCAAAATTCAGCCGCCTGCATTATCACACTCACGCCATACATAAACCATATTACACCTGCACCTGTCCTTCAACATCTCCACTGGCTCCCCATTTTACACCGCATTCAATATAAAATCCTGCTCCTCACATTCAAATCCATTCATAACCTAGCCCCTCCATACCTATCTGACCTCATCCATATTCCTACGCCTGTTCGCTCTCTTCGTTCCTCCTCCTCTGTCCTCTCTGTCCCCCCTGCTCGCCTCGTCACCATGGGAAATAGAGCCTTCAGTCGCTCTGCTCCCCAGCTTTGGAACTCACTCCCAGCTGACCTTCGTAATTCAGACTCACTAACACATTTCAAATCCAGCCTCAAAACACATCTGTTTCGACAAGCCTATTCACTCAGACCATAAAGCCATTATTTTATTTTTGTTGTAATTTTTCTTATCTTATTTGATGTTGTTTTTAACATTGTACTTGTGATTTTAACTGCTTGTTGTAAGGTGTCCTTGAGTTTCTAGAAAGGCGCCCACAAATAAAATGTATTATTATTATTATTATTATAATAGCAAGTTGAGAACAAAAGGCAGGGAAATCAGTAAAGACGGGTTTTCGAAGGACAGCCACATCACCGTAATTTTCGGCTGTACCACTCCGTTTGAAAAGTTGTCCGGGTGTCCCGTAGTTTGAAGCAAACCTTTTCGCTCCGGCGTTGGTCTACCTGTGTTAATTAACTTTTGACTGAAAGCCCAGTTTTGAGAAGTTTTTAAGCTTCGATATATAATCCCTTTCTTCCAATTTGGCAGTCCGACGTAGCAAATTTAAAAAAGGATCGTACTTGACTCGCCTGGCGCCTCTGCGCAGAAGAACAGCGCAATGTACCCGTTTGCTCACGTACGCCCTCTTAATTGGGGCAGAGAACGATCTGCCGCAGCCTGTTCCTTTTCACTGCGGTTTTATTTCCCATCAGCAAATCTAAATACCGTATTTTCACGACTATTCGACGCATTGTACTAATGGCCGCAGTCTCAGTAATGCGTGACATTTCTGTATTTTATACATACACAGGACGCATCGTACGAATGGGCGCAGTTTTACAGTGGTAAAACATACGCCAGCTTAAACATACGGCATGCATGCGCGCACTCTAACACGTTAGCTTGAAGCATACGGTAGCACGCCAAGACATACAGATAAGATAAAAACACGTTTTTAAAAAGGCAACGAAAGCAGAACTGAGTTTGGGTGTATTTTATTTAGCCATCGTACAATGTTCTCATGTTTTTCGATCAATCATCACCCAGAAATCCATCAAAGTCCTCATCCTCTGTATCAGAAGCAGAGGACTGCACATCTCAGTTGTCATTGAATGCATCACATGCTAGTGTGAGTTGCTACGCATTGCCGAGCGGAAAGAAGGAGTAGCAACAGCAAAGTCAACATTTCTCTCGTGTGAAGCTTTCCCACATTTGAAAGTAAAGAACAGAGCGAAACATGGTGGCAGCGCGTGTGTGTGTAGAAAGAATTGAACAATTGTGCAAGTACCGTAATCCATCAAAAACGCCGCGTTCCCGCTCGTTGTTGCGTATTGTGGCGTAACTCGCCAAGCGCTGCCTCTCACTCTTTGTAAAGTTGTGTTTGCCACCGATCATCCATTGTTCCCATGCCGTTTGCAACTTTACTTTGAACGCCCGGTTGATGCCAATGTCCAGCGGTTGGAGTTCTTTAGTCAAGCCTCCGGGAATAACGGCAAGCTCAGAGTTCATTTGCTTGACTTTTTTTT
Source organism: Hippocampus zosterae (assembly GCF_025434085.1). Classification (NCBI taxonomy): domain Eukaryota; kingdom Metazoa; phylum Chordata; class Actinopteri; order Syngnathiformes; family Syngnathidae; genus Hippocampus; species Hippocampus zosterae. Next base: position 22,862,740 of record NC_067461.1, on the reverse strand, counting down.
CACCGCTGCTGTGAGATGGGGACGCATGCCAAAAGCATAACCGGTGGCTTTAAGTTTGAACTGAGCTTCGTAGGCGTCTTTTTGTCGAATTTATTTTCAGGGGTTCTTAGAAACCAAAACCGGAGTTGTTTTGCGACAATGCACATTGCCACACTCTATACAAGTGTTGGTACTGGCTTGAGGCGTCCACTTACACGCCCACCCTTCACCATTGGCGGACTTGCTTGTCTGTCCTCTCTCTCCCTCTCTCGCTCTCTCTCCCTCTCCATATATGTATATATACACGCCCACCCTTCCCTGATTGGCCGACTTCTTTCATGCCTGGCCACCGTCACTTCCGCCTTTTCTCTATATAAACAGCGTGTCGGCTGTCAGTCAGATTTTGGAACTCGGCGCATATAAAGGACGCTCCGCACCATAAGGCGTCCTGTCCATTTTGGAGAAAATTTAAGACTTTTAATGGCGCCTTATAGTCGTGAAAATACGGTATGTCACTAAAAAAACATTAAACTTTAATGGTTTAAAAACATTAGCCAGACTTTGGAAAAGCAGGTCAAATAAATTTATCTGCAAACGTTATATTGACGTGCAGATGTACAGCAAGCAGCACGTGCCAGTTCATGTATCAACCCAGTTTGTGATGATTGCACAAAGCAATGCGCATTCAGAGGTGCGGCTCTGCCTCACCTGCCTCCCCTGACCGCACGTCCCTGATGTAAGGCTTGAGGAGCCGACGAAGAGAAGAAAGGAGCGTGAGAGCGGAGCGCCCATGCGAATTTGGAACTGGGGGTCGCGGCTTGGAGTTTGAAGCGGATTACGTGGGACAGGAGAAGTTTTCGGCAATGGACGCTACAGCTTCGTGTTTGCTTTCAAAACTTAGCTTGTAGCAGACGTGGGCACATTTTCATCATGACGTCTCTGACCCACTGGTGAAAGGACTCTTTTGATCCTCTCCTCTTTCATCTATAACTGCTTCAGACAACAAAGTGTATGCAGAAAAGTGGTGAAGATTGCACGACTGTCTGTGTCCTATGTGATGTTGCTCTTAGAGCCGGCTCGTTCGCGAACGACACATCACTGAATCAGACCCGTAAGGCAAACTTTAAAACACAAGAGAGACGAGGAGTCAAGCGGAGTTGTCTTTTACTTGTGCGCAAACAGAGTCAACAAGTGTAATCCATTACAATCTCCGTACAGCTTTGGAAACACTTCGCTCGTGATGTGATTAATACACAAAAACAAACACTTGGAAGAAATCAATGGGATTGTAAAGTGCTTGGTGGTTGCGCCTTCTCGGCAGCGCACGTGAAGCAGCACTGATTTTGATTGGGAGGAATGTCGGCGCTATTTGACTGTCGCCTCTGGACAGCCCCGGGGCACTTGTGTTTTTTGCGTCTGTCATGGGCAGCATTTTTCACAGTGCTGTTTTGTTCAACGGAGATGGTGGCGCTGTTGGACAGTCTGCGTTGGTGCAGCTGGATGAAGCAGAGGATGAGGAGAGAGGAGCCTCGGCGCGGAGCGCGGGTGCATATTTGGAACTGAGAGTCGCCACTTGGAATTGAAATGAATTTATATGGAACAGGAGAAGTGAAATAATCTCTTTTTTTTCATCAAAGGATGCTACAGCTTCTTGTTTAATTTCAACCTTAGCGTGCAACGAGTGCACATTTTGAGCACGAAGTCTCTGATCCACGAGTGAAAGGACACTTTGATTCTCTCCTCATTCATCTAAACTGAAGCGTATGAGGGATAGGTCGTTAAAATTGCACGACTGTCCGGGTTTTTACGTTATGTGTTGTTTGTTATTTTTCTCTGTTAACTGTTTTGTGAAGCGCTTTGTTAACAGCTGCAGCTCCATTAGTCAGGATATATTGTATTGTATTGTAAATTACTGTGTACTGTCCTGTGTATACAGGTTCATGTCAAGATGGCTGATGAGGCAGTATGTGTTGGCCCTGCTCCCACTAGTCAGAGCTACCTCAACATGGATACAATTTTGGATGCTGTCAGAGATACTAAATCCCAAGCTGTAAGTCTTTCCTGTTGAATAATGTGTGCCCAATATTTATTAACATTTCGGGCTGGTTACTTACACCCTTAGCTAGGGATGTTCGATAGCACTTTTATTTCCACACCGATACCTGTACGAGTATTCAACTTTTGAGTAAGCACGGATACCAAGCACCAATACCACAAGTAGTTTAGATACCTAAACTTTTCATCAAACGAGTGACAGATAATTTTAAAGAATATTATTAGGCACATATGTTAATTGCCTCAGTTATTCTTTGGCCCAAATTCATATATCTGCATAATTTAACGCTTCTCCCACTGCTGCACCATCCTGCCTTTCTCCTCATGTTCTTGGCCAATCACAAGACTTATTAAAATATCCAAACACTATCTACCGAAGTCTTTTATTTATCGTATTTTCACGACCCTTCGGCGCACCGTATGGTTGGGCGCAGTCTCATTAATGGGTGCCATTTCTGTATTTTACACATGGACAAAACGCACTGTATTTTGGCCGCAGTTTTAAAATGGTAAAACATACGACAGCTTAAACATACGGCATGCATGCGCGCACGCGAAAAACACGTTAGCTTGAAGCATACGGTAGCATGCCAAGACATACAGATACAAGCTAAAAACACGTTTTTAGAAAGGCAACGGAAGCAAAACTGAGTTCCGTCGTATTTTATTTAGCCATCGTACAATGTACTCACGTTTTTCGATCAATCATCACCCAGGAATCCATCAAAGTCCTCATCCTCTGTTTCAGAATTGAACAATTGTGCAAGTACCGGTAATCCATCAAAAACGCCGGGTTCCCTCTCGTTGTCAGAGTCACTCTCATTGACATGTGGCTTTGCCAAAAACTCGAACAACAGTGCCAGCAGACACGTTCGTCCAAGCAGCCAGAATCCATTCACAAATGGTGGCTTAACTCACGCAGCGCTGCCTCTCACTCTTTGTAAAGTTGTTTGCCATCGATCATCCATTGTTCCCATGCCATTCGCAACTTTACTTTGAACGCCCGGTTGATGCCGATGTCCAGCGGGAATAACGGCAAGCTCAAGAGTTCATTTGCTTGACTTGGTTTTTCACCACTGCTGTGAGTTGGGCACACATGCCAAAAGCATAACCGATGGCTTGAAGTTTGAACTGAGCTTCGTACGCGTGTCTCTTTGTAGAATTTATTTTCGGGGGTTCTTAGAAACCAAAACCGAAGTTGTTTTGCAACAATGCACATAGCCACACTCTATACAGGTGTTGGTACCTGCTTGGGGCGACCCTTTAGCGTCCACTTACACGCCCACCCTTCACTCATTGGCGGACTTCTTCGCCGCATGCCTGTCCTCACTCACGTCTGCCTTTTCTCTGTATAAACAGCGCGTCGGCTGTCAGTCAGGTTTTGGAACTTGGCGCATACACATTATAAGTCAAGTCAACAGTATTTATAGAGCACTTCCAAACAGCCATCGCTGTATACAAAGTGCTGTACATGGAGCGATTTAACATACACAATAAACAGTTCGACGAATAAGGCGTCCTGTCCATTTTGGTAAAAATTTAAGACTTACTTATGGCGCCTTATAGTTGTGAAAATACGGTACTTGTACGTTAGGTTAAAGTTGGTACAAATTTGAATGTGTTTGAAACAAGTTCAAATGTATTTTTATTTGTAAGGGGCGCAACTAAGTATAATGTTAAAATTGAACACTAAACTAATACAATATTGAAAATTTTGTCAGGCTTGAAAAACACACAAACTGTCTTTTCACATCATGAAGGTCAAAACATTCTTTGGAGCAAAGATGAGGTATATCTGGTTATACGGCAAGGAGCAAAACATCATAGAATAAAAAATTTATTTCCTTTAGCCAGCAGGTGGCACCACCACTAATATGAAAAATAAGTTAATAGATGTCTTCAGGCCTGGATTATCATCAAATCTGTGGAATTTGGAAAAGATAAGATCATTTGCGTGACGTTACAATAGCTATTATCGGTTGGTGTTTTCAGACATTTAGCGATGCTCAAGTTTGATTTGACACAAAAGCAGGCAGCTATTACCGCCCCTCAGCTAACAGGCTAACACCACTGTTTTGAAATGTTAATGTTGTTACCCCAGCTATGTATATCTCCAATGTGTTCATTTTATTTCCTTCTTTGTCAAGGTTCACCCAGGATATGGCTTTCTTTCCGAAAACAAAGAGTTTGCCAAGAGACTAGTGAGTACAGTCCTCATTCCTCACTGGCCAGGGGTCTCACTTATCAAGGAGTACCAAGCATTCTAACTTAAAGTGTATGTTCAGTTGTAACTCGTTTCAACGTACCTTGTTTATGTTTTCACCACTATAAGGTTCATACTTCAAAATCCCGATTTCACATCATTCAATTGCCTATTTTCCCTCCAATAAACACCTTTATAATGTAAACTTCATTATAATGACCAGATATTTCTCACAAAATAGTGAAAAGGCCTTAGTTACAACAAACCGTGGGAAGATAGCTGCCGCTGCGACCTTGCTTCTGAACAAAAATGTACGGCGCTGGATTCCCCTCCGTTGCTTCGCCACACTACTGATCAACTCGGTTCCTGTTGTACTTCCTGCCGTAATTTATGGAGGTCCGGGCGTGGTCTGAAAACATATATGGTAAACGAAAACAAATCTCACTGACCGTGAAGGTTAAAACTGTTTCTCACTTTCGAAAGGGAATCTCCCAGGCGAAGCTCAGCCCGAGAATGGGTGAATTGATGATTGTTGGCTTTGTCGGCGGCACTGGCAGTTGCCTATGGCGAGTAGCATTTGCTTTGCTAACATTTGGTGGCCATTTTATTGGAAATGGCTACAACGAACTACCATTATAACATATAGATTCGTTATGTCCCTTGACGTATGTTGGAATGAGGTTCGACTGTATGCACAAAACCTGAAATCGTTGTGCGAAAAAATCTGACCTATCAAACTGGAGGACATTTTCCCTTGATAAGTGACTGAACCTGGTAACCCACGTACACTGCACATGCCCAGCGGTCAATGTAGGAGCAATAAATGAAAATGAATTCACTCCGTGGAAAAAAGGAAGGGAATATTGTTTGGTGGCTAAATTGGCAGCGACCACAAAAGACGACAAAACACGCCGGGCACGACGGAAGGAGTAAAACAAAGTGGTCGGACTTGGAAGGAGGTGCCACCCACCAAAAATAAATGAGTGGGTATTACGATGGTGGTTGTGCATGCACGCACGCACGCACACACACACACACATGTAAAACATGCACACATGCCCTGATGAACTATATTAAAAAAGACAGTTTGTGGATATGAGTTAAGCAGCACAATGCACCTGTTTTTAGCCATCTCAGGGAGCAGCCATTTTGCCACTTTCTGTCAACTGAAAATGACATCACAGTTGCTGATGTCAGGTAAGGACCAATCACTTTTCGCTTTAACTGTAATGTGTTATTGTTATGCATTTCCTAGGCAAAAGAGTGTGTGACATTTATTGGCCCAGACACTCATGCGATCCAAGCCATGGGGGATAAAATTGAGAGCAAACTGATTGCTAAGGCTGCAAAGGTCAACACTATCCCAGGATTTGATGGGGTGGTCAAGGTATGTGAAAAGCACTGACTCCATGAATCATTTTCTGAGTTTATGTGTGATCTGATCATTCAAGTTGTTTAGGATGATTAATGTAAGGAAATTTGTATTCTTAACATCTTAATGGCTCGTTGTTTGTAAAATGCAACTATCAGTTTCCATGTGTTTTCTGAAACCAAAACCCTCTGTTTTAGACTCCAGAGGAAGCTGTAAAAATCGCCAAAGACATTGGTAAGTCATCATTTATGACCAGTTAGATTTTTGTATCGAAACAAACAAAAACCTCTTAACCAATTTGACCTTTTCTGCTGTTGTCAAGACAAAAGCTGCTTTTGCTGTTTACATTTTCTGTTTTTTCACTGTGTGAGCATTCATTGGTGATGTTCTAAAGATTCATCATTTTGGCAAAATGAAATTGTATTTATTTGTTTGTGTACTTATTTTTGACTGTTATTTTTTGCTTGGTTGTTTTTGTTACTGCTAGGCTACCCAGTAATGATAAAAGCATCTGCAGGAGGAGGAGGGAAAGGAATGAGAGTTGCATGGAATGATGAGGACACAAGGTACATCTCTTTCAGTACAGTGAAACTCCTCTACAACGAAACCTACAGGGGCGAAAATACCCCCTAGTGTGAAAAATCTTCGTGCATTAAAACCATTTCAACTTTTCTGTTCCCTGTACAACGAAAAGTCCCCCTGTTGCGTTTTACGAAACATTTTTCTCTGCCCTTGCCTCGCAACAAGATTCAGGACAGCAAAAACAAGCCTTCCACAAAAGTCTAATCCAACCTCAGCCTACAGCGACTCCTACTGCTTAGCTTGAAAACGACAACAGCAACCACCACACTGGTTTGCACATGCACAGTTGTACAGGAAGTATTTGTTATTGTTAGTTTCAAACGCAGTACGAACGTTGCATTGCTAAAATGGCTACAAAAACGGACCTTTGCAGACCAAGGAGTGAAGAAAAGAAAAGCTTTAACGCTTGAAGACAAGATAAAAGTAATAAAAATGAAAGAAGTAGGAAGCAAAGTAAAAGACAGGCAAGAAATCGATGAAAGTGAATGCTGATTGTAAATTTAGCTATTTCTGTCCCTTTTCCTTCTTTCCAAGTGGTCTATATGAAGTGTCAAATACGTGTATGCTCATACAGTATGTATGCACTGTTGGAATTAAAATAAAGAGTACACATACGTTTGTATGTGCGTGTATGTGTGTGTGTTTACAGCTGACATAAATTTGCGAGAGTAAAAAGTCCCCTGTTGTGAATTTTTTTTGCTGCAAAAAGTTCCACTGTAGCATGAAATTTAGTCATGAAATTGGTCTTTTTTTAAGTTAAAAAAAATTAAAAGACACTTTTTTTCCCATTGAACTTAACGTTTCGTACTGTTGGCCCTTTCACACCGAAATTGTGATTTAGTTCATGGTACATTAGCTCTTGGGACAAAAAGTTCATCTGGCCCCTGATTGTTTTGCTTCCCTTCAGTGGCTGAAATCTGAAGAAATGATAAAAGGCGTCATTACACAGCATGTCTTCCCTCTGTCTCTGCAACACACAATAGCTCAGTGCTATGCCGTGCAGGCATTACTGCCTCTCTGCCTTTTTACCTCTCTAATGTTTAATAAGAATCACACTATAATGAATACAATAGTGTGGTGTGAGGTTACATCTTATACTTATACCAAGTGTGTGGTGGCCATTGGGAATATCTAGAGATTCCTGAACAGCCGGTTTATTTCCAGCCGAAATTCATGCCAATCAGGACCCCCCCCCCTCCCCCCACCCGACTACCCCCCATCATATTATACACTACATAATTAATCTATATATATATATATATCCATCCATCCATCCATCATCTACCGCTTATCCGGGGCCGGGTCGCGGGGGCAACAGCTTTAGCAGGGAAGCCCAGAATTCCCTCTCCCTAGCTACTTCGTCCAGCTCTCCCCGGGGGATCCCGAGTCGTTCCCAGGCAAGCTGGGTGACATAGTCTCTCCAGCGTGTCCGAGGTCTTCCTCAGGGTCTCCTCCCGGTGGGGCATGACCGGAACACCTCACCGGGGAAGCGCTCAGGAGGCATCCGAATCAGATGCCCAAGCCACCTCATCTGGCTCCTCTCGATATGGAGGAGAAGCGGCTCGACTCTGAGCCCCTCCCGGATGACCGAGCTTCTCACCTTATCTCTAAGGGAGAGCCCGGACACCCTGCGGAGAAAACTCATTTCGGCCGCTTGTAACCGGGATCTCGTTCTTTCGGTCACGACCCATAGCTCGTGACCATAGATGAGGGTTGGAACGTAGATCGACCGGTAAATTGTAGAGAGCTTCGCCCTTTGGCTCAGCTCCTTCTTCACCACGACAGACCGATACAACGTCCGCATCACAGCAGACGCTGCACCAATCCGCCTGTCGATCTCGCGCTCCCTTCTGCCCCCACTCGTGAACAAGACCCCAAGATACTTGAACTCCTCCACTTGGGGCAAGATCTCCTCCCCGACCCGGAGGGGGCACTCTACCCTTTTTCGACTGAGGACCATGGTTTCAGATTTGGAGGTGCTGATCTTCATCCCAACCGCTTCACACTCGGCTGCGAAACGCTCCAGTGATAGTTGGAGAGCCCTGTTTGAAGGAGCCAACCGCACCACATCATCTGCAAAAAGTAGGGACGCAATACTGAGGCCCCCAAAACGGACCCCCTCAAAGCTTCGGCTGCGCCTAGAAATTCTGTCCATAAAAGTTATGAACAGAATCGTCAAGGGCAGCCTTGGCGGAGTCCTACCCCCACTGGAAACTCCGACTTACTGCTGGCAATGCGAACCAAACTCTGACATCGGTGGTATAGTGACCGAACAGCCCGTATCAGGGGGTTCGGTACCCCATACCCTCGAAGCACCCCCCACAGAACTCCCCGAGGGACACGGTCAAACGCCTTCTCCAAGTCCACAAAACACATGTAGACTGGTGGGGCGAATTCTCACATACCCTCGAGGACCCTGCTAAGGGTGTAGAGCTGGTCCACTGTTCCACGGCCGGGACGAAAACCACACTGCTCCTCCTCAATCTGAGGCTCGACTTCCTGACGGACCCTCCTCTCCAGCACCCATGAATAGACCTTACCAGGGAGGCTGAGGAGTGTGATCCCTCTGTAGTTGGAACACACCCTCCGGTCCCCCTTTTTAAAAAGAGGGACTACCATCCCAGTCTGCCAATCCAGAGGCACTCTCCCTGTTGACCACGCGATGTTGCAGAGGCGTGTCAACCAGGACAGCGCCACAACATCCAGAGCCCTGAGGAACTCCGGGCGGACCTCATCCACCCCTGGGGCCTTGCCACCGAGGAGCTTTTTTAACCACATCGGTGACTTCAGCCACAGAGATAGGAGAGCCCACCTCAGAGTCCCCGGGCTCTGTTTCCTCCAAGGAAGACGTGTTGGTGGAGTTGAGGAGGTCTTCGAAGTACTCTGCCCACCGGTTCACAACGTCCCGAGTCGAAGTCAGCAGCGCCCCATCCCCACTGTACACAGTGTTAGTGGTGCACTGCTTCCCCCTCCTGAGACGTCGTATGTGGACCAGAATTTCCTCGAAGCCGTCCGGAAGTCGGCTTCCATGGCCTCACCAAACTCTTCCCACGCTCGGGTTTTTGCCTCGGCGACCACCGAAGCTGCGTTCCGCTTGGCCAGTCGATACCCGTCAGCTGCCTCTGGGGTCCCACAGGCCATAAAGGCTCGATATGACTCCTTCTTCAGCTTGACGGCATCCCTTACTGCTGGTGTCCACCAGCGAGTACGGGGGTTGCCGCCACGACAGGCACCAACCACCTTACGGCCATAACTCAGATTGGCCGCCTCAACAATAGAGGCACGGAACATGGTCCACTCGGGCTCAATGTCCCCCGCCGCCCCCGGAACATGGGAAAAGCTCTGTCGAAGGTGGGAGTTGAAACTCTTTCTGACAGGGGATTCCGCCAGACGCGCCCAACAAACCCTCACAATACGTTTGGGTCTGCCAGGACGGACCGGCATCTTCCCCCACCATCGGAGCCTACTCACCACCAGGTGGTGATCAGTTGACAGCTCCGCCCCTCTCTTCACCCGAGTGTCCAGAACATGCGGCCGCAAATCCGATGATACAACTACAAAGTCGATCATCGAACTGTGGCCTGGGGTGTCCTGGTGCCAAGTGCACATATGGACACCCTTAGGTTTGAACAAGGTGTTCGTTATGGACAATCCGTGGCGAGCACAGAAGTCCAATAACAAAACACCACTCGAGTTCTGATCGGTGGGGGCCGTTCCTCCCAATCACGCCCCTCCAGGTCTCACTGTCGTTGCCCACGTGAGCATTGAAGTCCCCCAGCAGAACAAGGGAGTCCCCAGCAGGAGTACTCTCCAGCACACCCTCCAAGGACTCCAAAAAGGGTGGGTATGCTTAGCTGCTGTTTGGTGCATATGCACAAACAACAGTCAGGACCCGTCCACCCAGCCGAAGACGGAGTGAAGCAACCCTCTCGTCTACCGGTGTGAACCACAATGTCCCAAGAGCTAGCTTCTGCAGCCGAGGATCGGACCGCCAGGGTCCCCGCCTTTGGCTGCCGCCCAGCTCACATTGCACCCGACCCCTTTGGCCCCTCTCATGGGTGGTGAGCCCATTGGAAGGGGGACCCACGTTGCCTCTTCGGGCTGTGCCCGGCCGGGCCCCATGGGTGTAGGCCCGGCAACCAGGCGCTTGCCAACGAGCCCCACCTCCAGGCCTGGCTCCAGAGTGGGGCCCCGGTGACCCGCGTCCAGGCAAGGGAAACCGTGGTCCATCTATTGTATTCATCATGAGGGTCTATGAGCCGTGCTTTGTCTGGCCCCTCACCTAGAACCTGTTTGCCATGGGTGACCCTGCCAGGGGCATAAAGCCCCAGACAACTTAGCTCCTAGGATCATTGGGACACGCAAACCCCTCCACCACGGCTCACGGAGGGGTATATATATATATATATATATATATATATAATTATATATATATATATATCATATAATATATATAGATATTAAATATATTATATATATATAATATATTCTTTCTAAGGTCTTTTATATATATACATATGTATATGATATATAGATTATATTATATATATATATATATTATATATTCCTATATATATTGCGCGTCGTCCCGCACGCGGTCTGTCCTTCCGTCTATCCCTTTTCAAAACGTACCTACTTTACTGAGCCGCTGCGTGCCGCCACTGCGCCGCTCAGGCAGTGGCTCACTACGATCGCGCGGGCATCTTAGCGAAAAAATGTTGTCTACCCACAAGCATTGCAATGAAATTGTTAGTTATTTAGTAGAGCGAAACATCTCTTTATTTTCGCGATAAGCAATGAAGATGAACAAAAAGTTGAACCAAGCAACAACACTTTTGTGGGCCGAAGGCCCACCTTACCACCCTTCCACAGGAACTAGCTGATGAACCCCCCGGAGGGCGGCGAACCACCACCTTACCAGCCTTCCGCAGGAACTAGCTGATGAGCCGCCCGGAGGGGGGCGAACCAGCTAGTATATTATATATATATACAGGAATATATATTTTTTTTATATATTTTTTTTTTGAAGGACTACCTAATGAACGGATGGTTGTGAAGGTGAAATCCAAACCAAAAAATATTCCTTTTTGGGTAGGTGTCTGATATGGGATATGGTCTTAAAAAGGTACCAACTACTAGATTTCACATGTTGAAGAGAAGTATTTAAGATTTCAGTCGTTGAGTTCTAAATTTTGTGCAAAATCTAGCCAAGAATATAACGTTGCGATACTGAACCGTCGAGCGTAGAGGCAGGTTAGGATGCGGCAACGGAAAATCCAGCACCAACATTGCTCTCACCCATGTGCTGCGTGCATATATAAATAAAATATCATTGTTCTATTCTTCTATAATTATTATGATACAATTTGTCAACATTTGGCCGTAGGTGTAATGTGGTGGGAAACACGTACGACCTTTGGGAAGTCGGTGGCTGTAGGTGAGCATTATGGGCCAAGTATGTCCTGCACTGTCACTTGTTGTGGGGCCGTATGTCAGTTGGCAGTTTAACAGAAACAAAATGTGAAATATATGTTTCATCTTCATGCTGTACTGGACAGCTTACGCGCACTGCAGAATGCACGCAGAATGCATCTTATAAATTTGACACACCACACAAAAGAGAATGGTTTTAATGTCTGCCTAAATTTGATGACTAAAAACTGAAAAAAAATGCTGTTTCAATAGAGGAAAAATGTTAACAGTTTTTCTAAATTGCTCAGTCTCAAACAACAGCTTTGCCTTCAATGCCAGAACTACGCTGATCATGCCAGCTCTGATTTTCTTTGACTTTGGTTCAAGTTGCTGTTTCTCTATTCTATTTTTAACGGAAGGCAAGTAGCCGTTTGGGCATCAGACAACAGGTTATTATCCTCCGCAACAGTGTTTCGTTGACAAATTTGCCACTTGCTTCATAATGTGGTATAAATGGGACCTTCCTCCTGTCAGCTCGATCCCCTCCCCACAGTTCTGGTCAAATCCTGCCTACCCTCTCTGCTTCCCTTCATCTCAGCCATTATCCATTCCTCTCTGTCGACTGGAATTGTTCCTGTGCTCTTCAAAACTGCAGCTGTCACCCCAATCCTGAAAAAACCCGGTTCAGATCCCAATGACTTCGATAACCTACACCCCATTTCCCATCTTCCCTTCATTTCGAAAATTCTGGAGAAAACTGTCGCCTCTCAGCTCCACTCTCACCTCACCGACAATAGTCTTTATGAACAATTCCAGTCCGGCTTCCGTCCCCGTCACAGTACTGAAACAGCCCTCATAAAAATAACAAACAATCTTCTCATGGCATCTCCCACCCTCATCCCTCTCTCACTGTCTCTCAGAAATCAAATCTTGGTTCACCCATAATTTCCTCAAGGTAAACGGCAATAAAACTGAACTCATACTCGTCGGTACCAAATCCACTCTAAACAAAGCCGACAGTTTCTCCCTCATAATTGATAATGCCACTATATCTCACTCCCCCCAGGTGAAGAGTCTGGGTGTCATCCTTGACAGTTCACTATCCTTTCACTCCCACATCAATAACATTACCCGGTCCGCTCATTTCCACCTTCGCAATATAAACCGCCTCTGTCCCTCACTCACTCCTCACACCAATGCTATCCTTGTTCACAGTCTCGTCACTTCCCGTACTGACTACTGCAACTCACTCCTCTTCGGCGTCCATCAAAAAAATCCTCCATAAACTTCAACTTGTTCAAAATTCAGCAGCCCGGATCATCACGAGAACCCCCTCCTTCCACCATATCACCCCCATCTTCCGACAGCTCCACTGGCTTACTGTCAAACTTGGAATCAACTTCAAATTACTTCTCTATACATTCAAAGCCATCCATAACTTTGCGCCCCCCTATCTGTCAGATCTTCTTCAAATCTCCATTTCCTCTCGCTCACTCAGGTCCTCATCCTCCCTCCACCTTTTTCTACCCTCTGCCCGTCTCAGTACAATGGGGTGCAGAGCCTTCAGTCGCTCTGCCCCCAAACTCTGGAACTCACTTCCTCCCAACATTCGTAAACATTGACTCTCTTTCCATATTCAAAACCCAGCTCAAAACCCACCTGTTCAGACTCGCCTACCCGCCTTAAATCGTTCTTTCTTTATTTATTATTTTACCTGTGTTTTATTATTGCTCTTGGTTGTACAGTGTCTTTGAGTGTTATGAAAGGCGCTTACAAATGTGATGTATTATTATTATTATTATTATTATTATTAAGTGGTTTTTAATTGATGAAATACACCAACATGGTGTACACAATATATCAAGCTCTGCTGCTGCTGCTGAAATGTGTTTGTTTGTGTGTTTTCTTGTTTGTTATTATAGGGAAGGGTTCCGGTTTTCATCCCAGGAAGCAGCATCAAGCTTTGGAGATGATAGACTTCTTATTGAGAAATACATCGATAACCCGAGACACATAGAGATACAGGTATGCCGCAGTAAGTGTACAGAAAATGTTTTGATGTGTTCCATCAATTTTTGTCTCAAAATCCTGTACACTGTAAGCTAGTGTCATTGAATGTTTAATAAAATTAATTATGGAATAAATATTCTCTCTCGGCTTATGTGGAAATGTGATTGCCGCCTGAACCTAAAAACTGCTTGTACCGCCCTTGCGGTATTATATTTATATTTGAACCCAAGTTTTTGCCTTGTGTATGTGATGATCAAAATCAACTCTTATGCTGCATTCCTATCCTGCTTTCAAAATTGATCTTTTGCTCCTGGTAGTCAAGGAGCCCCTGCACCTTGTCCCACAAAATATGTCGGCTACTGATTCATCCATGTGCGCTCTTTGGAGGCCTCCAACATACAAGCCTTCAGGATTTTGGCCAGCTTTTGTAGGACCCGAATAAGTTGCCATCCAGACATTCTGCATATGTCACAACTGTGCTGCTTCATAGTAAAAAAGTACATGTATTAGACTGCCACGCCAGCAGTCCACACCTGTTTCCAATTAAAGGTCAGTGGCGCATTATGAAGTGCAAAATACAATGAGAGCCCGAACTGTTGAGCAATTGAAGTTGGAAGTCAGGCAAGAATGTGAAAGAATCCATCTACATAGCTAAAATAATTTGTGTTGTCAGTTTCCACACGACTATTAAATGTTGTTCAAAGGGTGTACCCCGCCTACTGCCCAAAGACAGCTGGTATAGGCTTAAGCATACCCGTGACCCTTGTGAGGATAAGCGGTTCGGATAATGGATGGATGGATAAAAGAAAAGATGATGTAACACAGTGGAACACATGCCACTGCCCCAGCTTTTTTATAAGGTTTTGCAGGCATCAAATTCATCCATCCATCCATCCATCCATCCATCATCTACCGCTTATCCGGGGCCGGGTCGCGGGGGCAATAGCTTTAGCAGGGAAGCCCAGACTTCCCTCTCCCTAGCTACGTCTTCCAGCTCTCTCCGGGGGATCCCGAGACGTTCCCAGGCCAGCGGGGTGACGTAGTCTCTCCAGCGTGTCCTGGGTCTCCCTCGGGGTCTCCTCCCAGTGGGACATGCCCGGAACACCTCACCAGGGAGGCGCTCAGGAGGCATCCGAATCAGATGCCCAAGCCACCTCATCTGACTCCTCTTGATGTGGAGGAGAAGCGGCTCGACTCTTCCGGATGACCGAGCTTCTCACCTTATCTCTAAGGGAGAGCCCGGACACACTGCGGAGAAAACTCATTTCGGCTGCTTGTATCCGGGATCTCGTTCTTTCGGTCACGACCCATAGCTCGTGACCATAGATGAGGGTTAGAACGTAGATCGACCGGTAAATTGAGAGCTTCGCCCTTTGGCTCAGCTCCTTCTTCACCACGACAGACCGATACAACGCCTGCATCACAGCAGACGCTGCACCGATCCGCCTGTCGATCTCCTGCTTCCTCCTGCCCCCACTTGTGAACAAGACCCCAAGGTACTTGAACTCCTCCACTTGGGGCAAGATCTCCTCCCCGACCCGCAGGTGGCACTCCACCCTTTTCCGACTGAGGACCATGGTTTCAGATTTGGAGGTGCTGATTTTCATCCCAACCGCTTCCCACTCGGCTGCGAAACGCTCCAGTGAGAGTTGGAAAGCCCTGCTTGAAGGAGCCAACAGTACCACATCATCTGCAAAAGGCAGAGATGCAATACTGAGGCCACTAAAACGGACCCCCTCAACGCTTCGGCTGCGCCTAGAAATTCTGTCCATAAAGGTTATGAACAGAATCGGCGACAAAGGGCAGCCTTGGCGGAGTCCTACCCCCACTGGAAACGATTCTGACTTACTGCCGGCAATGCGAACCAAACTCTTTCATCTGTGGTATAGTGACCGAACAGCCCGTATCAGGGGGTTCGGTACCCCATACCCACGAAGCACCCCCCACAGAACTCCCCGAGGGACACGTCAAACGCCTTCTCCAAGTCCACAAAACACATGTAGACTGGTTGGGCGAATTCCCACATACCCTCGAGGACCCTGCTAAGATTGTAGAGCTGGTCCACTGTTCCACGGCCGGGACGAAAACCACACTGCTCCTCCTCAATCTGAGGCTCGACTTCCTAATGGACCCTCCTCTCCAGCACCCCTTAATAGGCCTTACGAGGGAGGCTGAGGAGTGTGATCCCTCTGTAGTTGGAACACACCCTCCGGTCCCCCTTTTTAAAAAGAGGGACTACCACCCCGGTCTGCCAATCCAGAGGCACTCTCCCCGTTGACCACGCGATGTTGCAGAGGCGTGTCAACCAGGGCAGCCCCACAACACCCAGAGCCTTGAGGAACTCTGGGCGGATCTCATCCACCCCTGGGGCATTGCAACCGAGGAGATTTTTAACCACATCGGTGACTTCAACCACAGAGATAGGAGAGCCCACCTCAGAGTCCCCAGGTGGTGTGTTGGTGGAGTTGAGGAGGTCTTCGAAGTACTCTGCTCACCGGTTCACAACGTCCCGAGTCGAAGTCAGAAGCGCCCCATCCCCACTGTACACAGTGTTAGTGGTGCACTCTTCCCCCTCCTGAGACGTCGGATGGTGGACCAGAATTTCCTCGAAGCCATCTGGAAGTCGGCTTCCATGGCCTCACCGAACTCTTCCCATGCTCTGGTTTTTGCCTCGGCGACCACCGAAGCTGCGTTCCGCTTGGCCAGTCGATACCCGTCAGCTGCCTCTGGGGTCCCACAGGCCATAAAGGCTCGATAGGACTCCTTCTTTAGCTTGACGGCATCCCTTACTGCTGGTGTCCACCATCGAGTACGGAGGTTGCCGCCACGACAGGCACCAAAAACCTTACGGCCACAACTCAGATTGGCTGCCTCAACAATAGAGACACGGAACATGGTCCACTCGGGCTCAATGTCCCCCGCCTCTCTCGGAACATGGGAAAAGCTCTGTCGGAGGTGGGAGTTGAAACTCCTTCTGACAGGGGATTCCGCCAGACGCTCCCAACAAACCCTCACAATACGTTTGGGTCTGCCAGGACGGACCGGCATCTTCCCCCACCATCGGAGCCTACTCACCACCAGGTGGTGATCAGTTGACAGCTCCGCCCCTCTCTTCACCCGAGTGTCCAGAGCATGCGGCCGCAAATCCCATGATACAACTACAAAGTCGATCATCGAACTGCGGCCTAGGGTGTCCTGGTGCCAAGTGCACATATGGACACCCTTATGTTTGAACAAGGTGTTCGTTATGGACAATCCGTGACGAGCACAGAAGTCCAATAACAAAACACCACTCGAGTTCTGATCGGGGGGGCCATTCCTCCCAATCACGCCTCTCCAGGTCTCACTGTCATTGCCCATGTGAGCATTGAAGTCCCTCAGCAGAACAAGGGAGTCCCCAGCAGGAGTACTCTCCAGCACACCCTCCAAGGACTCCTAAAAGGGTGTGAATGCTGAGCTGCTGTTTGGTGCATATGCACAAACAACAGTCAGGACCCGTCCACCCACCCGAAGGCGGAGGGAGGCAACCCTCTCGTCTACCGGTGTGAACCTGTTGAGGAATGGGAGCTGTCAATTTGCTCTTGGCCCTCCTTGGTTACAGGTTCTTTTATCTCTCTATAAGGTGGAAGAAGACCCAACACCACGTAGTCTTTTCTTCAGTTTATCACAACGCAACATAAATCGATTCAGGCTCCTGTGAGGCTCAGATTTCACCAGGAAGCCCCGAAGAAACACATTCATGAGATTATATAGAGACAATATGATAATGAGAGGCGGGGAGGTACGCCTCTCATGCAAATCCCGAAACAAAGAAAGTAACATGTCAGCTGACCCGATGTGGCCGGAGGAAGCCAGGAGCGGTGAGGTGAGACCAGACCACCACTACCCCCCATTTGGTGCGATGGCAGGAACACAGACACTTGAGATAACAGCCCCTCTTTTGACGGTAAACGAGTCCTGTGGAGGGGGGCCCTAAAAGTGGTGGGTGGTGGGGGTCGAGGGCACTAAAGGTGATTGTAAAAACAGTGAGCAGGAATACCTTCAACCGCTTTGTACATTGTTTCTTTTAGTGTCTGAACAAACACAACTAACAGAGAGGAATAACACCATAACCATTAAACCTAACCAAGAAAAAGTAGAGACAAAGAAGGTCAAGCAAAGTTCGATCTTGATATGATGACAAAGTATGGACCACAGCTGCTGGTCACAGATTAGGGTTCCTCTTTGAGGGCACTTGACAGCCTTCAGGGATTTTTACGAGGTGGTGGATGCAGAAAAACCCTCGGGGGCTGTTAATTAACCAAGTGAAAATAGGATCTGAACTTCACACTACATTCTTTGTTTTAAGTACTTCAGCAGATGTTCAGGACAGAGACTAGTGTCAATAGTTCTCATAGCAAGATGAAATTCCTCAACAATGTTCTACTACTACTTCTAGCGGAATAATTCCTTAACAAACCCCAATGTACAGGCACTGAGCCTGGGGGCAATAAGTATGCCCACCCCTGCTCTGCACCTCTCACCGTGAGCAACTCCAGAGTGGAAGAGAGTCCAACCCCTCTCAAGAGAACTGGTACCAGAACCCAGGCTGTGTGTGGAGGCAAGTCCGACTATATCCAGTCGGAAATTCTCTGCCTCACACACCAGCTCGGGCTCCTTCCCTGTCAGAGAGGTGACATTCCATGTCCCAAGAGCTAGCTTCTGCAGCCGAGGATCGGACCGCCAGGGTCCCTGCCTTTGGCTGCCGCCCAGCTCACATTGCACCCGACCCCTTTGGCCCCTCTCATGGGTGGTGAGCCCATGGGAATGGGGACCCACGTTGCCTCTTCGGGCTGTGCCCGGCCGGGCCCCATGGGTGTAGGCCCGCCCACCAGGCGCTTGCCAACGAGCCCCACCTCCAGGTCTGGCTCCAGAGGGAGGCCCCGGTGACCCGCGTCCAGGCAAGGGAAAATTAGATCCATTTATTGTAAATTCAAAACAAATGAAACTACTAATGTCTTTGGAGTATATTGAATTGATTATATGTTGAAAAGGATTTTCCAATCATCTTACTGTATTTTTATTTACGGTTTACACAACGTCTTAACTTTTTTTGAGTCTGGAAATGGGGTTTACATTTAATTTTGTCTGACAGGTACTATGTAATTGATATCTTTAAACAAATCTGTTGGTCATAAGGTTGCCTGTGTGTGGTTGTCTGTGAGATATTAAAATCGGATTAATGATATGAAACAAAGTGTGATTAATGTGTAAAAAAGCAAATCTGAAAGAAAGGAGCGGGCACATAACGTAAATTCCGGGCTACAGACCAAACCTGATTAAGAGCCGCATCAATTTTGTTATTATATGCGGCGCACTGTACTATAAACCGCTGGCCAATGAGTAGGCGGGGGTTTGCTTCTGCGTCCCTGCCGCCGTGGATCGCCTCCCGGTGAGGCCGCTGACGCGGTCTCCTGCTGAACCTCCGCAGAAATAAAAAGCAAAATTTCTTCAGGTTAAAATAATCTCCATATTTTTATGAGCATGATCAATGCATTTGCACAACGAAATTACGCTGAAACACATAATAAGAGGCCAGACAAAGAGAAATCTTGATGTGCATTTGCGTAATTAGGAGGAGAAATACTGCAGCCCTCTATGCTTTAAATAGAATAATGCAAATCATATAAATGGGAAAAGATGTATGAAATGATTTCTCTAGTCAGCCGCTTAAAAATGATCATCGTTGGCAGCTTTAGGCCCGATGCTGCGCGGCTCAAAACACAGGTAAAATGTGTTCTCTCGTGGCCGCTTGTTTTCAGTATGACGGCGGAGTCACCTTTTTTATTTACAGTCCGAGTGCGAGGGTATTCGTCCATATTTATTATTTCATCTGGGCTGATGGAATTCTCCGCTGTCTTTGTTTGTGTGAATGTGCTGAACGAAGCAAGTTTGTCCTCGTAATTGGGAGGGAGCTTGCTGACACAACGTTGTGCGTTCCCTAATAGACAGGCTTTTCGTTTCATGAATCTATAATACCACGACGGCCCACCTTTAAAACTTTTAAAAGCTTTGGTTGTCTTTTTACACTAGCTCAGTTCTTCTTGCCGGAGCCTCCACCTTCACACCATCGACTTGTTCGTCTATGCCAAGATTACGGGCAGCAGCTTGATTTCCTTCTTTAACTGCCAGAGTGATCGCTTTTAGTTTAAATGCTGCATCGTATGCTTTTCGTCTGGTATCCTCCATGTTGATCAGGGTTAGAAGAAAGACTGAAATAAGGAAGTTGTGATTACCGGTAATGATACAATTTCATTGGACCTGTGTGTACTACTCATTCATTTTATTGGTCGACTGTTGCCAGGTAACACATTTTTCCCCCGCTACGGCAAAAAGAGCGGAAGTTGTGATTAGTCATACAATCTCATTGGACCTCAGTGAAAGACTCATTCATTTTATTGGTCCATGTTTTTCCCGCGATGGGAAAAAAAATTTAAAATGCCACTTCATATTACACGCCCCAGTATTGTGAAAGTGTGGAAAAAAAGTAGCGGCTTGTAATCCAGAATTTACGGTACTTTTTTTTCCGGTCCTGGATGCCAGTTTGGATGCACTCATTTTTGCAAATGATTCCAAGCATTCAACATTATTGTCCTAGCCCATTTTAATCCTCATTTGATATTTATTTTTCAGTGTTTTAAGAATCATTTGCTTTGAAATTGTTCTCTGGGACTCTGCTAAATATATTGAGTGCAAATATGTGATATTTCAATACTAGGTCCAAATAAAACAAATATTTTGTAATTTACAAATTGATGTTTTGCAAAGTACAGTAATTACATTCTTGTTTAAGTCATATTTATTGTTACACAATTAACTCTTAAATGAGCTATGTTTCTTCTCATAGGTACTGGCTGATAAACACGGTAATGCTCTTTGGTTGAATGAAAGAGAGTGTTCTATCCAAAGGAGGAACCAGAAGGTCGTGGAAGAAGCTCCCAGGTTAGCAAGAAAGGAATGAGGTTTGCTTTAAAAAAATAATATTTCCTTTTAAGAGGTATAAATTGATATATTCAAGGCTTGAAACCTTTTTTTTGGGTGGGGGGAGCAGTTTTGTTCAGCACTGACTTCATTTGAGGAGCATTTTTAAAATTTTGAGGATCGTTATTTTTTCCCGGGAACCTGAAGCAAAGTTTTCATCAAACAATTAAAGAAAAACAACATGACAAATTAACAGGGCAATTGATTGTAGAATTGCAGGTATGGTGTATTTCTATTCAGCCTCTTGTACTCCGAGAACCCCAAATACAATATCCAGTGCAATCGATTGTCTTCAAGTGTAACCTAATGAAGTCCCCTTGTGTGTAATTTGTTCTCAGTATTAGTTCCGTAATTTTCCAGACGAAAATGTCCGGGGTTTTTTTCCATAGTTTGGCCGGTGATGCGATTTATCCTCTGGAGCAACCTATGTTTGAATCGATTAACACATTACAGTACCGGTATATAAGAGGGTGCTCTAGGCCTGTGTTGATACTGTCCACATTGGCGGTAACTGATAAAAACAACTGACAATGACTCAGACAAAAGCCACATAGAAGTGTAACCACCGCATCTTCTGCCTCCGGAATTTGTGGAGTTCGTTAAAAGTGACATCGAGGATGAAGATCCATAAAAATCCATAAAAAAAGAAGTTGTAAAATTACTTTTTAAATTGTCCTTAATTTTCATTTTGAATTCAAGTTTTTTTCATACAGTATGTCAAATAAAGGGTTAGCTGATTGCCCCGAAAAATAAAGATGTGTGCCCTTCCTTTGGCAGCAATAATTTGAACACCAGCTTAGTGATATGTGTCTTTCTGCTCAGCCCGCCTATTGCTGAGCGGGCATTAAATCCACTGTGAATCCGCTGCTGAATAGAGATAAGGTTCTTAAAAATGGCTAAATTAGCCCTCAAAAGTCCTTAAAAGGTCCATAAATCAAAAGCAAGTGGAAGAGTGGGTAACCCTTATGTGAACATGCCAGGCACGTTCTCAGTTTGTTGTTTTTGCGTCATGTAATGTTAGCACATTGTACACTTATTCAGCCTGTTATTCTCTATTTATTTGCCTTTTAAGATGACATGTCTTTTCTTGGTGTTGGATTTTATCAAAAAAATTCCCCCCAAAATGCGACTTATACTCCAGTGTGACTTATGGAGTTCTTTTTTCTTCTTCTTTATAATGCATTTTATGGCCGGTGCAACTTATACTCAGGAGCGACTTATTCTTCGGAAAATAGGGTACACATATTTTGTGAAAGCCTCAGCAGTTTATTTGAGAATGAGACCAGAGACCAACAACAGACAGGTCGGGGCTAAAGTTGTGGACAGGTTCAAAGGATGTTTAGATTCTTAAAAGACTTCAAGTTTTGAACATTTCAAGGAAGATGTGAATCCTTTTTCAAGGCATTGTATAAATCAGTTTCAATGACACCAGATTCAAGATGCCTCAGATATCAAGTGTCAGATCAGCATTTTTTTTTTTTTGCAACAAATCACATCCAGCAGATTTTTAGGGATTGTTTTGCTTTGTGAGCGCAAACAGTACTCTGTCTCCAAACAGTGAATAAGATGAGAAAACCTTTATTAGTCTCGCAATGGAGAAATTCCCAATTCACAGCAGCAAAGTTATGAAAGGAAGAAGTAGAACAACAAAATATAGGAGCTGCTGGAAAGGCAGCCACTCTCGCGGCGCCATTTTGAAGTCAGAATAACAAAAATAACACAACACAACACATAGGACACAGACAGTCGTGCAATCTTCACCAATTTTCTGCATACAGTTGGGGTTAAAGTCTCATTTCACAGTGTTCTCGATGAGTACTTTAATGTTCGACAGAAATACGTGTTCTTATTCTGCAATTTTGACTCTTGTAGTACCTTCCTGGACTCTGAGACAAGACGAGCGATGGGTGAGCAAGCAGTTCAGCTTGCAAAGGCAGTGCAGTACTCTTCTGCTGGTACCGTCGAGTTCCTAGTCGATTCTTCGAAGAACTTCTATTTCTTGGAAATGAACACACGGTTGCAGGTCTGTGCAGGCATGTGTGTGTCGAAATTTATTCATGTGCATTCCGTTTGTTTTTATTCGACATGTTGTGTTTTGCAATTGAATTGAATCCGCACATTCTAGACACAAGAGAAGAAGCAAACAATTGTTTGAAAAGCAGTCTGGAAGTAGACTAGTATCTCTCCAACAATGAGTTGCCTTTTTTCCCCCTAATTTCTTTGTCCTAATTGAGACTTGAACAGGAACCGTCTGGTTCAAAAGCTCAAAAGTTTTTACACATAAGCTGCTACCGCCACGAAATCTCTAAATGGTCTTGGCCACATTTCTGCAGTTCAAAGAATTGGTAATCTGATAGCGGAGGCCATCTTTACGCAGATTTTCAATTCACATAATGTTGTCCTCATATTTGGTGCCAGCGGTTTTGAGATTTATTACTGTGCTGAGTTATCTTGAAGGGACAGTACTGTAAATTCCCGGTGTCATAAGCCATACACAGAGACTGCTGTACATTGTAGCAAAGTGTCATTTTTTTCAGTGTTGTCCAATGAGAAACCGAATGAAATGTTTACAAAAAATGTGATGGGTATGCCGCACTCACTTCTATGAGAGGGATGATGTTTGGCTTGGCAGCATTTTTCATGAAACATGGCAAAAGTTGTGAAATTGACCTCTGTTGCAATACTTTGGGAGCAGCAATTCCTTTATTTTATTATTCCCGAACATATTTGGGCTTGTTATCAACAGCTTAATATAAGAAAGGAGTTCAGCAGTTCGATCTCTTTTTGCAAGTATTTATGATACATCTGGATCAGGGACACATGACAATAATGACATGAGTTAGATGTTTCAGTATGGGTATGCTCACAAAAAACACCAACACTCTAGGCTTTATTATGTTTTCGGCACCTTTGTATTGTTGTTCTTATTTATAAAAACCTGTCCTGAAACCTTTCTCAGTTTTTAGCAGTCTGTAATGGCCTGAGTTTCCATTTCATGCTCTACGATCCTAGTTACCATACTTTCCGCACCATAAAACACACCTAAAAGCACTGATGCGCCTAATACATAGACCAATATTCTGATTTCTTGGATGAAGTATTGTAAAGTGCTTTCTTACAGCACTTTACAATACTTATATAGAGCCTTCACAACAGCGGTTGTGAAGGCTCTATATAAAAAAAGCTGTATTATGTTGTATTATCTTTAGTGGAGCTCCATCTAGTGGATGCATAAAGCAAACGCAGCCACTGTTGTAACTTCAATTAATTCTATGCGCCTTATAATGCGGTATGCCCAATACAATAATCTCTCGTTCATCACGGGGGTTACGGTCCAAAAAGAACCAGTGAAATCCGTGAAGTAGTGAACTATATTTTTTACAGTTATTATACAATGCTGAACTATGTATAGAATGAAACCAAAGAGCAAAACCTGTTTTCAGGCCCAAGCACAAAAAACTTTTTCAACAAATATCTATAATAGTTTTTGGAAATACTGTACTGTAAAATAATATTCTTAATAGTCAGTACAAGGTTGGACTGTTCACGTCGGTCAGTGCCTTAGCCAATCAGGATGCAGAATGCAATTCACGGTTTAAAAACATTTTTAAAAACTGCACAAAAAAATCCGTAAAACAGCGAAGCCGAAGAAAGTGAACCGCGTTAGAGCAAGAGATCACTGTATATGAAAACCATTTCGAAATAGGCCATTCATTGAGGGTGCGCCTTATACTACAACGTGCCTTATAGTGCAGAAAATACGGGCGTTTAACCATTGTTGTCTTAACTTTGGTCTCTAGGTTGAACATCCCATAACGGAGTGTATTACCGGTCTTGACCTGGTTGAGCAGATGATCCGAGTTGCCAAGGGTTACCAACTGCAGCACAAACAGGAAGATATCCCAATAAATGGTTGGGCCTTTGAGAGCCGCGTCTATGCTGAGGTTTGAATTGCTCTCTCCACATGCTTGCATTTATTGCAAACTTCTCCGAATCATCCTTCATGAAAACACTTCAAACTGTATTTAAAAAAAATAAGGATCAACAATCATCAGTTAAAACAACAACCTGTCACTTTGAGCCTTTAATTACAGTACAGTTTCCCCTCGAAACTGAAGGAGGAAAAACAATTATTTAGTTTATTTGGAAACAAGTTGCAGTTTGCAAAGAAAGTTAAAAAAAAGCTTACTTCAAATTGAAATGAATCAATGTTTCGTCTGATCCAGCGTGCCTATGTGTAAGATTGACCAGTCATATTCAAACATTATGTTAAATAGTATAGAGCGGTCCATTGTGGATTCTTTTTTTTTCTGCTTACATTTCCGCTTGCTTCAAAAGCTAAATAAAGTCTTCTACAGAGATCTAATTGTTGAAAGCAGCTAGCAAAATATAAACGGAGGTATCCAAGTATAACTACATAGCATTCAGAGTTCAGATCCTTGAAGACACGGGTGTCAAACTCAAGGCTTTATGGCACAGATTCTTTTCTGCTTGGCTCTCGACAAAGGCGGACGCTTTTTGCACAGCTCCCCTGCCCTCCCACCTTTTTTTCCCCTGCTCACCACTTAGTCTTTTGTGCTGTCTTTGTCCAACTTTTTTTCCCTAGCCTCCTACCATGTTTTCATCCGAAGAACTAACCATGGAATTAGTTGGCTGGTCTCTCGATGTAATCGACAACATTTTTTCGACGGAAAGAGCGGGCAGTGGGGAGCCTGCTTGCCATCAGGGGGGACACTTGGTGCCGGATACGCCCTGGATCCATGGAGAAAGTGTAGACCGGTGTGCCTGACAGTACTGTCCGTGGAGGATGTGGAAGACATCTACATCATTGGCCTTTTGATAACAGGTATGCTGCCGTTTGGTGTTGGCAGCTTGCTGTTCTATCGCAAAATTCAACCGACGGGAGCGGCTCTATTGGAAGTGAAGAAGCTGCTGGTCACTCTGGATGGCTTGGCGTGAATGTCCAACACTCACACCTAAGCGGGGACTGAGCTCAACCGAAATTTTGTTGCGACTTTTGCGACTGCGGTTTTGGAGCGACTCCGCGCGATTGAAAATACCATGGAGACGTTGGAATCCACGCTGCGAAAGAATTTTGGGATCTGAATGATTGGCGCCAGTGAGGAGATACAGACCAAGTACTCAAGGCTGTCTGGAATTGTTGGCGGCCGTCTCTACAAAACAAACAACGCTATCTGGCCTTTCCCCTGGATGGAAATATGCATGGAGTCTAGGGCCCCCACCACCACCCCCCTCTTTCTCGGACATGGACTGATAAGCTGGGACTGTCTTCATGATGAGCAGACCTCAACGAAGAAGCTATGACCTGTACACGCATACACATACGCGACTGGACAAGCACACGCGCATACACATCCTTGTTATCATCGTCTTCATTGCTCCAATGAATGCGGAGCGCAACGGTGACCGTGCAGCTGGTCATTTTTCGTCCGCGTCGCTCGGTTGAGCAATAAATGAACAAATACTTGACTGACTTCAAAACTAATGAGCCATCATTTTTTTGTGTACAAGTAATAATATAGAACAAAAAGTATAGAAATAAATATAAATTATAATTTAAAATATAATAAGGATGTGCATCAACTTCCCACTTTAAAACATATTGGGTAAGGAGCATGAAATGCCTGGGGCGAGCGCCATACATCCAAGCTTCTGGCTTGCGCTCATCCTGACTAGCGGCGCTCATCCTGATGAGCGGTAGACTTTGTTACAATCTGAAAGTTGATAACTCATTTGAATGTGAATATCACTGATGCAAGAGCAGTAACAAATGCCACTGGTGTTTTTATAACATTTGAATGTAATGCACACAATCAGGTACATGACTCTGGGTGAGTTTGTCATTTTAAAGGGTCTGTTTCTCATATTCCTGTTCTTCACATGTACGTGAACCTGAAGTTGCACTTCATCTTTGCATTTGTTCTTTTAGGACCCTTACAAGTCATTTGGTCTCCCTTCCATTGGAAGGTTGTCCCAATACCAAGAGCCAACGGATCTCAACAATGTAGGTAGTGTGCTTCTGAAAATGCTTTGAATGTCTCTATACGACCTCAACGAGACATTACATCTTTACTCGGATAAACGTTTTCACATTTTGGGCTAAATCAATTTGTTACTGACAGGTCCGGGTGGACAGTGGCATTGAGGAAGGAAGTGACATCAGCATCTATTATGATCCTATGATTTCTAAGGTTAGTCAATCATTATACTGTATATTAGAACTATTTTTTTTCTTTTAACACAAACGTTTATGAAAAGGTATTGGGGCTGGACGATGATGGGAAAACAATCATGATTATTTGAATTAAGATTTAAATCACGATTGTTAAAATGATCATAGTATTGATTTCAAAACATATTTATTCAACGACTAAAACTCATCTTCTCAAACATCATGGATCACTGGAGCCTCCTGTTGATTCATCTCTGCATGTTACTTTGAACACAAAATACACAAAAAAAGCCTGCACGGATGGCAAAAATGACTGACCTTGTGGAGATAGGCTTATCAATGTTCTCTGTGTACATTTGCAAGGAATTTTGAGATTTCTTCATTTATGGTCTTTAATATCATCAAAAGGTTGAGAGAATCTGGTTAAATCACTTCATGTAAGCAGCAAGGCCATAATCCAACATTGAATGCCGGTGACCTTCGAGCCCTCAGGTGGCAGTTCATCAAAAACTTGTATCAGTCTGGAAAGGAGATCACCACATGAGCTCAGGAAGACTTCATAAAACCAATGTCAATAAATACAGTTTGGCACTACATCACTATGAGTGCAACTTAAATCTATGTGAAGCAAAAGCTGGTTATCTGCAACACCCTGAAACGTGGCTGGCTTCTCTGAACCTAAGCTCATCTAAGATGGTCTGATGCAAAGTGGAAAAGTGTTTTCTGTGGTCTGACGAGTCCGCATTTCAAATTGTTTTTGAAAATTGTGGATGTCACGTTCTCTAGGCCAGGGGTCCCCAAACGCCGGTGGTCCGCGGGGCATTTGGTACCGGGCCGCACAAAAAGAACTTGCCTTAATTCGGTTTTATTTATTTCGGAATACGAAATGTTTTATTTTGAAAAATTACCAGATTCTCCGTTAGATCCGTCTGTGTCACGCTTGACACGCGTCAAACCACGCTTCTGCGTCACGTGACCGATTACGCTTAAAAAAAAAATATAATTTTAACTGCTGGAGATCGCAAATGACGGTGGCCTTAAAAGGACGTTTGAGACAACTGGATTAAAGTTATGGCTGAATATTCTGAGATCACCACAATAGCACTGTTGCTATTTCTGACATGCTACCTGTATGAGGCGGGAGTTTTCTGCAGACACGGCGACTAAAACAAAATTACAAAGTAGACTGGACATAAAACACACACTTGAAGTGTCATTGTCTCCTATTAACACGAGATGGGACCATCTGGTTGCAGAAAATCAAGCTTGGGGCTATGGTGAGTCATCATTTTCATGCACTTTGAATTTGCATTGTATCGTATTTTGAAGGCATTAAACATTACCATCATGATCAGAGTGTTGCGGCCAGATGATACGCTCCTTGTGTTTATTGTTATTATATTTCGAAAACACCACAGTTTTCAGGCAGCTCATACCTTATTATTTGGTTGTATTATTTCCGCCACACCTTAAATGCCAGTCCCTGAAAATATTGTCTGACATAAAACGGTCCGTGGGGCAAAACAGGTTGGGGACCCATGCTCTAGGCCAAAGAAGAAAAGAACCAACCAGATTGTTATGGACGCATAGTTTAAATGTTTTTATCTGTGATGGTATGGGACTGTGTTAGTGCCAATGGCCTGGGCAACTTATTCATCTGTGTGAAGGCACCATTAATGCTGACAGGTACATACAGGTTTTGGAAAAACATGCCATCCAAACAACGTGTTTTTCATAGACTCCCCTTATTTTATCAAGACAATGGCAAACCACATTCTGCTCGTGTTACAACAATCTGGCTTTGTCGTAAAAGAGTGCGGGTATTAGAGTGGCCTACCTGCAGTCCAGACCTGTCTCCCATTGAAAATGTGTTATCAAGCGCCAACGGAGACCCCGGACTTTTGCACAGCTGAAGCTGTACATCAAGCAAGAATGGGAAATAGTTCCACCAACAAAACTTCAGCAATTCGTGTCCTCAGTTCCCAAATGTTTATTGAATCTTGTTGAAAAAAAAAAGGAGATGTAACACAGTGGTAAACCTGTCCCCTAGATTTTTTACAATGCCTGCAGCCATAAAATGTTAAGTTAATTATTATTTGCTAAAAACAATAATAATATTAACAACACATATTGGCTGAACATGATTTGCAAATCATTGTATTCAGTTTTTTTTTTATGTTTAACCCAATGTCCCCACTTCATTGGAATTGGGTTTGTATGTTCTTTTCACAAGTTATGGGAGTTACCAGGCTAACCTGGGATCTCGGGGATTGTATTTTGTGTCATGTCGTGTGGAAAAGTGTGTTGGGCCAATCGCCTCAGATCTCCATGTTATTATTATATATTATAAATACCATGATACTTTTTTTTTTTAACCGAACAATGCCCCCCGAAGCATTGTTGTCACACCAGGCAAATTCACAGATGAGCTTAGATTGGGGTCGCACTGAAGGGATGGCTGTATTGCACTTGACTCTTTGCTCAAATTAAACACTTCAACTTAACATACACAGCCGTGCGCACCACTTGTGTCTTTTTTTCCCCTTTGAGTCTCTCTCTCCCTCTTTTTCGATCTATTCCGCTTTTGATACATCACAGCCTTCATAGGAACACTCTCTCTGTCTTGATGGACGGCAAACACCTGTTCAAAAATCTTGCGACGTTTGGCCAACACACTTTCAAAGCCACTGTCACCAAAAGGAAACACTCAGTCTGTTCTTTGCAGACTGTGGGCTATGCAGGCAGGTGTTCAAATGGAAGTAGTCCCCACGGCTGCATTCATGTTCAAGTCCTATCAATGCCATTAGCTTCTCCGTTGCCTATTTATTTGCGGCATCCACAAAATGGTCAGCGCATGTCTCACACAAATGACTGCAGAGTCCATTCTTTGTCAATAAAATGCAGTTTTACCCCCAAGTAGTTATCATTGTTCAACGAAGTCCAATGATTACCTCTGACGGCGATATTTGCATTGTTTTTTTTTTGTTGTTGTTTATTTTTTTAAGGCATGTTTTTCCGCCAAGCCCTCTTGTCTTCATACAAAGCATGTGTTCTTGATACTACAGTTCAGGGCTGTCTCACAATTTCCGGAACCGTGTCATCCTGCTTATTAATAGTTTTTGTTTGATTGTCATGTTTAAAAGATTGAGGGAAGCCTAAATCCAAGTCACGATTTAAATTTTTATCCAGCTCTAGATGATATGGTCACAATAGCAAGTAAATTATGAAAAGCAAGCATGGCTCTGATTCAATCTTGTATCTCTTTGCAGTTGATAACCTATGGTGCTACGAGAGCAGAAGCCCTTGCCAAGATGGAAGATGCTTTGGATAACTACGTTATCAGAGGTATTATGATTTTGAGGATCCAAACATCTTTTTCTTTTGAATATTTTTTGGGCTCATAACGATGTGTGGTTTTGACTCCAGGTGTAACCCACAACATTCCACTCCTGAGAGAAATAATCACCCATCCACGCTTTATTTCCGGCGACATTAGCACGAATTTCCTTCCAGAGGTTTACCCTGATGGCTTTAAAGGTCACCAGCTGCAGGTGGAACAACAGCGAGAACTGGTAGCCTCTGCAGCAGCACTTTACATCACATCCCAGCTCACTTTCCAGAACGTACGAGGTAATTTAAGGTAAGAATCCCCGTACATTACAGCAGGCGTTATTTTCTTTCATCCTCTCAAATTTATACCTCGGCAGGAAAAACCGAGAAAAGAGGTTCGATCGATTCACAGTCGTCTAGAAATATTGCCTGTGTTTTATAGCTCGTTTTGGACAATGTCCTTCTGGAAAGTCTTCGTGTTCACATTTCTCAACTAAGATTGCAAATGCATTGAAAAGTTTCTTGAGACTTTCGTTTCAGGATGAGTGAGAATGCAATTTTAAGGAGGCCGTTTGGTTGATGCAGTTGTAAGAAACGGGTTCTGCAGAAATTGGTCATAAAAAGATCGATGACATGATTGCTTATATATTATGGCTGGTGTCTTTGGATAAATATGTAATGCACATACTTCATATCAGTTACTAATACAAGTATACTATGCATGGAAACATGAACAGCTTAAATAGACGATAGTCATCTTTTGTGTCTCTGTGATGAAATCATGTTTTGGGAAAAAAGCATTATATGTTAAGTTCCCGTTCATTAGAAATGCTTCAAAGTGAGTTAGCAAATCACCCGCCATCAAAAACTTTGGTGAAAAGTTATTTAATTGAGTGGTTGCACATCGATAGAAGTTCCAGTGTTTGCAGAAAATCTTTGTTGTGAGATGAGTTTTATACGCCTCTGTGAAATGAAACGTTAGCAAGGTTTGGTTTTCAATAAAATTAATTCAAGACTGACAAGACACATACGTGTGTTGACTGTAGTGAATCGTTATGAACTAGCAAATGCCATTCAAGACAGTTTTAGTCAGTACGAGAAAGAAGCAGCTTGCGTTCCACAAATGCACATTTTTGTTGTTTGTTTAAATCTGCGGGCTGTAAAAAGACTGGACTACTAGCAGTGCCTTGACACATGACATTCATGTTGTCACAAGTCCTCTTTCGTCACTGAAGTCAAGGCAAATGAAATTAATCTGTTCCTCGCTCTCCCAAAACACCCAATTTATTTGTAACGTGTGTTTTCTTTGCAGGGTACCCTCAATACCCGTGGAGAGTAGTTGCTGGCGGCTAAGTGCACAGCTGGGAGAGCAATGGCATGACGTGGAAGTGAATAAATCCGGACCCATTTATACGGTGAGTAAAGTTTGTTTCTGCTGAATTTATCAACATTTCAGCCACACAACATACCACATTTTCTGCACTGTTGGGCGCACCAAAAAGTCTTCCATTTTCTTAACAGCTCACCGAGCGCCTTAAAAATCCGGTGCTCCTTGTGTATGGTCATTACAGTAATATGTTGACTCCAAAATGGCTCCTTGCTGGAGACATGCTTCCAATGTTATAACTTGCTGTTGGTTCAGTGAACTGTGTCGCTGCTTCATTAAATAAGTATGTGTTGCAGCTCCGAAAAAAGGAGAGCTGTGGTGTTATTTTTTTAAAACAGTCTCAACAAATTCAGGTAGGTCTTTGTCGATCTCCGTGCTTTCTTCCGTTCAACTCGAGAGGCGTTCAAGACCGCCATCGAAAAACTTACTAATACTAACGATTACTACAAAAATGGAAAATAATACATCAAAACTGAAAAGCAAGTGAGGATATAAAAAAAATAATTCTATTCCCCCCCTACAGAATTCATATTGTGATTTCATCATTTGTGAATACACAACAAAGGAATAAATAAGTAGGACTGACATCTTGCTGTGTTATTTTGACTTCAAGATGGCGCCGCAAGAGTGGCTGCCTTTCCAGCAGCTCCTATTTATTTTGTTCTTCTCCTTCTTCCTCTCATAACTTTGCTGCTGTGAAGTGGGAATTTCTCCATTGTGAGACTATTAAAAGTTTTCTTATTTTATCTTATCTGATTGTACTCTTGGAGCTACGATAAAGGAAATGCCAAATGGGTTTTTCGGAGGTGGTCATGAACGCCTCTCAAGTTGACCGGAAGAAAAAGGGAAGGTGATGGACAAAGACGCACCTGAGTTTGTTGAAAAAAATGAGAGCTGTGGTTGTAGTTTTATTATTTTTTAAACGCAGACTTTATTAATGGTTTTCACAGTCTCAGCAAGTCCAGATACTGTACGTCTTTGTCCGTCTCCGTGCTTTCTTCTGTTCCACTCAAGACTACGAAAAACGTAAATTAATTCTTACTTCAATGAAACCACGAAGTAAATCAAGTGAGAAAATGACAAAATAGATTCTGTATGGGGGATATATAATTTATTTTGTGATTTCCTCGCTTGATTTTCTGTTTTGATGCATTATTTTCAATTTTCGTAGTTTCATTTAAGTACAGTAATAGTTAATTTACATTTTTCAGAGGCGGTCATGAACGCCTCTCGAGTTGAATGGAAGGAGCGTAGCACCATCTAGTGGACGCATTGTAGGTTGCGCCTTTTAGTGCGAGGCGTCTAATCTATGAAAAAAATTTACAAAATAGCCATTCATTGAAGGTGCACCTCATAATACAGTGCGTCTTTTCGTGCGGAAAATACGGTATTTCATAAAAATGCTGTTGATTCAAAAATTACAGTGTGTGAGGGAAACTATTCCATGCCAATTCACTCCCCACAAAAATCTGAAAAATGACTGATGTGATGTGATGGCACCACACGGCATCTCAAATTTTAGGTCAGTCGGGGCAGGTGTTTGCAGGGATGAGATTTTTCCGCTTTTTGGCGGAATTACGCTTTTTTTCTGTCAAAATGGACCTATTTTATATTGTTCCAAATCCGTAAACCCCAGGGTGTGTGTGTGTGTGTGGGAGGGGGGGGGGGGTTTCTGGACTTTCAAACTGTCTGTCAAATTTTCAACTACTGTAGTGTGTAAATTGAATACACTTCATCTTCAGCATGTTTCGTGCCACTTGTAAGTGGCCCCGCCCCCTGTGCCGGCCACGCCCCCTTCCGCTTTTTCCATCACTAGCCACTCTCATTCCTGTGTTTGGGAGCTGTGGCCCACTGACCTATTAGTTCGGCAAAAAGGCTGCCTTCCTTGAACGCTTACATCTCAGGAACTATTGGGCCAATCTTCACATATTTGAACAAACAGTGGAGCAACACGATGAAAACGGACAATACCACAATAATCATACGCAGGGCTTGGAGCACCACGTCTCTTTTGGTTTACTTTAATACAGGGGTAAGCAAACCTTTTGTCTCTGGGACCACATTGATTCTAAAATTTGACAGGCGGGCCGGGTCAGCGTAAGATACACTATAGCTATAAAACTGCATATGTTGACAAACATACCAAACATCAACAGAACAAAAGCATTAAAGTATTAACATACTTTTTTAATGAGAACAGTGAAACAACTCTGGTCTGTATCCTGTATGAACGTCCAAGTATGTTAACAATATACGTGTGACAACACAAGCAACAAAGTGCAACAATATATTGCCCCAAAACTGCAGCATACAATACAGGTATCTACAAAATATAAAATATAACAAAGTTAGGACTATTTGCTACAAAATGAGACGAGTAACAGACCCAGGTGGCTTTTCTTTCCACTCGCTCACAGTTTCTAACTTTACTTCGCCTCGATCACCACACATGACAGCGTTGCTCAGCTGATGTTGTGCAACGAACTTTTGAAGCCAGCCATGGGACGCTTTGAAGTCTTCAATGCCCAAAGCGCTATGGAACACGCTTCCTCTCTTATTAGCGGTCCAGTTTGCGTCAAGTTTTTAGCGCAATAACAGTCAAACCATTCTAGGAAACGTTGATTTACTTGACTGTCCGTCGAGCCTCAAGCAAGTCACTCTGGGCATGGAAATTGCAAGAATCTCTTCTTTGTTTTTCAAAGTCTCGTTGATTTGAGTCTTTCCGACTCCAAGCGTCTCCTGAATGTTTCATACCTTGTAGCCCGCTTCGTTTAATCAGATACAGTTCACTTTCTCTTCCGTGATCATTACTGTTCCTCTTCGTTTGGATGCCATTATCCACAGGACGTAAATGAATTAAATTAAAAACTTTCGCAATTCCAGTAAAACTCACTGCAATCAAGAGTCACTTGCATGTCGCCGTTCTGGATCCAATGATAGAAAATAGCTGCGGCGCGGACACGCTTATTACATCGTATCGAGCCGGAGGTGCTGCAGTTGGCGCTACTGCAGGCTTGCGTATGACTTCCGAAACTTGTGTTCTTAAGAATAGATCGTTAATGTACTGTAGTAGTCAAAAGTTTAATGCATACGTTTTTTTATTTATTTTTTACTGGGATCGGGAATTTCCATTTGAAAGAGGTCTGCAGATGGTAGATAGGATTTTTTCTATCTTTCTCCCGCTCTCTTCATCTCCCCATGCCTCCCTGTGCTCTGCAGCTTCAAGTAACTGCGCCACCTGGTGTTGAAAAGCCTGTCATTACAAGTCCAAATGAAATGAATGCAATCATTCACATCGAACCTTAATTGTGTGCCAACCTTCGGTGGCCCGGATTAAAAAGACAAACGGCCAGATCGGGCCTGTGGGCCGTACTTTGCCCACCTTTGCTTTAATAGGTCAAAATGGACTGAAAAACCTCAGTTTGAGATGGGTATGGAGGAGCCCCACTGATAATAACAATTTGGAGTTCCAATTCAAGCACATGCAAACACACAAACAATTCAAAATGGACTTCTGTTTCGGAAACAAGCTCAACCAAAAGAAAGGTGAATGAGGGAAAAATGGAAACTGCAAAGAGTAACAGAGATGATTGAGAAATGGGTGTGTGAAAAGTGAATAAAGAGGGTCAACGTGTGAAGCATCCAAAGGCCAGATTATGCTTTCAAAAGTCAATATGCACCATCGTTAAGGAGAGTATATAGACCTTGGTCACGATGATGAAGAGTCCTGATGATGAATGAGTTGAACATGAAGAAAAAGGGCGAAATAGGGGGGGGAAGCAACCCGCAAAGTTGCATCCGGGTGCTCAGTTACGGTAGCGGGAGAAGCATACCACAGCATGTCTGGGGAAACTAGCCACAGAGTGCGTATGAGCCATTTCTCTTTTATCAGACAATGGTCTTTTTTTTATTGAAGGAAAAAAAAAAATCTTACCGAACTCACCGTTTTCTCTATCTTCGCCTGAGCTGTCAGTGTCATGTCTTCCTTGTGACGTGTCTAAAAAAACAGCTGGCCGGATCGGTCAAAGCACTCAATTTTTGAATAAGGCTGAAACAAAACATCCATCCATCCATGCATTTTCCGAACCACTCAATCCTCACTAGGGTCGCGGAGGGTGCTGGAGCCCATCCCAGCCGTCTTCGGGCAGTAGGCGGGGGACACCCTGAACCGGGGCAGACAGAGACGAACAACCATGCGCACTCACACTCACACCTAGGGACAATTCAATGTGTTCAATCAGCCTACCATGCATGTTTTTGGAATGTGTGAGGAAACCGGAGCTCACTACATGATTTCAAAACATGAACGTCGACTAATTGTCAAAGATGATGCAGCTTGAGGTATTGCGTGTTGACACAATGCCTTTCTAAGCTCTATTTGGAGCTATTGTATCACGTCACAAGTCTCAAAGGTAGGTTTCTCTCCAAAGGTGTACATCGACGGAGAACGGGTGGAGGTCCACGGACAGTGGAACTTGGCTTCACCGCTGTTACCGCTCACTATCAATAGTAAGCACAGAATGTTACAGGTAATGAACAAAATATGCGATCTTGTACTACTTCTTAAAAATAGATATTTTCATTATTACATCTGTGCTCACAATGGTTTCATATTTTGGTGTAGTGCCTATGTCGAGATGCTTCAGGAAACATAGTTCTACAGTATCTGGGCACATCGGTAAGGTTATATGGCTTTCTCATTACTTTGTTCATAATTACTTAATTACTTACATCTTTTTTTCCCCAGTTTAAAGTTCACATTCTGTCCAAGTTGGCGGCAAAATTAAACACTTATATGCCAGATAAAGTTCCTGAAGACACCAGCAGCATCCTGCGGTCCCCAATGCCCGGCACAGTGGTGGCAGTTACTGTGAAGCCCGGTGATAAGGTAAGTGATGTGCGTGCACTGTGTGTCCGTCACATAGGATAGATAACATACTGTGTCAATGGCCAAGCCAAACTGTTCTTCCATTACATTCACCCTTTGTGTTATTGGGGTACTTTGCAGGGACTTTTTTCAGAAGGCACTTTTGCTCTCCTGGTTTTTTGTTTTTTGTTTTTTTTTTTTTTTACTGCCTAGAGATGAAGTAACTAGGACCACATTGAAAATGTCCAATAACTCAAAAGGGGCTTGTGTTTTCAAAATAAATAAGTACCGTTTTTTCACGACCATTCGGCACACCGTATTGTTGGGCGCAGTCTCATTAACGGGTGCTATTTCTGTATTTGACAAATAGACAAAACGCTCTGTATTATTGGGCGCAGTTTTACAGTGGTAAAACATACGCCAGCTTAAACATACGGCATTCATGCGCGCACGCTAACACGTATCATAATTGTACAATTGTGCAATTACCGGTAATCCATCAAAAACGCCGGGTTCCCTCTCGTTGTCAGAGTCACTCTCATTGCCATGTGGCTCCACAGAAATGATGACGGCTTTGCCAAAAGCTCGAACAACAGTGCAAGCAGACACGTTCGTCCAAGCAGCCAGAATCCATTCGCAAATTGTGGCGTAACTCGCCCGGCGCTGCTTCTCAGTCTTTGTAAAGTTGTGTTTGCCATCGATCATCCATTGTTCCAATGCCGCTCGCAACTTAACTTTGAACCACCGGTTGACGCCATTGTCCAGCGGTTGGAGTTCTTTAGTCAAGCCTCCGGGAATGACGGCAAGCTCAGAGTTTATTTGCTTGACTCTGTTTTTCACCGCTGCTGGGAGATGGGCACGCATGCCAAAAGCATAACCGATGCTTGAAGTTTGAACTGAGCTTCGTAGGCGCGTCTCTTTGTAGAATTTATTTTCGGGGGTTCTTAGAAACCAAAACCGAAGTTGTTTCGCAATAATGCACATAGCCACACTCTATACAGGTGTTAGTACCTGCTAGGGGCGTCCCTTCAGCGTCCACTTACATGCCCATTGGCTGACTTCTTCGCCGCATGCCTGTCCACACTCACTTCCGCCTTTTCTCTATATAAACAGCGTGTCGGCTGTCAGTAAGCGCATACAAAAGACGCTCCGCATTATAAGGCGTCCTGTCCATTTTGGAGAAAATGTAAAACTTTTAATGGCACCTTGTAGTCGTGAAAATACGGTATATCATTGTCATCAAATAAATACTAATCACTCAGTACAGTGGGCTCTTATCTCCGCAATAATATCTAATACTTATTCGGGCAGTTTGAAAACTCATCGTGAATGCACTTGTGATGTTTTTTTTTCTTCATTTGTTCTGTTGCTGTGGACACAAAGGTTGCAGAAGGCCAGGAGATTTGTGTCATAGAAGCTATGAAAATGCAGAACAGTATGACTGCCGTCAAACAAGCAAAGGTCAGTGAAATTATTTAGTTATAATAAATAGTGCGTCACCAGTGGGTGAAAGAAATGTTCATCTTGAGTACTAATACGATTGTCTATTTTTGTGTCTCGTCAGGTCAAGCGTGTCCACTGTAAGCCAGGAGAGACAGTTGGCGAAGGAGATTTGCTGGTGGAGCTTGAATAAATCAAGCAATGGCATGATATTTATTAGCCCTCTTGAGTCCATCATGGATGAGCAACATTGGGGGAAAAACCCCACAAAAAGATTTTTTAAAAACTCTTGACTTTTGATTAACCTCTCCTGTCATCATAGAATACCGAGAGAGATCGGTGACCTCAACAGTGCCTGAGTGTTGAGCTTTATCAACAAATCTTATTCCAGCCAATCATCTATTTGAACTTTGGTTTCAAAGAGTTTCTGTAACTTTCATTTAAACATAAAAATAAAATCATCTCACCAGTTTTCTAAGACTGCTGCCTTTTTTGGCTTCATGAAAGTAAATCCTTTGGGGGCCATCCCTCACTTTGGATCACATTCATTCTTTTTTCATATTCGTATGCAGATTCCTCAGCAGAGGTTTTGTTGCCAATATGAGGAAAGGAAAACTGTTGTCCTCAAGCATATAAGGTCTGTTCATCTTGTCAACGGATGCCACAGTCATGGACATCTTTGGTGATTAAAATGAGCTCTTGCTTACCGCTGTGACGTGGAGAGGCTGACCGAGCTTAACTTTCACTGACGGTGGATATATTAACATATTGCCAGGTTTTTGCAATGTAAAAAAATATATATTTCAAAATTTTACTCACTTTAATATGGCCTCAGCTGAAGAAATATATACTTGATAAAGAGGAGGCAAAAATAAACCTCGATAAAATGTTTGCGGAAGTGCGCACACACTCTTGTAACCAGGATTGTGGCTGTGTTCTGGATGATGACCTTCAAACTGTCACGTCGCGTGCTCGCCGGCAGGTGGCGGGTTTTTCCCTCCGCCTGTTCGGTACACCTGTTCGCAATCTCGGACTGATTGCCCTTCTATATTAAGAGACTCCGGCAGTCCTCTCACTGCCGGAGAATTCCTTACCGTGCCATTGCTCTCTATCGCTAATCTCGTCGTTTGACTATTTCTCGCTGCCCTATTGCCTTACGGCCACTACCTTCGTGTATTTCGCGTTGTGACCAAATTGTTATCGCTACGGTTCTCCTATTTCGGTAATTCCTCGCCCTTTATTGTTTCGCGAGCGTTTTCGGTTGTCTTCCTTATTTTCCTGGTCCTTATTTGACCAGCGTTTTCTGTTACCGTTTTCCCTGTTCTTTTCGTTGTCTGCTTTTTCCTGGGATCCACCTCGTTTTTTTCTGTTGTGCACGAGGCGATTTCTCATCGCCTCGGGCTCAACGTGACACAAACTCATGTTATATGGGAGTCAGCACACCACATCTGAAAGGGGCACCAAGCAGCCATTTTTATAACTTGCTGTATTGTTTTGTTTTGTTTTTTTAAATGTGGTGTTTAATGTTGGACCCTAAATCTGAGTAAAAAATGTTTGGATTGGATTGGATAAGCTTTATTGTCAAATGTGTACTGTATGCTGGGATGGCAATTTCCTGCGGATAAGCGGAAATCCGCCATTTTATTTCTTAAATTGATCATTTTTGTGAATCGTCTAAATCCGTTGAGAAAATTTTAGGGGGTCAGGTACCTTATCGTCAAGTTTTCACGAGCTTTCCCGATCAGTCTTTCCATCTTCCGATTGTAAACAAACCTGCGATTGGACGTGTATGATGTCTTACTTGTTGTGATTGTTCGCAACATCGGCAAATGCAAATCACAACCAATCCGTGTTCGCCTTCTTAAACCCCTTTCTCGCGAATGCTGAATGTTATCGAGACTCGCGACGAAGTTAAAATGCGTCAGATAGATGCGGATCTGAAAAACACGTTTCGATGGGACTGGTTGGATAGAAAGCTGACGGTGTCCCCAGCAGGGAACAGTAAAGAGGAACCATTGTGCTTTTGTCGGATTTCGTGAAAAAGCTCAATGTCGCTGGTAAAGCTCTGTGTACAATATGTGACGATATCATTCTATACGGATCGAGAGGGTGGAAAGCTTTACAGTCACGCAACCTCGGTGAAACACCAAAAACAGACATTTCTACTGAAAAGTAACTACCGGTACTCAATCTCAAGCGCTTTTCGACAGCCTGGAGCATGTGTAAAAACAAGAGGATTTGGCTAAAAAGAGAGTGGAAAAAGACGGAGAGGACCAATAAGCTTTTAGCGCTTGCTAAAAAGCTTAAAATTAAGAGAAAATAAAGTATCTTACCTCATGAAACTGTATATTGTTGAATATACTGTAAATGGACATCCAGTTTATAAAAAAAAAAAAATCCTCATCTCACCCCTCGGGTGGTGTCCGTCCCTCATTCAGCTCGGGTCCTCTACCAGAGGCCAGGAAGCTTGAGGGTTCTGCGCAGTATCCTTGCTGTTCCCAGCACTGCACATTTCTGGACTGAGATGTCCGATGTTGTTCCCGGGATCTGTTGCAACCACTCATCTAGTTTGGGGGTCACTGCCCCGAGTGCTCCGACCACCACAGGCACGACTGTCACCTTTACCTTCCAGGCTCTCTCCAGCTCCTCTCTGAGCCCTTGGTATTTCTCGAGTTTCTCATGTTCCTTCTTCCTGATGTTTCCATCACTTGGGACCGCTACATCCACTACAACGGCTTTCCGCTGCCCTTTATCTATGATCACGATATCTGGTTGGTTCGCCATTACCATCTTGTCAGTCTGGATCTGGAAGTCCCACAGGATCTTCACTCTGTCATTCTCCACCACCTTCGGAGGTGTTTCCCATTTTGACCTTGGGGTTTCCAGTCCATACTCCGCACAGATGTTTCGGTAGACTATGCCAGCCACCTGGTTATGGCGTTCCATGTAGGCTTTCCCTGCCAGCATCTTACACCCTGCAGTTATGTGTTGGATCGTCTCAGGTGCCTCTTTGCACAACCTACACCT
The DNA here is from genome assembly GCF_025434085.1 of Hippocampus zosterae. Taxonomy (NCBI): domain Eukaryota; kingdom Metazoa; phylum Chordata; class Actinopteri; order Syngnathiformes; family Syngnathidae; genus Hippocampus; species Hippocampus zosterae. The sequence goes on along the minus strand of NC_067461.1, from coordinate 22,821,863 downwards.
TGGGTCTTGTCTGGTGTGGTATATCTGGGCCTCGATGGCTCTGGTGCTCAAGGCCTGCTCCTGAGCAGCCAGGATGAGTGCCTCTGTGCTGTCCTTCAGGCCAGCCCTCTCTAGCCACTGATAGGACTTCTTGAGATCAGCCACTTCAGTTATGGTCCGGTGGTACATCCCGTGTAGGGGCTTGTCCTCCCATGATGGTCCCTCTTCCAGCGCCTCATCTTCTGTTCCCCATTGTCTGAGACATTCTCTGAGTACGTCATCCGTTGGAGCCTTCTCCTTGATGTATTCATGGAGCTTGGATGTTTCATCCTGGACAGTGGCTCTCACACTCACTAGTCCCCGGCCTCCTTCCTTTCGGCTTGCGTACAGTCTCAGGGTGCTGGATTTGGGATGGAACCCTCCATGCATGGTTAGGAGCTTTCGGGTCTTAACGTCCGTGGTCTGAATCTCTTCCTTTGGCCACCTTATTATTCCTGCAGGGTATCTGATCACTGGCAGGGCATACCTGTTTATTGCCCGGGTCTTATTCTTGCCATTGAGCTGGCTTCTTAGGACTTGCCTCACTCGCTGGAGGTATTTGGCCGTAGCCGCTTTCCTTGTTGCCAGTTCGAGGTTGCCATTGGCTTGTGGTATACCAAGGTACTTGTAGCTGTCCTCAATGTCTGCTATTGTTCCTTCAGGGAGTGAGACCCCTTCAGTGCGGACTACCTTTCCTCTCTTAGTCACCATCTGACTACATTTCTCAAGCCCGAATGACATCCCGATGTCGCTGCTGTAGATCCTGGTTGTGTGGATCAGGGAATCTATGTCCCTTTCGCTCTTAGCATACAGCTTTATGTCTTCCATGTAGAGGAGGTGACTGATTGTAGCTCCATTTCGGAGGCGGTATCCATAGCCTGTCTTGGTGATTACTTGGCTTAGGGGGTTCAGTCCTATGCAGAACAGCAGTGGGGAGAGTGCATCACCTTGGTATATGCCACATTTGATGGACACTTGGGTAAGTGGCCTGCCATTGGCTTCAAGTGTGGTTTTCCACATCCTCATCGAGTTCGCAACGAAGGCTCTAAGGGTCCTGTTCACCTTATACAACTCCAAGCATTCAGTGATCCATGTATGTGGCATCGAGTCATAGGCTTTCTTGTAATCAATCCAAGCTGTGCACAGGTTGGTACGTCGGGACCTGCAGTCTTGTGCGACTGTTCTGTCAACCAGGAGCTGATGTTTGGCTCCTCTGGTATCTCTACCAATGCCCTTCTGCGCTTCGTTCATGTATTGATCCATGTGTCCACTTATCTTAGCCGCAATGATGCCTGACATGAGCTTCCATGTTGTGGAGAGACAGGTTATTGGCCGATAGTTGGATGGGACTGCACCCTTCGAGGGATCCTTCATGATCAGGATCGTTCGCCCTTTGGTTAGCCATTCTGGGTGAGTCCCATCCCTCAGCAGCTGGTTCATTTGTACTGCTAGGCGCTCATGGAGTGCTGTGAGTTTCTTTAGCCAGTAGGTGTGGACCATGTCCGGGCCTGGTGCTGTCCAGTTCTTCATATCTGAGACTCTTTCCTGTATGTCTGCCACTGTTATGGTAACTGGGTTCTGTTCAGGGAGGTGTCTGTGCTCCTCTCTCAGGGTCACCAGCCATTGTGCACTGCTGTTATGTGCAACCTCCTTCTCCCATATGCCTTTCCAGTACCTTTCAGTTTCCAGTCTTGGTGGGTCAGCTCTGTTGTTAGGACCCTGCCACTGAGCGTACACTTTCGCAGGTTGTGTTGCGAACAGCCTGTTTATTCGTCTGGCCTCATTCTCTTTCGTGTACCGCTTTAGGCGACTGGACAAGGCTTGGAGCCTTTGTTTGGCAGTTTCGAGTGCTTCAGGTATGGTCATCTGGATGTACCTCTCGGGTATCGGCCTTTTCATCACACCTCTCTGGGCCTCCGTCAATTGACTCACATCTTTCCGGGCCGCCTTGATCTTAGCCTCCAACCGTCTTTTCCATGGTATATGGATATATATATATATATATATATATATATATATATATATATATATATATATATATATATATATATATATATATATATCATTCGGTCATTCGGGCTTGAGAAATGTAGTCGGATGGTGACTAAGAGAGGAAGGGTAGTCCGCACTGAAGGGGTCTCACTCCCTGAAGGAACAATTGCAGACATTGAGGACAGCTACAAGTACCTTGGTATACCACAAGCCAATGGCAACCTCGAACTGGCAACAAGGAAAGCGGCTACGGCCAAATACCTCCAGCGAGTGAGGCAAGTCCTAAGAAGCCAGCTCAATGGCAAGAATAAGACCCGGGCAATAAACAGCTATGCCCTGCCAGTGATCAGATACCCTGCAGGAATAATAAGGTGGCCAAAGCTCCTAACCATGCATGGAGGGTTCCATCCCAAATCCAGCACCCTGAGACTGTACGCAAGCCGAAAGGAAGGAGGCCGGGGACTAGTGAGTGTGAGAGCCACTGTCCAGGATGAAACATCCAAGCTCCATGAATACATCAAGGAGAAGGCTCCAACGGATGACGTACTCAGAGAATGTCTAAGACAATGGGGAACAGAAGATGAGGCGCTGGAAGAGGGACCATCATGGGAGGACAAGCCCCTACACGGGATGTACCACCGGACCATAACTGAAGTGGCTGATCTCAAGAAGTCCTATCAGTGGCTAGAGAGGGCTGGCCTGAAGGACAGCACAGAGGCACTCATCCTGGCTGCTCAGGAGCAGGCCTTGAGCACCAGAGCCATCGAGGCCCAGATATACCACACCAGACAAGACCCAAGGTGTAGGTTGTGCAAAGAGGCACCTGAGACGATCCAACACATAACTGCAGGGTGTAAGATGCTGGCAGGGAAAGCCTACATGGAACGCCATAACCAGGTGGCTGGCATAGTCTACCGAAACATCTGTGCGCAGTATGGATTGGAAACCCCAAGGTCAAAATGGGAAACACCTCCGAAGGTGGTGGAGAATGACAGAGCGAAGATCCTGTGGGACTTCCAGATCCAGACTGACAAGATGGTAATGGCGAACCAACCAGATATCGTGATCATAGATAAAGGGCAGAGGAAAGCCGTTGTAGTGGATGTAGCGGTCCCAAGTGATGGAAACATCAGGAAGAAGGAACATGAGAAACTCGAGAAATACCAAGGGCTCAGAGAGGAGCTGGAGAGAGCCTGGAAGGTAAAAGTGACAGTCGTGCCTGTGGTGGTCGGAGCACTCGGGGCAGTGACCCCCAAACTAGATGAGTGGTTGCAACAGATCCCGGGAACAACATCGGACATCTCAGTCCAGAAATGTGCAGTGCTGGGAACAGCAAGGATACTGCGCAGAACCCTCAAGCTTCCTGGCCTCTGGTAGAGGACCCGAGCTGAATGAGGGACGGACACCACCCGAGGGGTGAGATGAGGATTTTTATATATATATATATATATATATATATATAAATATCTGTCCTGGGTTGCTCCCTTGACACTCTGGAGGAGGTGGGTAACAGAAGGATGCTAACTAAGGTAAAAGCGATGATGGCCAGTCCCTCCCACCCACTCCAGCCCACCCTGACAGCACTTGGTAGCTCCTTCAGCCAGAGACTGTTACACCCGCGCTGCAAGAAGGAGAGATACCGACGCTCGTTCCTACCGACTGCTGTCAGGCTGATGAATAAAAAATAACAATCATAATAATAATAATAATTAAATTATGTGAAGGAAAATTGTAAATAGTACTGTGATTTATCCATTTGTGTTCATATTGTATTTAATTGAAAGATGGTTTTTTTTTTCTCTTTCTCCTTTCTTCTTTCTACATACATTCTTGCTGCTGGAGGCTGTAAATTTCCCCAGTGTGGGACGAATAAAGGATATCTTATCTTAATAAAATACTGTACATTCATAACCCATATATAGTAAACAGTGTGGGACTTCACTATCACTGTATGAGGCAAGAATCAACAGCTTTTTATCACATTTACACAACACTTTATGAATACAAGTAATGAACAAATCTTAAATATGGCAGGGAATGTGTTTGCTTTTTTAGTTTTGATTTTGAGTAGCAAATTTGAAGTTACATATTGGTGCTCACCAGGAATGCATAATAATAATAATAATAATGCATTTTATTTAAAAGCGCCTTTCATGCCACCCAAGGACACTGTACAAACAATAAGAAAATACAATGTAAAAAATTTGTAAACGAGATGTTATATAAAAACAGGACATAAAATCATAAAAACATAGGAAATGGAAGAGCTATTTGTTGTAGGCAATCCTGAACAGGTGTGTTTTTAGTCGGGACTTGAATGTGGAAAGAGGTGTGCAGTTTTGGAGGTCCGGAGGTAGGTTGTTCCAGAGCTTTGGAGCAGCGTGACTGAAGGCTCTGGCTCCCATGGTGATCAGTCGGGCAGGGGGCACTGACAGGCGGAGGGAGGACGAGGATCTGAGGGAGCGAGAGGGGATATGCACCTGGAGAAGGTCAGATAGGTAAGGAGGGGCCAGATTGTGGATGGCCATATATGTATATAGAAGCAGTTTGTAGTTGATTCGATGTTGAACAGGGAGCCAGTGGAGCTGTTGGAGAACGGGGGTGATGTGCTGGTGGGAAGATGTTTTTGTGATGATACGAGCAGACGCGTTCTGAACCAGCTGGATTTTATGAAGGGACTTTTGAGGTAGACCGAAGAGGAGAGCGTTGCAGTAATCAAGGCGGGATGTGACAAGACTGTGGACAAGGATAGCAGTGGTGCGGGCGGTGAGGGAAGGGCGAAGTCTGGTAATATTGCGGAGGTGGAAATAAGCAGTGCGGGTGATGGTGTTGATATGTGAGTGGAAGGTGAGCATACTATCCAGGATGACACCCAGACTCTTAACCTGGGGGGAGGGGGACACGAGGGAACTGTCAATGTTGAAGGAAAAACTGTTTACTTTGGATAAAGTGGATTTGGTGCCAAGAAGGAGGACTTCAGTTTTATTAGCATTTAATTTGAGAAAGTTTGTTGTGAACCATGTTTTGAGTTCGGAGAGGCAAGAGGTGAGGGAGGGGGGTGGGAGTATGGAGTTTGGCTTGCAGGAGAGGTAGAGCTGAGTGTCATCAGCAAAGCAGTGAAAGTGGATGTTAAATTTGCGGAGGATATGGCCAAGAGGCAGGAAGTAGATGATGAAGAGAAGTGGACCTAGGACAGATCCCTGTGGTACACCTGTGGTGACTGGGGAGGCCTTTGAGGTGAATGATTTGAGCTGGACAAACTGTGTGCGGCCAGTGAGGTAGGAGTGGAACCAACTGAGGGGAGTGTGGGAGAGACCAATGGAGGAGAGTCTATTGAGGAGGATAGGGTGAGAGATTGTGTCAAAGGCAGCACTCAAGTCTAAGAGGATGAGGATGGAGACTAAACCGGAGTCAGATGCTATGAGGAGATAATTTACAATACGGATTAGGGCAGTCTCTGTGCTGTGGCGGGGGCGGAAACCGGACTGAAAGGGTTCATAGAGAGAGTGAAGGGACAGGTGGGAGTGGAGTTGGGCAGCAACAGTTTTTTCAAGGATTTTTGAGATAAATGGAAGGTTGGAGATGGGGCGGAGGTTATCAAAGTTGTTGGGGTCAGAGCCATGTTTTTTCAGTGTGGGGGTGATAGCAGCAGTTTTGAGGAGTGATGGGACAATACCAGAAGAGAGTGAGGAGTGGATAATAGCAGATATGTGAGGAAGCACAGAAGGAAGGCAGGATTTAACAAGGGATGAAGGCAGGGGATCAAGCTGGCAAGTGGTGGGCTTGGATTTGAGTATGAGGTCGCATAAGCAAAATTGCACAAATTTTCACTTGAAAGAATAGTGAACAATCTTGGAATGTTTTTCTGTTCAAGTTTCAAATAGCGTGTAAATTGAATACACTTCATCTTCAGCATGTTTAGTGCCACTTTTGTAAGTGGCCACGCCCCTTCCGCTTTTTTCATCACTAGCCATCGTCATCCCTGTGTATCTGTACCATACAGCACAGATGAAATTTCTTCCCTCTCAACATAAAACAAGAGGTGCGGGTGTCCGCGAGGCCATCAAAAGAAAAGTTTGAATATGTTTGAATAAGGTCAAAATTATTTAAACGAGGATGCTTGTGCGCTTTGTCTTCACAAATTTTTATTCAGAAAAATATGTTGCTTCATTGTTTTGGATTTCAGTTTGTTGCATTTCTTCCATGCTATTTCCCCTGCTGTGGAGAACACACGCTCGCATGGCACTGGTGATGGTGGCATACAGAGGAAACTGCTTTGCGAGGTGGGAGATGTTTTGGAAAAGTAGTTTGTTGGTCCTTTGATTATAACAGCGGGTCTTGACTGCGTGCAATTTTGATTGTCTGCTATGATGCTATGTCTGAGGTCCAGACATAGCATCTACTGTTGCACTTCTTCCCAGTCTCCCTACCTCATCATCCAAATGTTGCCACAGGTCATCTAAAAAACCAAACCTAACAAAATTGGCATTTAGAACAGGTTCCAAAAAACAAACTAATAATGATGAGTAACATGCCAGATCTAGTTGCAGAGGTGCTTTTGTTGGTATATGATATTTCTGTATGGTAAATTCGACATTTCACCTGCAATAAAATATGTGAATAGTAAACTAAGAGTTACCTTGAAATTAATTTGAACTAGAATGGAATAAGACATGTCAAAAATCCAAGAGGCACTTGGTGAGACGAGATTTGAAGAAATACCCTATTCTCCAAAAGGAGATCAAAATGTCCCTACACAGCAGACAATTTGCGTTTCTCCGGGAGCTGCTCCATCCTGCACGTACTGTAGCAACGCCACTCGAGTGAAGCGCGCCTCAGCAGTCGATAGTCCGCAGCTGTCCACTGTGCGCGTGTGAGTGCGAGCACGTACTCGCATGGTTCAAACAATCAGCGCCGACGCAACCTACGTCACATATCAAAGCTTTGAACTACGACAACAGCTAAGCTAGCCTTGCCGACACAACGCTCGAAGTCAGACGGACATGTTTTTCTGATAATCTGTGTGTTTTCCTTTTTGCCCAAATATATATTTTTATTCAAGCGAGGGTGAGGTCTGGCTTGTTTCGGCAGACGGCATCGCGCGGCTCGATGCACTTCCTTATCAACACAGTTTAGCGGGCTTTTGCGGCGTCGACACAACCTGGACTGAGTCGACACAGTATTTTACATATTACCTGCTCTCTTATTATATGTGTATAGAGTTTATGGTGTAAAAATAGTAAAAAAAAAAATGCGTTAAAAAGTTGTTTTCTAGACTTGGAACAGATTAAAATTTATTACATTGACTACAGTATAATGGGAATCATGGTTTTGGTTTTCGAACAGCCTTCTGGAGCGGATTATAATCGAAAACCGAGCTATGACTCTACAGTATAACTTTTTTTTCCTCTATCAATTTGCTGTGCAATTCAGTGAGTGACATGCCAGCAACTCAGCTGTCCAGCCAATCCACACGATACGATGCAATGAAGCTATGCAGCCAATCACGGCACTGACAGCACTTGCGCATGTTCTCTGCTCCATAACAATAACAGTGCGGCTGCGATAAGTGACGCGCATGCTAATAATAATAATAATAATAATACATCACATTTGTAAGCGCCTTTCACAACACTCAAGGACACTGTACAGCCAAGACCAATAGTAAAACACAGATAAAATAATAAATAAAGAAAGAAAGATTTAAGGCGGGTAGGCAAGTCTGAATAGGTGGGTTTTGAGCTGGGTTTGAATAAGGAAAGGGAGTCAATATTACGAATGTTGGGAGGAAGTGAGTTCCAGAGTTTGGGTGCAGAGCGACTGAAGGCTCTGCACCCCATTGTACTGAGACGGGCAGAGGGTAGAAAAAGGTGGAGGGAGGATGAGGACCTGAGTGAGCGAGAGGGAATGGAGATTTGAAGAAGATCTGACAGATAGGGGGGCGCAAGGTTATGGATGGCTTTGAATGTATAGAAAAGTATTTTGAAGTTGATTCCAAGTTTGACAGGAAGCCAGTGGAGCTGTCGGAGGATGGGGGTGATATGATGGAAGGAGGGGGTTCTCGTGATGATCCGGGCTGCTGAATTCTGAACAAGTTGAAGTTTATGGAGGAATTTTGGATGGACACCGAAGAGGAGTGAGTTGCAGTAGTCAATACGGGAAGTGACGAGACTGTGAACAAGGATAGCGGTGGTGTGCGGAGTGAGTGAGGGACGGAGGCGGTTTATATTGCGAAGGTGGAAATGAGCGGACCGGGTAATGTTATTGATGTGGGAGTGAAAGGATAGTGAACTGTCAAGGATGACACCCAGACTCTTCACCTGGGGGGAAGGAGATATAGTGGCATTATCAATTGTGAGGGAGAAACTGTCGGCTTTGTTTAGAGTGGATTTGGTACCGACGAGTAGGAGTTCAGTTTTATTGCTGTTTAGCTTGAGGAAATTGTGGGTGAACCAAGATTTGATTTCTGAGAGACAGTGAGAGAGGGACGAGGGTAGGAGAGAAGCGTCGGGTTTGCTGGAGAGATAGAGCTGGGTGTCATCCGCAAAGCAGTGAAAGTGTAAGCCACATTTGCGGAAAATGTTTCCGAGTGGAAGGAGGTAGACAATGAAGAGGAGCGGACCGAGGACAGAACCCTGGGGAACACCAGAAGAAACGGGGAGGGATTGTGAAGTAAAAGAATCAACTTGAATGAACTGAGAGCGGCCAGTGAGATATGAGTGGAACCAATGTACAGGGGTGTTGGTGATGCCTATGGTAGAGAGTCTATTGAGGAGGATGGGGTGAGAGATTGTGTCGAAGGCTGCACTCAGGTCAAGGAGGATGAGGATGGAAATAAGGCCAGAGTCTGCTGCCATGAGAAGATCGTTTGTGATTTTTATGAGGGCTGTTTCAGTACTGTGACGGGGACGGAAGCCGGACTGGAATTGTTCATAAAGACTATTGTCGGTGAGGTGGGAGTGGAGCTGAGAGGCGACAGTTTTCTCCAGAATTTTCGAGATGAAGGGAAGATGGGAAATGGGGCGTAGGTTATTGAAGTCATTGGGATCTGAACCAGTTTTTTTCAGGATTGGGGTGACAGCTGCAGTTTTGAAGAGCACAGGAACAATTCCAGTCGACAGAGAGGAATGGATGCTAATCCTTTAACATGGCGAAACGACAGGGCAGTGAATGTGATACGTTAACCCCCCCAAACCAAAATAAGAATGAACTGCGGCTCTTTTAAGTTGGAATGAATATGTGCAAATAGAACAAGAAATGAAACTTCGTGAGATATTTTCTTTTTCGAGTGAGAAAGTGTCAGAGATTTTCTCGGACAAAGTTAAAGAAACGACTCGGAAAGTTAAAGAAACGATCGGCACACAGGAAAATAGTCTTCAATATCGGCGGAAGCGGACCTCTGAGAGCGAACGACGGTTGTTGCTCCGCGATCACACTCAAAATCCCGTCTCCGCGAGTTCTATATTTTATTGTAACATATGCAAAATACAAGAAAAACACTGCCCCGATATTTGCATAGCGCACGCCCGGTCGGGCCCCTCAGTAGTGATTGGTTACCTGTTTTTCAACCTCGAACCACCAGTACATTGGCGCCTTTTCTGTCTGATCTACATTGAATCAACATGTTGCAGACTTTGCGGATGGCCAATGTCGCCTGGGCGCGACGTGTGTTCTCACCTCGTCTTTTGTTGCTCACCCGCTGTTCCCGAATTATTCATTCCACTTTTGTGACCAAGTTTCGCCTTCTCCCCTGTGGTCGCCCACCTGTATTAACGTGTTAGTGTGGACTTTAACAGCCCGCCGGCCGAATGGCCGGCGCCTTTGTGTGTAGGCATTTGGGGGTGCTGGATATGCACCCAAATGTTTAGATGTGCCCAGATTAAATGAAACTTTAAACATGATACAACTTAGCTCATAGTTTCCTCTAACAGAAAGGTATGTTCTGCAAAACATGCAACAAAGCTCAAGTTGTAAGCGAAAAATACTCTATGGACTAAATGGAAGCTGAACTACCTCAAGGGACACATTCAGCAGAAAAGTCATTTGAATTGTGTTGGAATTGTACAAACACTCAAGGGAAAAGTGATTGGAAAAATATTGCGGGAGAGCGCAAACGACTGGGAGAAAACAAACCGGCTGTCACACAGTAAAAAATGCGATCCGTAGCAAGTTAAAATTCTAATTGACTATATTTTACTTGCCATTAAAATGAATGCACCAAATGTTCGATTGATTTGATTCCTTTTCAATGTGTTATAATATAGCGTTATTTTTCAATGTTAAAAAACTATTATAGTAACAATATAACTCTTAATTGTTAAAATACACTTTTTTCACCTTTTCAGATGGTGGTGTGCCGCGGGATTTTTTCAATGAAAGAAATGTGCCTTTGCTCGAAAAAGATTGAAAAACACGAATCTTGGCGAATATGCTTCATTCATTTGCTGCTTGGGGAAGGGACGTTTCTGTTCGCGAGGTCAATGTACAGTACATTGACTGAACATGCACCGTTGATGTTGGCAAAGGAGCGTTAATTTTAGCGATATGGTTTCTGAACGTGAATCGAGTCCTGTGCCTCAAGTGGCATTTCAAGTGTGTGACTGCAGCGCCGTTCCATGAACACTACGTGAAAGTGAATCAGTTTCTCATTGAGAGTTCCCTGTCTATTAACCATCCGTCATTGTTCTTTGTCTCTTTGATTCTCTCACAGTGCCGCGCTATATTCTGAAGGACGTACTGCTGCTGTGGTTTGTGGCCCAATTTTTAACCTGTACTAGCCTTAAATTTTTCCCGTCAACACTGAAAAAAATCTGTCAATTATGGAAAATTGTCGGTTAATGTACCCTCTGCAGAAACATATATAAAAGATGTAAATGTTTATAGAGTCTTGTTTAACATAGATTTTGTTACAAAAGACAGGCTTTAATTAGTTATCATAAATCACCCCTCCTCCTCCCTAGCCCTCACAAATAAAACATGAAATTTCGGGTTTGCTTTGGGCTCGGGCCAGCAAATCAAGTTAATTGGTTGGGCTTTAATACCCGCGGGTTGGATCGGGCTGAATTTTTTTAGGCCCGATCTTACCTCTAAAACATGCTGAAAATGCAGAAACTTTCCTTGCGGTCGTACCTGAGCTTTCTTGGTCTCTTGGCTGCAGACATCTCTCAGGCACTGGGTCTCAACTCTCAGCTGCTGATTCTCTCTGAAAACCTCTTGGATTTTGACAGCTCTTCGACTAGATCTCTTTGTACGGTGTAGCTGTACTTAATGTTATGCCGAGTGACATTTTCTTAATACCGTATTTTCCGCACTATAGGGCGCACCAAAAAGTCTTCCACTTTCTTAAAAGCTCAATAATAATAATAATACATCACATTTGTAAGCGCCTTTCACAACACTCAAGGACACTGTACAGCCAAGACCAATGGTAAAACACGGATAAAATAATAAATAAAGAAAGAAAGATTTAAGGCGGGTAGGCAAGTCTGAATAGGTGGGTTTTGATCTGGGTTTTGAATAAGGAAAGAGAGTCAACATTACAAATGTTGGGAGGAAGTGAGTTCCAGAGTTTGGGGACAGAGCGACTGAAGGCTCTGCACCCCATTGTACTGAGACGGGCAGAGGGTAGAAAAAGGTGGAGGGAGGATGAGGACCTGAGTGGGCGAGAGGGAATGGAGATTTGAAGAAGATCTGACAGATAGGGGGGTGCAAGGTTGTGGATGGATTTGAATGTATAGAGAAGTAATTTGAAGTTGATTCTAAGTTTGACAGGAAGCCGTGGAGCTGTCGGAGGATGGGGGTGATATGATGGAAGGAGGGGGTTCTCGTGATGATCCGGGCTGCTGAATTCTGAACAAGTTGAAGTTTATGGAGGAATTTCTGATGGACACCGAAGAGGAGTGAGTTGCAGTAGTCAATACGGGAAGTGACGGGACTGTGAACAAGGATAGCGGTGGTGTGCAGAGTGAGTGAGGGACGGAGGCGGTTTATATTGCGAAGATGGAAATGAGCGGACCGGGTAATGTTATTGATGTGGGAGTGAAAGGATAGTGAACTGTCAAGGATGACACCCAGACTCTTCACCTGAGGGAAATATAGTAGCATTATCAATTGTGAGGGAGAAACTGTCGGCGTTGTTTAGAGTGGATTTGGTACCGACGAGTATGAGTTCAGTTTTATTGCTGTTTAGCTCACCGCGCGCCTTAAAAATCCGGTGCGCCTTGCGTATGGTCATTACAGTAATATGTTGACTCCAAAATGGCTCCTTGCTGGAGAGATGCTTACTATGTTATAACTTGCTGTTGGTTCAGTGCACTGTGTCACTGCTTTATTAAATAGGTTTTTGTTGTGGCTCCGAAAAAAGGAGAGCTGTGGTGGTGTTTTTTTAAAACAGTCTCAACAAATGCAGCTACATCTCCGTGCATTCTCTTCTTCAGTTCGACTCGAGAGGCGTTTAAGACCGCCTCCAAAAAAACGTAAACTAATAATTACTTCAATGAAACTACGAAAATTATTATTATTATTATTATTTTCTTCATAATACATCAAAACTTGTAAGCAAGTGAGCATATCACAAAATAAATTCTATAGCCCCTACAGAATTTATATTGTGATTCCATCACTTGTGAATACTCATCCATCCATCCATCCATTTTCCGAACCGCTTGATCCTCACTAGGGTCGCTGGAGCCTATTCCAGGCATCTTCGGGCAGTAGGCGGGGGACACCCTGAATCAGTTGCCAGCCAATCGCAGGGCACACAGAGACGAACAACCATCCACGCCCACACTCACACTGAGGGACAATTTAGAGCGCCCAATCAACCTGCCATGCATGTTTTTGGAATGTGGGAGGAAACCGGAGCACCTGGAGAAAACCCACGCAGGGGAGAACATGCAAACTCCACACAGGAAGGCCGGAGTTGGAATCGAACCCGGTACCTCTGCACTGTGCCGACGTGCTAACCACTGGACTACCGGGCCCCCCACTGTGAATACTCAACAAAGCAATAAACAACTACAACTTACATTTGATCGTTCTGTTGGAGCTATGATCAAGGAAGTGTCAATGCGTTTTTCAGACTTTATTAATGGTTTTCACAGTCAACAAATACAGGTACTGTACGTCTTTGTCCGTCTCTGTGCCTTCTCTTCTTCCATTACACTCGAGAGGCGTTCATGGCCGCCTCCTAAAAACGTAAATTAATGATTACTTCAATGAAACTACTGTGAAAATCGAGTTTGGAAATCACAAAATTAATTCTGTAGGGGAGGATATAGAATTTATTTTGTGATTTCCTCGCTTTTGATGCATTATTTTCAATTTTCATAGTTTCATTTAAGTACAGTAATAATTTACATTTTTCAGAGGCGGTCACGCCTCTCGAGTTGAACAGACGCCTCTCCAGTTGAATGTAAGGAGCGTAGCACTGTCTAGTGGAGGCATTGTAGATTGTGCCTTATAATGCGACGCATCCAATCTATGAAAGAAAATTACAAAATAGCCATTCATTGAACGTGAGCTTCATAATCCAGTGCGCCTTTTAGTGCGGAAAATACGGTAATTAGCTTACAAAAAAATTAACTTTTTTTTAGGTGCCAGTTTCTGCAGAGAGAGAGAGAGAGAGAGAGAGAGAGAGAGAGGAGAGAGAGAGAGAGAGAGAGAGAGAGAGAGAGAGAGAGAGAGAGAGAGAGAGAGAGAGAGAGAGAGAGAGAGAGAGAGAGAGAGAGAGAGAGAGAGAGAGAGAGAGAGAGAGAGAGAGAGAGAGAGAGAGAGAGAGAGAGAGAGAGAGAGAGAGAGAGAGAGAGAGAGAGAGAGAGAGAGAGAGAGAGAGAGAGAGAGAGAGAGAGAGAGAGAGAGAGAGAGAGAGAGAGAGAGAGAGAGAGAGAGAGAGAGAGAGAGAGAGAGAGAGAGAGAGAGAGAGAGAGAGAGAGAGAGAGAGACACACACACACACACACACACACACACACACACACACACACACACACACACACACACACACACACACACACTGGATAGCTCATTTGGTAAGGCATCGGTTTGGCGTACGGGAGACGGTGGTTCGAATCCTGCTTGGGGCAAAAAAAATGAGCACATAACACCATCCAGTGTGGGTCCTTGGGCAAGATCCTTCACGCCACTGCCTACCGCATACAAGACACACCAGACAAGACCCAAGGTGTAGGGTGTGCAAAGAGGCATGGACTGTAAACCTCAAGGTCAAAATGGGAAACACCTGTTCTCTGCATTCTGCATTCACATTCTCATCTGTCCACCAAATCTCCACCTTAATCCAGAAGTCCAAATCCTCTACTTGTCAACTTGACCCTCTCCCTACTGTTCTAGTCAAAGCTTCTATCCCGGCCCTCTCCCCTCTCATCACTAACATTATTCAAACTTCCCTCTCTACTGGCATTGTACCCTCCCATCTCAAAACTGCTGCTGTCACTCCCATACTGAAGAAACCTGGCTCTGATCCCTCCGACTTGAACAACTTTCGTCCCATATCAAACCTTCCGTTCATCTCCAAACTTCTAGAAAAAACAGTAGCTGCTCAACTTCACACCCATCTTTCCTCCAATAACCTCTTTGAACAATTTCAATCTGGCTTCCGTCCCCTCCATAGTACCGAAACTGCCCTCCTCAAAATATATAATGACCTTCTTCTCTCTGTTGACTCCGGTTCACTCGCCATCCTCCTCCTCAGTGCAACCTTTGACACCATCTCTCACTCCATCCTCCTCGACAGACTCCATTGGCATCACCAACATTCCCCTCTCCTGGTTCCGGTCCTATCTTTCTGACCACATCCAGTTTATCCAGCTCTCTCCAGTTTTAGATCTCACCCCTTTCCCCTCACTTCAGGTGTTCCTCAGGGTTCTGTCCTTGGCCCCTTGCTGTTTCTAGTCTATCTTCTTCCCCTTGGTAATATCTTCAGGAAACATCACATTCACTTTCATTGCTACGCGGATGACACCCAGCTCTACATCTCTACCAAACCTAATACCATACTTCCACCATCCTCCCTAACCAACTGCCTGCAGGAATTAAAATCTTGGTTCACCTCAAATTTCCTCAAACTGAATAGCAATAAAACTGAACTCCTCCTCATTGGCACCAAATCCAACCTAAACAAAATAAACAATTTCTCCATTCCCTTCGACAGCTCTTCCATCTTCCCCTCTCGTCCACCCGTCCTCCAACATCTCCACTGGCTCTCCATTTTACACCGCATTCAATATAAAATCCTGCTCCTCACATTCAAATCCATCCATAACCTAGCCTCTCCATACCTATCTGACCTCATCTATATTCCTACACCTGTCCGCTCTCTTCGTTCCTCCTCCTCTCTCCTCCTCTCTGTCCCCCCTGCTCGCCTCGTCACCATGGGAAACAGAGCCTTCAGTCACTCTGCTCCCCAGCTCTGGAACTCACTCCCTGCTGACCTTCGTAATACAGACTCATTAACACATTTCAAATCCAGCCTCAAAACACATCTGTTTAGACAAGCCTATTCACTCAAACCTTAAAGCCATTATTTTTATTTATTTATTTTTGTTGTATTTTTTCTTATTTTATTTGATGTTGTTTTTAACATAGTATTCGGGATTTTAACTGCTTCTAGTAAGGTGTCCTTGAGTTTCTAGAAAGGCACCCACAAATAAAATGTATTATTATTATTATGATAACGTATTTCATTGTTTTTCAGCAGACTTGGACAGATGCAGTCCTAGCCATTTACTTTCTGCTGTATTTGTGACTCGTCAGTTTCAACCACGAGGAGGAATGTCACAGTTTTGTTTGTCTTTGTAAATCTCCAACAAATTACAAAATAAAAATAAAATAGGACATCAGGTCCATTAAAAGTGCTGAGGTTAACATGTCAAAAACAGAAGACTTTTCTGAGCAATATAAGTACTGAACACTGAACTTACTTTGGAGAAGAAAAAAAAGAGACCCTTAAATCACAGTGCCATAAGTCAGCACTTCAAAAATAACACTGCACATTATGGCAAAATAAAGTGCTGAAATAAACATCAACCACTTCTAGTAGGCTAAAGAGGGCACAGCAGCTATGCTAACTTCATGCCTCGGACGCGGGCAGTTCTCGTGTTTAGTTTGCTACGACTCGCTACATTGCGAACGCTTTCGGTGCTAACGTTACCTGTGGCTGCACTTGCGACGGGTGCTTTGCATTGATGTGGTAGGCTAAACTTGCTTCGATGGGAAGCAAACTCCTTCTTACAAATTAGGCACAACATGCAAATGCTTTCAATAGTACAGTTAGGGCGTTTATTGAAAATAAATTCCTTGGGCCGAGAACTCCTCACAGCTGCTTAGCTGGACCTCCCAACTCCAAAGTGAGCCTATCAGCTTCTGCTAAACACGCCCAAACATAAGGACAGCGAATCAATGTCCGCTTCAGGCTGTGACTGACCATTGTTTCCCCACCCTCAACAACTCGAACACAGGAAGCCAACACATAAAAATTGATACAGTGCACTCCGCTTAATAGAACACCGGTTAATAGAGTAATCCGCTTAATAGAGCAAAAGGCTCTGGAACCGATTTGCCTAATGCAATTTCCTATAAAGATACTCCGCTTAGTAGAACAGATCTCCGCTTAGTAGAACAGGCCGTAAGCAATGAACATTGTAAACTAGTGGTTTTCGAAGTGTAGCTATCGCGATACTGTACCACAATCGCGAGAAAACGCGGTAGTTCTAGCCGTATACAGTAACAGGTAGCACGCGTCACTCCACACATAGACACACGCACGTCACAATGGCTTCAACTTCATTTAAGAGACGAGAGAGAGACGAAGTGTAGCTATCGCGATACTGTACCACTATCGCGAGAAAACGCGGTAGTTCTAGCCGTATACAGTAACGGGTAGCACGCGTCACTCCACACATAGACACACGCACGTCACAATGGCTTCAACTTCATTCAAGAGACGAGGGCTATCACCTGCGGATAAGAAGGACACACTCAGACGATACGATGCATTGCCGGATTCTCAGAAGGGACGCCCGCGGTTTCCAGGACTTCCCTCTTATCCAGCGCATTGAGAGGGAAGTCAACCGCAAAATTACGGACTCCTGTTTCCAGACAAAAGTAACGAAATTTTTCTCGTGATTTGAGATGTTTGACTGAAGTTGATTAAAGTTGTTGTTTTGTTGTTTGATTAAAGATATGGACGTCCACAGTCGAAATATCTCTTCTAACTCGTCAGCAGGGGTTTTTCTGCGTGCATAACTTGGTCGTCGACGTGTCTGAAGGTGTACCTAATAAGTGTCTCCAGTTAATAGAAACCCCGCTTAGTAGAACAGAAGCGCTTCGGCCCAATGGTGTTCTATTAAGCGGAGTGCACTGTATTACAAAAAGGCAATCCACCTACAGAAACAATAACGTTAGAAATTAAAATGTAGATTAACGCGATTAAAAACCATAACGCGCAAAAATCTTTAATAAATTATTCACAATTACTGCGATAATTTGACACCTCCAGTTTACACACCCTTGGAGGGTGGGGGGGGGGGTTTGAGACAGAGAGAGAGAGAGAGAGAGATAGAGAGAGAGAGATTAATGTGTCCTACAACCTGTATAACTCGACTGAAAAAAATCTTAGTTTTTCAAAACAAACATCTGAAATAACATGGTTACCCCAGTCTGCCCCACTAAAATGTGTTCAAAATTAAACAACCAGATTCAAACTCTTGTTAAATTGGAGTCAGCACACACCCACCACCATTTAAAGTTGTTCTCGGAGGCTTTTCCTGGCTTTTGCTTTACTTCCTAGCAGCCGCCTGAAGGTGCTGTGCCAATACCGCCTCCAATCCCTCGACCTTGTCTTAGGTCCCTGGTGCAGTTAAGAGGTAAGATCGGGCCTAAAAAATCCAGCCCGACCCGACCTGGCCCACGGGTCAAGTTAATTGGTTGAGCCCAACCAATTAACTTGATTTGCAGGCCCAAGCCCGAAGCAAACCCGAAATTTCATATTTTATTTGTGAGGATTCGGGAGGAGGAGGGGTGATTTGTGAAAACAAATTAAAGCCTGTCTTTTGTAACAAAATCTGAGTTAAACAAGAATGTATAAACATTTACATCTTTTATACAGTATATCTGTTTTTGCAGAGTGTACGCTACAATTTTCTATCTTTGACAATTTTTTTAAGAGTTGACGGGAAAAATTTCAGGCCATCCGTCATTTTGACGGGTTGAAAATTGGGCCACAAACCACTGCAGCTGTACGTTCTTAAGAATCTAGTGCGGCACTTTAAGAGAGAGAAGCAGAGAGACGAAGAACAATGACGGGTGGACAGTAGACAGAGACAGGAAGGAGTTATTTGAATTGTCATTGCAAGAGTTTAGTACAGTATATGTTGTGAGAAGGCGACGGTTGTTTATTTGCGAACCACGGCCTCTCGTGGCCAAAACTATTCATGGGCTCGAAACGCCTCAGCGCACTAAACACATATTTATTTTAAAAAAGTCAGCGAGACAGAAGCCCAGCCCGACCCAAAGCAATGATTGACATTTTAGGCCCGGCCCAAAGATCTTACCTCTGGTGCAGCTGGATGGAAAATAGCCACAAAGCGGGACGATTCCACGGCCATGTTTCACTACGGTGTTCTTTTTGTGTCGGCTTGTGTTATATTTGGACAAAAAGTGCAGGTTTGGCTTTTTGTACTCTGTTCATTGAAATGAGTAGTCTTCACGCAAATGATGTAAAACGTTTTATTTCAAAGCAGAATGAGAACATTTTCTTTTTTTTAATAACTAGAGTACCAGAAACTACATAAGCCCAGAAATAACTTCTATTTCTACATGGAATGTAAAACCATCCGTGACACACCAACATAACAGTAAACTTCAGGTACTTAAATTATCTAATCTCTAAAGGAGAGCAACATACAATTTCAGCCAACAGCTTCCCTCGAACATTTCTTGATTTAACTGTCACCTACTTCTGTTATCCACTACAGTGCCATGAATAAGGATGTCCTCTTCTCAAATTCACACTTTCTTTGTGCATAGTTTCCCTTAAAGATGATCAAACATGTAAATATTAGAAAAACATAAATGGCATACAGTGATCCCTCGCTATTTCGCGGTTCGTTTATCGCGGCTTCGGTGCATCGCGGATTTTTTCAAACATTCATAAAAAATAAAAAAAAATTTAAAGTCCGCAAAAATCAGTGTCTAAATGTTGTTTACTATGCGTGCTGTGTGTGCGCACTCTGCTCAAGCGCTGAAGGTCCACGTGGGGCACTGTGTGTGTGGGAGCGCATGGACCGTGGAGCAGGTGAGTGTATGTGTGTTGCTGAGAGAAAGAGAGAGACTTATAAGAACAAAAGCAGGTCTCTCCTCCTTAATTGTCTAAACAACCTTAATTGACTAATCATAAACAAGTCTGCTGCACGCCTGGGGAGCACTGGCCTGTGTGTGTTAATTGGTCGCTACTTCGCAGAATTTTGTTTATCACGGGTGGTTTTGGTCCCCATTAACAGCGATAAACGAGGGATTACTGCATTTATTAAGGGGGCAAAAACACATTTTCAAGGCTACTTGGCCCTGTGTGGAAGAAGTAGCTTTGAATAGTCCCCCCACCCCACGTTTTATAAGTAAAATGTGTAATGTTTACTTTGTCTGATGGTGTTATACAAAGTGTGAAAACTCTGTTGGGAAGAAAAAGAAATACACACACACACACACACACACACACACACAAATATTTTTTTTTAGGGAGAAGAGGATAAGTTCTTTTTCACAGCACTGTACTGGCACCATCAGCATGACCAACAAAGAAAAACCAACAAGTCAAATTCCTCACTTGGAGTCCAACTTGGCCATTTCCTGAATGTATATTCCGATGCTCTCACTGTCAAACACAACAAAGTATATGTTTTTCAGAGAGGAGTTGGTCGATGACACAAAGTGGTTGGAGATGGCCTTGAGAATGAGTTGGGCAGCTGTCGGCTTTGGGAATCCATGCCTGCGGAAGAAGTTTATGGAAGAACAGTTGTTACAACAATGAAGGCTCTCAAATTCAGTTGGTCCCGTACTGGGAAACGGGGCCGGGTTTCTATTTCATTTGTGACTGGATTTGAAGCTACCCCTCGGAAGTTGTCAGAACGCTTGATCTGAAACGCAGGTCAGGTATTTGCATAAAAGTGGGTGTGTCCTCACCGTCCAGCAGGGAGTGAAGGAAAAGCCAAAGACTTGAATTTCTTCTCCTCTGCAGCCGAGAGGCAGTTCTCCACAGTCTTTTCTAGATGCTCTTCACACTTGTCCGACCCCCACTGTGGAACGTTGCAGTGGATGATGACGCGGGCTGTCATTCCAATGGCCTGGCTCACTGCCACTGCGCGGGGGGGAGAAACGTACTGTTCAACTTCAAAGATGTGCACTTTGTTCAACTGTCGACACGACTCGCAAGCACAACACACAAAAGAACAATCGTTTATTCCATACTTCTGTTTTAACAGCCAATCGTCCAACATCTGTGTAGGATCAGTGCAATCGGTACCTGATGCCACCCCCAAAGGTCCCTGTGCTTTCCGTAGTTCCTTGACATCCTCCAGGAATTCTTGGCCTCCTGCCTTCTCCAAAGCGTTCCCTGCAAACAACACCAGCAGCAGAAGATCAGGTGAATGCAAAAAGGCCGAACCATTTCTCCAAAGCGCTGCTTTCTCACCTACACCATCTCTGAGGTCCATCTCTGCATTTGTTGGGTTAATTATGGCATCTACCTTGATTGTTCCAATTTTGCCAATTTCAGTCACTGTGAGAGAAAGCTGACGTTCCCAACCGTTAACGGCATTGTGTGAGTCCAAGTTAGCATGCAAGCAGCTGACGTGACATTGGACCAAAGCAAAAAATAATAATAATAAAGAAATCCGGCCCTTATTATGCGGTATTACCTTTTGACCAAGGAACAGGCTCTTGGCTGAGAGGATGGTAAATCCATCTCCTGGGCCATCTTCCACCGTGGAGTTTGGTACAGATTCTTTGTCCTTTGCAGTGTTCTTTTTACCATGCAGAGGTACAAGAATGGCACCATGAAACCGAACACACACATTAACACTGAAGCTGAATGATATCGAAAAATGATTCAAGTGTGAGTCCATCTGCAATTTTATATGCAAATGTTTTTACGTCCTCTTGCCATGTGTGATATTTCTTTTTTTTAACAAAACACGGGCAAGAAATGTATCTGTTTGTATTGTAATATAACAATACCAGATTTCTTGGACATACAGTAAATGTTTTCATCTTTACAGGTTATATTATGTTCCTGGTCTGCTTTTACTTGTTTTTTCTTCTCCAGTTACCTGCAGTAATGGGCTGGTGGGCTGAGCTTTCTGCTTCACACCCGTTATGATGATTAGCAGGGTACTTGAAGGCTGCTCCCAATGAGGGATGACATCAGATTATTGCTTGCTTTGCTCACCAGTGGGGTTTTTGTTGTTTTTTTGGTCCTGCATGTCTAATCTTGTGAGTATTTTTTGAGTTCAGAGTCCCTGTAAGTGGAACCTTCTGTTTTTGTGAAGCTTACTTCAATCTCATCTTATTTTATGTTAGTTTTGCGTCAGCATTTTGTCTTAGCCTATTTCAGTATGTACTTTCTATCTTGAGCTTTTGTACTTTTGTGTTGATTTTTTTCCTCATGTGCTACTGCTCCCTTTGTACTTTTTAATCCTATCACCACTCTGATTTGTGAATAAAACAACTCTCAAGTGATACTGTGTTTTTCCCTCAACTCATTTTTGACACCTCGTAATAGTACGCATAGTCTAAAATTACCATGAATAATATGAGACTTTATCTTCTTTAGTTACAGTAACTTCGTAAACACTTGAACTTGCAGTCTTTAAGCATTCGCGCCAACAAAATTGCTACCAAACGAGCAAAAACCTGGAATCAGTAAATCATACATCAAATTACAACGATAATAACAACAAATCTATGGCTTTATCACTACAACGTTCAGAAAAAATATATGTGGACTGAACTTAAGTACTGCACTTATCTAGACACAATATACACTCACCGGCTACCTTATTAGGTACACCATGCTAGTAACGGGTTGGACCCCCTTTTGCCTTTAGAACTGTCTCAATTCTTCGTGGCATAGAATCAACAAGGTGCTGGAAGCATTCCTCAGATAGTTTGGTCCATATTGACATGATGGCATCACACAGTTGCCGCAGATTTGTCGGCTGCACATCCATGATGCGAATCTCCCGTCCCACCACATCCCAAAGATGCTCTATTGCAGGGGTGCCCATTACATCGATCCTGATCTTCCAGTAAATCTGAGATAGGTCCCAAGTAGATCAGAGGAGTGTCAAGGAGAAAAACAAACAAACAACCATTTGTGTGCCTTTGTAAATGTTAGAAATATATTGTTTGTTTTAATGTACACTGCACCCTAATAATCAGTCTCATTTTGACAAAGTCTCATTTTCACAAAAAAATATTTAAAAAATAAAATAAAGCAGGTAAATCTTGAATTTACAGTAGCACGTGATTATGTCACCGGAAGTTGTTAACGCTCAGCAGTCTACAATTGCAGCTTGTGATCAGAGCTGTTGCGCTCTATCTATTATCGTCATTATTCTCATTAAAGAGTTTGCTTCATGTACAATTCACTGAGGGCACAGGCAAAGAATAGGAATCTAGGTGGGCCCAGGGAAGCACTGGTACGTGTGAGCTACTATCGTTAACAGGGCTGCATAAGTCAGTTGCCTCAGTTTCAGGCTGTTTCTCATCATGGCGTGTGTGTGTGTGTGCGCGCGCGTGTGCGTGCCGGTAAGGGTAGATCCCGGGAGGTTACTTGATCGAAAAGTAGATCTTCGGTCCAAAGAGTTTGGGCCCCCCTGCTCAATTGGATTGAGATCTGGTGACTGTGGGGGCTATTTGAGTACAGTGAACTCATTGTCATGTTCAAAAAACCAGTCTGAGATGATTCTAGCTTTATGACATGGCGCATTATCCTGCTGAATGTAGCCATCAGAAGTTGAGTACACATTGTGGTCATAAAGGGATGGACATGGTCAGCAGCAGTATTCAGGTAGTCTCTGGCGTTGCAACTATGCTAAATTGGTACCAAGGGGCCCAAAAAGTGCCAAGAAAATGTTCCCCACACCATTACACCACCACCACCAGTCTGAACTGTTGACACAATGCAGGATGGATCCATGCTACCATCTGAATGTCGCAGCAGAAATCGAGACTCGTCAGACCAGGCAACGTTTTTCCAATCTTCTATTGTCCAATTTCGATGAGCTTGTGCAAATTGTAGCCTAAGTTTCCTGTTCTTAGCTGAAAGGAGTGGCACCCAGCGTGGTCTTCTGCTGCTGTAGCCCATCTGCCTCAAAGTTTGACGTACTGTGCATTCAGAGATGCTCTTCTGCCTACCTTGGTTGTAACGGGTGGTTATTTGAGTCACTGTTGCCTATCTATCACCTCGAACCAATCTGGCCATTCTCCTCTGATCTCTGGCATCAACAAGGCATTTCCGCCCGGAGAACTGCCGCTCACTGGATAGTTTTCCTTTTTCGGACCCTTCTCTGTAAACCCTAGAGATGGTTGTGCGTGAAAATCCCAGTAGATCAGCAGTTTCTGAAATACTCAGACCAGCCCTTCTGGCACCAACAACCATGCCACGCTCAAAGTCAATCAAATCACCTTTCTTCCCCATACTGATCGGTTTGAACTGCAAGAGATTGTCTTGACCATGTCTGCACTGAGTTGCCGCCATGTGATTGGCTGATTAGAAATTAAGTGTCAACGTGCAGTTGGACAGACGTACCTAATAAAGTGGTCGGTGAGGGTAAATGTATCATATAAACAATAGTAAATAAAAATAATGCTTTTTTTAAACTTCAGCCTTTGCGATTTGAAACTTGCATTCTATGACATTGCAATGTCAATTTGACTTTGATTCATTGTTCAGTTCCTATTGACACCTGAAGCAAAAGCATTATAGAGAGCTACAAGTGAAGTCAAACTTGGCCTGGATCGCGGCTGTTTCTCGTGCATACATGAAAGGAAGAGACACATTCAACTGACCGACCTTTGGCTTTCGCCCTCGTTTGCCTTTAACCTTTTTCAAGGGTTTGACGGCTTTGGTGCTTTTGGCGCGTAATGCCTTCTTCTCGGGGACGGATGCCTGGCTGTCCGGTTTGACTCGGCTTCCTCTCTTCTTGGAAAGAAGCTCCGGGTGAATGCGAGGCAGGACTCCTCCATTTGAGATGGTCACGCCACGAAGAAGCTGGAAAACATCCAACTTTTAACCAACTCATCGGGAAAGGTATTTCTTATGACACTGTATGTTCTCAATTTTTCGTACATATGACGACGTAGCTCACGTCAGAAACACCCCCTTCTATAATGCTGAACAGGGAAGTGGGGCAATACAGGACATATGCGAATGTCTTCCATGTAACATGCAAAGTATTTTTAAGTTGAAAATGATACCTTCATTTTACTAGAAAATCATCTTTATCGTAAAATGGTAACTACCAACAGAAAGTGGTTGCTCAGAGAATGTTGCGCCTACCTGATTAAGCTCCTCATCGTTTGCCACAGCCAGCTTAATATGTCTCGGAGTGATTCTGCCTTTCTTGTTGTCCCGTGCGGCGTTTCCGGCTAACTCCAAAATCTCAGCTATAAAGAAGGCAAGTGGAAATCCATGACATATACAACATGTTAATTTACATTTTAATTCATGTAGTTGATGCCCATTGTCTTGGGAACAATTGGAAAGAAAACGAGCCGATTCGTTTTCTATCTCTCTGAAAGCGCAATGTGGAGTACTGAACGAGAAATGTGGGCCTCCCAGTGAATGAAATAGTCAAAAGTGTAATCTCAATGACCAAAATGCATGCAAGTACGGGCGAGCAAGACAGCCACTCCCCAGTATATAGATGAGGGATAGGCAACACTTTTTTTTCAGTGCAAAGGGCTCTCGCGCATGAAAACATGACCATTAAAGGACAGCACTACACCTCTGACCAAGAAATCATAATTGAGTTCAAGGACTCACTTTGAACTTTTTTTTTAATCACAAAAAAAAAACCCAACTCAACTAAAATTGTATAACTGCGATATTATGTTTGTCCTGCATGTTATTCCAAATCCACATAAAAATATTAAGCCTACTCACATTGTAGCGTAAGGCACTATAAAACCCAATGTCAGCACAACAAAGACATGTCTGCCATCTATTGGTGATTGGTAATAAAACAACTTTGAAACGACAGTCTGCTATTTGCAGTTTGGTAGTTCACATATTTGCAGAACTGTCATTTTTCTTAAATATATTTATTTAATGCATGTTACATTCAAATTTAGATTAAAATTAAACGTTTAATATTTTTTACATATTAGATATTTTTCCCCAGGATATTTTCCTGCCAATTCCTCCCATGTTTGTATTTTTATTTTTTTAAGAGAAATAAATATTGAATGTGTATCAGCGGGCGGCCCGGTAGTCCAGTGGTTAGCACGTCGGCTTCACAGTGCAGAGGTACCGGGTTCGATTCCAGCTCCGGCCTCCCTGTGTGGAGTTTGCATGTTCTCCCCTGCGTGGGTTTTCTCCAGGTGCTCCGGTTTCCTCCCACATTCCAAAAACATGCATGGCAGGTTGATTGGGCGCTCTAGATTGTCCCTAGGTGTGAGTGTGAGTGCGAATGGTTGTTCGTTTCTGTGTGCCCTGCGATTGGCTGGCAACCGATTCAGGGTGTCCCCCGCCTACTGCCCGAAGACAGCTGGGATAGGCTCCAGCACCCCCCGCGACCCTAGTGAGGATCAAGCGGCTCGGAAGATGAATGAATGAATGTGTATCAGCGTAATTTTTTGGGACCACTCAGTGTGGTGCTTGCAGGCCGCCCCTTGACCATCCCCGATATAGATCTTGATCGCCCGTACTTGCATGCATTTTGGTCATCTATATATATATATATTGCGCGTCGTCCCGCACGCGGTCTGTCCTTCCGTCTGTCCCTTTTCAAAACGTACCTACTTCACCGCGTCGCTGCGCGCCGCCACTGCGCGCCGCCACTGCGCGCCGCCACTGCGCGCCGCTCAGGCAGTGGCTCACTACGATCGCGCGGGCATCTTAGCGAAAAAATGTTGTCTACCCACAAGCATTGCAATAAAATTGTTAGTTATTTAGTAGAGCTAAACATCTCTTTATTTTCGCGATAAGCAATGAAGATGAACAAAAAGTTGAACCAAGCAACAACACTTTTGTGGGCCAAAGGCCCACCTTACCAGCCTTCCGCAGGAACTAGCTGATGAGCCGCCCGGAGGGCGGCGAACCACCACCTTACCAGCCTTCCGCAGGAACTAGCTGATGAGCCACCCTCCGGGCGGCGAACCAGCTAGTGTTATTTAAAACAATTCTTAAAGAAATGCGACACAATGCACGCGAGTACATGGCACACAAAGTGTCAGTGACAATTCAATGTGCACAGCAGGGAGAAAAGATTATTGATCAATTTATGGAGATACAACTATAAATATTTCATATTCAATATTGTGAGAACTTGTAGATTTCAAGTGAGAACTTGTTGATTTCATCTCATTTATTTATGACATTTGTTCTTGTGGCCCGGTTTGTCTGACGCAGACATATGGTGGCTCCGGGCCATCGTTTTAAGGTCGGACCCCTTTTCAGATGAAAACATAAACAGTGATATTGGATGTTGGTAACTTGAAATGTAAATACGGCAATCCCTCGTTTATCGGGGTTAGTGGGGACCAAAACCACCCGTGATAAACGAAAATCTGCAAAGTAGCGATCAATTAACATATACAGGTAAGTCCGCGAACAGTCTGTGAGAACCTGCAAAACAACAGCGAGTCACATAGAGCAACATATACAGTACTACAGTACATTTGAACAAATCTGCGATGCACCAAATCCGCGCTAACGAACCGCAAAATAGCGAGGGATCACTGAAGTGCTAAAATATCTCATATCTTCAGAATGCACATGATACGCCCCGGACTGGTCACAGTTCATCCAACAATTCATACTTGTGTGTGCAATTGTGCACCATTGGACAAATTTGTCTTTAATCGATGTGGCATGTGTGTTTTTCGGCACATGAGGGCCTAAAGTTAACCAAGATTTCACTGTTCCCCTTCAGCTACAAATTCATTACATTAAAAAACGTTTTTTTTTAAAGATTATAAAATCAAACTTGTGTAACATAATATAGTATATGCCAACAGGAAGAAATTACAATCAAGTGGCAGTCCGGAGTGATCAAGATGAGCGGGCACCGTTCGATGTTTGCCACATTAAATGTAAACAGAGGGCAGCCTTTTTGGATAAACACATTGTGCTGTCACCCTACCTGCCAAGTATTCGATGACTGCTGCCATGTAGACGGGTGCTCCCATGCCGATGCGATATTTATGTGTGCCGGTGCGCAGATACCTCATCATTCGGCCAACAGGGAAGATGACCCCTGCCCGAGATGAGCGGGACAGCTTGGTGACCTTCTTTTTCCCCCCTCTGGCAGACATCTCCTTCTGCAGCACCAAACAGGGTAAGAGACAAGAGT
This sequence comes from Hippocampus zosterae, assembly GCF_025434085.1. NCBI lineage: Eukaryota > Metazoa > Chordata > Actinopteri > Syngnathiformes > Syngnathidae > Hippocampus > Hippocampus zosterae. Next base: position 22,794,265 of record NC_067461.1, on the reverse strand, counting down.
CCAAGAATATCAAAAGGACACACACTGTACCTTTCCAAAGATATCAAAGGATGGTTTCAAGTGAGACAGTCATGCAGGGCATTGTAACAGTTTATTATTGTGGGCGTAGAACTGCACTCCATACTCAAGAGTGGTGTTTGTAATATTTTAGTTATTTGATTATATGAGTAGGCAAAATACCAACAATATGTACAGTAATATTACTCGGTTATTTAATAACAAGTAAAAGGTTGATTTTGCACACATGACTCACGTTTGTTAAAACTGAAAGGCATTTCAACTTTCAAACCATAAACCAGAAGTGTCTTCTTCTTTTTTTTTTTTTTTTACACCCCCGCAGGCTATATTGGAATTACGGCTACCTTCAAATGGCCATTCTGACTAAAAAAATATAGTAAATGTTTAATTATCTTATCATATTAATACATGGGCGGCCCGGTGGGCCAGTGGTAAGCGCGTCGACCTCACAGTGCTGAGTCACCGGGTTCAATTCCAGCTCCGGCCTCCTTGTGTTAAGTTTGCATGTTGTCCCTGGGGCACAACATGTAAAGAACACTTCCTCCCACATTACAAAAACATGCATGGCAGGCTGATTGACCACTCCAATTTTGCCCCTTAGTGAGCGTGGATGGTTGTTCGTCTCTGTGCCCTGCGATTGGCTGGCAACCGGTTCAAGGTGTCCCCCGCCTACTGCCCGAAGACGGCTGGGATAAGCTCCAGCTCCCGCCCCCCTCGACCCATGTGAGGATAAGCGGATCGATAAATCGATGGATGGATATTATTACATATTCACAGCAAATTGATGGATGACTACTTTTGAAATCAGAAGTCAAGGATCATGTTTTTTTCATGTGAATAAAAAATAACCATTTGAAAGTAAAGAACAGAGCGAAACACGGTGGCAGCGCGTGTGTAGAAATTGGCGACGTGAAGAGGGGGCTGGACGAAACGCTAGCTGGTTAGCACGGAAGCTAACCGCGGACGTTAGCACGGAAGCTAACTGCGAAAAGTCGCTACGCAGCTGGAACCCACGACCAGAGACCAACCAACCAAACGCCAGCGAGCGTGAGGGAGCCGGTAAACCCACTTGCGACGTTAGAAACACCCAGCAGCAAGCCTACTGGACACGTCACAAACTAGAATACAACCGGCTAGCAACGAGACCCAACAAAATGCCACCCAAACAGAAGCAAGACACAAAGCAGGAAGAGGATTCCCTGACCCTCACTCAAGTAAATGAATTACTCCAGCAACAAAAAGAACTTTTCACGGCGCTCTTGCAACAACAACAGGAAAATTTCAAAGGATTTGTCAAGATGATAATAGACTCAACAAACTCACGACTTGACACTTTTACCAGGGAAGTCCAAGAAATAAAAACCAGCATCAACTTTACCCAAAAAGAGGTAGACGACATTAAAAAAAATCTAATCTGTCAAACTGGCCATTCCAAAGACATGCAAACGGAATTCTACAAAGTATGTGACGGGATGCTTGTATTAACGGACAAGGTGGACTACTTGGAAGGACAGTCAAGAAGAAACAACTTAGTAATTGATGGAATTGAGGAAAAACCGGGAGAAACGTGGACTGAAACAGAGGAAAAAGTTCAAAAAATCCTTAAGGAGAAACTGCTGATACAGGGGCAAATTGAGGTGGAGAGAGCTCACCGCACAGGAAGACAAGACCCTGGAAGACCTCGACCAAGGCCAGTTGTGGTGAAATTTCTAAGATACAAGGACAGATCAAGGATCCTACAAAATGCAAAATATTTAAAAGGCTCCAACATCTACATTAACGAAGACTTTACAGATGCCGTACGACAAAAAAGAAAAGAGCTCCTCCCAAAATTAAAAGCTGCACGTGACAGAGGGTAAACTGCCTACTTAAGACATAACAAACTTATTGTCCACCCCCGCACCAGTACTCCAACACAACAGGCTCGAGTTCAACACCATCAAGCAGCATACTGAGAATTTTTCACCACCCGACAATAAAAACTCTGACCCTACTGAAGCAGGAAATTCACATACCAAAAAACATGGACTTCGAATCCTTTGATGACCCTTCCAACCCTTTGATGACCTCCAACCCTACTGACCACAAGACGTTTGACCCTGAGAACAACTTGGACCCGGACAATAACTTTTTCAAGACCGACCGACCGCGAGGCAGCCAGCGACGACCGACCGTGAGGGAGCCAGTGATGACCACGAGGAAGCCAGCGACGACTGCAGGAAAGCCAGCGACCGTGAGGAAGCCTGGAGACAACCAGCCTGCGACCACCGTGAGAGAGCCAACGACGACCGCAAGGGAGCGAGAGACGACCGAGAGGAAACCAGCGACGACTGCAGGGGAGCCAGTGACCGCGAGGGAGCCGGGAGACGGCGAGCCTGAGGCAGCCGGGAGACAACCAGCCAGCGCGCGTGAGAGAGCCGGGAGGCAGCCAGCCGGCGAGCGTGAGGGAGTCGGCGACGACCGCAAGGGAGCCAGTGACCACGAGGGACCCAGTGATGACGGTGAGAGAGCGAGCGACGACAGCGAGGGAACCAACGACGGCCGTGAGGGAGCCATCGACGACCGTGTGGGAGCGGGAAATTCACATCCCAAAAACATGAACTTCCAACCCTTTGAAGATATTGACTATAAGCCATTCGATCCCGAGAACAATTTGGACCCACACAATAACTTCTTCAACAACAAACAAAGGGTAACAAACTCTGACTATTACCTGGATGAACAATTCAACACTAATATAAAATTCGAAAATGCACTTTCGGTAATACACTTAAACAGTAGAAGTCTCTATAAAAACTTCACAAAAATTAAAGAATACCTGACTAAATTCAATAAATTTAAAATAATTGCCATATCAGAAACTTGGCTTGATGAAGATAAAAGAACTGAAATGGAAATAGAAGGTTATGAAATGTTTGCAACTAATAGAGAAAACAAAAAAGGAGGGGGGGTTGCAATATATGTAGACAAAGCACTTAAATGCAGTAAAATCGAGAGATTGACAAACACAATAGAAAACCTAATGGAATGTCTATACACAATAAAAAGGCATCAAATATCATCATAAGTTGCATCTATAGGACACCAGGAACATGTATTGACACATTCAATAAAAAACTAACAGATATGCTCAGTTCCTGCAACGATAAGAAAACACGAATAATATGTGGTGACTTTAACATTGACTTATTAAACCCAAATAGACACAAAAAAACAACTGACTTCATAAATATTATGTACAGCAACAGCTTTTTCCCAGTAATCCTGAAACCTAGCAGAATAACAGTTGACACGGCCACATTAATAGATAACATATTTATAAATAAGATTGATCATAAAATGGAAAGTGGACTTCTCATTAATGACATAAGTGACCACCTGCCTGTTTTTGCAGTTTTTCATAATTATTTCGATAGAAAAGCTAAATCAACAACTTGTATAACAGAAATAAGACTAAGAACCCAACGTTCCATCGATGCCTTTAAGCAAGACCTAGAAAAACAAAACTGGACCGAGGTCTACTCAAACGAAGACCCAAATACAGCGTTTGAAGTATTTCAGTCTACCATAATCTTCTTATATGATAAACATTTTCCATTAACTAAAGTTTCCAAAAAGTATAAAGACCCAAGTAAGCCATGGATAACGAAAGGCATAGAAAACGCATGTAAAAAGAAAAACAATTTATATAAATTGTTTTTACAATTCAGAACTGAAGAAGCAGAAAAAAAATATAAGACCTATAAAAATAAATTAGTAAATATTATAAGAACCAGTAAAAGAGATCATTATCATGCACTATTAGAGCAGAATAAAGGTAACACACAAGAAATATGGAAAATACTTAACCAAGTAATCAGAAATAGTCCTAAAAAAATGGATTATCCAGAGTATTTTATCAAAGGCAAAAATACTATTTTGGAAAAAACTTCAGAAATAGCAACTGAATTTAATGAGTATTTTGTCAACATCGGCAGTAACCTAGCAAAACAAATTCCTGATCCAACAGACCTGTTTGAAGTGGATAGATACGTAGAAAAAAACTCCTCCACGATGTTCCTTACTGCAGTAAAACAAGAAGAAGTATCAAATATTATAAAAACTTTTAAAAATAAAAAGTCAACTGATTGCTTTAATATTGATATGACAATAATCAAGCAGATTATAGAATATGTAGTGCGACCTTTCACACACATATGCAACCTGTCATTCAAAGCTGGTATCTTTCCATCAAAAATGAAAATTGCTAAAGTTATTCCAATCTATAAAAGTGGAGAAAAACATCTGTTTACAAATTATAGACCAATATCACTACTACCACAATTTTCAAAAATATTAGAAAAACTATTTTCTCGCAGACTTGATAGTTTTATACAAAAGCATGCGCTGTTAAGTGAGAATCAATATGGCTTCAGGGAAAAACGGACCACCTCAATGGCAGTTATGGAGTTTGTGGAAGCAATAGCCACTAATATAGACAACAAAGAATTTACTGTTGGGGTTTTCCTAGATCTAAAAAAAGCTTTTGACACAATAGATCACAGTATATTATTGAAAAAACTAGAAAGATATGGCATTAGAGGTGTAGCTTATAAATGGATAAAAAGTTATTTAAAAAACAGATATCAGTACGTGCAACTCAACAATAAAAAAACGAATCAACTGAAAATCACTCACGGAGTACCTCAGGGGTCAGTGCTTGGTCCAAAACTATTCATCTTATATATAAATGATATCTGCAAGGTCTCAAAACTATTTAAATGTGTCCTATTTGCTGATGATACAACTTTCTACTGTTCTGGAATAAATCTGAAACAGCTCCTGACAACCGTAGAAAACGAATTAAACAAATTAAAAAACTGGTTCGACAGAAATAAATTGTCACTTAACCTGAAAAAATCGAAGTCAATTGTTTTTGGCACAAGACCAATCAAACACCAAGCTAAAATTATGGTAAACTCAATTGAAATAGAAAGAGCGTATGAAACCAAGTTTCTCGGATTAGTAATAGACTCAAAACTATGTTGGAAACCACATATCGATAACGTAAAAAGAAAAATAGCCAAGACCGTAGGGATCCTCTACAAAACCAAGGAAGTGCTAAATAAGAGATCCTTGTACACATTATACACTTCATTATTATTACCATACATGACCTACTGTGTGGAAATATGGGGAAATGCCTGCAAAACAAACACACTCCCTATTCTCAAACTGCAAAAAAAAGCAATTCGAATTATTAATAGATCAAAATATACGGAACCCACAAATCCACTATTTATTAAATTAAATACGATGAAATTTTATGACCTGGTTGACTTTAAAATCGCCCAATTAATGTACAAAGCACACAATAACCTGCTCTGCCAAAACATTCAGAAGTTTTTTGAAATTCGAGAAAGCAACTATGAATTAAGAGGTACCAACTTTTTCAAAAAACTCAAAACAAGAACAAACATCAAGCAAAGAAGTGTATCTAGCAAAGGTGTTAATCTGTGGAATAATCTCAAAACGGACCTGAAAATGAGTAAATCGCTTGCCGAGTTCAAAAACTAATTAAAAAAATAGTACAAACAACCTACATCAATCAGAGTTAAAATGATAAATTCTAAACATTAAATATAATGATAAATCAGAACTAAGTTGATAAATAGAGAAAGGTATTGCAATATCCATTATGAATACAAGAGAAAATTGACACAAGAGTGCCAGGGTGAGGATGTATATAATCCCGATACAAACCAAAAGTTGTGAAAATATCACGGTTAAGGGTAAAGTATGGGCCTTAATGGAGACTTCTCATTACTTTTTCTTTTCTGATTGATTAAAAAATGATTTAGTAGATATAAACACATAACGGGGTAGGACTAGATAAGTTTTTTTACTTCATCCTACTCCCTTGAACATAATAACTGTGTTGAATGAAGACTGATTTCTTTCTTTTACTTTTTTATCTACCTTATTTTCTGTCAAATTATTACTGTATATGTTTTATGTTCAATAAACAAACCAAAACCAAAAACCAAACCAAATCCTTGCAAAATCTCAACGTTTTGATTAAACAGAAATGGCCATTCTGTTCCTGGGACAGTACGATGCGGACGGACACCCATTTTGTGGATGGAGGACAAGAAGTTGTTGTTTTTTTTTAAAGGATGGACTACTCAAGGACATAAGTACGTTTTTCTCTGTTCCTATAATCGTTCCTAACCGGGTCTTGTACCTACGGATAACCATTTCTGACAGAAACACGCCCAGCCTGTCTTGCGTGGTTAATCCGCCAATACACTACTTCTGACCGAAAGTGACGCGCCGCTTTGTCTTCATGCGTGTTGACCGTTTTTGTATAACGGGAGGGAGTGACTTCACTTTGTTTCAAGTAGACAAAGAAGAGAAGCACTCGTTCTCCATCCAAAGAAAGCTTACACATTGCCAATCAGTCTGGTGACCGATGGTGGTTGTGTTGACAGTTGAACGGTCTGCGGCTGGATGGATGTAAGGCTTGAGGAGCCGACGATGAGAAGAAAGGAGCGTTAGCGCGGAGCGCCAATGCGGATTTGGAACTGGGAGTCGCAGCTTGGAGTTTGAAGCTGATTACGTGGGACAGGAGAAGTGAACTAATCTCTTTTCGTCAATAGACGCTCCGGCTCCGTGTCTGCTTTCAAAACTTAGCTTATAGCAGACGTGTGCACATTTTCAGCATGACGTCTCTGACCCACTGGTGAAAGGACACTTTGATCCTCTCCTCTTTCATCTATAACTTCTTCAGACAACAAAGTGTATGCAGAAAAGTGGTGAAGATTGCACGACTGTCTGTGTCCTATGTCTTGTGTTGTGTTGTTTTTGTTATTTTGACTTCAAAATGGCGCCGCGAGAGTGGCTGCCTTTCCAGCAGCTCCTATATTTTGTTGTTCTACTTCTTCCTTTCATAACTTTGCTGCTGTAAATTGGGAATTTCTCCATTGCAAAACTAATAAAGGTTTTCGTATCTTGGTTGAGACTTCAACAGTTGTAAACGGTTCAATCCAGCCGGCTGGGTTTTTTTTACTTTTTAATTTTATTTGGTTGCGTCCGCTTTTTTATGTGCATGCATGTGACGTACTGTACACCGACGCAAGGTGGCCAAAAGTTCATTTCAACCTACTTGGGCAAAACGGGTTAAAACAAAAATTGCCTTGGAACACTGATCACCCAACTGTGTGTACTGCTTTGGGAACGTGCTGGCAGAGCTTCAGGAAGGCGTGCGTGGACTTAAATACAACACCCCAAAGGAAACGTGAAACGTAAGGACGGCAGTGCTTTAAAAGGACAAAGACTAATAGGGACAGAAGACGACTATTTTATTTATAAGGAGAGAGAGACGATGATGGAAGGGTGTCTGGGTCGCAGACACACGATGGACCTGCAAAATAGGGTAAAGTGCCCATCTCTGTTATTAGACGTGACAATTTTAAATTTTGGTAAAAAAAATTTGAAATAATTATGGAAGTTTCTCCACATGATTTAATTTTGCGGTCCACATAAATTGGTGCGGACCTCCAGTTTGACACCGGTGCCATAGAAAAACTCTTGTATCATATATCTTGATCAATTAGTTAACCAATCATTCAAGTTTTAATCTATTCTGTGCTTCCTACTTTACAGAGACAGTTTGGGTCAGACTTACAGGAGGAAAAGTTGAGGGATCCACACAGTACCCTTTTGTGGCCCGTCAGGCACAGAACAAAAATGTAAAAAAAAAAAAAGTTAAAAACAAACAAACTGGTAAGCATTGTACACTGTCTATCTGCCAACTGAGAAGGAAGTGGAGGCTTCAACATGTTTTGCTTTTTCATAACCTGATAATGGAATGGCCAGGTGTCCCAATTCGTTTGTCCATTTACGTCACGTTCACCCTGAGTAGGAAGCAATAATATTGGGTCTAGTTTTTTATGTGTTTTTAGGAATCATTTCATAACGTTTGTATGTATAAAAGGTTGTTGGCCCTCGTTATTGCATCATTTTGGAACACGGCGACGTATGTCGACGCTATTTGGTTATCGTGCATCATGTTCGTGTTCGCACTAACTCGCACGGGTTCTCCGGGGCTGAAAGGCTGGCATTTTAGTGGAGGGATACAGGCACAGTTCACTCAGCCAATGGAAAAGACGGTGCTAAGCACAACTCAACATAGCTACGCAGACGCTCGATTTAAGCATTTCAGCCATTTACTTTGTACAAAAGCTATCCCCAGCAGTAATGGCTTGAGCGACTCGTGCAACACTGACAAACACGAAGCAATCAACGTAATGCAGTGCCAATATATGTCTATACCTATACATTTATATGTACATACATGAAGAAATAGCGAGTTGCCTGTGTCATATTACTCCGCACAGCTCGCGAGCTTCGACTGTTAGTTATTCTGATACATTTTCCCTCAATAACACACTTCAACAAGGCCATTCCCGCCCACTTATTTTCTCATGTACAGCTCCGGTGCTTACGACAACCTCATCAGGCAACGGAGACTAGGAATAGAACCTGTCCTGCCTGCCAAACATGAGGCGCCGATGCGTGAAAATTAGACAAATGGTCCAAGTTTCCTACCTGTTTTTCTGTCCTCCTGTCACTCGACACACACGCGCCCTCGTTGCTCCTGAAGAGAACACAGCAGATGAACCAACACACCCCCAGCCAAAGAAAGCCAAAGTCTTAATTTGAATTCACTGCTCGTGTGTACTACCTAAGGTTAATTACCCTCAAGCCCCTCTTAAAAAATAAAGCAAGAAGGGCACGCGCAAGCTGTATGGAGGCTGTCTCTGTGCTACTGATGCTGAAAAGGGGAAAAATTCAATACCGGAGAAAAGTCGATGAAAATAACACCCCCCCCCCTCCCCCCGGAGCGACAGTCCAAAAGAAACGTTTGATCAATGGCGATGTGATTTGAACGTGTTAAATCAGGCAGATTGGAAACAAAACAAAAATAATGTCACCTTTTGATCTGTGGAGCAGCTATAAAATGATAACGAAGGTACAGCAATTTCGCACAACACGTAATTTGAGACTCATTGTAAAATTTGACAACAATGTTTGAACTAATGTAAGCAGCATCGTTTTTCTAATCACGTACCTTTATATCCAAAATAGAATGCCAAAACGGACCTAAAATTTGAGAGGAAAATGTCTCTGCAAGCCTCTTGTAATTCCATTCAGGTTGTTGTTACGCTATGTTTTTCAAGTTATTAAAATTTTTTACACGTTAAAATAAACAGGCAACGATCATTTATCGAGGTGTCAAGCAACATGGATAATTCATACAATTAAATTGGCTTGAGTCAAAGTGAGAGTCTACAGTTAGCAGCAGCAATCAGATATTTAGTATGTGTGGTGTATTAACCATCATAGATTTTTATGTTGTTTGGACGCATTGACTTCCCGTACTTTGTATTGCCATCTACTGCGCACGTGTGAAATGTTACCTGGGAGGTCTAAGCCCCAATCCCCACGAGGTTAATGGTGCAACTCGACGGTCAAATACATTATAGAAAACGCGTGTGTGTGCCTCGTCATTTCAAGACACAACATCTGGCGACGAGTAAAAGTCGATTTTAGGGTAGGAGGCATTACTCTAAAGTTTAGTGAGGTAAGATGGCTTACTTTTCTCAAAGACCGGACGAGTTTAAACCCGAGAATGAATCGTGATCGGCCTATGGCCTCCGAGAGTCGTCACCTTACCGTGGTGGAGGGGTTTGTGTGTCCCAATGATCCTAGAAGCTAAGTTGTCTGGGGCTTTATGCCCCTGGCAGGGTCACCCATGGCAAACAGGTTCTAGGTGAGGGGCCAGACAAAGCACGGCTCAAAGACCCCTATGATGAATGAAATAAATGGATCTAGGTTTCCCTTGCCCGGACGCGGGTCACCGGGGCCCCCCTCTGGAGCCAGGCCTGGAGGTGGGGCTCGTTGGCAAGTGCCTGGTGGCCGGGCCTACACCCATGGGGCCCGGTTGGGCACAGCCCGAAGAGGCAACGTGGGTCCCCCTTCCCATGGGCTCACCACCCATGAGAGGGGCCAAAGGGGTCGGGTGCTATGTGAGCTGGGCGGCAGCCAAAGGCGGGGACCCTGGCGGTCCGATCCTCGGCTGCAGAAGCTAGCTCTTGGGACATGGAATGTCACCTCTCTGGCAGGGAAAGAGCCCGAGCTGGTGTGTGAGGCAGAGAATTTCCGACTGGATATAGTCGGACTTGCCTCCACACACAGCCTGGGTTCTGGTACCAGTTCTCTCGAGAGGGGTTGGACTCTCTTCCACTCTGGAGTTGCTCACGGTGAGAGGCGCAGAGCAGGTGTGGGCATACTCATTGCCCCCCGGCTCAGTGCCTGTACATTGGGGTTCACACCGGTAGACGAGAGGGTTGCCTCCCTCCGCCTTCGGGTGGGTGGACGGGTCCTGACTGTTGTTTGTGCATATGCACCAAACAGCAGCTCAGCATACCCACCCTTTTTGAAGTCCTTGGAGGGTGTGCTGGAGAGTACTCCTGCTGGGGACTCCATTGTTCTGCTGGGGGACTTCAATACTCACGTGGGCAATGACAGTGAGACCTGGAGGGGCGTGATTGGGAGGAACGGCCCCCCCGACCTGAACCCAAGTGGTGTTTTGTTATTGGACTTCTGTGCTCGTCACGGATTGTCCATAACGAAGACCTTGTTCAAACATAAGGTTGTCCATATGTGCACTTGGCACCAGGACACTCTAGGTCGCAGTTCGATGATCGACTTTGTTGTTGTATCATCGGATTTGCGGCCGCATGTTCTGGACACTCGGGTGAAGAGAGGGGCGGAGCTGTCAACTGATCACCACCTGGTGGTGAGTAGGCTCCGATGGTGGGGGAAGATGCCGGTCCGTCCTGGCAGACCCAAACGTATAGTGAGGGTTTGTTGGGAGCGTCTGGCGGAATCTCCTGTCAGAAGGAGTTTCAACTCCCACCTCCGACAGAGCTTTTCCCATGTTCCGGGGGAGGCGGGGGACATTGAGCCCGAGTGGACCATGTTCCGTGCCTCTATTGTTGAGGCGGCCAATCTGAGTTGTGGCCGTAAGGTGGTTGGTGCCTGTCGTGGCGGCAATCCCCGTACTCGCTGGTGGACACCAGCAGTAAGGGATGTCGTCAAGCTGAAGAAGGAGTCCTATCGAGCCTTTATGGCCTGTGGGACCCCAGAGGCAGCTGACGGGTATCGACTGGCCAAGCGGACCACCGCTTCGGTGGTCGCCGAGGCAAAAACCCGAGCGTGGGAAGAGTTCGGTGAGGCCATGGACGGCTTCTGGACGGCTTCGAGGAAATTCTGGTCCACCATCCGACGTCTCAGGAGGGGGAAGCAGTGCACCACTAACACTGTGTACAGTGGGGATGGGGCGCTGCTGACTTCGACTCGGGACATTGTGAACTGGTGGGCAGAGTACTTCGAAGACCTCCTCAACTCCACCAACACGCCTTCCTTGGAGGAAGCAGAGCCTGGGGACTCTGAGGTGAATTCCGCCCGGAATTCCTCAAGGCTCTGGATGTTGTGGGGCTGTCCTGGTTGACACGCCTCTGCAACATCGCGTGGTCAACAGGGAGAGTGCCTCTGGATTGGCAGACCGGGGTGGTAGTCCCTCTTTTTAAAAAGGGGGACCGGAGGGTGTGTTCCAACTACAGAGGGATCACACTCCTCAGCCTCCCTGGTAAGGTCTATTCAGGGGTGCTGGAGAGAAGGGTCCGTCAGGAAGTCGAGCCTCAGATTGAGGAGGAGCAGTGTGGTTTTCGTCCCGGCCGTGGAACAGTGGACCAGCTCTACACCCTTAGCACGGTTCTCGAGGGTATGTGGGAATTCGCCCAACCAGTCTACATGTGTTTTGTAGACTTGGAGAAGGCGTTTGACCGTGTCCCTCGGGGAGTTCTGTGGGGGGTGCTTCGTGGGTATGGGCTACCGAACCCCCTGATACGGGCTGTTCGGTCACTATACCACCGATGTCAGAGTTTGGTTCGCATTGCCGGCAGTAAGTCGGAATCGTTTCTAGTGGGGGTAGGACTCCGCCAAGGCTGCCCTTTGTCGCCGATTCTGTTCATAACCTTTATGGTCAGAATTTCTAGGCGCAGCCGAAGCGTTGAGGGGGTCCGTTTTGGGGGCCGCAGTATTGCATCCCTGCTTTTTGCAGATGATGTGGTGCTGTTGGCTCCTTCAAACGGGGCTCTCCAACTCTCACTGGAGCGTTTCGCAGCCGAGTGTGAAGCGGTTGGGATGAAAATCAGCACCTCCAAATCTGAAACCATGGTCCTCAGTCGGAAAAGGGTGGAGTGCCCCCTCCGGGTCGGGGAGGAGATCTTGCCCCAAGTGGAGGAGTTCAAGTATCTTGGGGTCTTGTTCACGAGTGGGGGTAGGAGGGAGCGGGAGATCGACAGGCGGATCGGTGCAGCGTCTGCTGTGATGCGGACGTTGTATCGGTCTGTCGTGGTGAAGAAGGAGCTGAGCCAAAGGGCGAAGCTCTCAATTTACCGGTCGATCTACGTCCCAACCCTCATCTATGGTCATGAGCTATGGGTCGTGACCGAAAGAACGAGATCCCGGATACAAGCGGCTGAAATGAGTTTTCTCCGCAGGCTCTCCCTTAGAGATAAGGTGAGAAGCTCAGTCATCCGGGAGGGGCTCAGAGTCGAGCCGCTTCTCCTCCACATCGAGAGGAGCCAGATGAGGTGGCTTGGGCATCTGATTCGGATGCCTCCCTGGTGAGGTGTTCCGGTCATGTCCCACCGGGAGGAGACCCCGAGGAAGACCCAGGACACGCTGGAGAGACTATGTCACCCAGCTTGCCTGGGAACGACTCGGGATCCCCCGGGGAGAGCTGGAAGAAGTAGCTAGGGAGAAGGAAGTCTGGGCTTCCCTGCTAAAGCTGTTGCCCCCGCGACCCGGCCCCGGATAAGCGGTAGATGATGGATGGATGGATGGATGGAACGCATGGAACTGCTGTTCTAGGCGCATGATGTCAGCGACGTTTTGCCGTTTTACTGAGCTCTTTGGGCGCATCAGCGTATGGACTTCTCCGTAATTTAGTGCAACCTGCCAAGCCCAGAGACAAGACTTTTGCGGATATTGTATCTATATTGAGGAATTATTATGAGCCCAAGCCGTTGATGATATCGGAGCGTTTCAGATACCGAAAATGTGTGCAGAAGAACAGCCAGACGGTTACAGAATATGCCGCTGAGCTACGTCAACTAGTTACAAGGTGTGATTTCGGGGACACACTGGACGAGGCTCTCCGTGATGGCTTCGTCAGCGGTGTTGCTTCGGAGGCTTTGCAACGCAAGTTACTCTCAGAGGATGGCCTGTCGTTTTGTTAGAGCCGTGGAGCTTGCTGTCAACATGGAGACTGCCCACCGGGATGCATAGCAGATGAGGAAAGGTGAAGATGTCGCCACACCTGCACACAAGGTTAAGGAAAACCAAAGGAGAGGACGCTCACCCACACACCAAAATGAATGCTTCCGATGTAAAGGCATGAATCATAGTGCAAGTGACTGCTTCTACAAGACTTCAAAATGCCATCAGTGTGGTAAAGTTGGTCACATTCAGAAAGCATGTCGGGCTCGAGCACCTGTATCTGATGATAAGAGCAAGAAAAGGGGGAAGAAGATGAGCAATGAGAGAAAATTTAGTAAAATGACTGGCTATGTGCAAAACTGATGAAAAGAAAGATGATGATGTTCCCATGTTCCATGTCCATGTGTATTGTGCTAACGGCGGCCGTAGACCATATAGGGCAGTGGTCCTCAACTAGAAATGCTGTCGGTCCACTTTTTTTTTTTTAAGACCAAGGTCCGGTCCCATGCACAGTGGTCATGGGGAGCAGGGCTATATGCCCATTTAGTATGGTCAAGCCAAGCTTATACAAATCAACACTCCTCACAACCAACCAATAATGGGGTGCATGAAAATAACAATTATTCACTTTGCCAGTTGTTTTGAAACACTTCTGATACTCAATTTGAATGAATATCAAGTTTTATAAAGGATCGTCGGAGATAGGCACTCAGAAATAACGACAAGACACTTCTGGCTACCAACAATAGGCACTTTATTGGTCCCACACAGAAATGATAACACAGTTCAAACAAGTTGTATGAAGCTAAAGAACTCTTACCGTATGCCATTAGGGTGGAGAGCCAACACCCTCAGCAGAGTGAGCTTCAATACGAGCTGGCCGTTCGTACGTTAACCCACAGCGGACTCTGCTGAGGAGCATCGCTCCCCTCCTTTTATCCTCTAAAGTGTGTGCATCGGGAGGGGTGAGTGGCCATTCTCATCCCTCCCTACGCCACACTGTTTGTTGTGTAATCAAGTGGCATTGATCACAATCAAGTTTTGACAATTCAAGCAAAGCAGACTATGAAGTCGTCAAAGCAGGCTCAATAGTTTATCTCTGAAGTCGTCAAGGCAGGCTCCAGAGTCCATCTCTGAAATTGCTTAGGCAAGCAAGTCACCAAGTCATGCAATCATCTCAAAGCAGTTTTTCACTGAGAAGATATACCGTATTTTCACGACTATTCGACGCATCGTACTAATGGCCGCAGTCTCATTAATGCGTGACATTTCTGTATTTTACACATACACAGGACGCATCGTACGAATAGCCGCAGTTTTACAGTGGTAAAACATACGCCAGCTTAAACATACGGCATGCATGCGCGCACTCAAACACGTTAGCTTGAAGCATACGGTAGCATGCCAAGACATACAGATAAGATAAAAACACGTTTTTAAAAAGGCAACGAAAGCAGAACTGAGTTCGGGTGTATTTTATTTAGCCATCGTACAATGTTCTCACGTTTTCGATCAATCATCACCCAGAAATCCATCAAAGTCCTCATCCTCTGTATCAGAAGCAGAGGACTGCACATCTCAGTTGTCATTGAATGCATCACATGCTAGTGTGAGTTGCTACGCATTGCCGAGCGGAAAGAAGGAGTAGCAACAGCAAAGTCAACATTTCTCTCGTGTGAAGCTTTCCCACATTTGAAAGTAAAGAACAGAGCGAAAAATGGTGGCAGCGCGTGTGTGTGTAGAAAGAATTGAACAATTGTGCAAGTACCGTAATCCATCAAAAACGCCGCGTTCCCTCTCGTTGTTGCGTATTGTGGCGTAACTCGCCCAGCGCTGCCTCTCACTCTTTGTAAAGTTGTGTTTGCCATCGATCATTGTTCCCATGCTGTTCGCAACTTTACTTTGAACGCCCGGTTGATGCCAATGTCCAGCGGTTGGAGTTCTTTAGTCAAGCCTCCGGGAATAACGGCAAGCTCAGAGTTCATTTGCTTGACTTGATTTTTCACCGCTGCTGTGAGATGGTCACGCATGCCAAAAGCATAACCGGTGGCTTTAAGTTTTAACTGAGCTTCGTAGGCATGTCTCTTTGTCGAATTTATTTTCAGGGGTTCTTAGAAACCAAAACCGGAGTTGTTTTGCAACAATGCACATTGCCACACGCTATACAAGTGTTGGTACTGGCTTGAGGCGTCCACTTACACGCCCACCCTTCACCATTGGCGGACTAGCTTGTCTGTCCTCTCTCTCCCTCTCTCTCTCTCTCCCTCTCCATATATGTATATATACACGCCCACCCTTCCCTGATTGGCCGACTTCTTTCACAGTCACTTCCGCCTTTTCTCTGTATAAACAGCGTGTCGGCTGTCAGTCAGATTTTGGAACTCAGCGCATATAAAGGACGCTCCGCACCATAAGGCGTCCTGTCCATTTTGGAGAAAATTTAAGACTTTTAATGGCGCCTTATAGTCGTGAAAATACGGTACATTGATTAAAGAAAACATCACAAAATATCTTAATATACCACCAGTACACCGCAAATAATGAGAGGTATTGTGTTGAGGCAGAGGAACTCTTTTATTTTGTGAAGTTGTGCCTGCTTAATAGTAACAGTAGTTGTCTTTTTCCCCCTTAATTTAACAAAAGAAAATCAAAATACTAATTTTACCAAAATAAATACTAAAAATTAAAACAAAAATATTATTTTCATTTGTACATTTCCCCTTTTCACATCCCCTCTGAAATCATTGAAAAATATATCAGAAGAGGAGTTAAGAACCATATTAAATACTGACACAAGGGAGCACAGGAATGTGCAGTGCTGTTCTTCCACTAAAGGTGAATGCAATGTCTGAGGCATGCAAATATTATTTGAGGACGCCATTGGGATGTTTATTTAACATGTTGCGGTGTTCTGCTGTTAAACAGCTGCAAAGATCTCCGGGTCACTTTTCGATTGCGGGACGCAATCGAAACGTCCCGCGATTTGTCTTGTCTAATTAATGTCTCTGTGTGGCTCTCCTGTGCTGAAGCTTTGCGCACACTGTGGCGTCGCGCATGCGTCTGTTTCCTGACAGAATCATCCATTTTGAATGCGTGACGCTGATGTATGGGCACACCTTAAGTTCAGAGGAGCCAATCAGCGCATCCTTATCGCCGACATGCCCCCGTCTCCAGTTCGTCAAACATTGTACACACACAGAGTTGCGCTGCTGCGTCCTCTGCAATACATCTGTTCGTGCACGCAAATAATACAACGGATAATTTTAACAAGCGATCGCAGTAATGCGCAGATTATAGTCCAAAAATAGAAAATGTATAACGTAAAAATCACTTTATAATTTCTTATTTTATACAATTTGCAGAGGGTCCGGACAGAGGAGGCCCGGACAGAGGAGGTCGGCGGTCCGGTCGTGGATCGCGGTCCGCCAGTTGAGGAAGAGGGATATAGGGCCATTTTTGAGTAAATGGAAGGAAGGTTCCAATGGAAATTGACACTGGAGCAGGAGTCAGCATTAAGAAGAAGAAGAAGAAAACCTTTATTAGTCTCACAATGGAGAAATTCCAGATTCACAGCAGCAAAGTTATGAAAGGAAGAAGTAGAACAACAAAAAAATAGGAGCTGCTGGAAAGGCAGCCACTCTCGCGGTGCCATTTTGAAGTCAAAAATAACAAAAATAACAACACAACACATAGGACAGAGACAGTCGTGCAATCTTCACCACTTTTCTGCATACACTTTGTTGTCTGAAGCAGTTATAGATGAAAGAGGATCAAAGTGTCCTTTCTCCAGTGGATCAGAGACGTCATGCTGAAAATGTGCACACGTCTGCTACAAGCTAAGTTTTGAAAGCAAACACAAAGCTATAGCATCCATTGACGAAAAGAGATTACTTCACTTCTCCTGTCCCACGTAATCCGCTTCAAACTCCAAGCCGCGACTCCCAGCTCCAAATCCGCATCAGCACTCCGCGCCAACGCTCCTTTCTTCTCATCGTCGGCTCCTCAAGACCTCCATCCATCCAGCCGCAGACCGTTCAACAGCACCGATCTCTCCGCTGAACAAAGCGGGGCTGTGAAAAATGCTGCCCATTACAGGCGCAAGACACAAGCGCCCCGGGACTGTCCAGCAACGACAGTCAAATGGCGCCGACATTCCTCCAGTCAAAAACAGTGCTGGTATACCCATGCTGCCGAGAAGGCGCAACCACCAAGCACAGAGTCTCCTCCTTGATGAATGTCGTGGCCAAAAAATGCTGAAAAAAGGTCCACATCAAGTCCACACGACGTAACAACAAACACAAAGTGACAAAAGAAACACAAGAACAACAAAAAAAGCAAGGCTCAAGAGAGCACTTGCTGACGGCTGCCTACTCGGGCGCCATCTTGACTTGACGTTATCTCTCAAAACGTGTATGAACGATCATTCTCTCGTATACCACTAGAGGGAAGTAGTGTAGCACTAAAAGGCTACAGAGAGACAATCCCTGTAAAAGGACAGTTCATGGCTAAAGTGAAGTATGAAAATCAGACTGTTGACTTGCCACTGATAGTTGTGGGAGTTGAAGGACCGTCACTCTGCGGACGAGAGTGGCTAGATAAAATAAAGTTAAACTGGGAAATGATCAAAACTGTCACAGAAAACAAAATGCATGCATCTTCAAGAACCAAGTCAATCCAAGATGTACTCGCAAAACATGATGATGTTTTCACAGATGAGTTGGGGACATTAAAGGACATCAAGGCAACAATATCCGTCAAGCCTGATGCAGTCCCTAAATTTCACAAAGCCCGTGTTTTGCCCTTTGCCATGAAATAAAAAGTAGAAAAAGAATTGGAGCGACTTGAGAAAGATGGCGTCATCACCCCCGTCAAGTGCAGTGAGTGGGCGGCTCCAGTGGTTCCAGTACCCAAGCGGGATGGTGGGCTTCGCTTGTGTGGTGATTACAAGATAACGGTGAACCAAGCTATTAACACAGAGACGTATCCACTACCACGCATTGAGGAGGTGTTGGCCACACTATGTGGTGGGAAAATATTCTCAAAAATTGATTTGGCTGCAGCTTATCAACAAATTCTTCTCGATGACGACTCAAAGAAGTATACTACGATCAATACACACAAAGGACTGTGTACAATAGACTGTGTTTTGGTGTCAACTCTGCTGTCAGTATTTTCCAAAGGATAATGGAGAATCTAATGAAAGACCTCAATGTGGTTGTCTACCTCGATGACTTGCTTGTGATGGGCCGAGACGAATCCGAGCACCTAATGAACCTGGACAGAGTTCTTCAGCGGCTGAAAGAGAATGGTCTGAGAGTGAAGAGGACAAAGTGTGACTTTGGTAAAACGCAAATAGAGTAGCTGGGGCACGTGCTGGAATAGAAAAGGAGTCTACCCGTCCAAAGATAAGGTCAGGGCCATTCATGATGCTCCAGCACCCACAAACACTAAAGAGGTAGGAGCCTTCTTAGGTCTCGTGAACTACTATGGACGCTTTGTACCATGCCGAAGTACCGTTTTGGCTCCACTTTACAGACTGCTGAAGGAGAAAACAAAGTGGAAATGGAGTAAAGATGAGCAGAGCGCGTTTGACAACTGTAAAGAACTGTTGACAAGTGAAAATATATTAACCCATTACAACCCGCGCCTGCCACTTACACTCGCATGTGATGCTTCTGCTTATGGGATCGGAACTGTCATTCAGCACACGACGCCTGATGGGAAAGAACATCCCATCGCTTTTGCTTCTCGAACGCTCTCTCCGGCGGAAAAGAACTACTCACAAATAGAAAAGGAGGCTTTGAGTCTGGTGTACGGAGTAAAGAAATTCCACCAATACCTTTGGGGGCGGAAGTTCGAATTGTTAACCGACCACAAGCCTCTGATCGGAGATTGCAAGGGACTACCAACGATGGCAGCAGCACGCATACAGAGATGGGCAATCATATTGTCTGCTTATGATTATCACATTACGTACAGGCGATTGGAGGAGCACGGTAATGCAGATGGACTATTCCGTGTCCCCCTGCCTGAGACGATAGACGATGCAACAAAGACAATAACTGCTTCTCTCAACGCACTGATTTGTGAGCACCTGGAGGAGGCGCCATTAAGTGCAAAACAAATATCAAAGGCTACACGCAATGACACTGAGCTCTAACTACTACACAGATACTGTACATCCAGTTAGGGTGGCCAACTGAAATTCCCGAAAATTTCAGGGTATTTCACAGAAAGAAAGATGAACTTGCTGTAGAACAGGGACGTGTTCTGTGCGGAACAAGATTAGTAGTGCCAGAGAAAATGAGAAGAGCAGTGTTAAAAGAGATCCACGACGGACACCCTGGTATCATAAAAATGAAGACAATTGCACGACAATATGTCTGGTGGCCAAATATTGACATGGACGTCGAGAAGGTCTGCAAGCAGTGAGACGTGCCAGCTAGAACAACGCATGCCACGCCATGTTCCACTGCACCCATGGGAGTTTCCTGGAGGGGTATGGAGAAGGTTTCACATTGATTTTGCAGGTCCATTCATGAGTCACAAAATGTCACAGATAACCTCAGCAGCCACCATCACAAGGCTTAAAAGACTGTTTGCAGCACAAGGAGTACCCGAACAAATCGTCACTGACAACGCCACAACCTTCATGTCGGATGAGTTCCAACTCTTCATGAAAAGGAACGGAATCTTGCACACTACTGGAGCACCGAAGCATCCTGCTACAAATGGACTCGCTGAGAGATGCATTTTAACCTTCAAGGCGCGCATGAAGAAGCTTTCAAAAGAGATCCTGAGTGTTGAGGATAAGATTTCACACTTTTTACTGCGTTATCACACAACGCCAAATAGTACAACTGGAGAGTCACCAGCAGACTTGTTCTTAAAGAGACTTGTACGAACACGGCTGGATTTCCTTAAACCGAGCATCTCTGAGACGGTGAGGAGGAGACAGTATCAACAGAAGGAGGAACATGATCGTCAGGCTGCCGAAAGACAGTTTGATGTGGATGACCCCGTTTATCTCCGCAACACAGCAGGAGAACATCCCAAATGGATCCCTGGAGTAGTGACAGGGATTGATTGTGATGTCGTAATTGAAAGATGTTCACTTGTTTATTATTGAAGAAATGTTATGCAGTATGATGGATAAGGAGATGTGAATTTGTTATGTATCTTTAAACTAGGTGGGGGGGGGGGAGGTAATGTGGTGTATTAACCATCATAGATTTGTATGTTGTTTGGACGCATTGACTTCCTGTACTTAGTATTCGACTCAGCATGATTTTACTGCTTGGTGCTTTCTACCGCCTTTATTACCATTTCGTCTTACTGTTTATTGTGTATGTTAAATCGCTCCATGTACAGCACTTTGTATGCAGCAATGGCTGTTTGAAAGTGCTCTATAAATACTGTTGACTTGACTTGACTTGTATTGCCATCTACTGCGCATGTGTGAAATGTTACCTGGGATGTCTAAGCCTCAATCCCCACGAGGTTAATGGTGCAACTCGACGGTCGAATACATTATAGAAAACGCGTGTGTGCGCCTCATCATTTCAAGACACAACAGTATGCATACGAGATGGATTTATAAAGGTGTACATATTGATTGAATGTTATAATATTCGTTTTATTTGTTGCGAAATGTAATACTTGGTAATGCACTCGAACTAGCTAATAATATTTGTACCTGTACTAGGTTTCCAATGACTGGGGAGCTTAGTGAGACATGCCATGATTTGCTGACAACTTAGCAACAGGCTGTGATTCAACGTTGCAAGCTCGTTTGGTGGGCTTTGTCATACTGTATTTGAAATTTGACTTTAGCCAAATGTGAATTTATAGACATCTGTTGTTGATATTTGCATGTACTTTTTTTTAACAACATTTGTAAATAACACGAATTACATTTGGCCAATTTTGTCATCTTGTGATCTGTGAATGCACAATTATTTACCAATAAAGTTTAGTGATGACATGCCACTGAAGTAGGACTTTTTGCACCATGTCAATATTGAAGTCCCAGTTGTCACCATATCTTCTGAACCATGAAACACACGTTTAAACCTCAGTTGTACACATGGCACATGAATGTGTTTGCCTTGCTGGCCTACTAAATGTGGTCATATTTAATGGCTATATATAGTTGAAACGGTAGACCCAGATGTAACATTTTAATATAACATAATAGTCATTATGACCTTTGTAAAATGTTTTTGTGATGTGGCCCAAGCTTTTGTCCCTAAAGTCAAGTCAAAATTGTCATGGGGTGGATTAATCTGATTAATAATAATTTCACAAAAGCGAGATTCGTCACAAAACTGAATTTTGATGATCAGGACAAATAGAACATATTGAAACTGAAATTTATGTCCGTAACTATGAATCCCGAATGACTGCGAGGGGCGGTGCTTGAAGCACTGAATGAGCTCAGTCTCTGCCAAGGTTGTTTTAATTCATGAAAAAATTACAATCGAAAAAACGTTTTCATTCACTAAAAATATGATGTTTTAAAAAATGAAAACTCACTACTTCTGAGTCTTATGTTTATAAACTTCCCCGGACTAACTGCTGTATAATTATAGCTAAAATGTCCTTTGTTTTCATCTTTGTTAATGAAAATAAAATATGAGTTTCAGAGTTACAGGTATTTTTAGGTGCATTTCTTTTTGCCGTATGCCTGTGCAGAGAAGGAAGGTCAAACAGTCATTTGAGAATTGTTCATTTACTTTTCTTACTTACACAATAATTAATAACCACTCCCCTTTTTTTATCTTGGACACGACAAAGTCTCTATGAGAAAAATAAAACGAATACTCAAACTAATAAAACCGAAACTAATACAAAGCATTTCTGAAAGAATGAAAACTAACAAACCTGTTAGAAAAAATGAATACTGAAAAGAGCTGAATCTACAACAACAAAAGTTTTTTTTAAACTACCTTATCTGAAAAAAATGCCAAACTATATAACCATTGGCTTTTCACATGTTTTCTGCAATTACCTTCAGACATATATAATGTATTTTGAAAGAAATATCTTAATTCTCTTGACAGGATCTTCAAGTGATGAGGATCAGATGTGAAGGTGGAAGAAGTAATGATGGAATGATCAGCCTTTGATAACAAAACATAAGAGACAAAAATCAAGAAAAAACAATTCTACAATACAACAGGCTGCCAATGTCTTCAGTACTGCCTCTAATGCACTGGTGTCAAACTCAAGGCCGGGGCCAGATTCGGCCCGCCGCATCATTTTATGTGGTACCCCGAAAGAAAATAATGTGTGTCAACTTACATGGTCCTTGCTAAAAAAAAATGTTCAGAAATGTCAAATTGTGATGTGTAATAAATGACGTTGAGATTTTGAAATAATTTGGTTACCCATAAAAGTAATACAGTAATGCAATAACGCGATGAAACATTTTTCAAAAGCGGCCCGCAACGAAAATGAGTTTGACACCCCTGCTCAAACGAATCACTCCTGGCGGCCTACAAGGCTTGTGGGATTCATCTTGTAAAATAAAATATTTTCCAGGATAAGCTTCCTTGAAATCCAGAGTCATTTTTCTGAACTGTATGTCATCTAGTCCATGAGGTGCTGGAATCCCCATACTAGACATCTGACACCGAAGATCTTTTTTACTTTGAAGGCCGGGTGACCATACTGAGACAGTCAAAAGCCTGCTTGGGTTCCCCTTTGGCTCCAGTAAGGCTATTAATCCTGACCAAAATAAAAAATTCAAAAAATAAGATAAAACAGGAAAACCTTTATTAGTTTTGCAATGGAGAAATTCCCAATTCACAGCAGCAAAGTTATGAAAGGAAGAAGTAGAACAACAGAATATAGGAGCTGCTGGAAAGGCAGCCACTTTCGCGGCACCATTTTGAAGTCAAAATAACAAAAATAACACAACACAACACATAGGACACAGACAGTCGTGCAATCTTCACCACTTTTCTGCATACACTTTGTTGTCTGAAGCAGTTATAGATGAAAGAGGAGAGAATCAAAGTGTCCTTTCACCAGTGGATCAGAGACGTCATGCTGAAAATGTGCACACGTCTGCTACAAGCTAAGTTTTGAAAGCAGACACGAAGCTGTAGCGTCCATTGACGAAAAGAGATATGTATCAAGCCGTTTATTTTCACCTTTTCAACAAGTTCATTTGAATTTTTGCACTGGAAATGGGGGTAAGTGGGCTGTGAGATGCCTGATCCAGCAGACAGAGCTGAAGAGGAAAAAAATGGCTTCAGTGGCTTCCAGCCCAGTTTCCTGTACGGATCTCAACCAAAACCACAATTATATTAATCTGGTTTAATTGAATTCACACTAATTAAATGATTTACCTGTAATCTGACATTTACTAATTTGAAACTTTCAGATTCAGGTAATCAAGTGGTAAAAAAGGTGGGGGTGCGCTGAAAACCTCGAGTGGAATATTTCAAAAATTTTAACTGTGTTAGTGTGTGTGTGTGTGTGTGTGTGCGTGTGTGTGCGTGTGTATGTGTCATAAAAGGGAAAATGAAATAATCCAAAAACTGTTTTTGTGAAAATGAGAAGAAGCAGTTGAACGAAAGAATTTTAAAAAGCCTCGCAAGAGACCAATATTGCTTTCCACGCCATCAAAGGCTGAGTGTGCATCATTGACTCAAAATAGCGGGAGAATGACTTGGCTGTGAAGATATATATATATATATATATATATATATATATATATATATATATATATATATATATATATATATATATATATATATATATATATATATATATATATTTTTTTTTTAGGGTGGAGTCATTTTCAGTTTTTAATAATAATAATAATACATTTTATTTCTAAGTGCCTTTCAAAACACTCAAGGACACCTTAAAATCAAAACAAGAACAATAAAACCACAGATTAAATTATAAATAATAAAAGAAGAGATTAATATAAACTGAGTATGCGTTTTGAGATCTGATTTGAATGTGGGAAGAGAATCAATATTTCGGATGTTGGGCGGGAGTGAGTTCCAGAGTTTGGGGGCAGAGCGGCTGAAAGCTCTGCACCCCATCGTGCAGAGAGAAGCCGAGGGTACACAGAGGTGGAGGGAGGATGAAGACGGTCTTTGAGGATATCCTGGACAAGACAACCCCTCCCAGCAAACGAACAAATTTTTCCGAGCCTTGCTTGTTGTTTTTTGTTCTTTTTTGTTGTTTTTGTCTTTTTGTTTTGTCACATGTTGTTTTTGCTTCATCGTGTGGACCTGATATGGACTGTTTTCAGCGTTTCTTTGGCCACGACATTCGTCAAAGGAGAAGTATCTGTGCTTAGTGGTTGCACGCCTGTACCAGCACAGATTTTGATTGGGAGGAATGTCGGCGCCATTGACTGTTGGTGCTGGACAGACCTGTGGCGCTTGTTTTTTTTGCACCTGTAATGGGCAGCATTTTTCACAACCCCGTTTTGTTCAGTGGAGATGTCGGCGCTGTTGGACAGTCGGCGTTGGTGCGGCTGGATGGATGGCTGCTGAAGTTGAGGATGAGGAGAGAGGAGCGTCGGCGCAGGAATTGAAATGGATTTCAATGGGACAGGAGAAGTGAACCAATCTCTTTTTTTCGTCAATGGATGCTACAACTTCTTGTTGACTTTGAAACTTAGCTTGTAGCCGACGTGTGCACATTTTGAGCATGACATCTCTGATCCACTGGTTAAAGGACACTTTGATTCTCTCCTCTTTCATCTCAAACTGCTTCAAACAACAGAGCGTGTGACGGAAAAGTGGTTAGGACTGCACGACTGTCTGTTATGTGTTGTGTTTATTATTTTACATTATGTTAACTGTTTTGTTAAGCGCTTTGTTACAGCTGCAGCTGTTGTGAAAGCGCTATATAAATCAGCATGTATTGTATTGTAATAGTCCGAAGCCGACGCCGGCTACATCGCTAACACGCTGCCGCTGCGCGGCCGGCGGGAGTACAACCAAAATGAGGCGATGCCCCCGGGCCACTGAAGTGGAAGCCACGACGAGATCCGCGGTGGATGGACCTCTGGGAAGTTGTGTCGCGCAGGTGGGGAGCCCGACCATCGGAAGCGGAGCCCAATAAGCCCCGCCACTGAGCACTGCAACAGCCCCTCCACGGGCAGACGGAGGAGCGACAGGACGATCCACAGTAGCACGGCCCAGAGACAGGCCCCGCCGACCCCCACCACGGGGCGCACAGGGGTGGAGAAGACACGGGGCCCCGTCCGACAGCCGAACAGGCAGGACGCTGCGATAGCGCAACCAGATAAGATAAGATAAGATAAGATATCCTTTATTTGTATAATATTACTATAAAATGTATTCTTATAATGGGGAAATTACAATCAGAATTCAGAAAGGAAATCTCTGGGTAGGGAGAGGGAAAAAAAACCACGCTCGAACTATCCTCTTCCGAGGATAATTTAAGTCCAGGATAAAAAAGGAAACCGAGGACAACCGTGCGACGATCGACGGCCTAAAACCACAATGAATTGTGACAGGAGTGTAGGGGTTTTCTTATGACGAAAGTAAACCGTAAAAACGCAAAACAATTTTTTTTGGGGGGGAATATTTTGCAACAGAACATACAGTTGAACCTCGTTGCAATATATCTCGTGGGACATCACGAAATCTGGACGCTGTATCGGTACTTCATTGTAACCATTTCCAATTAAATGGCCACCAACTACGATGTATAATACAGTACATACAGTACATACACATTAATACCGGTACATTAAAAAACACAAACATGTAATCCAGTCATGTCAATTACATGTATATAGTATGAAGAAAAAATGATTTTATAAGACATGAAACAAACAACTGTAGCATTCCTACTTTCATCTTTGAAAACATTCAATCAGCAAATGAAAAGTGCCTCCTCCAGTTCAGGATATGCCTCACCCTAAAGTCGTTTACGATGATCTCAATCTGTTGGCCTTGAATTCTGCCATGATTTTGTTGCCATTACGGATGATTGTCAAAATCATAGACTTTTCCAATTTGTAGTCTCGACTGAGCTGCATTTTGGAGCTCCCTTTTCCCTTTCAAAAGTGAGAGACAATTTCAATATTCACACACAGCGAGATTTTCTTCCGTTTACCAGACATGTTTTCAGACGATGTGTTCAGGGCTGCGCAGTGCCTCCAGAAGTACAAGGATGTACAAATTGATCAGTAGCATCGCAAAGCAACGGAGGGCAATTCCGCGCTGTACATTTTGTTCAGAAGCAAAGTTGCGGTGGTAGTTAGCTTCGTTGGAATGAAGGCCTTTTGTGGGAAAAATCTTGTTTTTATCATGGAGTTTACATTATAAAGGTATTTGTTGCAGGCAAAAACGGAAAATGTGAACAGTTTAAGTGTGAAAACATTTCAACGGGGTACCTTGAAAAGAAGTTTGACGGTATCAACATGCCTAGCTGGTGTGTGTACGGGTGTACGTTCGGAGTAGAAGGGAGTCCAAATGTTTCTCAACCACAAGAGGAAACAGGCCATTTCAAGACACCTGAAAAGCATGTGGCTGTAAACTAGTTAACACAGACTGAACTGAGGACACCATAAAGGATTGTCCGCGTTTGCAGTGCTCATTTCGTATCTGGTTATCGTGGCCATTTAGTTGAATTTAACCTCTTGAAATGTTGAGTAAGTGAACAGGAGTGAAATTGAATAATAGCAAGAGTGCTAGTTCTAGTGCTAGCTAGTAACTAGTCGCTAACTCATTCAGCTATGAGCTTTAAAGTACACTTGCTACATAAAACTCAAGCTCCCAATAGAGCAGGGGTGTCAAAGTCAAATGGACAGAGGGCCAGATAAAAAATGTTGTTGCAAGCCGAGGGCCGGAATGATCGAATGTTCACTGAAAAATTGAAAAATGACCACATATAGTTTATTGAACCAAAGTTAATTGACTGAAAACCTACCAAATACATTCCAATATGATCAGATAAATAAAGCAACATTTTCTTATGGCTCTGTCAGTAAACTATAATTTTCAACAGGCACAAAAAAACTAATTTAAAAATACCCATAACATAAATGAAAGAAGCCGGTATTATTCAAGGCACCATCAATAGCCCATATTTTCTCTTTCAGCAAAAGTAGGCTAAATTTACTTGCAAGAAAAACAAACGAACAATTTTCAATCATTTACTCGAATAAAATATTTTAAAAACATAATTGGATTTAGTGGCGGCCCGGTAGTCCAGTGGTTAGCACGTCGGCTTCACAGTGCAGAGGTACCGGGTTCGATTCCAGCTCCGGCCTCCCTGTGTGGAGTTTGCATGTTCTCCCCGGGCCAGCGTGGGTTTTCTCCGGGTGCTCCGGTTTCCTCCCACATTCCAAAAACATGCGTGGCAGGCTGATTGGACGCTCTAAATTGTCCCTAGGTGTGAGTGTGAGCGTGGATGGTTGTTCGTCTCTGTGTGCCCTGTGATTGGCTGGCAACCGATTCAGGGTGTCCCCCGCCTACTGCCCGGAGACAGCTGGATAGGCTCCAGCAACCCCCCGCGACCCTAGTGAGGATCAAGCGGTTAGGAAGATGAATGAATGAATAATTGGATTTAAATACAATAAAGTGCAAAAATTGATTCACCAAAAACAACACTTTAAGGAAGCACGTCGGCTTCACAGTGCAGAGGTACCGGGTTCTATTCCAGCTCTGGCCTCCCTGTGTGGAGTTTGCATGTTCTCCCCGGGCCTGCGTGGGTTTTCTCCAGGTTCTCCGGTTTCCTCCCACGTTCCAAAAACATGCATGGCAGGCTGATTGAACACTCTCGCCCTGCGATTGGCTGCCAACCGATTCAGGGTGTCCTCCGCCTACTGCCCGGAGACAGCTGGGATAGGCTCCAGCACCCCCCGCAACCCTAGTGAGGATCAAGCGGTTCGGAAGATAGCATACAGTGAAAGCCAATATTATACTTTAATTTTTAAACTTGAAGTGAGTAAAAACTCTTCCTATGTGATTGCACAGAATTCACTTCTTTGAGGCTGAGCCTGATACTCGGTGGTGTCTCATCTTTTCTACAAGTTCATCAATATTTGGGGTCAGGCTCTGAGCTGAGCAAATCCTCAAAATTGAGTGAAGGTATTCAGCAGACTTATTCGTGATGTTTTGTTCACCTTTATCAAAGAAAGTAGTTGTTCACACAGGTATGTGCTGCCAAACATTTGACAACGTTTGATCAGCCTGGATGCGCAGCTGGGCCACTGTGTGGGGGAGGAAACGGGCAAACTGCGCAGCACCCACTGCCGTATCTTTTTCATGTATAGGATGTAAACCCCAAAACTCCTGTCATGCTTAGGCTGGAGTCCAATACGCGGATGAAAATTGACAACTGGGCAACGTCAGAAACTTCAGCGTTCTCATCCACAGCCAAAGAATATGCGATGACATATTTTCTGTTTTTCACAAGCTGTACTTTAGAATAATGGACAACTGCTCTACTCGCTCAGCACTTGTGTTTCTGCTCATGCTCACGTTTAAAAAGAGTTGCGTTTTTCGGGGCAAACTTCATCACAACTTTTAAGTATACCGTTTTTAATGAAATCCCCCTCCTCCTCCATGTCAATATTCTTGTTTTTTGTGTGTGTTTCGTTTCATAATGTCGTCTCAGATTACACTCTTTCAGTCCCGCCACACTTTCTCCGCACAGAAGACACACAGGTTTTCCAGCGAGGTCCATGAACATGCACTCCGACTCCCACCTTGTTTGAAACCCCTGGTTCTCAGTGTCCACCTTCCGTTTTGCCATTTCTGATGGGTACTAAAGTCACTGCTATGCGAACTACCCCTGCACTAATATTGAAATAAAGCGGACACTGCTTGGCGCTTCACCATTGCATTGTGGGAAATGAAGTATTGGTGTGTGTAAAAGATCTGCGGGCTCCCGGCTGTCCGCTGGCCGGTTCTAATAATAAATCAATATCATCCCAGGTGTCATGATGCTGTTTTCGGTCTGGCAAGCAGGTGGCATAAGCGGACTGAACTGCTAGCTGTCGTTATGGCTCTTTAGGAGTAGCGACACTGGCTCGAGGGGACTAAGGAGCCGTTTACTGTGTACACCGACAAGAAACTCGCATACATTCGATCAGCCAAAAGACTCAAATCACGTCAACCCCGGTGGGTGCTTCTTCTAACACGGTTCAACTTTACTCTCACTTATCGTCCTGGTTCCAAAAACGTCCTGATGCTCACCCGGATTCATGACCCTCCGGAAAGAAGCAACGAGCTGCAGCACATTCTTCCCACCCATCGTATTTGGGGGTTCTACAATGGGAGATCGAACGGAACGGAACGGAAGCCCAGAGTGGAACCCCAGTCCCGGCTGGCTGTGCCACAGGGCAAATTTTTGTGCTGGCACCCCTTCGCTCGGACGTCTTGCAGTCGGGGCACTCGTCTAAGGTTGCGTGCCATCCTGGGGTGAACCGGACCTTCCACCTCGTCTCCCAGCGGTTTTGGTGGCCGGAGTTGCAGAAGGACTTACGAGATTTCGTCATGGCCTGCCCCGACTGCGCAGGCAGTAAATCATCCCGTCAGCCACCGGCCGGGTTGCTGCGGCCTCTGCCCGTCCCGCCTCGGCCGTGGTCCCACATCTCCATGGACTTTGTCACGGGCCTGCCTCTTTCTCGAGGCAAGTTCGTCATACTCACCGTTGTGGATAGATTCTCCAAATTGGCCCATTTTGTAGCCTTGTCCAAGCTGCCGTCCGCTCTGGAGACCGCCGACATCAAGCATGTTTTCCGTCTTCATGGGATTCCGGTGGACATCGTGTCCGACCAGGGCCCTCAGTTCGTCTCCCGAGTATGGAAGCGGTTCTGTCGGGCTTTGGGGGCCACTGCGAGCTTGTCTTCGGGTTACCACCCGCAGACCAAAGGACAAACTGAACGTGCCAATCAGGACTTGGAAGCAGCACTGCGCTGCGTGTGTCTCTATCGCACTTCATCTTGGTCGACTCACCTGCCGTGGGTGGAACACGCCCACAACACCCTCGTCTCGTCTGCCACTGGCCGGTCTCCGTTTATGTCGGCCTATGGGTACCAGCCTCCTCTGTTTCCTTCCCAGGAGGGTCAGGTGGAACTCCCGTCCATACAGCTCATCGGGTGAGGAGAGAAACCAGGGCTGCGCTGTCGTGCACAGCCGCGAGGAACTGCCAGATTGCGGATCGTCGCCCTGCGCCGAGCTATCAGGTGGGGCAGAAGGTATGGCTGTCCGCGAAGGATCTACGACTGGCGGGAACGTCGCGCAAGTTGGGGCCTCGCTTCTTGGGACCGTTTGAGGTGCGGTCCATCAACAGCCCCGTCTCCGTTACGGCTCCTTCTGCCACCCTCCATGGAGGTGCATCCCATCTTCCACATTTCCCTGATTAAGCCTGTGACCGCAAGCCCCCTGGCTCCTCCACCCACATCACCTCCTCCTCCCCGGATTATTGATGGCGATCCGGTGTACACAGTGCGGGAAATCTTGGACTCTCGGCGCAGGGGCAAGGGGTTCCAGTACCTGGTCGACTGGGAGAGCTACGGCCCGGAGGATCGGCAGTGGGTCCCCCGCTCCTGGATCTTGGACCTGTCCGTCCCTTCTCCGCGCTTTCCATACTGCGCACCCGTCAAAGCCAGGTGGTCCACCAGGAGGCGTCCGTTGAAGGGGGGGGGGGGGTACTGTCATGATGCTGTTTTCGGTCTGGCCAGCAGGTGGCATGAGCGGACTTCGGTACTCACTTGCTGCCAATCTGTAATTTGTAAACTCTGTATTTAAGGTCTCTTCTGCTAGACACCTGTGTCAGAGTATTGTTTCTGGTATTGCTATTCTCGCTGCTCATGGACTATTTGGCTATTGACCTCGTCGCGTTTCGCGTTTTGCACTCTCGGTATGCCTGCTTTTTGTAAGTACGATTTTGGTTTTGTGATTTGGCTTTTCGCTCCCGTGTATTTTGATACATTGTTTTAGTTTGTATTGGCGGTCTTTAATTTTCTCCCTTGCCTTTTGTGCAAGCGCCTTTTGTTATTCGTTTGTGTTCTCTCTGGTCCTTGTTTTGACCAGGGCTTTATGTTACCTCTTTGTCGGTGCGATTATTAGCATTAAAACCTATTTTTGTTACGGAGACCTTGTTTACGTCTACGTTTTTGGGATCCAGACTTAACTCGGCTTATCCGAGTCGTGACACCAGGGGCCACTGAAAACATTCTCGTGGGCCGAATCTGGCCCGCAGGCCGGCACTTTGAAATTGTGCATTAGAGTTTGTAATGTTTACCTTTGCCGTTTTTCCCTGGGCATTCTAAAAAAAAATGTCAGCAACTTTAAAAAAAGTGCTTAAAAGTGGATAAATTGAGCTAGTTAGTGAAAAATCTACCCTCCCAGCCGAATGATACCGCTTGAGTCGTTTTTGTGTTCTTTTACAGTTAATCAGCTTGTGTACATATCAACCCTTTCAGGGACAACGGTTACTACAGTGAACAGTTTATCTATCATGTTACCAGGTTACAGGGTGCATGAAAGGGTTAAGGAACCCTGCTGTTCTCTCTGCTTCAACAATGCGCATGCATCCTGATTACGTCATCTTTTTTTTACATACTGAAAATCGGTCAATACTGGAGATGACAAACATCATGATTCAGTAGCAGAAAAAAAAGAAATTCTTTGACCAGGAACATAGTGTGACCAAAATTTGGCAAAGCAGTATTTGTTGACGGGGGCTTGGAGGGGGGCTGTTGACATGCGCCAAATCCTAGTCGTTGAAGTGGGGTGGGGAGTTTGACCAGCCCAAAAAAGTTACCGCCGTTTAGGAAATTCCTGAAGTTCCCCATGGCCACCGTGCCCCTGTCATGGGCTGAGATTATGAATTTGTATAGTTAAAATCAAACTGCTACCAACAGGACCCTCCATGATCTTCAGGTAAGATTTAATTTTTTGTCAACCTGATATTACTTAGCATTCTCTATCAAATGTATGTTTTCTCATATGTGGCAAACACACACGTGTGTATATATTGCTTCATAAAGG
The DNA here is from genome assembly GCF_025434085.1 of Hippocampus zosterae. Lineage (NCBI taxonomy): Eukaryota > Metazoa > Chordata > Actinopteri > Syngnathiformes > Syngnathidae > Hippocampus > Hippocampus zosterae. The sequence goes on along the minus strand of NC_067461.1, from coordinate 22,761,905 downwards.
TGCTGTGGAAAAACATTCAGATACAATGAAGTAACACCACAGCAAGACAGGTGTGGGGGATTCCGAGTTAGACCAGATACTGGTCACCTGGGAGACTTGTTGATGTCACAGCTCTGCATCTTCTGATGAAGGATACTTAATTGGAAGATGACATCCATTTATACAACAAATTACTCCAGAGAGGTTTCCAAATTCATAGAACGTTAGCTGGTCTCCATCTGGAAACTTGATGCATTTTTTTTCCCTCAAATCACATCTTACTTTGCAATACGTACATGGGCCTGCTGTTTCATAGTGGAAAATTCCACATGCCAGAAACCTCAAAATGGTAAGTACTTGTACAGGAGGAAGTAAGGGAGTTGCCCTTAATAAGTCACATGCAAGTTTTGTTTGTAGGAAATAAACGGTCACAGAAATCTGGATCATCAAATTTACTCAACAGGTTACTTTCTCTGAGAAATCTTTCTGGGCTAGGTGGTGGTCTTTCAGTGTCATTGATGTTGTCAAAGTAATCCATTTTCAACATGCACAGTGAGGCATTCGGCCTTTCCTCTGAAGTTAAACACCTGGCCAGGCTGAACTTAAATATTGCCACTTTGGCACTTGAAGGGTTAATTTAGATCGGGATTAGTCCTTATCTTTCTTCAAGACAGAATACTATATTCCGTTTTGGATTGCACCGTTTTTGGTCCTTGGTATTTCCTCCTGAGTCTATGGATGAAACGCGGTCAAAGGTGCGTCCTGTCGTTTTAATCTTTTAGGATGCTGTTTAACATTTTCGGGGACAGGAGTTACTACAGCAGACAGCTTATCATGTTATCAAGTAACAGTATGAAACAGTTAAGGCTAGTGTCAACAATTTGATCAACAGCAATTGTTGTATTGACCCATTCCTTTCATCCAAAATAGTCTTGCTATTGTGAATTAACAGTACACATCAAATAAAATGTCTTGGAGTCATGTTTCGTGTCAAATGTAATAATCAAATCAATCATCGGAATTTTTCATGAGCAGGAACAGTTGATTTCTTTTACACCAACAAAACATTCACGGAATGACCATATTAGAAAAGGTTTTGAGAAGCAATATTTAAAGGCGTCATTACCTGTTCAGTAATCCACTTGAAACTGCGCAATGCAAATAGACTGCAGTTGTAATCAGAAGCATTTGAGATCATGTACATTGCCTCATCGTGCAACTAAATTATGGTTAGTGAAGAAAATATTAACCCAAGTCTGTGTAAAGTAAAAACTTCTCATGACCTCTGCCCAATTTAGTGCGTAATGAACTAAATGTCAGAAAGTTGAAGTGCTTTAACAGAGTTCACCATTCTAACATTCTTCAGGCTGACAGAAATCCTTTGGCAGCAAGAGCATCTCGTTGGATGCTGCAGGATAACCAAGTTGGCATCAGGAGCAACTGCCAAGTGCCGCGTGGGGCCACTCCACCATGTCTACACATTGTCCACATAAATGTAATTGAAGTCACAAAGGTGCCAAACATTGTGAAAATTCTCAGTGTTGTTGTAATCTTTTCCCAGAAAATAAGAAAAGATCCTTCCTTGTGCAGAAAAGCAGAGAGAATCAAGTCCTCCCCATTAGTGCATGCCTTACTGTTTATTTATTATTATATTTTTAGTCACTTAGCAACTCACCGTGTATGACACTTCGAGTCACAGGGATAGCACCTTGGATTTGGGGCAAAGTAAAAACAATCTCACTTCACCCCCACAAGTCCATCCATCCATTTTCTAATCCTTTTATCCTCACGAGCAACACAGGTGTGCTGGGTCCTTGCGCAGTTGTCTTCAGGCAGGAGGCGGGGTACATCCTGAACTGGTTCCAATCGCAGGGCATGCATAGACAAATAACCAATCGTGCTCAGAATCTCACCAAGGGACAGTGTAGAGTGTCCAATTAACCTGCAATGCATATTTCTGGAATGTGGGAGGAACCGGAGTACCTGGAGAAAACCCACGGGAGGGGAGAACATGCAAACTCCACATAGCAGAGAGGTTGAAGCCCGAATTCAAACCCTCGACCTCTGCACTGTGAGGCAGACATGCTAATCAGTCGGACCACCATGCCACATCCTCATACAAGTCAATTTTGCAAATTGAAATCATTTTTAAGGCACCTCGCTGTTATCGTTCTTTTTTTCCATCTTATCAGTGCAAATAAATTGCCAAACACTAGAACAGGGGTCACCAACCTTTATGAAACTACAGTGCACTCCGCTTAATAGAACATCGGTTAATAGAGTAATCCGCTTAATAGAGCAAAAGGCTCTGGAACAGATTTGCCTAATGCAATTTACTATAAAGATACTCCGCTTAGTAGAACAGATCTCCGCTTAATAGAACAGGCCGTAAGCAATGAACATTGTAAACTAGTGGTTTTCGAAGTGTAGCTATCGCGATACTGTACCACTATCGCGAGAAAACGCGGTAGTTCTAGCCGTATACAGTAACAGGTAGCACGCGTCACTCCACACATAGACACACGCACGTCACAATGGCTTCAACGTCATTCAAGAGACGAGGGCTATCACCTGCGGATAAGAAGGACATACTCAGACGATACGATGCATTGCCGGATTCTCAGAAGGTACGCCCGCGGTTTCCAGGACTTCCCTCTTATCCAGTGCATTGAGAGGGAAGTCAACCGCAAAATTACGGACTCCTGTTTCCAGACAAAAGTAACGAAATTTTTCTCGTGATTTGAGATGTTTGACTGAAGTTGATTAAAATTGTTGTTTGATTAAAGATATGGACGTCCACAGTCGAAATATCTCTTCTAACTCGTCAGCAGGGGGTTTTCTGCGTGCATAACTTGGTCGTCGACGTGTCTGAAGGTGTACCTAATAAAGTGTCTCCGGTTAATAGAAACCCCGCTTAGTAGAACAGAAGCGCTTCGGCCCAATGGTGTTCTATTAAGCGGAGTGCACTGTACTGACGAATGCGAAGCACGACCAGTTTGACACACACTTCTGAAACAACAAATTTGCCCAAATTACCTTTAGTAACGTTGTTAATGTATACTATTAATAATGATACTCATTCACGTGAAGACACTGATCATTTAACGATTTTAATTAGGAAACAGAAATAGGTCAATGTGCAAAATGTTTTTTCTTTCTAACTCTGTCGCTGTTTTCATTCCAAATGATCACTTCAACAACATTCTGAGAAAATCACCACGTCCCATTACTGGTCAGCTATATTTTAGAACAGGGCCTCTGGGTTACTGTGGTGCTTTGGGGCAACCTGTCGCCTGTGGGTTCCGTGTTGGTGAGCCCTACATGAGAGGACAGCTTTGAACGTTTTTGTTTTTTCGTGGGGTGGCAATATAAGGAATGCTATTTCTTACATAGTACAATGTAATGAGGCTGTTTGAAAAGCACGTTTTTGTGCGTATGTGTTTTAAGTACGTCAACATGGGAATCACGACTTGATACAGCACTGGTGCTATTTTTTTCTTCGCCAAACGAGGTCAGTGCAGAGCTGCCTGACGCTATCCGTTTGTGTCCCGCGTCTCCACTCCAGCTGGAGTCGGCAATTCATTTTTCTCCGGGACCGTGTAAGGAACTGAAAGTGCTAATCAATTGTCTACCATATGAGTTTATCTTATTAATATAAAGCACTTAAATAGTATTAGTTGTTTTAATAAGATGCTACTTGTGTAACTGTGGATTATGTCGGTACGATTAGGCAATGAAAACCTCATGAGTCATTACAATTACCATCACGTTTCAGTCCCCATTCAATAAAAAAAATGTTTACTGTGCCGACGACATTTTTTTTTTTTTTGTCATTCGGCCTAACTCATTTGGCCTTCCTGAGTTGTGACTCACGAATGACTCCAAGTGCAAATTTCTCTCTTCCACCGTGCAAGAATCGTAATGTTGCAATGGAGAGCTCGTTCCAAAAAACAAACAAACAAACAAACAAACAAACAAACAAACAACAACGAAAAAACAGAGAGTCGCCATATCACTGATTTGGCAACAAAGTCTTGTTGCTAAATTGGTAACACTGAAGTTACAAGTCGTTGCTTGTTTGCACTGCTGACATGACTGTGCTGTACTGAATTTCAAAATAAAAGAATAATTTTCAAAACAGAAGCCGGGCAAACGCTGTGGTGTGGATAAACGGATGTGGTCCGCGGACCGCAATTTGCCCAGGTCTGCTCTACATCAGTGTTTTTCAAACTTTTTTGAGCCAAGGCACACCTCTTTCATTGAAAAAAATCTCATGGCACACCACTAGCTGAAAATGTGAACGCCCCCCCCCCCCGCTTATTTTAACAATGAACGTGTTATATTGTGATTATAATTTCCCCAGTGTGGGACAAATAAAGGATATCTTAATCTGCACCATCCTGCCTTTCTTCTCATGTTCTTGGCCAATCACAAGTCTTATTAAAATCTCCAAATACTATCTACCGAAGTCTTTCAGTTACCGTATTTTCACGACCATTCGGCGCACCGTATGGTTGGGCGCAGTCTCATTAATGGGTGCTATTTCTGTATTTTACACATAGACAAAACGCACTGTATTATTAGCCGCAGTTTTAAAGTGATAAAACATACGCCAGCTTAACATACGGCATGCATGTGTGCACGCTAAAGCACGTTAGCTTGAAGCATACGGTAACATGCCAAGACATACAGATACAAGCTAAAAACACGTTTTTAAAAAAGGCAATGGAAGCAAAACTGAGTTCCCTTGTATTTTATTTAGCCATCGTACAATGTACTCACGTTTTTCAATCACTCATCACCCAGAAATCCAAAGTCCTCATCCTCTGTATCAGAATCGAACAATTGTGCAAGTACCGGTAATCCATCAAAAACGCTGTGTTCCCTCTCGTTGTCAGAGTCACTCTCATTGCCACGTGGCTCCACAGAAATGATGCCGGCTTTGCCAAAAACTTGAACAACAGTGCAAGCAGACACGTTCGTCCAAGCAGCCACAATCCATTCGCAAATTGTGGTGTGACTCGCCCAGCGCTGCCTCTCACTCTTTGTAAAGTTGTGTTTGCCATCGATCATCCATTGTTCCCATGCCGTTCGCAACTTTACTTTGAACGCCCGGTTGATGCCGATGTCCACTGGTTGGAGTTCTTTAGTCAAGCCTCCGGGAATGACGGCAAGCTCAGAGTTTATTTGCTTGACTTGGTTTTTCACCCCTGCTGGGAGATGGGCACGCATGCCAAAAGCATAACCGATGGCTTGAAGTTTGAACTGAGCTTCGTAGGCGTGTCTCTTTGTAGAATTTATTTTCGGGGGTTCCAAACCCGAAAACCAAAACCGAAGTTGTTTTGCAACAATGCACATAGCCACACTCTATACAGGTGTTGGTACCTGCTTGGGGCGTCCCTTTAACGTCCTCTTACACACCCACCCTTCACTCATTGGCAGACTTCTTCACCGCATGCCTGTCCTCAGTCACGTCTACCTTTTCTCTCTCTCTCCATATATGTATATATACACGCCCATCCTTCACTAATTGGCCGACTTCTTTGCCGCATGCCTGTCCACAGTCACTTCTGCCTTTTCTTTATATGAACAGCGTGTCGGCTGTCATTCAGGTTTTGGAACTCAGCGCATAGACAAGACGCTCCGCATCATAAGGTGTCCTGTCCATTTTGGAGAAAATTTAAGACTTTTAATGGCGCCTTATAGTCGTGAAAATACAGTCATCTTAATAACTGTTTTTAACATTCAAGAATGACGTTATAACAGCTCGAATTGGAATCAAATGAACACAAAGAAAACTGTATTTTATCATCTTTCATATTTATTGTTTCACCGTCATCCTGCATTCATACGTCACAAATTCGCTTGTCTCTCATCGAAACACAAGGCAATTGGCTAGCTGTTGCTGCTCCTTAGCGGTATTTTCCCGCGGCACACCTGACAATGTCTCGCGGCACACCAGTGTTCCGCGGCACACGGGTTGAAAAACACTGCTCTAATTATTCGTCAGACAGAAGTCTGTTCACTTTCGTAGGAAATGAATTGTGATGAGTGTAATTTGTCGCTCAACTCAATCCACTTCAGTTTTGGGTCTGTTTCTACTTTAGAGTAGAAAAGCTATTCAACACGTATTAAATTGTTATATACAGGTATATCTATGTATATATGTTTTACAGACAATTTCATGTACCGATCAATGAACCATTCTTTTCATTTTCAATCGGTCTTATGTGTCTCTTTATTATATATATTATGTAAGTGAATGAGGATCGATGGTGTTATCGTGTACCGAGTATTTCTCGGGGAGCGAATGTCAAACATAGGCAAGGAGGAGGCAGGGTATTTCTTCAATGAAAAAAAAAACACATTTGTGTGATGAAAGAATGGTGGATCCACTTTAATAAGTGTAACCTCAGTCTTGTGTTGTTCTTGGGTAGGACAGTTGAAGTTAGTACTCAAACAGATGCTGGATGCTTCAAAGTGGCCCAGCAGATGGCTTTTCCAGCCTGAAGCCATAGCTAAATGGGCATAGACCCATAGACCCACAGTCAGCATGAGCTTTTCAATGGAGAAACCACCTGGACACCAAAAGTAGTCCAAACAACAGTTATTTGAATGTCGGGGATTGTAATGATAGAAAACACCCGTTCAAAAATAAATGTGGTCAATTTTTAAACAGATCGTAGGACCACACTCATTATACATAAAAGAAAGCAAACCGGTCCCCGCATGAGCAATTACTGAACTTTGGCAACAGTAGCAAAGGGCAGAGGTGGCTCTAAAACACATATGGGCAAGTCATAAGGAAGTCTCAAGTATTAACCTTCAAATTTCAAGCTTTTCCCAAGTTATTGCTGCAAAAATCAAGAAAGTCAAGTCGCGCGTCTCCACCCTCATTTCAAGCAGGTCAGAAGTCGAGCGAGACAATTTTGCCTGGTCACAACATATATTGATCCATTCAGCCATTTTCCGATCCGCTTAATCCTAAAAAGGATCGCGGTGGGGTGTTGGAGCCTATTCCAGCCGTCTTCATGCAGTAGGCGGGGGACACCCTGAACCGGTTGCCAGCCAATCACAGGGCACACAGAGACGAACAACCATCCGTGCTCACACTCACACCTCGGACAATTTTGAGTGGTCAATCAGCGTGCCACATATGTTTTTGGAATGTCGGAGGAAACCGGAGTACCTGGAGAAAACCCACGCAGGCCCAGGTCTGAATAAGCAAAATAAAGTTTATAAACGAGACCCGCTCGACCTATTGACACCCCCCACCCCCTCCCAGTTTACATACATTGTTACAGAACTGCGCAGATTGTGAAACAACCTCTGTCTTGTATACAAATGTACTTGAAAAGAAATGAGCAAGTACAAATTTATAAATACTGTATCTATTCTTTGTGCATTACAGTCAAAATAAACATATTGAATAATATGCCACAAAAAGGGTTTGGGGATTTTGTTGGCATGGTTGGATGGCTCTGATATCTCTGTCTTCTCAGAATTGTGGATTAAAAAAATAAATAAATCACACTAATCACACCAGGGCTTCAAGAGGCAATAAATAATTGCCAGTACTCTCTTTAGTCGACTGTTGCCAATGAAAATTGGGCGGTGGGTACAGCAGATCATTCAGTTAATTAATGAATAATTGAATATACAATATTCAACCAAGTTGAAGAGGGTGGCACAGTGGTCAAATGGTTAGCGTGTCGGCCTCACGCTGCAGAGATGCAGGGTTCATTCCGGCTCCGGCCTTCCTGTGTGGAGTTTGCATGTTCTCCTCGTGCCCGTGTGGATTTTCTCCGAGTACTGCGTTTTCCTCTCACATTCCAAAAACATGCATGGCAGGTTAATGGAACACTCGAAATTGTCCCTAGGTGTGAGCGTGTGCATGGATAGTTGTTTGTCTGTGTGTGCCCTGTGATTGGCTGGCAACTGGTTCAGGGTGTACCCCGCCTACTGCACGAAGACAGCTGGGATTGGCTGCGGCTTATTATTATTCTACATTTGTTGTAGAGTAGAATAACACTGTTTGAGATTAATTTTAAAAAACTAACTAAACAATGTCAATAAAATGTTAAATTGCTCTATAATTACCTTTGTTGTCACTACCGGTCCTTTAAAACTGGCAATTTGAAAGCAATGAAAAAAAATGTGTGGGGGTCCGCGAACAGCATGTACTTGTCTCAACTGGTCCGTGACACAAAAACGGTTGGGGACCACTGCCCTCGGAGACAAAGAGCTTTGTCAAGTTAGCGTATACAAGTCTTCATCTTCATAATTCAGACTAAATTGAACTTGCGTCTTTGTTGACCCGCTTGCAAAGACTGCAAGCAGTTGTGAAAAGTACGACAATGTCAACGATGACGATAACTAACTAGAATGGCGCTTTAAATATCCAGCATATCAACTTAGAAAAAATATATATATATATATATATATATATATATATATATATATATATATATATATATATATTTTAAAAGAAATTCTGCTTCATCAATTCATTTTATCCACAACATTGTTTATTTCATCCTGGGAAAAGGACCTTGCTTGTCAGCCATGTTAAATTTCTGATCATCCTTTGACCCGGCCTATCTTAGTTATACAAGTAGAAGAGGGAAACCCAGCCTTTCCTCTTTATGGATGGAGGTAATGACAGTTTTTGAGGTCACGCTGATTTATTTCAGGGTCTTTGTGCTTTGTTGAGTGACCTGTGATGGGGTGGACAGGGAGAAGGTGAAGGAGTTCATCCTACGTTAGGTTTTGTAGTTGGAGGATCTCGACACTTTGGACAACAATGACCACTTATCCCAGATTAGAATGAGAAATGGTGGCGTCTAACATTCCGATGCTTGTTATTTCCTGCCCAGATAGAAGCGCACTTGGAGCTCAACCTTTACCTCTGCACTTTGCAACTTTGAAACAAGACTTTATTCATCCTAACCACCTATTTTCTTGACATTCTGGTGTGTTAATTGATGCAACATTATTTGGCACTACAATACACTGTACAACTCCACACCTATAAGCAAACAGATGAGAAATGTTACAGAGCACGGGTGTCAAAGTCAAGGTCCGGGCCGAGATCCGGGCCCCCATGTAATTTTATGTGGCCCGCAGGAGCAAATCATGTACCGGTATATCAACTATCATGATTCTTGCTGAAATCCATACCGAAATGTCAAATTGTCACGGCTAATAAATAACGTTGAGATTTTGCACCGGCCCTCTGATGGAAACCGTAACTCAGAAGTGGCCCGTGACAAAAAATGAGTTTGACACCCCTGTTATAGAGGGACGGGGTTGGGGGTTGGGGGGGGGTAGCTCAATGATAATGCAGCCTTGAGCACTCCAGGGATATGGTGCCTTGGGGCACCTTGGAAGTACTCAAAAAGCAGATTTAGCATCCTTTCAGGGAAACGTCAAATCTTCCGAAGGTCACGACTTCCTGTAATTACTATTACAAGTTACTATGTTTAGAGAGTTGGGGGATAAATAAATAAACTAAACTACAACTATCCCCAAACCCTTGCTGTTCAGTATGATTTATCGACAGAATTCAAGTATGTCAAGTATTGAAAGATGTTTGTTTGTTTTTTCTCTTTCTTCTTCCTTCTTACTACATACATTCTTGCTGCTGGAGGCTGTAAATTTCCCCAGTGTGGGACGAATAAAGGATATCTTATCTTATCTTAACTCAAGAAGATTCTTCTGAGTTTTGATCTTCCCAACATCCCCGGCGGTTTTCGAACACTTGCCACAATTGCACGCAGATGAAGCTCATTTCTAGTCCAGCATCGGGTTAACCGTGTGATAAGTGCGGAAGCTGCAGCGTATGGGACAAGAGGAGAGTATATTTTCCCAGCAGTGGAAAAGTCATCTTCCAAAAAGTGGAAGCCACATTCAGGTGGCACCATTAAGTCGCAGCTGAAATATCTATCAGACTGTTTACTCGATCTTTGCTCCACTTTGTCTATCTAATCTATGCTTAGCGGTTGCTTTCAAGTCGATGATATTAACTTTTAGACATTTTCTATACTGATTCTCCTCACGGCTGAGGCTGGAGCTTACCCGAGCTGTCTCACCAGTTCACTTGAAAGGGAATTACTCATGAGAATGAGAACCAGCCCATTTTTAAGTGGCACACATTTGACGGAGTCATTTAGAGTTTTGTGTTGAACTCCATTTTTAAGTTCAACACTGCTTAAAAAAAAATTGGGCAGACAGAAGTCAAAAGCAAATACAGCACGTTGAAAGTTCAGATGTGTCACATCTGCTGAGCTAATTTAAGGATCGTAACAGCTGGAATGGAATGGAATGGAATGTCTTCCCTGTATCATTTTGAAATCACATCTCAAAAATGGTTTAACCAAAGTAGTAATCACTGCGAGCTGATCTTGTGGAATCTATATGCACATGAGTAAGGTACATATCTGCCTTGCAATTTACATTTAAAACTACCGTAGTTGATATACGATCATGATGTTTTATTTGGGGAAGCCCTGGGAAAAGGAGTCATAGTCGTCAGACTTCTGCAGATTTTTGGGGGGTTTCTTTAGGCCACGGGTCAGGCTTATTATAATTGTAAGTAGAAAAAAAAATCAATTTCAATCGGTTTAAATTTTACATTGGTTCTTTTTGGAGAATGACCATTGTGGTTGCCCACAGCCATTTCTTTTCAGTAGTACACCCACATTTAGTACTCACCTGAGGAGTGGCACCTTTTGCAACCAAAACTTTCTTCAAGAGTTTTGGGAGTCAAGTCAGATTTGCACACCCAGACATGACATTTAATTTCTATTAGTCTTGCAGATCCTGTACAGCAGTGGTGCCCAAACATTTTCCTGTGAGGGCCGCATAATCTTTCGCTTCTGTGATGGTGGCTGGGGTCAGTTTGTGACAGAAAAAGTGTGACTGAAAGATTACCTAAATGTAAAAAAAAATCGTTTTCCAGAAACCCAAGCAAAATGAAATATCCTTTTCTGGATTTTTCACAAAACAAAAGTCAGGAAATAAGACTATTAATGAAATAAATAATAATAAATACCCCTCCATGGGTTCTTCACAGAAAAAAAGCCAGGAAATAAATTACACCATTTATGAAATAAATAATAATCAACTTTGCTGTGATGAGGTTTATGCATGACACCACAACCTTCATGACAGAATCCCAAGTCAATACTTTGCAGCACAGTGCTTGCTGGTGAATTAGGCAGTGAATTTGAAAGCCCGTTCTTTCATCTCCTGGTTCATGCGTCCTATTAGACCCCCAAGACACGCCCACCATACTCGGAGCCTCGTCAGTTGTGTTGCTGACCAGCTTTGACTAGTCCAGGGCTAACTCTTCCATATTGTGGTGCACTTTGCCGAAAATATTCTCCCCCGGCGTAGTCCTTATGAGACTTTGGAGGGCTGCCAGCTCCTCGCACATCTCAAAGTTCGCGCTAACCTCACGAATAAAAATTAGCAGTTGTGCTGTGTCCTGCACGTCCATGATCTCATCCAGTGCTAATGAAAATAATGCTTTTGTCTGCTTCAGCTGGGCAAATAAATACATTACCCGCAATTTCTTCAATACGTCTGATGATTGTACGCGCTGATAGACTCACGCCATTGAAGACGTCTTTCTTCTCGGGACACACAGCATTCATGCATTTCTTGACAAACTCCTTACCGCTGCTTGCTATCAATTGAGCAAGACCAAAGCTTGCTCGAACAGATGACTGGTTCAGCTAAGCTTGGCGTACAAATGTATTGTGCTCAGCTAACATTACACTTTTTAGTTTTGACAGTTTGCTCACATTTGTCCTCGCCGGCTCTCGTATTTGTCATTGTGATGGGATTCAGTGTCCCGGCAGATTGTATTCTTTGAATACCGCCACTGCCTCTTGACAGATGAGACAAACAGCTGTTTCTTTGCGTTGAAAAAAATATATAATCGTTTGTCCACTTTGGGTTAAATACCATGCATTCTGCATCTATTTTACTCTTACCTAACCTTTGTGCCATGATCCCCTTCTCCTCGAGAGGGGCAAGTTTAGGATTTTTTTCTGGGGTTATACAATACATGCTGATTTACAATACATGCTGATTTATATAGCGCTTTCACAACAGCGGCAGCTGTAACAAAGCGCTTAACAAAACAGTTAACATGAAGTAAAATAATAAACACAACACATAACATAAAACATGGACAGTTGTGCAGTCCTAACCACTTTTCCGTCACACGTTTTGTTGTTTGGAGCAGTTTGAGATGAAAGAGGAGAGAATCAAAGTGTCCTTTAACCAGTGGATCAGAGACGTCATGGTCAAAATATGCACACGTCGGCTCCAATCTAAGTTTCAAAGTCAACAAGAAGCTGGAGAAAAAAGAGATTGGTTCACTTTTCCTGTCCCATAGAAATCCATTTCAATTACTCTCGGTTCCAAATACGCAATGGCGCTCTGCGCCAACGCTCCGCTCTCCACATCCTCAACTTCAGCAGCCATCCATCCAGCCGCACCAATGCCGACTGTCCAACAGCGCCGACACAGCCACTGAACAAAACGGGGTTGTGAAAAATGCTGCCCATTACAGGCGCAAAAAACACAAGCACCCCAGGTCTGTCCAGCACTGACAGTCAATGACGCTGACATTCCTCCCAATCAAAATCTGTGCTGGTACAGGCGTGCTGCCGAGAAGGCGCAACCACCAAGCACAGATACTTCTCCTTTGACGAATGTCGTGGCCAAAAAGTGCTGAAAACAGTCCATATCAGGTCCACACGATGAAACAACAAATAACGTGACAAAACAAAAGACAAAAACACCAAAAAAGAACAAAAAAGCAAGGCTCTTGAAGAGCACTTGCCGAAGGCTGCCTACTCGGGCGCCATCTTGGGGGGAAAAAAAAGGGTTGTCAGAATAGGTTGTCAGATAACGGCACAAAGCGCAAAAAAGATGCAACAAATGTCACACTATAGTACATGTGTTTATGAAATAGCTACTAATTAATAGTTAATAATGAAAATAGTTCAGAACTAAGGAACACTTTATGGCAAAAGCCCAACTTTATTATCAGATACAAATCCACATAGATGAAAAATAAATCAAAATAGTATATTTCAGGGGGGGGCAGACCTAATGCAGAGGTGGGCCGGATCCGGCCCACGGGCTGTAGTTTTGGGGACCGATTTACAATATTGTCAATTTTTTTTTGGGGGGGGGCCTTCCCAGGTCTCTGCCTTGAATAATAAATGACGCTACTGGAGTACAAAAACTGATTGTACACTTTTTGAGTTGACTATGAATTGGTGCACCGTTAACTATTTTTAGTGGACCTCACATAGTCAGTGCTCACTAGCACATCATGTGGGGGGTCGGGGGGGGGGGGGCGGGGGGGAGCTACAAGGAGTTTTATTGCTGTGATTGATTCAATTCTTAAATAAGCTCTCCTTTTCAGGACGAGAGTCTCAAAAATGGCCATAAAGCTCATTTATTAGTTAATACATCACTAAAACTTGGAAAAGAGCATTACTCACATCAAAGGGATGAAAAGGTTAAGTACCTAGCCTTGAAAAGAAATTAGCAGTATGATTCCCCTTTTCATTCCACAAATAAAATAAATTCCTGTATTTTGATTGCAAATTCTGCTACTAGAAGTTGCTGGTGTTAGGGTTTGGATGTGACACCAATAGCACGACAACAGGCAGGTATCGTGGAAGCCAACGCTTGGCGTAGTTTATTTAAGAGTAGTGATGGGTCCAGCGACACCGATGCATTGACACATGCGCCGGGCTCACAGAGCAAACCACGTGTCGATGCATGTGCTGCTTCATTACGTCACGTGATTGACACGTGAACTGCATTGACACAGTCCAGGCTTCTAAATGACACACCGGCTGCGTTGACACAGTCCAGGCTGCTAATTGACACATCGACTGTGTTGACACAGTCCAGGCTGCTAATTGACACATCGGCTGCGTTGACACAGTCCAGGCTGCTAATTGACACGTGAACTGCACCGGTGCAGTTTAGACCGCATCGGCTGCTTGGCACAGTACAGGCCGCGACACTTAGTCCAGGGGGCGTCGACTCAGTGCAGAGGGCGTTGACACAGCAAAAGCCCGCCGTACAGTGTTTATAAGGAAGTGGGTTTGGCGACACAATGCCACTTGCCGAAACAAGCCAGACCTCACTCACGCTCGCTTGTCGAAGTTCGTGTCAGTGCAGACTTCGTGTTCGTGCCTTGCCTTCCTTGCCGATTATGGCGCAGAGACGCAAATCATCGGCCGTGTGGGACCATTTTGATGTCCTGGAGAATAAGGTATTATTTATTTATTTATTCAAATCGCCTTATGTCGCCGAGTGCCTCTCAGATTATTGACATGTGTTGTACCATTCTAATCCGAATACATTTCAAGGTAACTCTTAGTTACTTCTTATTCACATTCCATTACAGGTGAAATGTCGAATTTGCCAAGTCGAATTGTCATACACCAACAGAAGCACCTCCACCATGCTGAGGCATTATCGGGCCAAGCATGAGAATGAAGTTCGCGATACACCCAGTATTACGCCAGGTATACAAACGTTCACTCATCTTTTCACGGTTGCTATGTTGATGATTTAATTGAAATCAGTAATTATTATTGGTTGACTCTCCACTCCATGTTTGACAATCAAGGTTCCAGGAAGCAGCTGTACTGGAAGGACCAACACACTTCTTTCCCAAACCTCTCCCACCTCGCAAAGGAGTTCCTTTGTACGCCAGCCTCATCCGTCCCTTGTGAGCGTGTGTTCTCCACAGCAGGAGAAATCGCTTGTAAAAGACGCAACAGGCTGAAGTTTAAAACATTGGAGCATCTTATTTTTCTCAATAAAAATTTGTGAAATAAAAGCCCACTAGCATCCTCATTCAAATGATCTTCACATTATTTGAACACATTGAATGTTGCAAAATGAATGCATGGATGTGAATGATATTGTATACACTTCATCATCAAATCGATGAATGACTTTATGAAAATGTTTTGGAACAGTTGTAGATGCAAAACCGTGCTGGTAGCGACATAATAGATGATAAAAGAAAAATATCCCAAACCATAGGGATCCTCCCAAAAACTAAGGATGTGCTGAATAAGAGATCCTTGTACACCTTATACTTTTATTACTTCCATATTTGACATTGTGTGGGAATATGGGGAAATGCCAGTAAAACACTGTTTTAAAACTACAATACAAAGCAATCGGAACAATCACTGGCTCCAAATGGACGGAACCCACAAATCCACTGTTTATCAAATTAAACAATGAAATCTCATGACCTGATTGACTTTAAAATCGCCCAATTAATGTACAAGGCACACAATAATAACCTTTGCCAAAAGATCCAGAAGCTTTTTAAAATTCGAGAAAGTTGTCATAATTTAGGGGGTACTAATCTATACAAAAAAATCCAAAACGCGAACGAACATCACACAAAGGAGTTTATCTGTAATAGGTGTAAATCTGTGGAATGATTCTGAAACGGACCAGTAAAATGAGGAACTCTCTTGCTGAGATTAAAAATGAATTTGAGAGTAGTACAAGACAACTACACAAATCAGAATTAAGCCGATAAATTCGATACACTCATGAAATATAGCAATACATCAGAAATACATTGATGAGATTATTTAATATATTAATGAAATGTAGCATCCATTATGAATATGAGTAAATCGACATATACATGTGCTCTAAAGAGTATGTACTGTATATACAAACCTAATGTAAAAATGTATTAGTACAGCATACATAAGGGTAAAAGCATTTGTTGATATTTAGACTTTCTTTCCTATTTAGAAAAATGATCAATTCATATATAAGAAGGGGTAGGACTCGGGGTAGGTATTTTGCTTCTTTCTACTCGTTTGAACACATATTTGTGATGATGACTATTTTCTTTTCCTTTTTTTATATCTTACCTTCACCTTTTGCCAATTTATTACCGAATTGTATATTTTATATGTTCAATATACAAAACAATTTATCAGTCAGTTCAGTCTGTTAAGTGGGTTGGCTGCAGAGATCTTGAAGGTCCAGCAGGTGGCAGTGGTCAGTGACACAGTATCAGCACAGTATCAACACAGTGTGTCAGTGTGTCGACACGCCTCATGAGGCCTCATGGACCCATCACTATTTAAGAGTCTCACAAAGTCACTCAGGGAGAAGCACGAGGAGTCCACAAGGAAATGTCCACACAAGGAACAAGAAGCTGCAGGAGACGGCAACAGAGTCCACTGGCGTGGTGACGGCACGAAATTGCACTGGGGAATGGTCTGTGAGTCAATTTGTACCAGTCCAAACGAGCAGATAGGCAACAGGTGGGTGATGAGCTGATGAGTCTCAGGTGTGAGGTGCAGAGCACCCTGGCTGAGGAGGCTGCCTGGCTGCCCCCTTCCTAACAGCTGGAAAGCACCGGGTGCAAATAAATGCACACGTCAGATACAAATTGGAACCTGAAGTCAATGTAGAAGATGCCAGTACTTCAGCAGCCACTGACCTCACTGCTCACGCCTCACTCGGAGTTCTGCAATAGCAGAGCTGGTTGACGTTTTACAATACGGATGGGAGAAGAGGAACATCTTCCGTCTTTCTGAACTGCCAGGCCATATGGGTTCTCTATCAGGCCGGGATGCATTAAGTAAAGACAATTGCAGCCCTTCGCAGGGAAAGGGATTGTCAATCCATGAGGGATTGACATCATGGATTGATGGGTCCATGAGGCCTCATGAGGCGTGTCGACTAGTGATGGGTCCATGAGGCCTCATGAGGCGTGTTGACACAATGACACACTGTGTTGATACTGTACTGTACTTTTTGAAGTCAAGATGGCGCCCGAGTAGGCAGCCGTCAGCAAGTGCTCTCATGAGCCTTGCTTTTTTTGTTGTTCTTGTGTTTCTTTTGTCACTTTGTGTTTGTTGTTACGTCGTGTGGACTTGATGTGGACCTTTTTCAGCATTTTTTGGCCACGACATTCATCAAGGAGGAGACTCTGTGCTTGGTGGTTGCGCCTTCTCGGCAGCATGGGTATACCAGCACTGTTTTTGACTGGAGGAATGTCGGCGCCATTTGACTGTCGTTGCTGGACAGTCCCGGGGCGCTTGTGTCTTGCGCCTGTAATGGGCAGCATTTTTCACAGCCCCGCTTTGTTCAGCGGAGAGATCGGTGCTGTTGAACGGTCTGCGGCTGGATGGATGGAGGTCTTGAGGAGCCGACGATGAGAAGAAAGGAGCGTTGGCGCGGAGTGCCGATGCGGATTTGGAGCTGGGAGTCGCGGCTTGGAGTTTGAAGCGGATTATGTGGGACAGGAGAAGTGAACTAATCTCTTTTCGTCAATGGACGCTACAGCTTCGTGTTTGCTTTCAAAACTTTGCGTGTAGCAGACGTGTGCACATTTTTCAGCATGATGTCTCTGATCCACTGGTGAAAGGACATTTTTATCCTCTCCTCTTTCATCTATAACTGCTTCAGACAACAAAGTGTATGCAGAAAAGTGGTGAAGATTGCACGACTGTCTCTGTCCTATGTGTTGTCTTGTGTTATTTTTGTTATTTTTGACTTCATAATGGCGCCGCAAGAGTGGCTGCCTTTCCAGCAGCTCCTATTTTTTTGTTGTTCTACTTCTTCCTTTCATAACTTTGCTGCTGTGAATCTGGAATTTCTCCATTGCGAGACTAATAAAGGTTTTCTTAAACTTAAACTTACTGATACTGTGTCGCTGACCACTGCCACCTGCTGGACCTTCAAAATCCCTGCAGCCAACCCACTTGACAGACTGAACAAACTGATTTGATGATGACGTGTATACAATGCACTACCTCACTCTACCCAATGACTGGTACTGAATGAGTTAAAAGCTCAGTGAAGCCACAAGCGCCATTGTTTATGTTGTTGTTTATGCTGTTTATATTGTCTATACTGTTCAGATTACATGTCTTTTTTTATATAGTGTAGCTGCTATCCTTTCTTAGCTGCGTGTGTTTAATGCACAGCATGTTTAAATGCAAGGCGACCCGGTAGTCCAGTGGTTAGCAGGTCGGCTTCACAGTGCAGAGGTACCGGGTTCGATTCCAGCTCCGGCCTCCCTGTGTGGAGTTTGCATGTTCTCCCCGGGCCTGCGTGGGTTTTCTCCGGGTGCTCCGGTTTCCTCCCACATTCCAAAAACATGCGTGGCAGGCTGATTGAACACTCTGAATTGTCCCTAGGTGTGAGTGTGAGTGCGAATGGTTGTTCGTCTCTGTGTTCCCTGCGATTGGCTGGCAACTGATTCAGGGTGTCCCCCGCCTACTGCCCGGAGACGGCCCTGGATAGGCTCCAGCACCCCCGCGACCCTAGTGAGGATCAAGCGGTTAGGAAGATGAATGAATGAATGAATGTTTACATGCATGTGTGCACTGAGGATTGAGAGGAAGAAATTTCATCTATGCTGCATATCATACATTAAGCATATTTGACAATAAAGATGACATTGACCCTTGACAATATCATTCACATCCATGCATTCATATTGTATCATTCAATGTGTTTCAATAATGTGAAATTCATGTGAATGAGGATGCTTGTGGGCTTTGTCTTCGCAATTTCTGATTTAGAAAAATAAGATGCTCCAGTGTTTTAAAATCCAGTCTGTTGCATTTAATGCATGCTATTTCCTCTGTTGTGGAGAAGACACACACACAATGGAATAAGACATGTCAAAAATCCGAGAGGCACTTGGTGAGACAAGGAGATTTTAATGAATACCTTATTCTCCAAAAGGAGATCAAAATGGCTATACGCGGCGGACAATTTGTATTTGTCCGGAAGCTGCTCCATAACATGCACGTACTGTAGCAACATCACTCGAGTGAAGCGCGTCTCAGCACTCAGCAGTCGATAGTCTGCTGCTCTCAGCTGTGCGCGCGAGCACGTACTTGCGGCGCCGACCCAACCCACGCCACATATTAAGCTTTGAACTACGACAACAGCTAAGCTAGCCTAGCCGATGTAATGATGGTCAGCAGACAAGGTTTTATGTGACTTTTAATAGCAACATTAATAGCAACGTGGCAGAGTCATCACTTTCTGGAACCCCCCCTGTCCAAAGATAAGGTCAGGGCCATTCATGATGCTCCAGCACCCACAAACACTAAAGAGCTAAGAGCCTTCTTAGGTCTCGTGAACTACTATGGACGCTTTGTACCATGCCAAAATACAGTTTTGGTTCCACTTTACAGACTGCTGAAGGAGAAAACAAAGTGGAAATGGAGTAAAGATGAGCAGAGCGCGTTTGACAACTGTAAAGAACTATTGACATGTGAAAATATATTAACCCATTACAACCCGTGCCTGTCACTTACACTCGCACGTGATGCTTCTGCCTATGGGATAGGAGCTGTCATTCAGCACATGACACCTGATGGGAAAGAACATCCCATCGCTTTTGCTTCTCGAACGATCTCTCCAGCGGAAAAGAACGACCGGTACTCACAAATAGAAAAGGAGGCTTTGAGTCTGGTGTACGGAGTAAAGAAATTCCACCAATACCTTTGGGGGCGGAAGTTCGAATTGGTAACCGACCACAAGCCTCTGATCGCGTTGTTCGGAGAATGCAAGGGACTACCAACGTTGGCAGCAGCACGCATACAGAGATGGGCAATCATATTGTCTGCTTATGATTATCACATAACCTACAGGGAATGAGAGGAGCACGGTAATGTAGATGGACTAACCCATGTCCCCCTGCCTGCGACGATAGACGATGGAACAAAGACAATAACAGCTTGGTTGGTTGGTTTGGTTTGTTTGTTTATTGAACATAAAACATATACAGTAATAATTTGACAGAAAATAAGGTAGATAAAAAAGTAAAAGAAAGAAATCAGTCTTCATTCAACACAGTTATTATGTTCAAGGGAGTGGGATGAAGTAAAAAAACTTATCTAGTCCTACCCCGTTATGTGTTTATATCTACTAAATCATTTTTATATCAATCAGAAAAGAAAAAGTAAGAAGAAGTCTCCATTAAGGCTCATACTTTACCCTTAACCGTGATATTTTCACAACTTTTGGTTTGTATCGGGATTATATACATCCTCACCCTGGCACTCTTGTGTCAATTTTCTCTTGTATTCATAATGGATATTGCAATACCTTTCTCTATTTATCAACTTAGTTCTGATTTATCATTATATTTAATGTTTAGAATTTATCATTTTAACTCTGATTGGTGTAGGTTGTTTGTACTATTTTTTTGAATTTGTTTTTGAACTCAGCAAGCGATTTACTCATTTTTAGGTCCGTTTCGAGATTATTCCACAGATTAACACCGTTGCTAGATACACTTCTTTGCTTGATGTTTGTTCTTGTTTTGAGTTTTTTGAATAAGTTGGTACCTCTTAATTCATAGTTGCTTTCTCGAATTTCAAAAAACTTCAGAATGTTTTGGCAGAGCAGGTTATTGTGTGCTTTGTACATTAATTGGGCAATTTTAAAGTCAACCAGGTCATAAAATTTCATCGTATTTAATTTGATAAATAGTGGATTTGTAGGTTCCGTATATTTTGATCTATTAATAATTCGAATTGCTTTTTTTTGTAGTTTGAGAATAGGGAGTGTGTTTGTTTTGCAGGCATTTCCCCAATTTCCACACAGTAGGTCATGTATGGTAATAATAATGAAGTGTATAATGTGTACAAGGATCTCTTATTTAGCACTTAAGATAAGATAAGATATCCTTTATTTTCCTTGGTTTTGTAGAGGATCCCTACGGTCTTGGCTATTTTTCTTTTTACGTTATCGATATGTGGTTTCCAACATAGTTTTGAGTCTATTACTAATCCGAGAAACTTGGTTTCATAAGCTCTTTCTATTTCAATTGAGTTTACCATAATTTTAGCTTGGTGTTTGATTGGTCTTGTGCCAAAAACAATTGACTTCGATTTTTTCAGGTTAAGTGACAATTTATTTCTGTCGAACCAGTTTTTTAATTTGTTTAATTCGTTTTCTACGGTTGTCAGGAGCTGTTTCAGATTTATTCCAGAACAGTAGAAAGTTGTATCATCAGCAAATAGGACACATTTAAATAGTTTTGAGACCTTGCAGATATCATTTATATATAAGATGAATAGTTTTGGACCAAGCACTGACCCCTGAGGAACTCCGTGAGTGATTTTCAGTTGATTCGTTTTTTTATTGTTGAGTTGCACGTACTGATATCTGTTTTCTAAATAACTTTTTATCCATTTATAAGCTACACCTCTAATGCCATATCTTTCTAGTTTTTTCAATAATATACTGTGATCTATTGTGTCAAAAGCTTTTTTTAGATCTAGGAAAACCCCAACAGTAAATTCTTTGTTGTCTATATTAGTGGCTATTGCTTCCACAAACTCCATAACTGCCATTGAGGTGGTCCATTTTTCCCTGAAGCCATATTGATTCTCACTTAACAGCGCATACTTTTGTATAAAACTATCAAGTCTGCGAGAAAATAGTTTTTCTAATATTTTTGAAAATTGTGGTAGTAGTGATATTGGTCTATAATTTGTAAACAGATGTTTTTCTCCACTTTTATAGATTGGAATAACTTTAGCAATTTTCATTTTTGATGGAAAGATACCAGCTTTGAATGACAGGTTGCATATGTGCGTGAAAGGTCGCACTCCATATTCTATAATCTGCTTGATTATTGTCATATCAATATTAAAGCAATCAGTTGACTTTTTATTTTTAAAAGTTTTTATAATATTTGATACTTCTTCTTGTTTTACTGCAGTAAGGAACATCGTGGAGGAGTTTTTTTCTACGTATCTATCCACTTCAAACAGGTCTGTTGGATCAGGAATTTGTTTTGCTAGGTTACTGCCGATGTTGACAAAATACTCATTAAATTCAGTTGCTATTTCTGCAGTTTTTTCCAAAATAGTATTTTTGCCTTTGATAAAATACTCTGGATAATCAATTTTTTTAGGACTATTTCTGATTACTTGGTTAAGTATTTTCCATATTTCTTGTGTGTTACCTTTATTCTGCTCTAATAGTGCATGATAATGATCTCTTTTACTGGTTCTTATAATATTTACTAGTTTATTTTTATAGGTCTTATATTTTTTTCTGCTTCTTCAGTTCTGAATTTTAAAAACAATTTATATAAATTGTTTTTCTTTTTACATGCGTTTTCTATGCCTTTCGTTATCCATGGCTTACTTGGGTCTTTATACTTTTTGGAGACTTTAGTTAATGGAAAATGTTTATCATATAAGGAGATTATGGTAGACTGAAATACTTCAAACGCTGTATTTGGGTCATCGTTTGAGTAGACCTCGGTCCAGTTTTGTTTTTCTAGGTCTTGCTTAAAGGCATCGATGGAACGTTGGGTTCTTAGTCTTATTTCTGTTATACGAGTTGTTGATTTAGCTTTTCTATCGAAATAATTATGAAAAACTGCAAAAACAGGCAGGTGGTCACCTATGTCATTAATGAGAAGTCCACTTTCCATTTTAGGATCAATCTTATTTATAAATATGTTATCTATTAATGTGGCCGTGTCAACTGTTATTCTGCTAGGTTTCAGGATTACTGGGAAAAAGCTGTTGCTGTACATAGTATTTATGAAGTCAGTTGTTTTTTTGTGTCTATTTGGGTTTAATAAGTCAATGTTAAAGTCACCACATATTATTCGTGTTTTCTTATCGTTGTAGTAACTGAGCATATCTGTTAGTTTTTTATTGAATGTGTCAATACATGTTCCTGGTGTCCTATAGATGCAACTTATGATGATATTTGATGCCTTTTTATTGTGTATTTCAATAGTTAGACATTCCATTAGGTTTTCTATTGTGTTTGTCAATCTCTCGATTTTACTGCATTTAAGTGCTTTGTCTACATATATTGCAACCCCTCCTCCTTTTTTGTTTTCTCTATTAGTTGCAAACATTTCATAACCTTCTATTTCCATTTCAGTTCTTTTATCTTCATCAAGCCAAGTTTCTGATATGGCAATTATTTTAAATTGATTGAATTTAGTCAGGTATTCTTTCATTTTTGTGAAGTTTTTATAGAGACTTCTACTGTTTAAGTGTATTACCGAAAGTGCATTTTCCAATTTTATATTAGTGTTGAATTGTTCATCCAGGTAATAGTCAGAGTTTGTTACCCTTTGTTTGTTGTTGAAGAAGTTATTGTCTGGGTCCAAATTGTTCTCGGGATCGAATGGCTTATAGTCAATATCTTCAAAGGGTTGGAAGTTCATGTTTTTGGGATGTGAATTTCCCGCTCCCACACGGTCGTCGATGGCTCCCTCACGGCCGTCGTTGGTTCCCTCGCTGTCGTCGCTCGCTCTCTCGCCGTCATCACTGGGTCCCTCGTGGTCACTGGCTCCCTTGCGGTCGTCGCTGACTCCCTCACGCTCGCCGGCTGGCTGCCTCCCGGCTCTCTCACACGCGCTGATTTGTGAGCACCATTAAGGCGCCATTAAGTGCAAAACAAATATCGAAGGCTACACGCAAAGACACTGAGCTCTTACTACTACACAGATACATCCAGTTAGGGTGGCCAACTGAAATTCCCAAAATTTTCAGGGTATTTCACAGAAAGAAAGATGAACTTTCTGTAGAACAGGGATGTGTTCTGTGGGGAACAAGAGTAGTGGTGTTAGAGAAAATGAGAAGAGCAGTGTTAAAAGAGATCCACGACGGACACCCTGGTATCGTAAAAATGAAGACAATTGCACGACAATATGTCTGGTGGCCAAATATTGACATGGACATCGGGAAGGTCTGCAAGCAGTGTGAGACGTGCCAGCTAGAACAACGCATTCCACGTCATGTTCCACTGCACCCATGGGAGTTTCCTGGAGGGGTATGGAGAAGAATTCACATTGATTTTTCAGGTCCATTTATGAGTCACATGTTTATGATAGTGGTCGATGCGTACTCTAAGTGGCTAGAGGTCTTCAAAATGTCACAGATAACCTCAGCAGCCACCATCACAAGGCTTAAAAGACTGTTTGCAGCACAAGGAGTACCCGAACGAATCGTCACTGACAACGCCACAACCTTCATGTTGGATGAGTTCCAACTCTTCATGAAAAGGAACGGAATCTTGCACACTACTGGAGCACCGAAGCAACCTGCTACAAATGGACTCGCTGAGAGACGCATTGCAACCTTCAAGGCGGGCATGAAGAAGCTTGCAAAATAGATCCTGAGTGTTGAGGATAAGATTTCACACTTCTTACTGCATTATCGCACAACACCAAATAGTACAACTGGAGAGTCACCAGCAGACTTGTTCTTAAAGAGACATGTACGAACACAGCTGGATTTCCTTAAACCGAGCATCTCTGAGACGGTGAGGAGGAGACAGTATCAACAGAAGGAGAAACATGATCGTCAGGCTGCCGAAAGACAGTTTGATGTGGATGACCCCATTTATCTACGCAACACAGCAGGAGAACATCCCAAATGGATCCCTGGAGTAGTGACACAACGGACTGGACCAGTGTCATACCATGTGCAAGGTGAAACTGATATAGGTATACAGGCGCCATGGAGACCAGCTGCGTCTTTGATACCCACCTGACATTTTAGATCCTGGACCTGAAAGTGCGACTCAGTCAGCTGAGCAGGAGAAAGACTTTGACGAACTGGAGTCCACAATTCCTGCATCACCAGTCTTTGCACCAGACCCGCCTGAACCACTTGTGCCAGAGATAGTAGCTTTGAGACGTTCAGGACGTAAACCACAACGCCCTTTACGTTACAGGGATTGATTGTGATTTCGTAATTGAAAGATGTTCAAATTGAGTTTGTTTATTATTGAAGAAATGTTATGCAGTATGATGGATAAGGAAATGTGAATTTGTTATGTATCTTTAAACTAAGGAGGGAGGTAATGTGGTGTATTAACCATCATATATGATTTGTGCGATACGGCCATACACATAAGATTCACCACAAAATCCATATGAACTATGGCTAAACCGTATGAGTTGACAGGTATCCATGTTGTCTTATTTCCTTGTGTTTTTCACATGTCTCATTTGGTAAGCTTCCACCTCTTCTCGTCTGATTAGTCCCTTGTGTAAACCAATCGGCTCCCTCCAACCACTCTTGTCTTGTCCATGTGTTTCTAGTTGTCATGTCAATTTATTTGGATTTAGTTCCCTGGTTTCTTTTGGATCATGGTTCCGATCATGGTTCGTTCATGGTGTTTGTTGCTTCTGTTTGTGTCGATGTTGTTGACGTCACCTGTGATGGATCCTGGTCAGGTCATGTTTCCATTTGTGGAGGGTGCGTTGTTTTCTTGTGTGTGGTGTATTAACTATAATAGATTTGTATGTTGTTTGGACGCATTGACTTCCCGTAGTTTGTATTGCCATTTACTGCGCATGAGTGAAATGTTACCTGAACGTCTAAGCCCCTTCCCCACGAGATGATTGGGGAACTCGACGGTCGAATACATAATAGAAAACGCGTGTGTGTGCCTCGTCATTTCAAGACACAACATTGTGTTTATTTGATACGCTGAAATTTGATTTGTTGTTCTTTGTCAAATTAGTATTTAGGTTATTCCCTGAGGTTATTGCCATGTTTGCCTTTTTATGTTTCCATTTCCATTTTCCAATGCGCTTTATCTTTACAAGAGTCACGGGGGGTGCTGGAGCCTATCCTAGCTGTTTTCTTGCAGTAAATGGGGGACAACCTGGACCGGTTGCCAGGCAATCGATGGGCACAGACACACAGACACGAACAACCATCTGTGCTCACACTCACACCTTGGGACAATTTTTAGTGTTTAATCAGCTTGCATGGTTTTTTTGTAATGTGGGAGGAAACCGGAGTACCCAGAGAAAACCCACGCAGGCCCGGGGAGAACATGGAAACTCCACACAGGGAGGCCGGTGCTGGAATCGAACCGTGCACCTCTGCACTGTGAGGTCGATGTGGCCCACTGGGCCGCCCTTTTTATGTTTCATTAAATGAAACGACTGCGATCGGCTGGCAATCGATTCAGGGTTTCTCCCGCCTACTGCCTGAAGACATCTAGGGATAGGCTCCAGCACCCCCCGCAAACCCCGTGAGGATAAAGCGGTTGGGAAAATGAATTAAAGGAATGAATGAATGAATAAATGAAACAAATTTGAGACTCTTGAAACTAATGCTTCCCTGCTCTGGGGCCTAACTAGTTATCAAACTTGACAGAGAAGGTATCAAATTCAGCTCTGGAAAATAAAAACCAGTAATAACTTCCACAGTTTGGCTTCTACTGAATCAGCTGAAAAAATGACCTCCTTGGTAAAGCCAAACTGTGACATGCTTTTTACTTTCTGGGCCTGGATTTGACAATTCTGCTTGACAGTTTCCAGCATATCCATGACCCACACAAAATGGAATGATGTATGGGTGGATAATGAGCATGGTTCCTGTTTTGGGGTATAATAATAATAATAATAATGATAATAATAATAATAATAATAATAACACATTTTATTTGAAAGCGCTTTTCATCACACTCAAAGACACTTTACAAGAGCTTAAAACACAGGATAAAAATGTGCATTTAAAGTATGGTGAACAAAGACTTGTATTGTTGAGAGTGTGGCATATTCCTCCCAATTTCTGTCGCCCCTGTCACGTTGTACCCGAAGCGACAGAATAATCGCTTCGTGTACAACCAAATAACTGAAAGTGGATCCCCGAAATAGCAGACACAGAAAGAGGTTTGTCAGAGAACAAAAGGAGTCTTTAATACAAACACAAAATTACCCGACGGGAGAATAACAAAAAGCGCTGGTCAAAATAAGGACCAGGGATAAAATGAAGAGACCAACAGAAAACCCTTGTGGAAAAAATAGCCAGGAGGGTCTGATTAGACAATACTATAAATTTCACTCGAAAGAGGAATAACGACGCGCAATAACAGCCACAAGGCTAAGAGTCAATGAATAATACGAATAGGAATTGGGCGAGAGAATTTTGGCACGGCGTGGAATACTCCGGCAGTGAGTAGACTGCCAGAGCGTCCAAATAAAGGCTGAGCAATCACTCACAAATGTGCAAGCGGCGGGCAGAAAGCCCGCTCCCTGCTGGCAAACACGGGACGTGACAGTACCCCCCCCCCCCCCCCCCCCCAACGGACGCCTCCCAGCGGCCTACCCGGTTTGGACAGATGAGCTGCGTGGAAGTCGCGCAAAAGGGACGGATCAAGGATCCAGGAGCGGGGGACCCATTGCCGCTCCTCCGGCCCGTAGCCCTCCCAGTCGACCAGATACTGGAACCCCCTTCCCCTGCGCCGAGAGTCCAGGATGGCTCGTACCGTGTACACCGGGTCACCATCGACGACCCGCGGAGGAGGGGGCGGAGTGGGAGAAGGAACCAAGGGACTGGAAGTCACCGGTTTGAGCAGGGAGACATGGAACACGGTGTGAACCTTCATGGTGGCCGATAGCCAGAGCTTGACCGCGACGGGGCTGATGATGGACTCGACCTCGAAAGGTCCGGTGAATCGGGGCCCGAGTTTCGCAGACGTGCCGGCCAGGCGAAGGTCCCTCGTCGCCAGCCACACCTTTTGTCCCACCACGGAGGTAGGTCCCGGGCGCCGACGACGATCAGTGCAGCTCGGGCCTCCTTCCACACGCGGTGGGCCCGCTTGAGGTGGTGCTGCACCGAAGGGACCTCCACCTGTCCCTCCTGGGACGGGAACAGCGGTGGTTGGTACCCGTAGGCGGACATGAAGGGTGACCTAACGGTGGCTGACGAGACGAGGGTGTTGTGCGCATACTCTACCCAAGGTAAGTGGTCGGCCCAGGAGGAGGGACGGTGGAGGCACACACAGCGGAGGGCCGCCCCCAGATCCTAGTTGGCACGTTCATCCTGTCCGTTGGACTGGGGGTGATATCCCGAGGTCAGACTGGCCGTGGCCCCGAGGGACCGGCAGAACCGCTTCCATACGCGGGACACGAACTGGGGCCCCCACCGGGATGCCATGGAGACGGAAAACGTGCTTGACGAGGAGGTCGGCGGTCTCCAAAGCAGACGGCAACTTGGACAGATGAACAAAATGGGCGGCCTCAGAGAACCGGTCCACGATAGTGAGAACGACGGACCGCCCACGGGATGGAGGAAGGCCCGTGACAAAGTCCAGGGCGATGTGGGACCAGGGTCGCGGAGGAATGGGAAGAGGCTGATGCAATCCCGCCGGAGGCCGACGCGAGGTCTTTCCGCAGGCGCAGGAGGAGCAGGCGTTGATGTAGTCCACCACATCCCTCCGGAGCTCCGGCCACCAGAACCGCTGGGTGATGAGATGCACAGTCCGGTTCACCCCAGGATGACAAGCCACCTTGGACTCGTGCCCCCACACCTCCGAACGCAGCGGTGGGGGCACAAGCAGCTTCCCCGCGGGACATCCCGCCGGGACTCGGATACCATCCTGAGCTTCTTGTATCCGCTGCTCGATCTCCCATCTCAGCGCCCCCACGATGCACTGGGCTGGGAGCATGGTCTCCGGCGTCCGGTCCCTTTCTGCGGGGTCGTGGAGACGGGAAAGGGCGTCGGGCTTGGTGTTCTTAGACCCTGGAGAGTATGTGAGGACGAAATTGAACCGGGTCAATAATAGGGCCCCCCTGGCCTGACGGGAGTTGAGTCTTTTGGCGGAGCGGAGATATTCCAGGTTTTTGTGGTCTGTGTAGACAGTGAATGGCTCCTTCGCCCCCTCAAGCCAGTGGCGCCATTCTTGCAAGGCGGCGACCACAGCCAACAGTTCGCGATTGCCCACGTCATAGTTTGACTCGGCTGCACTGAGTCGACGAGAGAAAAAGGCGCAGGGGTGCAGCTTCTGGTCGACCGGGGAACGCTGGGACAGCACCGCCCCCACCCCTGAATCCGAGGCGTCCACTTTTACGACGAACGGAAAGTCAGGGTTAGCATGTTGCAACACTGGAGGATTAGTGAATGCTGCCTTTAAGCTTGCGAACGCCGTGTCCGCAGCCGAGTCCCATTTGAATGGGACTTTAGTGGACGTCAGTCGGGTCAACGGGAGTGCCTTTTGGCTGTAGCCGCGAATGAATCGCCTATAGAAATTGGCAAACCCAAGATAGACGAAACAGAAGATGTTCAGCATATCCCTTAACACGTCATTGATCAAACTTTGGAATACCGCGGGAGCATTAGTCAGACCGAAAGGCATGACTAAATACTCGAAATGACCCAGCGGGGTCTTAAAAGCAGTCTTCCATTCATCTCCTTCCCGAATGCTGACCAAATGGTAAGCACTGCGCAAATCTAACTTAGAAAATATAGTGGCTGATTGCAACGGAGCGAAGGCCGAGTCCAACAACGGCAGCGGATACTTATTTTTTATCGTGATGTCATTCAATCCACGATAATTGACGCACGGTCGTAGCGACTTGTCCTTCTTTTCCACAAAAAAGAATCCCGCCCCTAACGGTGATCTCGACGGTCTAATTAGACCTGCAGTGAGCGAGCTATTTATATACTCCGTTAGTGCCTCTCGTTCTGGTTGAGACACCTGATAAAGCCGTGAATTCGGCAACGGAGTGCCCACCTGCAGGTCTATGGCGCAGTCGTATGGGCAGTGCGGAGGCAACGAGCATGCGTGATCCTTGCTGAATACTTGTCGTAGGTCATGATAGCAGTTTGGCACTCCGTCAAGGCAGATTCGTTACCGGCACGTTCGCGCTCCCCTATTGCTGATCGTAAACAATGCTCGTAACAGTACCGGCTCCAACTCTCTATTGCCGGGCGCTCCCAGGAAATGACGGGGTTGTGAGTCTTGAGCCAGGGCAAACCGAATATAACCGGAGCGGCTCAAGACCGCATTAAATAAAACCGTCTATGCTCGACATGGTTACCGGATACTTGGAGTTTAAGTGGTTCTGTTCTTTGTGTCACAACCGCCAGGAGGCGCCCATCGAGGTCATGAACCCGCTTCTTCTCGACCAACTCCTCGATAAAACAACCTAAGTCAGAGGCGAGATCGGTATCAATGAAACAATCATCGGCCCCCGAGTCTATCAGGGCCCTAACCCGTCGCGACCGGGACCCCCCCATATAGATCCCCTTCGAGTTCCAGTCGCCTGGTGTGCCCCGGCCGGGAGTCGATTCGCCGAGGCTCGGGAGCCTCCGCGCGGGGTCGTGACTCACAGTACTCGGGGAAAAAAGGTGGCTGAGGTTCCGGAAGGCTGGGAGCAGCATGAGGTCCTTGTAGGTCGCTGTCAGACCGAGTGCCGATCGGCGCCTTCCCACTTCCGATCCAGAGTTTTCGCCACCCAGCTGCATCGGTTCCTCCGCGGTGGCCACATCCCGGGGTCGAGGGTGATCTTCGGGTCCTGCTGCCCGAAGCGCCTCATGGTAATCACCGCGGTACGCGGCATGCCGGGACAGGAACCGATCACCTCCACGTTCCCGGTCTCTCTCCCTCAGGTGGTTGTCCAATAGTAGGGAGAGCTCGATCAACTCCTCCAGGTCGGAACTGTGGTCGCGGGTCGCCAGTTCATCCTTGAGCTGGGGGTTTAATCCGTGACGAAACAGCCCACACAGCGCCCGATCATCATAGCCACTCTGGGCGGCCAAAATCCGGAACTCGATCGAGTAGTCCGCCACCGATCGCCTCCCCTGTGGAGTGCGAGTAACCGGGACTCCGCCTCTCTGGCCCGCACAGGATGGTGGAACGCCGTTACGAAGTCGTGGAACGAAAACCGGAGGCTCGGCTTTGCGTCGCTCGTTGCCATAGTCCAGTACGCCGCTGGACCTGTCAACAAACTCATTATATATGCCACCTTCGTGGCGTCACTAGCATAGACGGACTGTTGTTGGTCGAATATGAGTGAGCACTGGTGGAGAAAGTGCCCACACTGCCCGTGCTCACCCCCGTAACGTGGGGGGGGGCGGGGGTGGAAGCGAGGGCTCCCTCATCATTGTGGGGAATGATGCGGGCGCCTCAGTGGTGGTGGGACGAACCACGGGGGGAGGTGTTCTCCGTGCCTCCACCCGTACCAAACGGGGTTCGAATTCATCGAACCGATGAGCCAGCATGGAAACCGCGCTACAGAGTTCCGTAAGGGCTTGGCCCTGCGGACTCATCTGTTGCTCTTGTCGGGACAGAGCGGACAAAATCTTTTCTATGTCTGCGGGATCCATGGTGGCCGGAGTATTGTGTTACGTTGTACCTGAGGCGACAGAATAATCGCTTTGTGTACAACCAAATAACTGAAAGTGGATCCCCGAAATAGCAGACACAGAAAGAGGTTTGTCAGAGAACAAAAGGAGTCTTTAATACAAACACAAAATTACCCGACCGGGAGAATAACAAAAAGCGCTGGTCAAAATAAGGACCAGGGATAAAATAAAGAGAACAACAGAAAACGCTTGCGGAAAAAATAGCAAGGAGCGTCTGATTAGACAATACTATAAATTTCACTCGAAAGAGGAATAACGACGCGCAATAACAGCCACAAGGCTAAGAGGCAATGAATAATACGAATAGGAATCGGGCGAGAGAATTTTGGCACGGCGTGGAATACTCCGGCAGTGAGTAGACTGCCTGAGCGTCCAAATAAAGGCTGAGCAATCACTCACAAATGGATGACAGGTGTGCAAGCGACGGGCAGAAAGCCCGCCCCCTGCTGGCAAACACGGGACGTGACAGCCCCAGGTCAAACATACCAGTGTAGGGCTCCATTAATCCTCTTTAGGGGGTGCTCCAAAGATATTTTTTGTAATCGTGGATGACAGCTTTGAAAGAGCAGACACTGCTAAAGTCGTTTTCTGGATTTAAACTTCTGTGATAATTTCAATGAGATCCTTCATTAATTAATTAATTATTAAAGCCGATGCGGATTTGGAGCTGGGAGTCGCGGCTTGGAGTTTGAAGCGGATTACGTGGGACAGGAGAAGTGAACTAATCTCTTTTCGTCAATGGATGCTACAGCTTTGTGTTTGCTTTCAAAACTTAGCTTGTAGCAGACGTGTGCACATTTTTCAGCATGACGTCTCTGATCCACTGGAGAAAGGACACTTTGATCCTCTCCTCTTTCATCTAGAACTGCTTCAGACAACAAAGTGTATGCAGAAAATTGGTGAAGATTGAACAACTGTCTGTGTCCTATGTGTTGTCTTATGTTTTTTTTGTTATTTTGACTTCAAAATGGCGCCGCGAGAGTGGCTGCCTTTCCAGCAGCTCCTATATTTTGTTGTTCTACTTCTTCCTTTCATAACTTTGCTGCTGTGAATTGGGAATTTCTCCATTGTGAGACTAATAAAGGGTTTCTTATCTTATCTTATCTTATCTTATCTATTCTTATCTTAATTGATTAGTTGTGCCAATGTGGAATAGGTTGTGATGTTTTGAAATGAGCTGCCTTTTGCTCCACAGCATGTTGGGTCATCCATCAGATGCATGTAGAGTAACTAGATATTGATGTATGTCCTTTTTGATGCCCCACCCGCAATGGTCTGTGGTGGTGCTGTACAAACACAAACCTATCTGTAGTCTATTAACATACTGGATACTTTTTTTGAGGGGGGAGGGGGGAACTTATTTAGCATTTCTTATTAATTTGCTGAAACTAAATTAAAATGTTTTGTGCAATTTAAATCCCACGTAATGGCTTTACCTGTAAATAGCTGCTGCGATCAAGTAGGAAATGTGCAGTGGAGGCCTGGATTCTCATCAGCGGTGCCTATTACGTCGATCGCGATCTAATGGCAGCTCACGGACTGGTCCCAAGTATGATTGTGAGGGTTGTATGTCTCTGCATATTAGTAACAGATTTTTGTGCTAATGCACATTGCACCCTAATCATCCGATCAGTCTCACTTTCACGAAAAGTATTTAAAAAATAAAATAATTGCAGCTCGCGATCAGAGCTGTTGCAATATAGCTTTTATTATTGAAAGTTTGTTTCGCGTACTATTCAACGATGGCATTCGCAATGAATGGGAATCTGTCGGTCCGAGAGAAGCATTTTAATAAAACGTTACACGTGAGCTACGATAGTTAACGAGCTGCAAAAGTGTGTCACATGCCTCATCATCAGGTCTTTCCTTTTCACAAACGCTTGTGTCTACTTCATTTTTGTGTTTCGTTCATGCTCGGCGCCGTTATGGGTGTTGCTCATCATGGCATGCGTGAGTATGTGCGTGTATGCGCGCGTGAGCGGTAACGGGTTGATCGCAGGAGCTAGGTTGATCGAAATGTAGATCTTGGGTCCAAAAAGGTTGGGCACCCCTGCTCTACGTAATATTGTACATCTTACTCCAGATTAAACTGATTAACTTGTGGTCATTACAACTAGCCCCCTGAAATTTGCGGTATCGATTAAATTGTGAAAATACTGTATCCAAAATTGCTCAACTCAGGAGCTCAAAAGAAATCATAGAAAATATACAGAAAATGGCCTACTAATTGAAAAATTGAAAATGTACTAATTCTGGAAAAAGTTTTAAATCTACGGGTTGACAAAATATCACAACACATATCTTCCTATGATTCAGCAGTGATCATTTCTTGATTTTTTTTGTCAACAAAATAGTCACTACAACGTGAGAGGTAATCATTAGTTTCCTCTTCCAACTTCCTGTCACGTCTCGGACAAGCCGAGTTAAGTCTGGATCCCAAAAACGTAGACGTAAACAAGGTCTCCGTAACAAAAATTGGTTTAATGCTTATAATCGCACCGACAAAGAGGTAACATAAAGCACTGGTCAAAACAAGGACCAGAGAGAACATAAACGAATAACAAAAGGCACTTGCACAAAGGCAAGGGAGAAAATTAAAGACCACCAATACAAACTAAAACAATGTATCAAAATACACGCGGGCGTAAAGCCAAATCACGAAACCAAAATCGTACTCACAAAAAGCAGGTGTACCGAAATTGCAAAACGCGAAACACGACGAGGTCAAAAGCACAATAGTGCATGAGCAGCGAGAATAGCAATAACAAAACAATTCTCCGACACAGGTGCAATGCAGAAGAGACCTTAAATACAGTGTTCACAAATTATAGATTGGCAGCAGGTGCGTGCCGAAGTCCGCTAATGCCACCTGCTGGCCAGACCAAAACAGGATAATGACAGTACCCCCCCTTCAACGGACGCATCGATTCTTGTCGTCGGTGTACACAGTAAACGACTCCTTAGTCCCCTCGAGCCAGTGTCAAATTTTCAACAGCGGGACATTCCCAGGAGATGACGGGATTATGGGTCCTTAACCACGGCAACCCCAGCACTAACGGAACGGAACGGGATCGCATCAGGTAAAACCTCCGGTATTCCGTCTAATTCCAGTCTCTTCTGAAATCCACAACCGGACTCCTCCCGGCTCAGCTCCAGCGGGACGGTGCGGGATGCGAACTTACATATGTCGGTGCGCGTCGCAAGGCGGGTCGGAGTCAAGGGACAGTCGGCCACTCGATGTCCTTGTTCGACGCAGTAGTAGCAGGATTGTTCCCAAATCCGGCGCCATCTCTCCTCCAGTCCCACACGTCCACCTCCCAGCTGCATATGATCCTCCGCGGCATCGGCAGTCCGGGTACCGGAGGACTGCTCTGGTCTGGAGGTCCGCCAGGACTCGCGGAAAGACGGCCGACCACCAGCACGACGGGGCAGGGAACGGGCGTCATCCCGTGCCTCTCCACGTTCCCGCAAGCGGTTGTCCACAACGAGGGCCAGGCTAATAAGGCCCTCCACATTGGCGCAGTCATCACGGATTGCCAGTTCATCCTTCACGGACGTGTTTAGCCCACGCCAAAACAAGCCGCAAAGCGCGCGGTCACCGTAACCACTCTGGGTGGCCAAGATCCGAAAAGAAATCGAGTATTCGGCAACGGATTGTTTCCCTTGCCGAATACTCAATAGCCGCCCTTTGGCCTCTCTTCCCATCACCGGATGGTGGAACACACGACGAAACTCGGTGACAAAATTCGGGAAGGAAGACCGAAGCACGGGTTTAGTATTGCTCACTTCCACTGCCCATGACGCCGCCTGACCAGTCAACAGGCTCATAACAAACGTTACCCTGGTAGAGTCACTCTCATAGGCTAACGGCTGCTGATCAAATATGAGCGAGCATTGGTGCAGAAATTGGGTACATAACCCTGGTTTGCCACCATAACGGGGAAAATTAGGTTCCCGTGCCATAATCGGGGGTAGTGGTGCTGGGTTGCCAGATTGTTCCATCCTGCAACTCAGTACGTCAAGTCGCTGAGCCAGGACGGTGACGGTTTCCCGGAGCTCCGCAAGCTCTTGCCTCTGCTGGCCCACTAGTTGCCCCTGCCTGGTCAAGGCAGTTATGATCTTATTTAGGTCTACGGGATCCATAATGGTCGGAGAATTCTGTCACGTCTCGGACAAGCTGATTTAAGTCTGGATCCCAAAAACGTAGACGTAAACAAGGTGTCCATAACAAAAATAGGTTTAATGCTTTTAATTGCACCGACAAAGAGGTAACATAAAGCGCTGGTCAAAACGAGGACCAGAGAGAACATAAACGAATAACAAAAGGCGCTTGCACAAAGGCAAGGGAGAAAATTAAAGACCGCCAATACAAATCTACGCATCTACCGGTACTTTAGGATGCTTGACCACTGGCTGGCACTGATGACTGCCCCATACCTGGTCTTGTTTTTGTTCTAGTGTTCTTCTTTCGAGGGAATTTCTTCCCTTGCCTCTGTCACCATTATGTTTGAAAGTGCTCTATAAATGCTGTTGACTTGACTTGACTTGACTTCTTGCATCTGCGAGCAGCATGGTTCAAGTCCTGCCCCACAAGTAAAGCGCTTTGAGATAACAATTGCAGTGAGGTGGCACTCTATGAATAAATCTGACATGACTGTTCTCATGTGAAAGACATAGGCCCCGAGAGTGGCGACAAAGCCCAAGAAACCAACTTGTCCACATTGCCAACTCCTGCATTCTAGTTGGATATTTTTAGCTCTGGCATTTATACTTGGCAACCGTTCACATACCCATCCGGTCGATTCACACCATTTCCCAACCAGGTGGGAACTCTTCAGCGAGGTTCATGGGGAGGACATTGATGCACTCACTGACACCATCACGGACTATATAAACTTATGTGAGGAGAACACCGTACCCACCAGAACTCTGCGGTGTTTTTCCAACAACAAACCATGGATTAATCCTGACATAAAGACCCTGCTGAAGGAGAAGAAGAGAGCTTTTCGGTCGAGAAACAGAGAGGAGCTCAAGGCCGTGCAGATTCGGCTGAGAAGAAAGATCAGGGAGGGGAAGAAGATATACAGGATGAAATTGGAGGACCAGTTACAGGCCAGCAATGTCACTGGTGTCTGGAGGGGCCTGAAAACCATCTAAGGCCATGACAGCCCAAAGACAGTGATCGAGAAGGACAAGGACTGGGCAGATGGACTGAACCATTTTTTCAACCGTTTCGACCAGTCGTCTGTCCCATCCCCCAACCACAAACTGCAACCTCTCTCACTGAGGACTTCTTCTCCTCCCCCTCCTCTTTCGACCAGCTCTCATCAACCCAGTATGTCACCTGGTTCCTGCCTGTCCGTCACAACAGAGCAGGTAAGGAACCAACTGAGGAAGATGAATGTGAGGAAGGCAGCAGGTCCGGACAAGATCAGTTCCCGGCTCCTCAGGACCTGCTCTGACCAGCTGTGTAACATTGTCCAGCACATCTTCAACCTGAGCCTGAAGCTGGGCAGAGCTCCACAGCTGTGGAAAACTTTGTGCCTGGTCCCAGTGCCCAAGACCCCCCACCCTAAGGAGCTGAAATGCTACAGACCGGTGGCGCTGACGTCTCACCTGATGAAGACGCTGGAGAGACTCATCCTCGCCCACCTTCGACCGCTGGTGAGCCCGTCACTGGACCCGCTGCAGTTTGCCTATCAGCCTGGCATCGGCGTGGAAGACGCCATTATCTACCTCCTCCACTCAGTGCTGTCACACTTGGAGAAGGCTGGGAGCACTGTGAGAATCATGTTCTTTGATTTCTCCAGTGCCTTCAACACCATCCAGCCCAATTTGCTGGGAGGCAAACTGCAGAACACCGGAGTGGACCACCATCTCACAGCATGGATCATAGACTACCTCACAAATCGGCCGCAGAACGTGAGATTGCAGAGCTGTGAGTCGGACCGGCTTCACTGCAGCACTGGAGCGCCGCAGGGGACTGTTCTGGCTCCATTCCTGTTCATCCTCTACACCTCGGACTTCAGACACGACACTCCAAACTGCCACCTTCAGAAGTTCTCCGATGACTCTGCGATTGTTGGCCTCATTACAGAAGGGGACGATCGGGAGTACAGGGGACTGACAAAGGACCTCGGCCATCCATTATGGCATTGTCTGCTGGTCAGGCGGCATCCAGCCCGGGACAGAAAGAGACTGGAGCGACTGGTCAGGAAGGCCAGTTCTGTCCTGGGTTGCTCCCTTGACACTCTGGAGGAGGTGGGCAACAGAAGGATGCTAACTAAGCTAAAGCTATGATGGCCAGTCCCTCCTACCCCCTCCAGCCCGCCCTGACAGCACTTGGTAGCTCCTTCAGCCAGAGGCTGTTACACCCGCGCTGCAAGAAGGAGAGATACCGACGCTCGTTCCTACCGACTGCTGTCAGGCTGATGAATAAAAAATAACAATCATAATAATAATAATAATTAATAAATTATTATTATTATTAATAAAATGATGTGAAGGAAAATTGTAAATAGTACTGCGATTTATCCATTTGTGTTCGTATTGTATTTAATTGAAAGATGTTTGTTGTTTTTTTTTCTCTTTCTCCTTTCTTCTTTCTACATACATTCTTGCTGCTGGAGGGTGTAAATTTCCCCAGTGTGGGACGAATAAAGGATATCTTATCTTAATTGAGCCGTCCAATATTCAAAGTTCATGACATATTTAGCATTTCTTTTTTTAATTTGCCAAAAGTAAAAAAAAAGGCATCACTTTCAATTTAAGATTGATAAATGACATCTATTTTTATCAAGATAATATTTAGTATTTACTACTAGGCTACGCATGACAGAAATGGATGGCTCTCCAGTTGTTCAAGTCTGTCAGGATGTCTGGAAGGTTCTGGACAGAATTGAACTCTACAAACGTAGTGAAGATTTTGACAAAAATATTTATTTACAGAAAAAGGCGCAAGGCCGACAAAGTAAACCAGAACAAAAAGCGCTTTCAAAAGGCAAGGATAATATAAATGGAAATAGCTTGTCTCAAAAGGACAAGAGGACCCAAAACGCATATGGTACAAACCGTGAATACAAGTCAGAGGCGATTGCTCTAAGACTCCAAGGGAAGCTCAGCTTCCCTGAAAATGTCAAAAAATAACTGATCAAATATATGTGTGTACATACAATTGTGTGTCCATGTCATTGACTAAATATGCGCTACAACGCGCTCAACTTTTGTTCCAAATCAGCTTCTTATGACTGGTTACGACGCGACTCTCTTCTCATTCATTCCTGCAGCTTCACTGTGCTTTAAACTGTGTGGACGCTGAGTGTCTCCAGCGCGGACGCTGGGTGTCGAGAGAGTTCAGAGCCCGGTGTCCCAATGCATTGAAATGAGACGAGTCATTGGATAAATGCTGGTTTTCTCCCGCCCATCGGACGCTCAGCGTCTCTGGGAGTCTATGGACAGTGGGCGATTATCGGCTGGCCCGGACGCTCAGCTTTTCTGCATGATGATTGGATGATCTGTCTGAGGCTGAATCTCTTTTTGATTGACAGCGAAGTGGGCCAATCTTATGGCATCCGTGGGAGCATTTTTCAATTCTCATTCTGTTCTGAGTTGGACTGGAGACTTCTTCTAATAATCTTAGTAAAATTAAATCTAATAGTCTCTTTGTTGAAAAAGACATGCGACAAAGTAATATTTTATTTCTGGTGTGTTTTATTGTAGTTGCTTGTGTTCGCAGACTGATTTATATCAGAATCAGAATCAGAATCATCTTTATTGGCCAAGTATATAGAACACGCAAGGAATTTGTCTCCGGTATAACACGCTGCATGACTATCTATGGAAGAGGATTAGGGCTAATGAAGAAAGAAAAAATAAGGTTGGCAAGATTCTCACTTTAATCTCAGAATTCTGACTTTAAAGTCTGAATTCTGAGATTAAAGTCAGAATTCTCACTTTAAAGTCAGAATTCTGAGATTAAAGTGAGAATCTTACCAACCTTATTTTTTCTTTCTTCATTGGCCCTAATCCTCTTCCGTAACTATCATCATAAACAAGGACATGACAAATAAGGATGGAAAAACTAAGTATGGAAGGACATTTCGAATGTAAATGAACCGTAGTGCGGTGGTACCACCCAGTGACAACTGTGAGACAATGTGCAAAGTATCAAGCAGAGCTAAAGTGATCAGTGGTAGAATACAACACTGTAACAATCGTTAAAAAAAATCATTGAACCATTTTAAAGCGACCAATAGCAGTGTTTGTAGTACAAAAAGTGTGCAATTGTGCCGATGTCCTTGAGCGCTTTGAAGTGTCTAGTGCGGTGGAGTATATGTCAGTGACTGTTTGGGAGTTCATGGCTAGAGGGAAGAAGCTGTTAAAGTGTCTGCTGGATTTGGTGAGCGTGGATCTGTAGCGCGTGCCTGAGAGGAGTAGCTGGAAAAGGTGATGGGCAGGGTGCGGGGGATCCAGTAGGACTTCCATGCCCTTGTTTTGATTCTTGCAGTATGCAAGTCCTCAAGAGTACTGATTTGATGACTGCCGTGTAGAACTGTCGTAGCACCTCATGTGGCAGGCCATAATTCTTCAGTAGTCTCAGGAAGTACATCCTCTGCTGGGCCATTTTCAGGATGGAGTTGGTGTTGACTTCCCACTTCATGTCCTGGGAGACTGCGATTCCCAGGAACTTGAAGGTCTCGACGGTTGACACAGGACAGTTGGATAGTGTGAGGAGCAGCTGTGGTGAAGGATGTTTCCTGAAGTCCACAATCATCTCTACAGTCTTGAGCGTGTTCAGCCCTAGGTTGTGTCGGTTGCACCAGAGCTCCAGCTGCTCCACTTGTCGTCGATATGCAGACTCGTCGCCGTTTTTGATGAGACCGATGATCATGGTGTCGTCTGCGGACTTTGAGTTTGACAGCTGGGCTTGTTGAGGTGCAATCGTTCGTGTAGAGGGAGAAGATCAGTGGAGAGAGGACACATCCCTGTGGGGCTGCAGTGCTAGTGGTGCGTGTTGATGATGTTGTTCTTCCCAGTCTCACCTGTTGTGTCCCACCCATCAGGAAGCTGAGGATCCACTGGCAGATCACAGGGGACACACCGAACTGGAGAAGTTTGGGGTTGAGGACTTTCGGGATGATGGTGTTGAACGCAGAGCTGAAATCCACAAACAGGATCGTTGCGTAGGTCCCTGTGCTGTCGAGGTGCTCGAGGATGTGCAGGCTTATTTCGACTGCATCCTCCACAGACCTGGTAGGCAAACTGAAGAGGGTCCAGCAGGGGTCCGGTGACGTTCTTTAGTTGGTTCAGCACAAGGCGTTCAAAGGACTTCATGACCACAGACGTCAGGGCGACAGGCCTATAGTCGTTCAGTTCCGATGTTGCCGATTTCTTGGGAACTGGGATGATGGTAGACTGTTTGAAGCAGGATGGGACCTCACACAGCTCCAGGGATCTGTTGAAGATTTGTGTGAAGACCGGAGCCAGCTGGTCAGCGCAGACTTTCAGGCAGGAAGGGGACACTTTGTCGGGCCCCGGAGCTTTCTTGATCTTTTGCTGCTTGAAGAGCCGTCTCACGTCCTGTTCATGGATCTGTAGTGGAGAGAAAGAGGGTGGGGGCGTAGATAGAGTAGTTTCTGGTAGAGGTGGTTGTATGTGGGAATATGTGGGAAATGGGGGTGTCCTTTTCAAATCGGCAGAAAAACATGTTTAGTTCATAAGCCAGACCCTTATTGTTCACTGTTTGGGGGGGGTGGCATTCTATAGTTTGTGATTGCTTTCAGGCCATTCCACAGTTAGCAGAGAAAGTTTTCGCTTTGCGATGTTAATTTCCTTTGTCAATTTGTTTCGGGCGTGTTTGTACAGTGCCCGATCTCCACTTCTAAATGCGGCCTCTTTCTCTTTTCTAAGTTGCCTGAGTTTGGGAGTGAACCATGGCTTGTTATTGTTGAAGGAGCAGAAGGACTTCGTTGGTACACACGCCCTCACAGAAATTGATGTATGATGTTACAGTGTCTGTGTATTCATCCAGTGTGCCTGTTGAACTTTCAAAGACGCCCCAATCAGTGAAGTGCATTCTTGTAAAGCTCGCTTTGGTTCATTGGTCCATTTCTTCACAGTCTTAACAAGCGGTTTAACACATCTGAGTTTCTGTCTGTATGTTGGTATTAAGTGTATTCAATTGTGGTCAGAAAGACCCAATGCTGCACGTGCGATCGATCGGTATGAATTTTTGAGTGTTGTATAGCAGTGGTCTAGAACGTTGCCTTGTCTGGTGAAACAGTCAATGTGCTGCTTATATCTGGGAAGTTCACGGTTAAGATGTGCTCTATTAAAATCGCCCAAAATGATGAGGGGTGACTCTGGATATTTTAGTTCGAGTTTGTTTACTTGTTCAGCTCGCGTTTGTATCGCCATGTTCGCGTTAGCTTGTGTCGCAATGTAAACACTGACGAGTACAAAGGAGGTGAACTCACGTGGCGAGTAGAATGGCTTGCAGTTCAAAGACAGCGACTCCAGGTCCGGGCTGCAGTGTGCGTCGAGCTTTGTGACATCAATGCACCATTCTACGTTGATATAGAAGCAAATTCCACCACCTTTCGATTTCCCTGATAGCTCCGTGTCGCGGTCGGCTTGGAGTAGACGGAAGCCGGGTAGATGTAGCGCGGAATCCGGGCGGTGATCACTGAGCTAGGTTTCAGTGCGCAGCAGAACGTGCAAAGGTTTTGTTGTTCTTTGTGAGGAGAAGGAGTTCATCCATCTTGTTTGCCAGAGAACGTAGATTAGCAAGATGGATCGATGGGAGCGGGGTTCGAAATCCACGCTGCCGGAGCTTGACGAGCACGCCAGCTCACTTCCCCCTCCTCCGACGAAGGTTCAGCCCCTTATGGGTGTGAGGCCACGAGGTTTGTGTTCTTTTCATGTTAAATTAATTGTCTTTGTGGTTTTGCCTTTTATTTGGTTTGTAATGCCAGTTGTTTGTATGTTTCATGTTCGTGGGACCAGTTCTCATGAGTTGCCAAAATTAAACCCTGTATTTTCATTTGGACTTCATGTTGTCATTCATGCCGCATCCTGAGAGCGCTACATCCTTAAGAAGTGGCTTAATCATGGTGCGAGACATGTGCACCTCTGAAGGGAAATTCCC
Source organism: Hippocampus zosterae (assembly GCF_025434085.1). NCBI lineage: Eukaryota > Metazoa > Chordata > Actinopteri > Syngnathiformes > Syngnathidae > Hippocampus > Hippocampus zosterae. Next base: position 22,719,569 of record NC_067461.1, on the reverse strand, counting down.
ACCGCTCCAGCTGGAACTCAGACACGAACAAACAGAACATGACAAAGTACAAGTGACTCAAATTTTTTTTCCACCAGGCAGAAATTTGGTTTCGAGACAAGCAGAATGCTGCAACAGGTTAATTACATACAATGGAAACAACACAACACAACTGTTCCACAAAACTACATCCATGCCGGGCGAGACACGGAAAACAACAGAGGTGGGCATTTCATCAGTATTGACGGAAGGTCTATCAATCCATCACTGACGGACACCGGTGTTACTGACGAATGATGGATGACAGGAAACTTTTAAAAAATTTCATCTGTCACTGGAATTGTCACTAACTGGGTCAGTACCAGCAGACCTTCTCATTCTGTCACTGACAGACTCCTGTTCCAATGACGGAAACATGGGCCACATGTCCCGTGTGTTTGTGCGTGGTTGAGATGACACCGGGGTTGTTTCGAACTGAAAAGAGGAAGGGCTCCTCTGACATAAAAAAAAAGTTTTAACATCTGCTAAATGTTATCTTGGTTGACAGTTAAACAGTTGTAAACACGTCAATCCGCTCACCACATAATTCAACATTCTCCAAAAGTTGGCTGTGTTGACTCTAGGTCTTACAGACCGCAATTATATTGTCCCATATTGTTTTTTTTTTCACCACGCTCTGTGTAAGTGTGTGTGTGTGAGAGAGAGAGAGACAGAGAGAGAGAGAGCGTGTATGTGAGTGTGTGAGTGTGTGTGCATGTGCTGCGTGTGCATGTGACGTAAGTACATTCCTGACATAGATTGGCAGATGCGACATTGCCAAAGAAGTCCAAATCATCCAAAAATGGTGGTGATGAACTATATTAATTTGTTTAATAAAGGATAAATAACAAACAAAATTTAGAAGTAACGCGAATGAGGTTAAAATAATGATGATGAACTGATGACGATGACAGATTTGATCAGCTTGAAATAATGACGCATTTATAATATATACAGAAAGAGACTGGAGCGACTGGTCAGGAAGGCCAGTTCTGTCCTGGGCTGCTCCCTTGACACTCTGGAGGAGGTGGGCAACAGAAGGATGCTAACTAAGCTAAAAGCTCTGATGGACAGTCCTGCCCACCCTCTCCAGCCCGCCCTGACAGCACTAGGTAGCTCCTTCAGCCAGTGACTGTTACACCCGCACTACAAGAAGGAGAGATACCGACGCTTGTTCCGACCGACTGCTGTCAGGGTACTGAATAAAAAATAATAACAATAATAATAATACTAATTACCAGTAAATTATGTGAAAAACAGTTGAAATTAGCACTGCGATTTATCCATTTTGTATTTATATTGCACTTAATTGAACTGTTTTTTTTCTTCTTCTTTCTACCCACATTCTTGCTGCTGTAGGCTGTAATTTTCCCCAGTGTGGGACAGATAAAGGATATCTTAATCTTAATCTTAATGACACACAGATTGCCAGGCCGCTGGCGATTGACAAATGAAGTGTCCAAATCGGCAAACCAACACTGGATGTTGTCGTCACTCATATATTGCCACCATTCCAGTCCACCTCAACAACATCAAAGCAACCACACAAGCACTCGTGTCACCTCACATCCCACTCACTCACATCACCACGTCAACATTACAAAAACATTCCATCATAAATATAGGTTCAGTCCCACACCCCAACACAATCACCAACGTTCATTGATCCATTCACATGCACTGCAATGTATGTAAGAAATGTACTTTCATGTTCCAAGAAATCACAAATTGATTTCTGGCTGTGAAGGTCCTCAATTGCTCCGACAACAAGAGAATATTTGTAATTCACATTGGAAGGCATTACTCCCATCTTACCTGCTGTTCTAACTCGGCTAGAATTTTCAGATCTAGTTTTCACTGTGAATTGCCAAGCCAGCTTGGCACCATAACAGCGCACAGAATCAAACTACAAATACTTTGGGGCTGTGTAAAAACTTAAGATCCTGATGGATCGTGGCTCAGACATTCATTTGTTGATGAAACCATCGACGATATCAACCTTTGTATTCAAACCAGTGCGGCCTGTGATCAGAGCTGTTTTTCATGCTCTTGAAATAAAACATGAAAGTGGAATGCCGTGACACCCAGACGAATGGCCATCACGATATGTCAGTCATCTCATGAATGTAACCCGATTCCTGCGAGGGGACCACGTTGCTTCCACTCCGCAGCCTGTAGAAAGATGACTTCTAATGTTGCTCCACTCAGGGTTCGCCATGTTCGCTGGGCTTCCTTGTTCGTCTTATTGCATATCGACACAATTTTATCATCTTTCAGTCAATTATTGCCAAAGGAAGAAACTATAATGAATGACAAAAGACATACTGTGGCCCAAGTGGAGAAAGTCCAAAACAGTGCATGTTCCTTGTCACTGCTCTGCCAGGTTTCATTTTCAAAGTGCGCTTCTAACTCACTTGTCTCGTAGTGCTAAGGCACTGCGCCTTTTGGCCAGGCTGAGAAAAGTGTCATGACTGTTGGAGACCTTTTTTTCCCCTTCATTCATCAATATTTAAAACATAAAAATTAAACACATACAATTACACAACGCCCAGTAGTCCAGTGGTTAGCACGTCGGCTTCACAGTGCAGAGGTACCGTGTTCGATTCCAGCTCCGGCCTCCCTGTGTGGAGTTTGCATGTTCTCCCCGGGCCTGCGTGGGTTTTCTCCGGGTGCTCCGGTTTCCTCCCACTCCAAAAATATGCATGGCAGGTTGATTGAACACTCTAAATTGTCCCTAGGTGTGAGTGTGAGCGTGGATGGTTGTTCGTCTATGTGTGCCCTGCGATTGGCTGGCAACCGGTTCAGGGTGTCCCCCGCCTACTGCCCGGAGACGGCTGGGATGGGCTCCAGCACCCCCCGCGACCCTAGTGAGGATCAAGCGGTACGGAAGATGAGATGAGATGAGATAACATAAAATGCAGTCGCAGTCAGTCCTAACCACTTTTGCGTCACACGCTTTGTTGTTTGAGTGACTTCCTTGTCAGCTCTGCCTGATCTACGGCGGGAAGCTGGTGCCATATTGTGCGCTGTTGCGTCATATATATATATATATATATATAGGTGGCCGGCTGCTTAGTGCCTCGATATCAAAGTGCAGAGGTACAGGGTTCGGCTCCGGCCTGTTAGGATTTGGATGTGACCCCAATAGCATGACAACAGGCAGGTATCGTTGAAGCCAAAACTTGGCATAGTTTATTGAAGAGTCTTCACAAAGTCACTCAGGGAGAAGCACAAGGAGTCCACAAGCAAATGTCCACACAAGGAACAAGAAGCTGCAGGAGATGGCAACAGAGTCAACTGGCATGGTGACGGCACAAACTTGCACTGAGGAATGGTCTGTGAGTCAATTTGTACCAGTCCAAACGAGCAGATAGGCCACAGGTGGGTGATGAGCTGACAAGTCTTAGGTGTGAGGTGCAGAGCACCCTGGCTGAGGAGGCTGCCTGGCTGGCCCCTCCCTAACACGGCCCTCTGTGTGGAGTTTGAATGTTTTCCCCATGCCTGGGGCAATTGTTTAATACAGTATATTTTCTGTCATGCTAAATTAATGTATGGCAGGTCACAAATGGACCTCGGTCCGGAATTTGGAAACCACTGACCTACATTTTCTTTGCAACCACCCAACCCAGATTTACAACAAAAATAAACTAGTAAAGTTAAATGCAATATAGCGGTTTAAAAGGTGATAACTAGCTAGCTAGCTAGCTAGATAGTCAGTCATTTATCTATGTGTAACCCCACTGACTTTGATGTTCGTCACATGGTGTTTATGACAAACTAATACTTGGATAATCCTGCTCAGTCACATGAATAGAAGTCCAGCTTCCAGAGTGATGCCATGGAGTTTCCATCCAGCTCACTGTGGTTTTGTCCTCTATGCAATCATTGTCTCACCTGGGAGCAGAGGGCTTCCAATTTCCATGAAAGCAGATCCCAAGGCAAAACATGGTCTCTAACAAAGTGTTCAAAGTACAGGTAGTCCATTCTAAATACTCAACGAAATCATCTAGCCTACATTTTCTGCAATGCTCATCCTGACGAGGGTCGCGGATGAGATGGAGTGTGATATCCTGGCTGACTTTGGGTGGGAGGCAGTGTTCACTCTGGATCGTTTGCAAGCCAAAATCATAGTTAACCAATTTTTAAAAATCATAATACTGTAATTGGGCGGCCCAGTGGGCCAGTGGTTAGCACGCACGTCGACTTCACAGTGCAGAGGTACCCAGTGGGGGTTCTGGATCAATTTCACTGAGGGGGCCGGTGTAACCCGGATTATGGCATGAGGCAATGGGGAGTGGGCATAACCAAAATCTATATTGACTAAAAGAGTAGCGTCGTTAAAAAATGCTTAATTAAACAGAACTGAATATTGCCGTGGCCCGAGCGAATCAGGGCACAAAATACTAGTGGGGTGTCAGGAAATGAGAGGTGCAGTTTTTCACCTTCGTGACGTCACGAATGTGCGACGCAACCTAACGCGGTCTCTTTTCTGACGGCACCTGAACGCGGACGTATTCTTTGCCGTTGTGAGGAAGTGTTTCGGGAGAAAGAGAGTCATTCTACACAGTGAGTGTGCTCAGAGGCTTGAACGTGTTATGCGCATTTCGTTTAAAATCGCTTGTTGCTAAAACGTAGTCACTTTCCTTAGACCTCGAGTACTGTACCTGGCTAACGTAGCTGTTAGCATTCCGTACCGCCGGGATTTTGCCGACCGTATAATATCGTCGGAGTATCGTTCAACATTCTTCTGGTGAGTGTACATGAATGTTAATAATGTCTCACAGTACTGAGAATTAAGTAGTTAATATTAATTACTGTAGTTATTTTATTGTGCTCGTGTGCTCTCGGCCCTATTAGGCCGGGTCTTTTGTGGAGTTCTAATTGAGGACAGCGCTGGGATTAGCGTGCCTTCAGTGGAGTTGATTCCATTACGGTGCCCTGACGTCCAAAAGTGCTGGAAAGTGGGTACAGTGGTGGTGGCGAGCCAACCAAAAAACATGCAGTATATTACATTTGATAAATTTTAATTAATTTTATTTGTGTTGGTGATGTTTAGAAGAATTTATTTTGTACGACAGGAGTTGACAAGAACATTTTGTTTAGTTATTTCATTCGGATTGAAAGAAAAAAAAGGAGACTCACACTGGTGTTGAGAAAGGTGATCACCAATTATTTTGCTTGAGGGAAAGGTCAACTAAGAGGTTGAGACTAAATTGGATTTATTTACTTTCTTTTTTCACTGTGGTCGTGATAATAATTTTGTTGTCCTGTGTTTATGTTTGATACAAAAGTTAATTGTTTTTACAACCGTTGTCTTGTTTCTTTACCCATGCCACCCCCTCAATGGTGACATCATTGGCTCCAGTGAATCGAATCTAGTGTCCCCTTACTGGTCCAAGTAGAAACCCGTTGTCTGCCCATAGTGTTTTATCATCTCCAGCAATTATAAAACAGACGTAGCCCTTGTTACACCGGGCTGGGGCCAGGGGCTTTGATGGGGGGCACATTCAACCCAGGGCTAAAAAGACAGATTTGAAATCTTATTTGACTTTTTATTTCTTCAAACTTTGAAATTGTAGTCATAACATTACAGTGATGAGAAAAAAACAGTATTAGGAGGTCTAAAATGTCTGCAAGCGTAACAATACACCGTGTCCATCTGTTGAGAATATTCAAGCCAGGGGATGATATGGTACCAGCCTGCCGGAGACAAAAATTGTAAATACACTGAAGCTTTTACATGCATATAATTATCCAAATTTTAAAAGGCAATGTCTTATATATTGATCCTGTTAAATAAAATAAAAAGGGAGACTAAAAAAGTTACAGTTTCTCTGCGGACTGTTTCTCATTTTCCCGCTCATTATTAAGTGGCGCAGCGGACTAAAGGGTCCGACTAGAATGTTAAATCATGCACTTTGGTTCCACCTTTCGTGTCAGCGACTCGGCGCGACTGCGCTCTCGGGGTCAGAATCAGTGCTACAGGGGCACTGGCCCCCATCCTTAGACCGGCAGCCTCTTCACTTCCAATAGAGCCGCTCCCATCGGTTGAATTTTGCGATAGATCAGGAAACTGCTCACACCAAACGGCAGCATACCTGTTATCGGAAGGCCGAAAAGGTAGATGTCATCCACATCCTCAACGGACAGTGTTGACAGGCACACCATTCTCCGCTTCCTCCAAGGATCTAGGGTGTGCCCAGCAGCAAAAGTCCCCGAGGGGCAAGTGGGCTCCCCACTGGCTGTTCTAATCATCAAGAAAATGTTGTCGATGGCATCGAGAGACCAGCCAACCAATTCCATGTTTGTTTTTAGGATGAAAATATGATAGGAGGCTAGGAAAAGTCGGACAAAGACAGCACATGGACTGAGTGGCGAGCAGGGAAGGGTGGGGGACAGGAGCAGAAAGCAAAAGCGTCCGCCTTCGTCGAGAGACAAGCAAGAGTGGTAATCCTGTAATTTGTAATGTCTAACGAATAAATACAAGGACATTTGGCCAGACTGACTTACTGTGAGCTGTCCTGAGCCTCAGTGTTGTGTGGTTAGCCACTGTGGAGTTGCTCATACACGCAAGGTCGACATTTCATAAAAGTTAGTGAGTCAAAAAATCTCTTACTAGGTGTACTTGAGTACATGTGAGGAAATAAAGTCATAAACTAACTTCACTACGTTGAACAAGAAGACATGTACAGTATGTGTATTTATGATACCACAAAAGTGAAACTCGGGTATTATTTTTGTCACCTGGTGTTGTAATTCATTCAAACTACAACTAAAGCTTAAAAAAAAAAAAAAAAAAAAGGCGCTCATGGGAGTCTGCTTTGAGTCACCGCTCTCTTCTATGAAAGTATGTCTTCCCTGATCTGTCACGTGTAGCGTTCGCTGTGGTGGAGCACATGTCAAAAAGCAAGTAGACCCAAAAGCAAACAAGTAGCCAAGACAAGAGGGCAAAGTGCAGTATTCTCAAAATGGATTTATTACCCCCCCCCCCCCCAAAAAAAAGAGCAAATGAAGGTACTTGGTGGTCAGAAAAAGAAAAAAAGCCCCCCAAAAAACGAAGCAAAACCAACAACCACAGAAACCCACTACCACAGACACGGTGACAGGCCACTCAAAGCGACAATGTGACAATGAGCAGACAAAGAGTGAACAGAAACGGAACTTAACAGGCTACACATAGACTGACAAGGCACACCCGGACAAGACACAAATGGCTGGACACAGCTGAATGAGCATGACAAGGTTTAGCAGAAATGACAAGACCAAGTGGTGACAAAGACATAGGGCCCGAGTTTTGTGCCCAGACTAAATCTACCGCAGTAACCGTGTGGATGGATGGAGTTTTCTTTTTTGGGGTATTTTCCTAGACGGGTGCAAAGAGAAGCGGGCGTTTGCGCCCTAGCGGCTCATTGTGGGAGAGAACGCAGTTGTCTTGTTTACCATCCAATGAAAGTGGTTCCCTTCATTCCCTATAAATTCAGCACAGAAATGGACGTGGTCTCCTTGGCTTACAGCTGCACGAGATGGACGTTTGCATAATAATTTTCAAATGAACTGCACAATCATACCTTTAGGATGATGTAAAGTTGGCCCCTGTGGAGTCGCTTCCTATTTCGATCATTGGTTCGTGTTTGAGCTCAGACCCTGCCTGGACTGCCTGCCTCTCGATCAGTCCACCAAAATCTCGTTACAACACCTGTGCCATAACTTGGACTTGATTTTAGCGGGTTTAAATTTTAATCTACTTTCTGACACAATTGTTAGGTTTGCAATTGCAGCACTAACTGATGTTGCACAAACAGTTTAATTCTTTACATTGTATTAAATTGTGTTATTACTCTTTGTTTTTCTTCATGGGTTCTATTCTCCTTTTTAAAAATCCTTTTTGGAGGTTGGAATGGTTTAATGGCATTTTTATTCATTTTATATTTTATATATTTTGGAGCAAAATATGTTGAGAGGGAAGAAATTTCATCTGTGCTGTATGTTACGCATACAGTACATTTGGCAATAAAGTTTATCCAATCCAAATCCAATCCAGAATGATTTGAGATGGCATTTTAAGTACAAGCAGAATTATTTAAATATGTAGCTCAAGGCACCACTGCAATCCGAAACCCGATCAAAACCCCAAACCAAAAGAAAATCATATACACATATTCATCAGCTTATTAGAAGATTTAAAACGCTCGATGCTCACAGAGTATGGATTCCCTTTCTTTCTAAGGCTATTTCATTTGCTTGTACAAATCGCATGAGCATGTTTGCATTTGATTCCACTCCAACAGAGGAAATAGTTACCATGCTGCAGCGTTTGCTAAAGGCCCGCTCAATTGGGGTCTTTCTGGAAAATAAGTAATGCCTGTAAAATGTGTTGTGCAGTTAAAAAAAAAAGATATAAAAAAACCATTTGTTAGGAGTCTTTTGTTTAGTATAAGATGACACGACACAGACTTGCTTGCTCAAAAGTACAGGTGTCTGTAATGGATTGCTTTGAAAAGATGGTCAGTGAAAATACTTAGTCTGTTTTACCCAATTATACTGTGGCTGTATGTAATCTGTCCATGGTGGAGAAGTTTTCACCCTTTTTCCCTGACTTAGTTTTTGTTTTGTGACACGCTAAACCAGGGGTGCCCATTAGGTAGATCCTTATCTACCGGTAGATCTAAAACAGTTCCCAAGTAGATCCGAGGAGTGTCGAGGAGAAAAAAAACAAAACAACCATTTGTGTGTCTTTGTACATGTTAGTAATATATTTTTTTGTGTTAATGTATGCTGCACCCTAATCATCCTATCAGTCTCATTTTCACCCCAAAAAAATTTAAAAATAAAATAAAGCCGGTAAATCTTGAAATTACGGTGGCGCGTGATTACGTCACCGTAAGTTGTTAGCGCTCAGCAGTCTGCAATTGCAGCTTGTGATCAGAGCTGTTGCGCTCTATCTTTTATCGTCATTATTCTCATTCAGAGTTTGCTTCGTGTACAATTCACCAAGGGCACGGGCAAAGAATAGGAATCTAGGAGGGCCCAGGGAAGCACTTTAAAATGGTACGTGTGAGCTACGATAGTTAACAGGCTGCAAAAGTGCATCGCATGCCTCAGTTTCAGGCTGTTTCGCATCGTGGCGTGTGTGTGTGCGCGCGCGTGCTGATAATGGTAGATCTCGGGAGGTCAGTTGATCGAAAAGTAGATCTTCGGTCCAAAAAGTGTGGGCACCCCTGCTCTAAACCATTTGCACAACCCCAGCGTGTGAGCTATGATATTTTTCAACCATGAATATCAATGTGATCAGACTTTCCCGCTTTTTTTCTTGATGTTTGTTTATGATGGTTATCCATAATTACAATGAGCTTACCCTACTTCAAACATTGTGTCAAGGTCCCACAAGGAGTTTGGGAAATAATATAGTCGAGTTGAGTTTTGCCTGGTACCTCTGTGTAAATTTACAGTCACCATTTTGTGCAAACTTCTATCCGTATCCATTTTCTATTTCTTATCCTATAATGGGTGTCAGGAAACTGGAACCTATCCCAGATAAGTGTTGGCAAAATACCAGGCGAAACTCCTTTGCTCGCTTGTCGATTGCTGGGCACATCCACGAGGTATCTACTTCTAATTTTGATTTGATTTAGTGGCAGTACCGAGTGAGTTTAATGTTTCTCACCATTACATGTGTTTCCTTCTCGGGTGGTTTGTTTATTAGTGTCAGGATGATGGACAGTTGCCCTGCCATCCCAAAGCGGTGTTTGGTTTTAAAGGCCCTGTCAGTATGCCAGCCTCTTATGCGGACATCCCTTTGAAGTCCATATCTGGTGTACCGGGTATCAAAACAATACTTGGTAAATATAGAGACCCTGCAACAGAATCACATCCTGAGTCAGGGATCTTATAATTATAAGTAATGTAAATGATATTTTAAGTGAATGTTTCAGATATTTATATCTGACTTTTCACCAAGCAACATTTAAAAGTGGTGCACAAGGGATTGTGTTCATGAGTGACTGAAATGCACTTTTCAAATATGATATCATCGTATCCCTTCAAATCGCCATTGGTTTTCAAACTCTTCACACCAAGTACAACTTAAAAAAAACACTTTGCTCCCCTGGTGATCAAAATAAAAATACAGGAACATAGTCGGCCTAAGTCTTCATAAAAAATGATGTGGAGGTTTTCGTCACCAAAAACTATTATGGTGATTAAGGCACTGCGCTACACAAGGGGTGGGTGTGGGTGTGGGGGGGGGGGGGGGGGTGCCTACCCCACAGCATTTTATTATACATTTGAAAATTGCTGTTTTTGAAAAAAAATCGTTTTATGAAGTTTAAAAACAGTTCACAAGTAGCCATTTGGCTCTACCTGTACGCTGTGTGTGTGTGAGAGAAGGGACAGGGCGACTTTCATTTACTTGCGTGTTAGTTTCAAGATTTTGACGTTGCTCTGTGGTCACTTGTATTAGTCTTAACTAATTTGTTGAATGTTCTTTGGTCAAATTCAGTTAATTTTACTTTTAGATTGTGCATGCTTGTGTTGGCTATCATCCTTCCATTTAAAAATGAGAACCACTGAATAAAGCAAGTGATGTGATGAAAATGGAGTGGGCATCCGGCGATTAAAAAAAAGTTTAAACAGGCTACTGTTTAAACTTTCTTGTATGATCGTTTTGAGCTTATTTAAATGTTATACATTGTATTCATATTTGTTTTAGTGATTATTTGACGCGACGCAGGATTGTAATTAAGGTAAGCCATTTTGGGATAAAAAGATAAAACATTGAACAAAGCCAACTTTCCGTCATCCTCGTCTGCTGGGGTGCAGAGCGTGCTCCGCTCACGTTAAATTACAAATGCAGCCTTCAGCTTTGTATTGCATTTTCAAAGTTACACTTATTAGGTGTGACAAGTGTTTAGGAGAGTGGGAACTGTTTATGGGGTTGCGGGGGGGGGGGGGGGTGTAATGGCCTAATAGAGGTTTATTCCCCCCCCCACTCCCCGAAAAAGGAAACATAATTATCGGGGTGGGGTTTGGAACATCCACGAAAGAAAAGTGAGGGAACACTGTATTCGCACCACACTTTGAGGATAACTGATGTGGACAAATGTTTGTGGATACGTGGGTCACATCGACAGCAAGAAGGAGCACAAGGGCCGTTCAAACAAAAGAAAACGTTACATTACACTCATATTGCAAAATTAATGGACATGAATCATTTGAATCACATTAGAAAGGCGCCCACAAATAAAATGTATTATTATTATTATTATTATCTACAGTTGATAATATCACAAATCCATTCATACAACTTGAGTTTTGCTGTGATAGAGCACTGGAGTTATAGTTTTGGGTAATGCTGGATGACATTTTAGGCGGGGCTACTAGCACATATAATCCGTGATCCTAAAAAGATTCGCAATTTAGTTGCACAGTAAACAGCCTCTCCTCTCATCAAGGAGCTTGGTAGCTATGGGCTTTAGTAGCCCTTGATTTATGGATACACCTGTCCTGTCCTCCACCAGTGCTACCTTCCTACTATACGAAAAAGAGCCCTTGAGCTAACCTTAGCTGGAATGTCATAAACATTGGGGTGCAGAGTGTGTTGTTTTGGTGACACCTTGCATACAGCCTGGAGTCACTGCTTTTGTTCTTTGACAATGTTTGCAGGGTACCAAGTGACACAATAACCACTTGACTTTCAGCTAAAAATATTGCAATGACCTCTTTGTTAAAAACACAACTAATAGAATACTAACGATTAACAATGCGTGCCATGTTTCAATTCACTTGCAGGGTGTATTTCGCCATTTGGGGGCCAAGACGACACAGTGGTGGGGACCACCACACCTGTGTATGATAAATATTTGGAATATTCATGTTTATTATCCAGGCGGCCCGGTAGTCCAGTGGTTAGCACCTCGGCTTCACAGTGCAGAGGTACCGGGTTCGATTCCAGCTCCGGCCTCCCTGTGTGGAGCTTGCATGTTCTCCCCGGGCCTGCGTGGGTTTTCTCCGGGTGCTCCGTTTTCCTCCCACATTCCAAAAACATGGGTGGCAGGCTGTTTGAACACTCTAAATTGTCCCTAGGTGTGGGTGTGAGTGCGAATGGTTGTTTGTTTCTGTGTGCCCTGCGATTGGCTGGCAACCGATTCAGGGTGTCCCCCGCCTACTGCCCAAAGACAGCTGGGATAGGCTCCAGCACCCCCGCGACCCTAGTGAGGATCAAGCGGCTCGGAAGATGAATGAATGAATGTTTATTATCCACTAAAAGGTGTGGTTTTAAGAAAATTATCCTATTGCTCAATAAGCTTCTTGAAGATTTATTTAAGTGGGTCATGAACAAGTTTACTGTCAGTGATTTACGGTAATAGCTTACTGTACAACTGCTTTAATACTCACATCTTCTTCATGAAAAGCGTCATTCATGTTTCCCTTTCATTCTTCTGCATTCTCCTCAGCTCATGTGCGGCAGTGCTGAGTGCAACTGGCAAGAGTGTCTTGATCTTGCTGTTGTCTGTTTGGGGCTAATTCAATGCATTATTTTTATCATCATCATCATTATCAATCATGTCGGCCGTGTTGAGTCATCCAATGGCACAAACAGCCCTTTCTGCTGTATGTCTAAGAAAATGTGAAAAGAAAGAAAACTCCACTGCACTTTGTGATCGGCATGCACTGGCCACAAAAAATAGGGCTAGCATGAGGTCAGTTCATGCTTCCAGCTAATGTGAGGTAACCGTGTTTATACATTTTATTTCTATACTGGGTTGCTGAAAAGTTGTGGATTGCTCTACTTTTCTTTTTGTCTCTTGCTTAAAATGACAAGGAAAGGGGCGTTATTTCTGATTTCTGCATGATAAAGACAAATGACAACGTGGGAGACTTTGAACCAATGCAAAATGACGATGTTGAGAATGCTCAAGAGAAGTAAGTTGAGAGAGCTATAGTGAAAAGGCTAGAGGAATTTGGAAGAAACTAAAAAATTAAAAAGGCCCCCCAAAAATCCTTCTTTCACTTTTTGCGCATCAAACTTATCAAAGAAAAAAGTTGTCAACTAAACTCAGTAAACAAAAATAATGAAGTGAACAATTCAAGAAGAAAAACACAGCTTCCGAACGGCAACTTGGACCCGTCATTCTCCAGTAGGTGACAGTGAACTTGATTTGCCGGACTTTGTCTCGTTCCTCTTGCTCAAATGACTCCAGCAGACACTTGAGCTTTGAAATCCTGCGTGCTACTAGGAAAGGGAGCTCAGCGGTCACATATGTTGTTTGCATTCATCACAACCACAGTGGTTTGATGAATGCTTAACGGATGACTAATTTGTGTCACTGCTCTCAAGAGAGTTCGAGAAAGAAATAGATGTTTTTTTCGTGTGTGTGTGTAGATCTTGCACTGCATGCTTTTGTCATCTTGTCATCCTTTCGCCACAGCTCCCGCTCTGAGTAACCTACCTTTACCGACCTTTGCAAAAAACCATATCATGTCAGTCAGGAGGCGTGAGGAAGTCATTAAATGGAAGAATGAAAAAAAACAGTCCCTGAGGTTGACCCAAAACAGAGGAAACAAATGTCCTCTTTTCTCTCCTTCCTGTTGGTTTCCACCTTCCCTCTATTACCTCCCCGCCTTCTCTTGAGACCAAAACAAGTTAACCACAGTTGTGACCCACTGCAGACTCCAACCCGCCTTGGCATCCTGTACACTGTAATTAGGATGTGCTAATGTTTAAAGTGATGTGTTTTTGAGGCTTGGTCGTCTTTTCAGAATGTTATCTCTGTGGAAATCTAGACTAAATAAGCATATAAAACAATTAGGGGGAAATGCTGAACAAAATAAAAGATTGTCATCTAGTTTAAGCCTTAAAGTGGGGCTCATGAAATGGTTTTGTGTGGGCTGAGGTGCGGGACATGGGTAGTGCAGGGGGTGTTTGCCCTGGCTGCAAAGTTTTGGGGGTGATGGGCATAAAAGTCATTCAGGGAGTTAAAAGTGGGAATCAAAAATCAGCATGAATGATGTTAGCTTAAAATCTCTAAAAGTGCAAATGACAACCTGTCACCATCCCGTTTGTTGCAAGAAAGCAATATGAAAGTGAGTAAAGAAATAGTCAATAATCACCGAGTGGTTATGCCTGCACCCCATTCTACAGGCAAGACCAATCGCCACCACACTCAGTCCCACTGCATGAAACTGTTTTCCTTATATAGTTGCTCAAACATGGGTCAAGCATTTTCATGTAGTGACAAAGCCATTCATCTTCCAGTGCAGAAGCGGGCTGCAAATCCTTCGCAATAAATGCTCCTGGTTTCAAGGGTTATTTTCTTATTTTCAAGAAGTACTTTGGGTGTATACAAACAGATTGATAGTAAAATGTGAAGCAAAGCAAACTACATGAGCACAACATTCTCTAATTTTTTCGCCTTTCCCTTCAAGTAGTGATCCGTTTACATCTGTAAGAGATGGCGACTTGATTTGGGAAAGCGAGAATGCGCGTAAACAGTGCAGGTTGTCATTTCCGTGGTTTTGCAAATGAAACACCCTGACAGTCTCTCCTTGATTTAATAGAGCAGGGGTGCCCAAACTTTTTGGACCGAAGATCTACTTTTCGATCAACTAACCTCCCGGGATCTACCCTTACCGGCACGCGCACACACGCACACGCTCGTACGCCGTGATGAGAAACAGCCTGAAACTGAGGCATGCAACGCATTTTTGCAGCCTGTTAACTATCGTAGCTCACACGTACTGTTTTAAAGTGCTTCCCTGGGCCCTCCAAGAATCCTATTCTTTGCTCGTGCCCTCGGTGAATTGTACACGAAGCAAACTCTGAATGAGAATCATGACGATAAAAGATGTAGCGCAATTTTTTTTTTTTTTTGTGAAAATGACTGATAAGATGATTAGTGTGCAGTGTATATTAACACAAAAATATATATTACTAACATGTACAAAGACACAAATGGTTGATTGTTCTTTTTCTCCTCGACACTCTTCGGATCTACTTGGGACCTGTCTTAGATCTACCGGTAGATCAGGATCTACCTAATGGGCACCCCTGTAATAGAGGGTTTTTGTCTGTGTCTTTACTCTATTTCGTTTCGCATTTTGGCAGCCCGTAGCGGTTACGGGGACCGCGCGCTGTGTGGTTTGTTTCGCCGCGGGTTAAGTGTTGCTTTAAAGGATGAACTGGCTACCCGCAATCATAGCACCAACCTGGAGGAGCTCATCAGACTGGCCCTCGTCGTGGACAACCGCTTGCGGGAGCGTGAGCGGGAACGCATGCACGAACAAGGAACTACCCGTTTTCAAGCCCGACGTGCGGGTAGTCGGCCGGCTGAACACGAGTCCAGGCGACCATCCGGACCCGAGCGTCATTCATGTTCCAGCCCAGCCGACGCAGAGGAGGAGCCCCTGCAGGTGGTAGGAGGACGTGTGGGTCTCGAGGAGTCCAGGGCAGGACGTCCCAAGAGACTCGAGTTGGACGGTACTCTTTATGGTCTATCACTGGCTCTTCCGGTTCGGGCATTGGTGGATTCGGGGGCGGACGACTGTTTCATGGACACAGAAATGGCTAACAAACTGGGTTGTCCGGAAGAGGAGTTAAATGAGGTCAAGAGGGTTCACGATCTTGATGGGCGACTCCTGGCGGAAGTTAAACGGATCACGGGCCCTATAATGTTGAGGTTATCGGGCAATCATGTCGAACGTAGGAGGTTTTATCTGATGCGGTCCCGATCCGTACCATTAATCCTGGGGTTACCCTGGCTAAGGACACATAACCCAGTCATCTCATGGGAACGCCCCGCGATTGAGAATTGGAGTCCGTTTTGCTTCGCTCACTGTTTGCAGTCTGCTGCGGGGCGTAGAGGGCTTCCTCGTAACGACCCGCCGGAATCGTTTAGCTAGCCGAATTTGTTTAGCTAAAGTCCAGAGTATCTATCATGATTTACGACAAGTGTTCAGTAAGGACCGCGCTCAGTCTTTGCCGCCTCACCGGCCGTACGATTGTGCCATCGACTTGCTCGCTAACATCCCCCTTCCGAGTTCTCGCTTGTATCAAGTTTCCCACAAAGAACAAGAAGCATTGAGGGAGTACATGGACAGCTCCCTCTCCGCTGGCCTTATTAGACCATCTCGATCTCCTTTGGGGGCCGGGTTCTTTTTTTATAGAAAAGAAAGACAAGTCACTACGTCCTTGTGTAGACTATCGGGGGCTTAACGAAATCACCATAAAGAATAAATATCCACTTCCGCTATTAGATTCTGCGTTTGCCCTTCTCCAATCTGCAACCATCTTCACTAAACTGGATCTTATCAACCATTTAGTCCGCTTACGGGAGGGGGATGAATGGAAAACTGCATTCAAGACCCCAGTGGGACATTTTGAGTATCTAGTCATGCCTTTCGGGTTGACCAACGCCCCCGCCGTTTTTCAGAGCCTTATTAATGACGTGTTGAGAGATTTATTGAATGTATTTTGCTTTGTGTACCTGGACGACATATTGATTTTTTCTCGTACGCCCCAAGAGCACCAACGCCACGTCAGGCTCGTCTTGCAGCGTCTCTTGGAGAATCGACTCTTCGTTAAAGCAGAGAAATGCGAGTTTCATGTGGAGTCAGTTTCGTTTCTTGGTTTTGTCATAGAGAAGGGTCAGCTGAGAGCGGATTACGCCAAGACTAAGGCGGTGGTAGACCGGCCTACACCCACCACTAGGAAACAGCTACAACGTTTCTTGGGTTTCGCCAATTTCTACCGACGATTCATCAGGAACTATAGCCCTTCCGTTAACATCATTGTTGACATCAAGACGTCCCCATTAGGTGGGACTCGGATGCCGATAATGCGTTTTGCGAATTAAAGAAGGCTTTCACTAACCCCCCTATTTTGCAACATCCTAACCCCGAAGTTCCTTTTGTGGTAGAGGTGGACGCTTCCGAGACTGGAGTGGGGGCGGTATTGTCGCAGTGTTCCCCAGTCGACCAGAGACTCCACCCTTGCGCCTTCTTCTCTCGTCGTCTCAGTCCCACGGAAACCAACTATGATGTAGGAAATCGTGAATTACTGGCCGTCGTTTCAGCTCTACAAGAATGGAGGCACTGGCTCGAGGGGACTAAGGAACCCTTCACCGTGTACACCGACCACAAGAACCTCGCATACATTCGCTCTGCCAAGAGACTGAACTCGCGTCAAGCCCGGTGGGCGCTACTACTTACGCGCTACAACTTTACACTCACCTATTGTCCAGGGTCCAAGAACAGAAGACCAGATGCCCTATCGCGTATCCATGACCCCGCTGAGAGGAGCAGCGAACCAGGGAGCATTCTTCCGGACCACTGCATCTTGGGGGCGCTGAGGTGGGAGATTGAGCGTAAGGTCCAAGAGGCCCAAGACGGAACCCAAGCCCCGGCTGGCTGTCCTGCTGGTAAACTCTTTGTACCCCCACCTCCGCGTTCAGAGGTGTTGCAGTGGGGGCACTCGTCAAAGGTGGCTTGCCATTCTGGGATGAATCGGACCCGGCATCTTGTCTCTCAGCGGTTTTGGTGGCCGGAGCTGCGGAAGGACGTTCTGGATTTCATCAAGGCCTGCTCCACCTGTGCCTGTAGTAAGGTCTCTCACCAGCCTCCGGCAGGGTTGCTTCAACCCCTTCCCGTTCCACCTCGACCCTGGTCCCACATCTCCATGGACTTTGTCACTGGCCTCCCTCCTTCCCGGGGAAAGTCCGTTGTTCTTACCATTGTGGACCGCTTCTCTAAATCTGTTCATTTTGTTCTCTTGTCAAAGTTACCGTCTGCCCTGGAGACCGCTGACCATCTCGTTCGCCATGTCTTCCGGCTCCATGGGCTTCCAGTGGACGTTGTGTCGGACCGGGGTCCCCAATTTGTCTCCAGGGTGTGGAAGCGGTTCTGTCTAGCCCTGGGAGCCACGGCAAGTCTCTCGTCGGGCTACCACCCGCAGTCCAACAGACAGACTGAGCGCATGAACCAGGACCTGCAGGCGGCTCTGCGTTGCGTGTGTCTCCATCGTCCCTCATCATGGTCTGTTCACCTGCCCTGGGTGGAATATGCCCATAACACTGTCGTCTCGTCAGCCACAGGTCGGTCTCCTTTCATGTCTGCCTATGGCTATCAGCCGCCGCTTTTTCCGTCACAAGAAGGGCAGGTGGAGGTCCCGTCAGTGCAGCGTCATCTGAGACGGGCTCATCGCATGTGGAAAGAGACCAGGGCCGCGTTGTCTCGCACCGCCTCCAGGAACCGGATGATCGCAGATTGTTGTCGTCGCCCGGCGCCAGCCTATCAGGTAGGCCAGGAGTTGTGGCTGTCGACGAGGGATCTGCGTCTGGCCGGCACTTCGAGCAAGTTGGGGCCCCGCTTCACGGGACCGTTCGTGGTGGACTCGATCGTCAGCCCCGTCTCCGTCAAGCTCCGGTTGCCGCCCACCATGAAGGTCCACCCAGTCTTCCACGTCTCCCTGCTTAAGCCGGTGGCCACCAGTCCCTTGGCTCCGCCTTCCACCTCGCCTCCTCCTCCACGGATTATCGATGGTGACCTGATGTACACGGTGCGGGAAATTTTGGACTCTCGGCGCAGGGGTAAGGGGTATCTTGGACCCGTCCCTTCTCCGCGCTTTCCACGCTGCGCACCCATCGAAGCCGGGTGGTCTGCCAGGAGGCGTCCGTTGAGGGGGGGTACTGTCACGGTTATGTTTCAGTCTGGCCAGCAGGTGGCATTAGCGGACTTCTGTGCACACCTGCTGCCAATCTATGATTAGTCTCACTCTGTATTTAAGGAGCCCTCTGATATGCACATGTCGCTGGAGTATTGCATTTTGCCTTGCTACTTCCTTGCTCATTGACTGCTATTGCTACAGACCTCGTTGTGTTTCGCTTTTTGAACTCTCGTGCTCAGTATTTTGTAAGTATGGTTCTTAGTTTGTGATTTGGTTCTCGCTTGCGTGTAGTGGTTACATTGTTTTTTGTTTTCCTTCGCGATTCTTATTTTCCCCCCTTGCCTTTTGTGCAAGCGCTTTTTGTTATTCGTTTTTGTGCCCTCTGGTCCTTGTTTTGACCAGCACTTTATGTTACTACTTTGTCGGTGCGAATTTTTGTATATTAAACCCTTTTGCTACGGAGACCTTGTTTGGTGTCTGCACTTCTGGGATCCCAACTTTATTTCGGCTTGCCCGAACGTGACACATGCAAAACAAGTATTTGGTTAGATCATTTTTATTAATACAGAAAGCAAAAAAAGAGTCAGAGACAGAATTGAAGCCTTCCCATTGTGGATTTCCTGATCTTGGCCATTTGTCCAAGACCAGATGACAAAGTATGTGGAAAGTCCGGGATTCCATCATCTGCGATGGAAGAATGTTCATACTTCTTGCAGAAAGTATCAGTATTATTCCATTGAAAATGTGGCTGCTGTTGTGAGTGGCTGTGACTGTGTTTTGGGTTGGCTCCTTGATGTTGTTACTTGCTATGGTCCTTTTTTTAACCTTTATTTTTTCATAAAAGATTGGTCATGCCCTGTTGTCATTGCTCAGTGACACAATGTCACAATGTCACGTTTTTTTCCATGTCTTCTGCATCCAGCCCCGGCTTTCTGTTGTTACATTTGTACATTTGTATAGAAAGACTTTTCCACTTCCTTGTCATGTCTGCGTCTGAGATATACAGTAAATATGCTTCTCACGTGACAGCTGTTTGTTTAGCTTCATAGAAAATTGTTGTCCTCTAACAGGTTTCTAAAAAAAAAAAGAAAAGAAATAAAAGATCAACTAAAATCCATTGTAAACTAAAAGAAAAAATATATGGTATGTTTTTGAAGTAATTCTAGCTTTTGGAATTTTTTTATTAGTGACTGTTATGATTTATCCATCCATCCATCCATTTTCTAATCCGCTTCTCCTCACAAGCGTGCTGGAGCCTACCCCAGTTGTCTTCGGGCAGTCGGCGGGGGACACCCTGAACTGGTTGCCAGCCAATCACAGGGCACACAGAGACAAACAACTATTCATGCTCACAATCACACCTTGGGACAATTTAGAGTGTTCTATTAACCTGCCACGCATGTTTTTGGAATGTGGGAAGAAACCAGAGGACCAGGAGAAAACCCACGCAAGCGAAAACATGCAAACTCCAGACAGGAAAGCCAGATCCAGAATCGAACCCTAACACCTCTACACTGTGAGGCCGACGCGCTAAACAGTTGACCACCGGGTCGCCCTGTTATGGTATTTTAAAAAAGCAGCACATTCTGAGCTTCAAACTTTGACTTTATTTGCAGGGTTGATGAGGTCTTCCGCACAGCTGATTTCCATCAAAACAACATGTCGTGTGTGCTGGTGTTTACCTGAAAGTTGATGATTGCCAACCTGCTGCTTACTCGAATAAAACTGGTCCTCATTACACTTTGTTCTGTGAGTCAGAGCGAGAGGCTTGATATCCAAAAAGTCAGAAGTTGGAACTAAAACTGCTGGGGAGCTGGTTCATATGGACGTCACATTGCAAGACTGTAATTTAGGTGAATTGTAAATTTATTATTTTAACAATAACAAAAACATATCACAGTATGAATCTGAATTTGAGCTGTTATTACTTCTGTAAATTGTGACTGTACTTACTTAACATAAAAATATTTCCACAAAATAGGCCAAGCTGAAACAACGCAACTGTTGTCCTGCGACCGGATGATACATCGACGATTTTATAATTTACAAGAAATTATCATACACTATGAATGTGTTTTAATAGTGTTTGTATTTTGAGACTTTTTTTCTCATTATGATCGAGGTTCCTTTTGAAACACACACACAAATTATACTAAATTTGAATGAAACAATGAAAACGGTAACCTGATATGGTTTTATGACCTCACTGTCACTGTAGTGTAGA
Organism: Hippocampus zosterae; assembly: GCF_025434085.1. Lineage (NCBI taxonomy): Eukaryota > Metazoa > Chordata > Actinopteri > Syngnathiformes > Syngnathidae > Hippocampus > Hippocampus zosterae. Next base: position 22,698,669 of record NC_067461.1, on the reverse strand, counting down.
GTACAGTGAATTCCCCAAAATTAACTGAGAGTTTACCATTACTATATACGCTCTATACCAGGGGTTGGCAACCCACAGCTCGCGAGCCGCATGCGGCTCTTTGGCTGGTTCAATGCGGCTTTCACACGACAGTTGTCGAAAACGCCTCAGCGATGGCGCTGCCATTCCAATAACGGGGCTTAATAAACAGAACGTACTATGTCAACCTATCATCAATCCCGTTACTTGATTGACATAGAGGGTAACCAATCTGATGATTGAATCACCGCTCTTGCGCAGACAACGGCGCTAAGTGCTAAGCTAGTCAGCGAATTACCGTATTTTCACGACTATAAGGCGCCATTAAAAGTCTTAAATTTTCTCCAAAATGGACAGGACGCCTTATGGTGCGGAGCGTCCTTTATATGCGCCGAGTTCCAAAATCTGACTGACAGCCGACACGATGTTTATATAGAGAAAAGGCGGAAGTGACGGTGGCCAGGCATGAAAGAAGTTGGCCAATCAGGGAAGGGTGGGCGTGTATATATACATATATGGAGAGGGAGAGAGAGAGGGAGAGAGAGGACAGACAAGCTAGTCCGCCAATGGTGAAGGGTGGGCGTGTAAGTGGACGCCTCAAGCCAGTACCAACACTTGTATAGAGTGTGGCAATGTGCATTGTTGCAAAACAACTCCGGTTTTGGTTTCTAAGAACTCCTGAAAATAAATTCGACAAAAAGACACGCCTACGAAGCTCAGTTCAAACTTAAAGCCACCGGTTATCTTTTGGCATGCGTGCCCATTGCACAGCAGCGGTGAAAAAACAAGTCAAGCAAACGAACTCTGAGCTTGCCGTTATTCCCGGAGGCTTGACTAAAGAACTCCAACCGCTGGACATTGGCATCAACCGGGCGTTCAAAGTAAAGTTGCAAACGGCATGGGAACAATGGATGATCGGTGGCAAACACAACTTTACAAAGAGTGAGAGGCAGCGCTTGGCGAGTTACGCCACAATGCGCAACAATGAGAGGGAACGCGGCGTTTTTGATGGATTACGGTACTTGCACAATTGTTCAATTCTTTCTACACACACAGGCGCTGCCACCATGTTTCGCTCTGTTCTTTACTTTCAAATGTGGGAAAGCTTCACACGAGAGAAATGTTGACTTTGCTGTTGCTACTCCTTCTTTCCGCTCGGCAATGCGTAGCAACTCACACTAGTATGTGATGCATTCAATGACAACTGAGATGTGCAGTCCTCTGCTTCTGATACAGAGGATGAGGACTTTGATGGATTTCTGGGTGATGATTGATCGAAAAACGTGAGAACATTGTACGATGGCTAAATAAAATACACCCGAACTCAGTTCTGCTTTCGTTGCCTTTTTAAAAACGTGTTTTTATCTTACCTGTATGTCTTGGCATGTTACCGTATGCTTCAAGCTAACGTGTTGGAGTGCGTGCTTGCATGCCGTATGTTTAAGCTGGCGTATGTTTTACCACTGTAAAACTGCGGCCATTAGTACGATGCGTCCTGTGTATGTGTAAAATACAGAAATGTCACCCATTAATGAGACTGCGGCCATTAGTACGATGCGTCGAATAGTCGTGAAAATACGGTACCTCATTTTTTTTAGGCAGGGGTGCCCAATACATCGATAGCAATCGACCAAGAGCCAGCAGACTAGTCTGAAGTCGACCGCGAGTGGTGGAGGAGGAAATGGGGCGAGGGGATTTATGTGTTTGTGTCTTTATGTAGGAGACTGGACTGTCTCAAAATGATTTATTTATTCCTTCATTGTGTGTTCACAACCCCACCTCCCCATATAATTAATTTTGTGATTTCCTATCTTAATTTTCTGTTCTGGTGGATTATTTTCCATTTTCTTCGTGTCATTAAAATTATCGTTAATTTACGCTTTTCGGAGGCGGTCCTTGAACGTCTCTGGAGTAAAAACGTCAGAAGAGAAGGCACGGAAATGGAGAAAGACGTGCCTGGATTGGCTGAAAAGCATAAATAAAGTATCCGTTTTAAAAACCACAACCACAGCTCTCCTTTTTCGGAGCTGCAACATTTAGGTTTCATTTATCGGGTGGATCGTGGGAGTTCGGTTGCTCCAAAAGTCGACCTTTGGGCAAAAAGTGTGAGTGCGTGTGTGTGGCTCTTTGCAGTAACACAGTAAAAAAATGGCATTTAGTCTCTGATTGGTTGGCCACCCCTGCAATATGGTTTCTGTAGAAGGACAAACATGACACAAAATTCTTAACGTTTTCCAATGCTGTAAGAATGTGTAGCATTATATACAGGTTCAGGCGAAATGATCCGACACATTTGTCGGTTCAATAAAAGGCAAATAAAGTGAAGAAACAAAAAAGTGTATTTATTTTCGAAAAGTACAAATAATGCCATTGTTTTTCGGATTCATTTTCCAGTTGCTGCCATGAATTGGACTGGTGAGCATCGCACTTTCATTGTGGAAACATTTATCAAAACGAACAAATCTGTAACTGCAACACAACGAGCATTCTGTTAGTACTTCAATCTTAGTAGACATGATCCCGTACCAGCTCAAAACACAATCTTCTTATGGGTTACCAACTTCAGAGCGACTGGATCTGCATTGAAACGAAAATCAACCGGCCAACCTCGCACCACCAGAACCGCACCTAATTTTTAAAACATAATGAAACAGAATGGCATTATACGTACTTTTCGAAAATAAAAACACTTTTCAATTTTTGTGGTTCCAGACAAATTTGGTCTTTCTTTTTTTGGTCCAATATGGCTCTTTCAACATTTTGGGTTGCTGCCCCCTGCTCTATACAATGACTTGCCACAACTTTATGAAACTGTCTTTTCAATACCAGTGAATCTATGAAAAAAAGATGTCAGCGTCATCATTGGATATGCTCTTCAATCACTGATTCGGTCTATCGCAAAGCACAACTCATTACATGTGAACCAGGAGTCTTGCAATGGGGAGGGATTTTTCTTTGTACGCCTAAGTGTGCTGCTTCCACCACCAATTTAATGGCTGGAAGGAAGGAAGAAATGAGGCTGGCTGGGAAAAGTGTCATTCCCCCATCTGCTGTTTTTACTGTCCAACCTCCTCTCCAACTATTTATGGTGGCCATCATGCTCATTCACAAAAAAGATGATTCTTTTTAGGTGTGTGCATGATTCCCTTCTGTCAAGTTGTGATAGACATTACAGGCTGACATTACAGGTTCAGGGGGGGATACTGAATGTTGGGAAAAATAGAGAACAAAAGAGAGGAAGAAATGTGAAACACCTTAACTGAATCTTAAGTTACGCGGTAGAAGGTTTACAGGGTAGACTTTGTCAGGTTTTTTGGTCGGTTTTTTTTCTCTTGTCTCTTCCGGATGTTTTCTTACTGACAATCTGTAGTTCTGTTCATGAGATCATGAATTGGGTGACTTCTTATTTCAGACTGACTAAAAAAAATATCACTTTGGAAGAAAAAAAATAGCATGGAGGCTATTAGTTACAGTGTCCAGAAACCAATGGGATGTTAATTTTAAAATTGATGAAGTGGCCCATGTACAGTAGAATGTTGATAGTGTGATAAATATCCTTCTTTTATGTTCCGTATGTATTTTTGAACTTGACCCGAACATGACCTACTTTGCTTTGTTGTCAAGTTGTACTTGGTTGATCCTCTGTTATAGTTGCACCCGTATCCTGTTACTATTTAGGGACAATAGTTCATAGATTTACAATATCAGCGCCTGTGTAAAACCACATTCACACTGGCCATCCTGTGTGAAAATGTTTTCCTCTTTGTAAGCAACCAATGCAGCATAGGTCTTGGGTGGTTGTTTCACTACAAATCCAATTCCATAGACTGTGGGACGCTGTCCAACATATATAAAAACGGAATAAAATTATTTGCAAAAGTTTAACTGAACGTAGAAATTTACGGCTGCAACACATTCCCCAAAAAGCTGGAAGAGGTGGCAAAATAAAAAAAAGTTGAGGAATGCTCTTCAAACAGCTATTTCGAACATCCCGCAGATGAACAGGCTAATTTGGAACAGGTGTGTGGCATGATTGGTATAAAATGAGTTCTGTGAATTGCTCAGTCGTTCACAAGCAAAGATGAGTGAGAAACTAGTACAGCATTTGAAGGACAATGTTTCTCAATGTATAAATGCAAGAAAAGAATTTGAGGATTTCATCATCTATAGTCTATAATATCAAAATATTCTGAGAATTGGGAGAAACCACTGTATGTTATCGACCAGACTACTTCTGATTTTAAATACAGAAGTTTTTCTTTTTAGTTCTTACCTTAACTAGAAACATACATATTTCATAAATATATCCTTTATTTGTCCCGCAATGGGGAAATTTACAGTCAGAGTTCAGAAAGGAAACCACTAGGTAGGGGGAAAAAAAACACGCTCGAACTATCCTCTTCTGAGGATAATTTAAGTCCAGGATAAAAAAAAGACCCTAGCACAGGGGTGCCCAAACTTTTTGGATCGAAGATCTACTTTTCGATCAACTAACCTCCCGGGATCTACCCTTACCAGGGCACGCACGCGCACACACACACACGCACACTTGCGCATGCCATGATGAGAAACAGCCTGAAACGGAGGCATGCGACGCACTTTTGCAGCCTGTTAACTATGGTAGCTCACACGTACCGTTTTAAAGTGCTTCCCTAGACCCTCTTAGATTCCTATTCTTTGCTCGTGCCCTCTGTCAATTGTACACGAAAAGATAGAGCGCCACAGCTCTGATCACAAGCTGCAACAAGCGGCGACCGCAACGCGGCCCGTCCGACCAGCTGTACAGTCCACCGAGCGCTCCGCAGATCATTCCACGTCGCGGGAGAAAAGAATAGGAACGATGAAGACAGTGATGATAAGGACGTGTATGCGCGTGTGATTGTGTATGCGTGAACAGGCCGCAGCTGCTTCGTCAAGGTCGGCTCAGGAAGACAGTTCTGCCCGAGAAGGAGGGGGTGATGGTGGGGGCACTAGTTTCCGTGCTACCTTCCATCCAGGGGAGATGGGTCCAAATATTGTTGTTTGTTTTGGAGGGACGCCTGCCAACAATATCAGGTGGCTTTGAGTCCGTGGCTGTATCCCTTCACTGGCGCCGATCAGCCAAATCCTCAATTCCTTTTCGAAGCGAGAATTCCAACTTCTACATGTTGTTGTCGATCGTACGGAGATGCTCCAGAACCGCAATTGCAGTTGAGCTCAGTCACCGCTTCAGTCTGATTGTTGGACATTTGCGCTAGACCATCGAGAATGACCGGCAGAATGACCGACATCTTCAATAAAGCTGCTCCCGTCGGTTGGATTTTGCGATAGAACAGGAAACTGTTAACACCAAACTGCAGCATACCTGCTATCAGAAGGCCGATAATGTAGATGTCTTCCTCCTCTTCAACGGACAGTTTTGACAGGCACACCATTCTCCGCTTCCTCCATGGATCTAGGGTGTACCCGGCAGCAAATGTCCCGTGGGGCAAGCAGGCTCCCCACTGCCTGCTCTTCTCGTCGAGAAAATTTTGTCAATTGCATCAAGAGACCAGCCAACGAATTCCATGGTTTGTTTTTTAGGATGAAAAAACAAAGAAAAAACAAACAAAAAAAACAATAGCCTCCGCTTTTCCCAGCGGAGGCTAGGAAAAGACAGCACAAGGACAGCACATAGACTGAGTGGCGAGCAAGGAGGGGGTGCGGGGGGACAGGAGCAGGAGCAGAGCAAAAAAGTGTCCGCCTTCGTCGAAAGCCAAGTTGAAAAGACATTGTTGCCAAAGGTAGAATTGTAGTTGGTTATTGTGCCTATTGGATGCCCCATGCTAAACTTGTTGAATTGTCACTCTCTGAAAGCAACACACACTCCATTTCAGAAGGTGGCAATATTGCACCAAAGGTATTTGGAGACCAACAAAAGAAAGTAGAAGAAATGGAAGAAGATACAAATTAAGAAAAAGCAAAGTGAGAAGCAGTCATGCCAACTAATGTGGAACTTCCATTTTAAACTTAAGAAAAAAATATTCCCATAGTTTTAGGCAGAATTTTCTTACCAAACTGAACCTCGTTTGTTGGCATCAAAGATTAGATTCGCGATTGTAAATTTTGAATCAGAATCGGAGCTCTAACTGTTATTGTACACAAATCAGAGAACCAGTCAAACCATGAAAAAAGGAGTTACACAAATTATCCCGTGCCATGTAAAATCCGCTTCAATTCCAAGCAGCGACTACCAGTTCCAAATACGCATCCGCAGCCTGCGCCAGCGCTCCTCCATCCTCATCCTCGGCTTCCCCAGCCATCCATCAGGCCGCACAAACGTAAAATGTCCAACAGCCCGACATCCCTGCTGAAAAAAACGGGACTGTGATGAATGCTTCCCATTATCGGCGCAAAAAACAGAAGCGCCCCAGCGAAATAAAAATCTGTGCCATCAAGTACAGATTCTTGATATTACAGATTCTTTTCGTTTGTTATTGTGAATGTTAAGTTGCTCCATGTACAGCACTTTGTATGCAGCGATGGCTGTTTGAAAGTGCTCTATAAATACTGTTGACTTGACGAATGTCGTGGCCACAATGCTGAAAACAGTCCACATCGGACAACAAACACCATATGACAATACAAAAGACAAAAACAACAAAAAAGCAGACAGCTGTCAACTGAGGCACCATCTTGGATGGACAATAAGAATACAGTCCCAGGTCTACAAATACTTTGTAAATTTTTAATCTACTACAAAGTATCTAAGGTCTAGAGCGAGTTCTGATTAAGATTGAATGGTGTTTAAGATTACCAATATCAGCAGGATATGCCCGTCATAACCACAAGCACTAAGGAGATCCAACATTTGTTTTCTGCATAGGAAAAGAAAAGATGAATTTATTGTCTTTCAATGTGTCATGGGCAGTTCACAGATTCTTTTCTGGCACTGAATTATCAGCTAATGTCCACTATTGATTTTGCGACAATTTAGACGTTAAATTTTTTTCCGACTTCAAGAAGTAGCAGTTGCCGTCGGTTTTGGACAATAAGATGATTACTTTGCATGGTCTTTTGAAAGACAACATCAGAAGCATTGGTTTCCTTCCAGATTGCATCAATCTTTGCGGCAGGCTATTTCTCATTTCCAGGGCTATTTTAAAGTCTGGAGTGCAAGTGTCGGTCTTTTTATTGTACAGGAATTTCTGAAAGACAAATAATGTTTCGGTTAAAGTACTTAGTTTGAGGACTTAGAGGACTTATACAGATTTAAACTATGTGACCCTTCAAACTGATATTTTATTGAAATATTTGTTTATTTTATTTTGGAAGGATCATAGTATTAGTTATTATATAATGCTATTTAAGTGCTTGGACAAGGTCAAAGTATGGATGTCTTCTTATTGCGCAAGGACAGACTGCCAACGAGTTCAGGGTGTAGCCCGCCTCAAGTCAGATGGGATAGGCTCCAGCACCCCTGAGACACTGTTCAGGATAATAACTGTTGAAAATGGATGAATGGTTTATCCATCTATCCATATTCAATGAATCCTTCATCCTCACTCAGGTTGCAGGTGTGCTGGAGCCTAGCCAAACTGTCTGGGCAAGACGTGGGGTCCACCCAGAAGTGGCCACCAGGTAATCACAGTACTATAATTGTCATGATGTGTGTTTTGTTGTTTAGATTTAAATTAGATTTAGTCTCATTTTGAGTCTTGTTTTCTTGTGGTTCGTGTCTTGTCCCGCTCATTACATTTTTTTTCGGTTCCCAGCTGTGTTTGTCAACTCATGTCTTCTAAATCAGGGGTGCCAAACTCATTTCATATTGTGGACCGCATACGGTCTCGGTCGATGACCATTAAAATTATACCATATTCTGCTATAAATAAACAAAATATCATGTCTTTCCTTTGTGTGGATATAGCGAAGCACAAGAACATGAAGAAAATGTTGAAATGTACCTACATTTCGTTTACCTAACATTTCATAAAACACCTTAGATTTCCTTAGACAGATGTTCAATTTACTATTATCATTCACATATATGTATTGCAACTGATCCCACTGATTGTACAAAGGCAAAAAACTTGAACAAGTAATTTGTATTTAAAAATATAGTCATGCATTTTAAGATCAAAGGAGATTTATATAGTAAGGATTTTTTAAATCATTTACACATGTGCATATGAAATCTAAATGTAACCTGCGCCTACACTTTACGAACTAAAGAGAAAACTGTGTGCCCCCTAGCAGATAGTACATGAATTGCATATTATTAAAAATATTAATTCTGTGTATTTTTATGCATTTTTTTTTCATTTTTAAATTATCCCGCGGGCCTGATCGAACCCCCCCGGGGGCCGGTTCTGGCCAGCGGGCTGTATGTTTGACATTTATGTTCTAAATAGCTCTTCTCAGCCTCTCATGTTTTGTCCACGTGCTCATTGTTGTTTCATCAGTTTGCTTGTATTTATGTATTCACTTGGTTTGGTTTGGTTTGTTTATTGAACATAAAACATATACAGCAATAATTTGACAGAAAACAAGGTAAATAAAATAGTAAAAAGAAAGAAATCAGTCTTCATTTAACATCACAGTTATTATGTTCAAGGGAGTAGGAAGAAGTAAAAAACTTAGCTAGTCCTACCCCATCTTTACATCTAATAAATCATTTTTATATCAATCAGAAAAGAAAGAAAGTAAGACGAAAGAAGTCTCCATTATTATTCCCATGTATCTTCTTTTTTCTTTCTTTCTGTATGTCAGTTTATTTTGCTGCCTCAGTCGCTGTCAGTTGTCATGTCATGTTGAAACTTATGCTGGTTTCTGTTTGTTACTTTGAATCTTGTTTTTGTTCTTGTAGTCTTTGAATGGTTAACTTTTTTCTTCTTTGCCTCTGTCTTTCCTTGCACTTCACCTAGGCAAAATCTTAACACCATTGAGAAAACATTTAAAATAAACACAATGCCGCTCCTGCGGACAAATGAATTAAGCTGCCCCAGGCTAAGAATGCCACCCAGAAACTCTTGCAGTGGACATTAATGAAATTAATGGCACCTGAGTATACAGAATAAGCGAGTGGCTGTAATGAAGGGCTTAAACAGTGTCCGATTCACATGGATGCAATTATTTGCCACAGACTTTCATTCAACATAACACAGGCGGGAGTTTGTCAGCCAGCCTGCTGGAAAGTCCAGTGAAGTTGACTGTTTTAATGTAAAATGTATTTACATGTAAGCAGAGAAAACCACAAACACATGCAGCTCACTGTGGTATATTTTCAAAGCCGAATCTTGATACAATGCTAAAATCACTGAAAAACACTTCCTTGGAACAAATTAAGAATATTTTTTCCTGACATGAGGAAGCCCCGTTCAAATGTTTGCAATTAAGAACTATGCCTAAATGAAACACCTATTTTACGAACTTAAGAGATCTGCTCCAGTCCTTTTCTCTAAATAGTGCTAATTATATTGATGAATTTTACGTTGGATTGTTATTAGAATGGACTGATGAGGATTTGTTTGAGTCATAGCGATTGGTTTTAGTTTGCCAGAGCAAACTAAGTACAGTTTTGGAAACACCCAATTGACATCCATCCATTTTTTTGATCCACTTTATCCTCAAGGGTCGCGGGAGGTGCTGGAGCCTACCCCATCCATCTTCAACTAGGGACAATTTAGAGCAGTGGTGTCAAACTTCACATTGTGGGCCACATACGGCCTCAGTCGATGCCAAGTGGGCCGGACCATTAAAATTATACCATAATCTGCTATAAATAACCAAAATATGTCTTACCTTTGTTTTGGTCTAAAGAAGCAAAGAACATTAGGAAAATGAAATGAAAAAAATCTTTTACAAAACATTTCATGAAGCACCTTAGATTTCCTTAGACAAATGTGCAATTTACTTTTATCATTCACATACAGTAAATATTCTCTAGTATGGACTCGTGTTTGCGCTGTCCAATTTGTCCTGATAACAGAAATTCCTCATTTGGGAAATGAGCATGGTACATGTTCTTTATGAACCTGCAAGTATGTTGACAAAATGCAGGTGTAACAACACAATTAATAAAATGCAAAAATATACTGTCCAAAAACTGTTTATATAACAAAAACTGCAATACAGGTGCATCCCCCAAAAAATTACAACAGTAAAATACATACAGTATTTTAATGTTTATTTTTTTCTGTCTTGGGAAAAAAATGTTTGGATTGTTTTGTTGGATGCATTCTTTGGTTTATGACAATGTTTGCCTGCGTGTCATACAGTTTTCTTGCTAGTTGCAAGTAACTGTCCCGTTGATCACTCATGTCTTGTAATTCTTGTAGTAAAAATACTAAAGGATTTTTGTTGCCGTTTGCATTCTTCCTTGCTGGATGGTGGCTTGTCATCAGGAGTTGAATCAATGCCTTATTTTTAAAGTTTCGTAAATTTGCGTCTTTCCGACTCCAAGTGTCTGCTGGATCTTTTTAACTTTGTGTGCAGCCTGCTCAAACGGATGCATTTCACTCGCTCCGCTCCAGTCGTTACAGTTCTTCTACGTTTCGATGCGATGATCTACACGACGAAAGTGAAACAGAAAAATTACAGTAAAACGCACGGCAATATAAACTCACTTACACGTCGTCGTTTAGAATCTGATGATCGAAAAACGCGAAGTGGAAACTTGTTTCAGCGTCAGTCTTTTCCGTCGCATCGGGTGGGTGTTGCGTGTATTTAAGCTCCCGCCGCGGCATTACACCTCCATCCGTGTTACTGGTAGTGGAATTTTCGCTTACGCAACTTCCGGTACCACGTAATATCGTAGTCAAAATGTTAATGCATAGATTTGTATTCCGGGTGAAGGATATTCCTTTTCATAGAATTCCGGGGATGGGAATATTGACTGTATATGCATTGCAACTGATCTCACTGATTGTACAAACGCACAAGACTTTAACAAGTAATATGGTATTGAAAAATATAGCAATGCATTTTAAGATTAAATAAGATTTATAAAGAAATGAATTTTTAAACCATTTATACATGTGCATATAAAATCTAAATTTAATCCCTGCCTCCACGTTACAAACTAAAGAGAGTGCTATTAAATGTTTAAGGAATAAAGTATTTACATGTCATTGATAGCGTCTGCTGTGTTGAGTCTGTCTCAGTGACAGACTGAGCGTGCGGTTGTCTTCTTCTCTGATCAAAACAATGTTGTCTTCTACTGTGATCAAAATAGTGTGTCCCCTAGTGGATGCTCCGCAAATGGCACCTTATTAAAATATTCATTCCATGTCTTTCATGCATTTTTTCACCACTTTCAAATTACCCTGCAGGCCTGATCGAACCTCCTTGGAGGCCGGCTCTGGAGAGCCGGGATCGAACCCACGACCTCTGCACTGTGAGGTCGACGCGCATCCCACAGAACTTAGTTCTGGATCAGAGCGCTCACGTTAATAACGGTATTTAAGCTGGGGTACCATGGCTCAGTGGAATAGAGCATTTGGGTTCAATCCCTGGCCTTGGTTACCATGTCGAAGTGTACTGATGCAGGATACTGAACCCCCAGATGCTCCTGATGCTGTAGGTGAGTGAGGAGTCGATGTTGAGTGCCTTGTAGGTGGAAAATTGATTAGCTTGCTAAGTGCAAGTGCATTGACAGGGCTACATAGTGGGCTGGCACATTTATACGAGTATTAATTCATCATGACTCAATACAAGAATGAATTACACATCACTGGGGCCATTGTGCAGTAAAGTGTTGATGCTCATTGGATAGAGTATGCACTCATTTTGACATTTATATTGCAAAGAGCTGTATAGACCTACAGTATATACCTTTATTCCGGTCTATACTGTACATGTACCCCTGTTGCTAACAATGTAGGACGACGCTATGAGCCACATCCATCCTGAAACGTTTAACAAGTGCTCAGTGGTTTGCGACAGGCTCCATCTGCTACTTTAACTCCAGCAATAATAATAAACAGGTCAGTTACAAGCTCCATTCTTTGTGACACCAAAGTAGTTTATCTCGGCTGATTTTGCCTCTGGACTCTTTTTCTATGAATAGCATCAGCGTCCTTGTTCCTAATTGTTTTTGGAAGTGCAGGAGAGGAAGTAGAGATAACTCAAAGAATACATTTCAAGGAAGCAGGAAGGTCCTCCTCTAAGATGGAGCAGTATCGCGTTATTGGGAATGATTCATTTTTCATCTGTCCACACAGCAAAGTTGATGGGAAGTCATCAATTATATATTCTGATTGGCAGCACCACGCAAGGCTAGTTAAAATGCTCCCTCAAGCAGGAGCAACAATGTTTTGGAACAAGATCTCAGCACTTTTTGTGATTTTTTCCCAGGTACTTTGGTTTGATTTCAAATTTAAGGCACTGCTTTATTTTTATTTATTTTTCATTTCATTTTACTGATTAGATTAATTGAAGACTCCAAATTGCTCTTTCGCCTTCATGTTCAGGTTTGCAGCTGTGTCTCATGGGGGGGAAAAAATGCCTGCACCTTCGTGTACTGCCAGGAAACGCTTATAATTTTTCAACCCTTTTCTGGGTTCTTTACAAATGGCATGTCACAGAATAAGAGGACGACGAGGTTGAGCAAAATTTCACTTTCAGGAGTAGCATCAGAGCCTTAAGAAAAGAGGCACAGCGTCTGCATGTAAGGGAATACAATCATATTCAGATATGGGGCTAAAAATTGAGAATTTTCCCATGATGAAAGCAACTGGTGCCTTCTGAGAACTATTTTATGAATCACACGACACTCTCTTTTCTCTCTCTCTCTCTCTCTCTCTCTCTCTCTCTCTCTCTCTCTCTCTCTCTCTCTCTCTCTCTCTCTCTCTCTCTCTCTCTCTCTCTCTCTCTCTTTTGCTATATCCCCCCCACCCCCTCTCTCGACCTCTTCTCTGTTTCTTCCTCTCTCATCATCGCAGAAAGATCACATCTTTCCAACATTCACACTCCAAGGTCTGGACGTCTTTTGCTAAAACAGACAGGTAGTCCTTTCCTGGAACCTACTTCAGTGCAATGAACTTGGCAAGGTGTTGCTCGACTGCAGTCCTCTCCTTGGCAGTCCATCGTCTCTTTGTTTTTTGATTTCCATTTCTCAAAGTATATAACTAAGATTGTTTATTAGAGGTTAAGGTGATTATAAACTGAGACCTTATTGAAGGTTTATTACCATCTGAACATTGCCTTTATTGATAACTGTAACAGAAGAGAAATAGTTGCAGGGGTGGCCAACCAGTCAGAGACAAAGAGCCAATTTTTTTACTGTTACTGCAAAGAGCCACATCATACCATTCCTCGCGCGCGTGCGCGCGAACACACACGCGCGCGCGTGCGCGCGAACACACACACACGCGCGCACGCACGCGCGCGGGTACCCACGAGTGCACTTGCGCACATATGCACGCACACCACAATGATCAATCCACAGTCGGAATGGGCCGAAAATGAATGAAAGCTAAAGATGCAAACAAATGTTTTTTTCCCACCCATTTCCTCCTCCCACCACTTGCGGTCGACTTGAGACCAGTTCGCTGGTTCCCGGTCGATTCTGATCGACGTATTGGGCACCCCTGCCTTAAAATCAGAGGTAATTCGCTGACTAGCTTAGCGCTTAGCGCCGTTGTTTGCGCATGAGCAGTGATGCAGTCATCTGATTGGTTTCCCTCTATGTCAATCAAGTAACGGGATCGATGATAGGCTGACGTTGTACGTTCTGTGGAGTTAGCTCCTTGTTTGAATGGCATCGCTACTGCCGAGTCGTGTAAAAGCCCGGGAGCCGCATTGAACCAGCCAATTTGTTGAATTTAATAACGGCAAGTGCACACAAGATATGATTCATGGTCGTTACACTATTTAAAAATGTTAATGACTCAAAATGATTGACTAACCAGAACAATTTGCAAGTCGTTTTCAGCACATTGATTGAATAGTTAGAGGTTTGGTTCTATGCACTGTATTGTTTATCATAAGAAGCCCTATTCACATGGAGGCTCCGTAACAATCTCTTCATCTTTTGGTCTCTTCAGGTAGTTCTGGACACTGTCTACATCAGGGGTGCCCAAGCCTTTTGGACCGAAGATCTACTTTTCGATCAACTAACCTCCCGGGATCTACCCTTACCGGCACGCACGCACACGCACACACGCGCGTACGCCGTGATGAGAAACAGCCTGAAACTGAGGCATGCGACGCATTTTTGCAGCCTGTTAACTATCGTAGCTCACACGTACTGTTTTAAAGTGCTTCCCTGGGCCCTCCAAGAGTCCTATTCTTTGCTCGTGCCCTCGGTGAATTGTACACGAAGCAAACTCTGAATGAGAATCATGACGATAAAAGATGGAGCGCAATTTTTTTTTGTGTGAAAATGAGACTGATAAGATGATTAGTGTGCAGTGTATATTAACACAAAAATATATATTACTAACATGTACAAAGACACAAATGGTTGATTGTTCTTTTTCTCCTCGACACTCCTCGGATCTACTTGGGACCTGTCTTAGATCTACCGGTAGATCAGGATCTACCTAATGGGCACCCCTGTACTAAATGAATGATCCATTACCTTATTAATATCAACTAACTTAAAACTCACAAAGAATGACAGGTGGAAGATACATTTTTTACTACCTTCGAAAATGTAAATTGTGCTGAATGATGACTATTTGTTCTTTCTGTTTTTTTTAACTTCCCTTTCACTTGCTGCCAAAATGTCTAGTATCTGTTTATATGTTCAATAAATAAACAAAACATAACAAACAAACCACAAATTCATTCATTCATTCATTCATCTTCCTAACCGCTTGATCCTCACTAGGGTCGCGGGGGGTGCTGGAGCCTATCCCAGCTGTCTCCGGGCAGTAGGCGGGGGACACCCTGAATCGGTTGCCAACCAATCGCAGGGCACACAGAGACGAACAACCATTCGCACTCACACTCACACCTAGGGACAATTTAGAGTGTTCAATCAGCCTGCCATGCATATTTTTGGAATGTGGGAGGAAACCGGAGCACCCGGAGAAAACCCACGCAGGCCCGGGGAGAACATGCAAACTCCACACAGGGAGGCCGGAGCTGGAATTGAACCCGGTACCTCTGCACTGTGAAGCCGACGTGCTAACCACTGGACTATCGGGCATTTCACAAATTCACTTTTTTGAAAATATTCATATGCACTAACAGCCATGTAAGATCCATCTATTATCTGATCCGCTTGGCCTCACAAGAGTCGCCGGGTGTGCCGGAGCCTATCTCCAGCTCAGTCGGCGGGGTACACCCTGAACTGGTTGAATTTTATGCAGTAAGTCCCCCCCAAAAGAGATGAAAATCTGCAATTTTTTCCCGTGTTTGTGCGTATTTGTACCTCGATGGCAAAAATAATATATAAATAAATAAACAATATAAAAATCCCATTGCCAGGACCAGGGGTAAAACACCCCTGGAATCATTGGGACAAACAAACCCCTCCACCACGATAAGATTATGGCTCAGGGAGGAGCTTTTTTTACTTTTTCTTTCTAATAGGAGTATTTTTGTTATTCTTATTCTTATTATTATTAGAAGTAGTAATAGTGGTATGCTACCTTTGTCAACAATTAACGTTTAAATATATGACATACAGTATGTTTACTTTGTCTTCCCTCTACTCAACTGTGGAATGAATGTTGGCAGAAGTCAATGTGTTTTCCAGTCAAGTACAATTTCACTGTAGTGCATAAGACAGCACATTTTGGCTGTGTAATGTGTCCTGAAACAAAAACAATCAAATACGTTGGCTCATTTACAAATGCTCTAAATGGCCTAATAATGTGTGAGCCAGAATTCTCCATCATGGGCACCAAACTTTCTATAGCTGGGGCGAGTCTCATTTAAATAAGCACAAGCCTGAGCTTTCCTGCAATTAGTTTCTGTCAGTCGTTTATTGAGAACTGCTTGTATGAAGGCACTACAGAGACACAAATTCTCCTTTCAGGTTGCACTATGGAATGAATAAAAAAAACAAAACAAGAATAAATGTAATTTATACCAATAATCATTGGAAAAAAAATACAAAACACAGTCAATTTATATATCAGTGCCTCAGCAAATGTTTGAAAAGTTCTGCAACAAAAGGCACAATTGGGTGCAGTGGGTCTTAACAGTATTGCTTGTAAAAGTGAGGCAGCGTGGGCAGTATTTGGCTGGTATTTGATTGAACTCTGCCAGGCTAAACTCTTACTATGTCGATCTGATTAGCTTGCAATTGCAGCGATTACAGAGGGCGCTTTCATGTTTGCTCAGCTGACAGTTACCGTGGCTGCAGGCTATAGTTTAGAATTGTTTCTGTTTTTTGAGTGAAAGCATTTAATGGGTGACAGAGTCTTCTGTGCGGCTGATCTCAGACAGGAAAAATGTTAACAGATTGCTTGGATGTTATCTGTTGATTAAAGCTAGATTGAGTGCTTAGAGTGGAATTCTTTGGATGAACACTCCTACAGAAAATAGACTAAGACGGACAAGGATGACAGTCTGGCGGCCCCTGAAAGAACTAGCGGGAAGGAAATGAAGGAGAATTGCGCTTCGAATGGCTTTAAATAGCTTTGAAGAATGTACTTTACATTTTGCAGTCAACTCAAGATACAAAAAAAATGGACTATTTTTATTTTCAAAACAAAACTACATCATTTCTGCCATGTATCTCTGCAAAACCAAAGACCAGGTGTATGTATTGATAAGCACAAAGCTTTTCTTGAAGTATCACAAAAACAAACATTAAAAACATCCCCCTCTGCTCAGTTCTCTGGTTGCGTCTGTCTGTTTTTCTGTCTGGCCAGTGGGTGGCATGAGTGGTCTTCGGGGTGCACACCTGCTGCCAATCTTTAATTATGAGACTCTGTATTTAAGGGCTCTTCTGCTGTGCACCTGTGTCAGAGTATTGTTCATTGCATTGCCACTTCCACGCTCGTTGACCTGTTGTTTGTTATCGTTCCCGTCGTGTTTCTCGCTCTAGCTTCTCGGTACTATTTTTCTCTGCTCGGCAGACTTTTATTTTACATATTGGATTTTTCTCGCGTTTTCCTAGACGTTGTTTTTCTTTCGCATACTCGGTTCTATTTTTGTTCCCTTGCCTTTTGGATGCAAGCGCTTTTTGTTAGCCATTCTTATTATAAATATTAAACAATCCTGTTTGTCACAGAGATCTTGTTGACGTCTGCGATTATTGGGATCCAAAACCAGATTCAGCTCGCCGCAAACGTGACAGAATGCTCCGACCAATATGGATCCCGTAGATCATGACCAAGATTCTATCAAGGGGGAGTTCGTTATGAGCAGATTGACTGGTCAGGCGGCGTCATGGGCAGTGGAAATTAGCAATGCTCAACCCGTGCTTCGGTCTTCGATTTTGTCGCCGAGTTTCGTTGTGTGTTCCACCATCCTGTCATGGGAAGAGAGGCTGAAGGACGGCTATTGGCTATTCGACAAGGGAAACAATCCGTTGCTGAATACTCAATTTCGTTTCGGATCTTGGCCGCCCAGAGTGGTTACGGTGTCCGCGCTCTTTGTGGCTTGTTTCGGCGCGGATTAAATATTTCTTTGAAGGATTAACTGGCAACCCGTGATGACAGCACCACCTTAGAGGACCTTATTAGCCTGGCCCTTGTTTTGGACAAGCGGGAACGCTGAGACGTACGGGAAGACGCCCGTTCTCAACCCCGTCGTGCAGGTGGTCGGCCGGCTTCCCGCGAGTCCTGGCGACCATCCAGACCAGAGCTGCGCTCCAGTACCCGGACTACTGATACCGATGAGGAGCCCATACAGCTGGGAGGTGGACGTTTGGGGCTAGAGGAGAGATGGCGCCGGATTCGGGAACAGGCCTACTTCTACTGAGGCCAACAAAGACATCGAGTGGCCGACTGTTCCGTTGCCCCAACCCACCTTGCGACGCGCTCCGACAAATGTGAGTTTACATCCAGCACCGTCTCACTGGAGCCGAGCAGGGAGTAGTCCGTTTGGGGACTTCTTAAGAGACTGGAACTAGACGGAACTATTTACGGTCCTTCACGGGCTCTTCCGATTCGGGCACTGGTGGACTCTGGGGCGGATGATTGTTTTTTAGACCCTATGTTGGCAAACGAACTGGGTTGTCAGGTGGAAGAGTTAAAGGACATAAAAAGGGTTTACCTGCCCATTAAAGTTAAAGGTATCAGGCAACCACATTGAATACAGGAAGTTTTACCTAATGAGGTCCCGTTCCATGCCGTTAGTTCTGGGGTTGCCGTAGTTAAAGACCCATAATCCCGTCATCTCCTGGGAACGTCCCACTATCGAGAATCGGAGTCCGTTTTGTTATGCTCACTGTTTGCAGTCGGCAGCCGACAAAAGAAGCCCGGCACGTACCAATCCACCTGAAGCTATATGTTTGAATAATGTCCCAAGTGCATACCATGGTCTGCGACAAGTGTTTAGCAAAGACTGCGCTCAGTCCTAGCCGCCGAACCGACCGTATGATTGTACCATTGAATTAATTAACAACGCCCCTCTTCTGAGTTCACGTCTTTATCAGGTTTCTCACGCGGAACGAGAAGCATTAAGGGAGTACATTAACAGCTCACTCGCGGCTGGCCTTATCACGTCTTCTCGATCCCCTTTGGGGGAGGGGTTTTTCTTCATAGAAAAGAAAGACAAGTCGTTACGCCCTTGTGTCGACTATCGGGGATTGAATGAGATTACCATAAAAACTAAATATCCACTCCCATTTTTAGATTCGGCGTTCGCCCCTCTCCAATATGCCACTATATTCTCCAAATTAGATCTGCGCAGTGCTTACCATCTGGTCCGTATTCGGGAGGGGGATGAATGGAAGACGGCATTCAAGACACCTTTGGGGCATTTTGAATACGTGGTCATGCCATTCGGGTTAACCAACGTGCCGGCCGTATTCCAGAGTCTCATTATTGATGTGTTGAGAGATTTTTTAAATGTATTTTGTTTTGTCTATTTGGACGACATTTTGATCTTTTCACATACTCTTCAAGAGCACCAACACCATGTCCGACTTGTTCTACAGCGACTGTTGGAAAACCGGCTATTCGTCAAGGCTGAGAAATAATAGTTTTATGTCGAGTCCATTTCATTCCTGGGTTTTGTTATTGAGAAGGGGTAGCTGAGAACTGACTCTGCCAAAGTTAAAGCGGTGGTAGAGTGGCCTCCGCCTACCAGTAGGAAACAGTTGCAACGTTTCTTGGGTTTTGCTAATTTTTACCGCCGGTTTATCCGAAATTACAGCCAGAGAGCCCTACCTCTGACCCGGTTGACCTCAGTCAAGGTTCCATTTAGATGGGACACTGACGCCGACAATGCGTTTTTGGAACTTAAGAAGGCCTTCACTAACCCCCCGGTTTTGCAACATCCAAACCCATCGTTTCCTTTTGTTGTAGAGGTGGACGCTTCGGATTCAGGGGTGGGGGCGGTACTGTCTCAGCGATCCCCAGTTGACCAGAGACTCCACCCTTGCGCCTTCTTCTCACGTCATCTCAGTCCAGCCGAAGCCAACTATGACGTGGGGAATCGGGAACTGCTAGCTGTCGTTATGGCTCTGCAGGAATGGCGACACTGGCTCGAGGGGACTGAGGAACCGTTTACCGTGTACACCGACCACAAGAACCTCGCATACATTCGCTCGGCCAAAAGACTCAACTCACGTCAAGCCCAGCGCCCGCTTCTTCTGACACGGTTCAACTTCACTCTTACTTACTGTCCTGGTTCCAAGAACATACGACCTGATGCTCTCTCCCGGATCCATGACCCCGCGGAGAGAAGCAGCGAAGCACACAACATTCTTCCCGCCCATCGTATTTTGGGGGCCCTACAATGGGAGATCGAACGGAGGGTCCAGGAAGCCCAGAGCGGAACCCCAGTCCCGGCTGGCTGTCCCACAGGGCAACTTTTTGTATCCCCACCTCTACGCTCTGACGTATTGCAGTGGGGGCACTCATCTAAGGTTGCGTGCCATCCTTGGGTGAACCGGACCTTACAACTCCCAGCGGTTTTGGTGGCCGAAGCTGCGGAAGGATCAACGGGATTTCGTCAAGGCCTGCCCCGACTGCGCATGCAGTAAATCATCCCGTCAGTCACCGGCCGGGTTGCTGCGGCCTCTACCCGTTCCGCCTCGGCCGTGGTCCCACATCTCCATGGACTTTGTCACAGGCCTGCCTCTTTGTCGGGGCAAGTCCGTTATACTCACCGTTGTGGATAGATTCTCTAAATCGGCCCATTTTGTTTCCTTGTCCAAGCTGACGTCCGCGCTGGAGACCGCCGACATCCTCATCAATCACGTCTTCCGTCTTCATGGGATCCCGGTGGACATTGTGTCTGACCGGGGCCCTCAGTTCGTCTCCCAGGTATGGAAGCGGTTTTGTCGGGCCTTGGGGGCAGCGTCTTGTGCATCTTTGTGTAAGAAACCACCATGCCTAAGGAAAAACAATCAGTCAAACAAAGAAGAAGGTTGTGAAGATGTCAATCATTTTTCTGCGCTCACAGGAAAAACACACTATTTTCGTGCCCAACGCAAGTCTTGCACAAAACACTGAATTAGTCGATTATCCTAAAATGACAAATCGCCTGTTGTCATGCTGAGTGGACACTACTTTCTGTGACCAAATTTTTGGATGACTCAAGGGCAAGGCAATTTTGTGAACTGAAACACCCAAATAGGTGCAACACAGCCCCAAACATGCTAGATTAGACTTACACTGGCATGAAAATGAAGTTATGTGATTTTAGGCTGAGCATGACCGCAGTCTCCCAAAATAGGGCCCACAGTGTGAGGCAGTGAGGGGCTGCCTCACACTGAGCTTCAGAAAAAAAATGTCCATCCCTTGTTTGCTAACAAATGGGCAATATATGCTAAAAAGAGTGAACACAGGAAAATAAAGGTCCTCGGGAAGTTGAGTGGATTCAGCAGTGGTGCACACTTTGTAGTATTTCTGCTCGATGGGGAAGTTCATCACCTTTTTTTGATTTTAAAATGATTGTGCGTTCCAAAATATAAAGCTTCAAACAGATAACTTCGAAGGCTCTGTTTGTGTACACACACGCCCATGTGCGCAGTGTAAAAAAACGACTTAATGTAATTTTTGTGCCGGGGAAATTGTAATTCAAGTTCCACACCCCTGGCACATCTGACAATTTGATTACAGAAAGCAGACTGGACTGTGTAAGAACAGGCACATTTTTTGTGCAGGGCAAGTCTTGTTTAGTAGTTATGAATTTTGGTATACCGTGCTGCACGTCGCAAGCCTTTCTGGCAGACTGACACCATTTTCTCTTTCACTCCTCCGGTGTACCTGCCAATTTGGTCAGAAAAGTAGACAACATTTTAGACGACCCAAAACAAGGTCTCAATGGTAGCGCAGGTGGTGCAACATGATTTTGGTACATTAGATTGAGGCGGAAGCAGAGAGATTTGGCGCTCTGTAGATGTGTGTGATGGACATCATTGTAGTACATTCATAAATATGACAGTAGCACGTGGAAGTTCCTCTTGACCATAGTAGAAATCAACTAATTGAAGAAATTGCAATCATTATCAGTGATGGGCATCCTGTCAGTATTGATGGAAAGTCCGTCAGTCTTAATGGGTTGGAGAAATTCACTGGCACACCCACATCTGATGATTATCATTAAAAAATGTTTCAGTAGTACCCCCCTGATTGTGCGACACAGCTATTGTGGGTGTGTGGTCACACATCAATGCACAGTTGTTGGTGTCCCACGTGCGGACGACTACATCATCCGCAAGTGGTGATCTTGCAGTGTACTTATATCAGAATCAGAATCATCTTTATTGGCCAAGTATGTAGAACACACAAGGAATTTTTCTCCGGTATAACACGCTGCACTAGTATCATCGTAAACAACAAAATCATTGAACCATTTTAGAGTAACCAGTAGTTTTGTAGTACCATTTTGTAGTACAAGAAGAGTGACTACGTCAGTGACTGTTTAAGGAGTTAATGGCTAGAGGGAAGAAGCTATTTAATTGTCTACTGGATTTGGTGCGCATGGATCTGTAGCGTCTGCCTGAGGGAAGTGGCTGGAAAAGGTGGTGGGCAGGGTGCGGGGGATCCAGGAGGATTTTCCGTGCCCTTGTCTAGAATCTTGCAGTGTGCAAGTCCTCAAGAGTGGGTAGGGGGCGGTGCCAACGATTTTTTTCCGCCGTCCTAACTGTCCGTTGAAGTCCTGTTTTGTCCTTTTTTGTGGCGGCCCCAAACCAAACTGTGATGGAAGAACACAGGATTGATTCGATGACTGTCGTGTAGAACTGTCGTAGCACCTCCTATGGCAGGCCATGCTTCCTCAGCAGCCTCAGGAAGTACATCCGCTGAGGGGCCTTTTCAGGATGGAGATGGTGTTGACTTCCCACTTCATGTCCTAGGAGACTGTGATTCCGAGGAACTTGAAGGTCTCGACGGTTGACACAGGGCAGTTGGATAGTGTGAGGGGCAACTGTGGAGAAGAATGTTTCCTGAAGTCCATGATCATCTCTACAGTCTTGAGCGTGTTCAGCCCGAGGTTGTGTCGGGTGCACCAGAGCTCCGGCTGCTTCACTTGTTGGCGGTACGCAGACTCGTCGCCGTCTTTGATGAGACCGATGACCGTGGTGTCGTCTGCAAACTTTATGAGTTTGACAGCTGGATCTGTTGAGGTGCAATCGTTTGTGTAGAGAGAGAAGGGCAGTGGAGAGAGGACACATCGTAGGTGGGGCTCCAGTGCTGGTGGTGCGTATTGATGATGTTGTTGCTCCCAGTCTCACCTGTTGTGTCCGTCCCGTCAGGAAGCTGACGATCCACTGGCAGATTGTAGGGGACACACCGAGGTGGAGTAGTTTGGGGGTGAGGAGTTCCGGGATGATGGTGTTGAACGCAGAGCTGAAATCCACAAACAGAATCCTTGCGTAGGTCCCTGTGCTGTCGAGGTGCTCGAGGATGTAGTGCAGACCTATGTTGACTGTGTCTTCCACAGACCTGTTTGCCCAGTAGGCAAACTGGAGAGGGTCCAGCAGGGGTCCAGTGATGTTCTTTAGGTTGTTCAGCACAAGGCGTTCAAAGGACTTCATGACCACAGACGTCAGGGCGACGGGCCTATAGTCGTGCAGTTCCGATGTTGCCGATTTCTTGGGAACTGGGATGATGGTAGACTGTTTGAAGCAGGATGGGACCTCACACAGCTCCAGGGATCTGTTGAAGATTTCTGTGAAGACCGGAGCCAGCTGGTCAGCGCAAACTTTCAGGCAGGAGGGGGACACTTTGTCCGGCCCCGGAGCTTTCTTGATCTTTTGCTGCTTGAAGAGCCTTCTCACGTCCTGTTCGTGGATCTGTAGTGGAGAAAAAGAGGGTGGGGGGTAGGTAGAGTGGTTTCTGGTAGAGGTGGGTGTGTGTGGGAAATGGGGGTGTCCGGCAGAAAAACATGTTTAGTTCATCAGCAAGACCCTTATTGTTCACTGTTTGGGGGAATGGCATTCTATCGTTAGTGATTCAACGCACTTTGCACTTGCCAATGTCATGCACTGACAAATTTAATTATTATGATAAATACATTGTGGTACTGGCATGTTTTCTTGCTTAACCGAGGCAGCATCATTGACATTTTCAATTCATTTGAGTTTTATTTATTTTGTTCCCATTCCCAACAGAAGTTAGGCATTTGGCACATAAAGCAAGTCAAGAACCACCCCCTCACACTTGAAGAGACAAACTGAAAACCAAACTATAACGTTTCCCTGACGCCACGTGTGAAAAAGTTTTACTAATGTCCTGTCCATTTCCTCATTTTGTTTTGATCACCATCATTGTAGAAAATTCCACTTTAGAAAGACAAGATGGTGGAAGCATTTTTTTCCAGTTTAAAAGGATTCTCTGCCTCAAAAGGTTGTCACTACCAATTATAGAGTTGGGGATCCTAGCATGAGATCCACCTGTAAAGATTAATTCTGTATTTTAAGATGGACTGCTGAAATTGTCTCTTAAATTAAATTTTCCTTTGATTCTCGGTTTTAGTCTTTTGTTGTCTGATTGGAAGTTTCTACCGTTTCAAACAAACTCTCCAAAGATGTTTGTTGGCCAAGCATTATCTATCAGAGACATTTTCTGCCCGGTCTTTTTTGTGGGACTGTTTTGATTCAGCTGACAGCTGGTATAGGCTCCAGCACCCACCGCGACCCTAGTGAGGATCAAGCGGCTCGGAAGATGAATGAATGAATGAACTCTCTGTACCATTTATTGTGTAAGTAATACTTACACAATAAGTATTATTGTGTAATACCTCATGAGGCGTGTCGACACACTGACACACTGTGTTGATACTGTGTTGAAACTGTGTCGCTGACCACTGCCACCTGCTGGACCTTCAAGATCCCTGCAGCCAGCCCACTTAACAGACTGAACTGACTGATAAATTTTCTTGTACGGTATATTGAACATATAAAATATACAATTCAGTAATAAATTGACAAAAAGTGAAGGTAAGATATAAAAAAGTAAAAGAAAATAGTCATCATCACACATATGTGTTCAAAAGAGTAGAAAGAAGTAAAAAACCTATCGAGTCCTACCCCTTCTTATATATGAATTCAAATTCAAATCATTTTTCAAAATAGGAAAGAAAGTCTACATATCAACAAATGCTTTTACCCTTATGTATGCTGTACTTATCTATTTTTATAACTTTCGTTTTGTATATACAGTACATACTCATTGGAGCACATGTATATGTCGATTTTCTCATATTCTTAATGGATGCTACATTTCATTAATATATTAAATAATCTCATCAATGTATTTCTGATGTATTGCTATATTTCATGAGTGTATCGAATTTATCAGCTTAATTCAGATTCGTGTAGTTTTCTCGTACTACTCTCGAATTCATTTTTGATCTCTGCAAGAGAGTTGCTCATTTTTCTGGTCCGTTTCAGAATCATTCCATAGATTTACACCTATTACAGATACACTCCTTTGCTTGATGTTTGTTCGTGTTTTGGATTTTTTTTGTATACGTTAGTACCCCTTAAATTATGACAACTTTCTCGAATTTCAAAAAGCTTCTTGATGTTTTGGCAAAGGAGGTTATTGTGTGCTTTTTACATTAGTTGGTTGATTTTGAAGTCAACCAGGTAATGAGATTTCATTGTTTAATTTGATAAACAGTGGATTTGTGGGTTCCGTCTATTTGGAGCCAGTGATTGTTCTGATTGCTTTGTATTGTAGTTTTAAAACAGAGTGTGTTTTACTGGCATTTCCCCATATTTCCACACAATAGGTCAAATATGGAAGTAATAAAAGTATAATGTGTACAAGGATCTCTTATTCAGCACATCCTTAGTTTTTGGGAGGATCCCTATGGTTTGGGATATTTTTCTTTTATTTATTTGATTTATAACATTATCTATTATATAGCTTCCAGCATGGTTTTGCATCTACTACTGTTCCAAGAAATTTTCATAAGATCATTCATCGAGTTGATGATGAAGTGTATACAATGTCATTCACATCCATGCATTCATTTTCCAACATTCAATGTGTTCCAATAATGTGAAAATCATTTGAATGAGGATGCTTGTGGGCTTTGACTTCACAAATTTTTATTGAGAAAAATAAGATGCTCCAATGTTTTAAACTTCAGCCTGTTGCGTCTTTTACAAGCAATTTCCCCTGCTGTGGAGAACACACGCTCACAAGGGACGGATGAGGCTGGCGTACAAAGGAACCCCTTTGCGAGGTGGGAGAGGTTTGGGAAAGAAGTGTGTTGGTCCTTCCAGTACAACAGCGGGTCCCGGTCACGTGCAATATTCCCGTGCCAGGTACCGCTGGACCTCAGATATAGCATTGGCTGTTGCACCACCTCTTCCCAGTCTCCCCACCTCATCATCCAGATAACTCCACAGGCCACCTAAAAAACAAAACCAAACAAATTGGCATTTAGAACAGTTTTCAATAAACTAATAATTATGAGTAACATGCCTGATGTAGTTGCAGAGGGCTGCGATGATGGTCAAGGCTGGGCCTCGATTGTGCACCCGATGACACGCATGCGCTCAGCCCGCAGCCTGGATATGGCCTCCGTGCACCTGGAGGAACTGCGGAATCCAAGTGATTTGAATCTGGGGTCTAGAAGTGTTGCTAAGGTTAACACACTCATAGACTCCAAACTGGAAGCGGTGTCTGTGACTCGACGCTTGAGGTGTTCGTGGAGTTGTATGACTGGCTGTGTGTGCAGGGTTGAAGAGTGGCGCTCAAGTGCATGATAAAGTATTTTCATCATTGGGATGACCTTTGAACCTGAAACTTTCCTCTCTTCAGACAACTCCACTGTAGCTTGATGGAATGGAGAAAGCACAGGTAGTGCTTCTCCTATGATGGTGAACTCATCAGCTGTCAGTGGAGCCAAATCTGTCTTTAGGGAGGCCAGAAATACCCACACTGGTTCCCTCTCACCATGCAGCCTTGACAGCATTTCATAGGTACTGTTCCAGCATGTTGGCACCTCATTGATAAGTTTCAGTGTTGGACGTCCCATCTGTTGCTGCACCTGAGCAAGCTTCTCCTTGGCTGTAGTGCTTGAACGGAAATATGTAACAATGTGCCGAGCTTTGTTCCTAATGTCTGTAAGTGCAGGGACCTGATCCCACGATTTTCTAACTAATTAAGACTAGGCGCAATGCAAATTGAGTGGCATATTTGGAGGTGTCTAGTGGATGCGATCATGTTCGGTGCTGTCAGTCACAAGACACTTTACTTTGTTGGTTATGTCCCAGTCCATCATGCCCCTTTTGACCTGGGCCAAATTGTCAGCAGTGTGATTTTGTGGAAAATATTGTACTCCCAACACTGATGACCACAACTGCATATTTGCATTAATGTAGTGACAGGTGAGTGCCAAGTAGGCCTCCATGTTGACAGAGGTCCACATGTCAGTCGTTATACTCACTGCCACAGCTTGCTGTACTTCCATTTTCACTTTTTCCCGTTCCTCCTTATATTTGTCGGTCACCATTTTCTTGATGGTCTGAAAATTAAACCAAAAGCAAACATTATATGGGATTCATCTACTACTTTATGGAACTTTCACACAGACCTTTCTCGTCGGCAAAACATATGAGGGTTCAAGGAGCCTTCACTCTCCACAATGCTAAGGGGCTGGCAGTCCTTGATAATGAAGTTCAGCAGTGCCTGATCGAGCAGCCGCTTCCTAGAAGCTTGATTGTCAAACGTGGAGAGTCAACCAATAATAATTACTGATTGCCAATTAATCATCAACATAGCAACCGTGAAAAGATGAGTGAACGTTTGTATACCTGGCGTAATACTGGGTGTATCGCGGACTTCATTCTCATGCTTGGCCCGATAATGCCTCAGCATGGTGGAGGTGCTTCTGTTGGTGTATGACAATTTGACCCGGCAAATTCGACATTTCACCTGTAATGAAATGTGAATAAGAAGTAACTAAGAGTTACCTTGAAATGTATTTGAATTAGAATGGTACAACAAATGTCAATAATCTGAGAGTCACTCGGCGAGTGCCTCTCGCCGAGAGGCTCTCGGCGACATAAGGCGATTTGAATAAATAAATAAATAATGCCTTATTCTCCAGGACATCAAAATGGTCCCTCACGGTGGATGATTTGCCTCTCTGCTCCATAATTGGCAAGGAAGGCAAGGCACGAACACGAAGTCTGCAGTGACACGAACTTCGACAAGCGAGCGTGAGTGAGGTCTGACTTGTTTCGGCAGGTGGCATTGTGTGCCATACGCACTTCCTTATAAACACTATGCTGCGGGCTTTTGCTGCGTCAACGCCCTCTGCACTGAATCGACGCCCCCGGGACTATGTGGCGCAGCCTGGACTGTGCCAAGCAGCCGATGCAGTCTAAACTGCACCGGTGCAGTTCATGTGTCAATTACCAGGATGGACTGTGTCAACGCAGGCGATGTGTCAATTAGAAGCCTGGACTGTGTCAACGCAGCCAATGCAGTCTTAACTGCGCCGGTGCAGTTCACATGTCAATCACGTGACGTAATGAAGCAGCACATGCATCGACATGTGGTTTGCTCTATGTCAACGCATCGGTGTCGCTGGACCCATCACTAGTAAGTATGGCTTTGTTTTGTGATTTGGCTTTTTCTTGCATGTAGTTGATTCATTGTTTTTCGTTTGTATTCTCGGTTCTTTGTTTTCCTCTCTGTGTCACATTTCGGTTTTTCGGTCTGGCCAGCAGGTGGCATGAGCGGTCTTCCGAGCACACCTGCTGGCAATCGTTAATCAATAGAGACACTATTTAAGGACTCCTACGTTCTACACCTGTTGTGGGAGTATTGTTTATGGCATTGCTTTCCTCATTGCTCATTGACTTAGTGGCTTTTGACCTCGTCGTGTTTTCGAGTATAGTCTCGGTACCAAGTTTTTGTGTTTTTTTTCCCCCAAGATGGCGCCCGGGTAGGCAGCCTTCGGCAAGTGCTCTTCAAGAGCCTTGCTTTTTTGTTCTTTTTTGCTGTTTTTGTTTTTTGTTTTGTCACTTGTTGTTTGTTGTTTCATTGTGTGGACCTGATATGGACTGTTTTCAGCGCTTTTTGGCCACGACATTCGTCAAAGGAGCAGTATCTGTGCTTGGTGGTTGCGCCTTCTCGGCAGCACGCCTGTACCAGCACAGATTTTGATTGGGAGGAATGTCGGCGCCATTGACTGTCGGTGCTGGACAGACCTGGGGCGCTTGTGTTTTTTTCGCCAGTAATGGGCAGCATTTTTCACAACCCCGATTTGTTCAGTGGCTATGTCAGCGCTGTTGGACAGTTGGCGTTGGTGCGGCTGGATGGATGGCCGCTGAAGTTGAGGATGAGGAGAGAGGAGCGTTGGCGAAGAGCGCCGATGCGTATTTGGAACCGTGAGTCGCCGCTTGGAATTGAAATGGATTTCCATGGGACAGGAGAAGTGAACCAATCTCTTTTTTCGTCAATGGATGCTACAGCTTCTTGTTGACTTTGAAACTTAGCTTGTAGCTGACGTGTGCACATTTTGAGCATGACGTCTCTGATCCACTGGTTAAAGGACACTTTGATTCTCTCCTCTTTCATCTCAAACTGCTTCAAACAACAGAGCGTGTGACGGAAAAGTGGTTAGGACTGCACGACTGTCCGTGTTTTATGTTATGTGTTGTTTATTATTTTACTTTATGTTAACTGTTTTGTAAAGCGCTTTGTTACAGCTGCGGCTGTTGTGAAAGCGCTATATAAATCAGCATGTATTGTATTGTATTGTAAGTACTATTTTATTTTGATGATCTGGCTTTTCATGCGTGTACAAAGTCTTACATTGTTTTTCGTTCGTAGTTTGCGGGCTTTATTTTCTTCTCTTGCTCTTTTGTGCAAGCACCTTTTGTTAGTCGTTTTTGATTTACCTCCTGGTCCTCATTGTGGACCAGCGCTTTATGTTCTCGCTTATTTTCGGTTCGATTAAGACATTAAATTGTCTTTACATCGGAGACCTTGTTTTTGTCTACGTTTTTTGGATACCCCTCCCTGACTCGGTTTATCCGAGATCGTAACACTCCTGCCTTTTGTGCAAGCGCTTTTTGTTATTCGTTTTTATGCTCCCTAGTCCTTGTTTTGACCAGCGCTTTATGTTAGCACTTTGTGCGAATTTTTGGACATTAAATATTTTTTTGCTTCGGAGACCTTGTCTGGGGTCTACACATTTGGGATCCAAAACTTGATTCGGTTTGTCTGAATCGTGACAGTCACACTATATCAGTTACAAGCTAGTTATCTTCAAGGCAGTCTGAAGTAGTTACATTGAAGTCTCAAGGATGTCCCAATACTGTGGGGGTGGAGGAGAAGGAATCGAGCAAGTCTAGTAGAGTCGCCACAAAATGTAGTGTAGGCAGCACGATGGCTGCCATGACGCCAGAGGTCAAGGGCTTGATTCCAGGCCCTGGCTATCCTGTGTGGAATTTGCATGTTCTCCCTGTGCCTGCGTGGGGTTTCTCTGGGTACTCCGGGTTTCTCCCACATTCCAAAAACAGGTAATTTATTTGAACACAGTAGAACTGTCCATAGGTGTGATTGTGAGTGTAAATGGTTGTTCATATGTATGTACCATACCTAGTGGCGGATGCTGGTCTGTCAAGGAGGGGAAGCTCAATTTCGGCCTACATCATGAAATGTGTCCGTTTTTTTATACGTGAATTCTATTCTCCGTTCCTTTATCAAAAAAAAAAAAAATGAAAAGGATGCCTTCACCATAAGATCGGTGATTGGCTCATTTCACTGTCAATCAAAAAGAGATTCAGCCTCAGACAGATCATCCAATCATCGTGCAGAAAAGCTGAGCGTCCGGGCCAGCCGATACACACCCACTAGATTCCCAGAGAAGCTGAGCGTCAGATGGGTGGGACAAAACCAGCATTTATGCAACAACTCGTCTCGTTGCAATGCATTGGGACAACCTACACTGAACTCTCAAGATGCCCAGTGTCCGCGCGGTCGACGCTCGGTGTCCGCACAGTTTAAAGCACAGTGAAGCTGCTGGAGTGAATGAGAAGAGAGTCGCGTCGTAAGCAATAATAAGAAGCTGATTCAGAACAAAAGTAGAGCACGTTGGAGTGCATATTTAGTCAATGACATATCCACACAATTGTATGTACACACATATGTTTGATCACTTACTTTTTGACATTTTAGGGTAAGCTGAGCTTCCCTTGTAGTCTTAGAGCAATTGCCTCTGACCGTACCCAACCTACCGCCCAAGGACTGCTGGGATAGGCTACTCAGTGCTCAGTCACAGCTGTCACACAGCCTAGCACAGAAGCAGTTAATTAAACTCAAATGTGCAATATGATGGTTCAGCTTCAAGAGTTGCTCCACACAGAGTGTGCAGATTTCAAGAAAGTGCGGTAAGTCGATGGGAGAATCTGTGTTGCCAAAAAAAGTACGTAGCAGCGCACCTTTTCTGACTTGAGCACCTGGGAGAATATGCCTGTAAATTTTCCTCACAAAGTGACTTTTTTATTATTATTCCTGCAATGAAAATTGATTTTCCTTCAAATTCCTAAATCACTGTGTGCTAGAAACACAAAAAAACCATCTATGTTATGTCAAACTATAAGCCTCAAAGCGGCAAACCACTTGCTGCTTTCTGGAGAACAGCACCCTTGGGAAACACTTTGCAACTCTTGGCAGCGCAAGCAGTCAAGCTTCCGTGCATGAAACTGCAAAGCTCGCGAGTGAGTGATTGCTTGGATGAAATGTTGATTGCCATGGATACGCCACTGGTTCTTTGACTTGACAGTGGAGTTTCCTCTTTTCCATATATTTGAGACACAGCATTCCCACATAAATCTCCCGAACTTCCCAGGGCTTATTTTGTGACGCTTTGTGCTGAAAGTTTAGCCTGTTTTCACCACAAAAATCTGTTCAGAAATCTCTCAACCCCACAGTGGCTTCTATTCAGCAATTCAGTGGTCATCGTTCATGAGGCCAAGCTAATCTGCAGGTACCTCTTTCTGATTTTATTTTTTTTAGGTCACCCCAACTACAGCCAAATGCTAGCACATTTACTTGCATTTATCCTTGGAAAGATTTCAGAATTTGAAATCCCATGCAATGCAGCAACATTCTGTAAATCAAGTGTGTGTCAAATAGTGATACTGTACTTTTTTGGTGTGTGTGGGGGGTTTGGGGGGAATTAAATTCTTATTTCTTGAACCTATATCTACCGTCTGATGAGACCTTTAAGAAACTCCTCAAACAGGACTACAAATCTTCAGCCCAAACTTAATGAATTTGAGTCATACAAATAGGAAATGTATGAGGGAAAAACATAACATACAGTAAGTCACTTCAATACCACAGACTGTCAGAACTGGTGTATCGTGTTTTTTTGATTGAAAGTGCTTTGCTTCTTTTTACACTTCAGTGAAAACTAAGTTAAATTGTGAGACGTATGTCAATCAACAGCATCTGCATGTGCAAAAACAGGCATTACTTCATTGCTCACTCAAACAGATGTGGAAGCCGATCTACTGGCCGGGCGCACCTAACATAGGATATAGCAAAGAGGAAAACTTGCCATGCAGTTCATTTTGCAGGTTCTGGAAGGAGTATATACAAAAAGGTTCATCTATCACTTGCAACGTGATTTGTCCAACCTGAGACAAATGGCGATGGCTGAAATGCAAGTGCAAAAGTTCTGATGAGTGCAACAGCCTCGAGTAGGTGCAGGCAGAAAAATAGGCGACAGTGAGAACGGATATTTTCCACTCATATAGAGTTTGCCATCCATCCATCCATTTCCTTCTGTTTGTACAGAATCAGGTGATGAAGGAAGCAGCTTCAACAGGGAAGTACAAACTGCCCTCTCCCAAGCCACATCATGCAGATCTTTTGGGGGTGGATAAGCTCCAGCACGTCTTGTGACCCTTGTGGGGATAATAAAGCATAATAATTCTACTGGAAACTAAAGAACACCTGCTAAAAAAAATGGATGATTTTCCAACACAAGCAGAGGACTTAGTAAACCTGTTTCAACGTCTGACTTGATGGCCTGCTGACTGAGTGTGTCTGGATGTGGATCATCTTTACACTCGCTGGTTCGAGGCCCAGGTTTGGAACAGGCCAAACCCAAAATCTAAATCAGTCTGCAAAGCTTTTATTCTGCAGCCAGCGAGCATGACCAAACAAAACTGGTTAGATAGCCCAGTGAGGAAAACCTGGTGCTGAGGCAACACTTTTCAATTAGTGGCTGCAAAAATAAACCTCCACATCCAATGAGCTCACTCACCTTGTGGTTTTCCTAATTAAACCATCCAGCCACAGATTATTTAGGGTTCTGAAATGTATTTTGCTACCAGTCCAAAAATACCATCTGCAGTAACTTGATTTGATCGATGGTAATGTTATTATTGAAAAGGGATGGGTTTTCGTTGGCAAGCGCCTGGTAGCCGGGCCTACACCCATGGGGCCCGGCCGGGCACAGCCCGAAGAGGCAACGTGGGTCCCCCTTCCCATGGGCTCACCACCCATGAGAGGGGCCAAAGGGGTCGGGTGCAATGTGAGCTGGGCGGCAGCCAAAGGCGGGGACCCTGGCGATCCGATCCCCGGCTGCAGAAGCTAGCTCTTGGGACATGGAATGTCACCTCTCTGGCAGGGAAGGAGCCCGAGCTGGTGTGTGAGGCAGAGAATTTCCGACTGGATATAGTCGGACTTGCCTCCACACACAGCCTGGGTTCTGGTACCAGTTCTCTCGAGAGGGGTTGGACTCTCTTCCACTCTGGAGTTGCTCACGGTGAGAGGCGCAGAGCAGGTGTGGGCATACTCATTGCCCCCCGGCTCAGTGCCTGTACATTGGGGTTCACACCAGGATACGAGAGTGTTGCCTCCCTCCGCCTTCCGGTGGGTGGACGGGTCCTGACTGTTGTTTGTGCATATTCATCAAACAGCAGCTCAGCATACCCACCATTTTTGGAGTCCTTGGAGGGTGTGCTGGAGAGTACTCCTGCTGGGGACTGCCTTGTTCTGCTGGGGGACTTCAATGCTTACGTGGGCAATGACAGTTGATTGTTGAGGCGGCCAAACTGAGTTGTGGCCGTAAGGTGGTTGGTGCCTGTCGTGGCGGCAACCCCCGTACTCGCTGGTGGACACCAGCAGTAAGGGATGCCGTCAAGCTGAAGAAGGAGTCCTATTGAGCCTTTATGGCCTGTGGGACCCCAGAGGCAGCTGACGGGTATCGACTGGCCAAGCGGAACGCAGCTTCGGTGGTTGCCGAGGCAAAAACCCGAGCGTGGGAAGAGTTTGGTGAGGCCATGGAAGCCGACTTCCGGACGGCTTTGAGGAAATTCTGGTCCACCATACGACGTCTCAGGAGGGGGAAGCAGTGCACCACTAACACTGTGTACAGTGGGGGTGAGGCGCTGCTGACTTTGACTCCGGACGTTGTGAACCGGTGGGCAGAGTATTTCGAAGACCTCCTCACCTCCACCAACACGTTTTCCTTGGAGGAAGCAGAGCCCGGGGACTCTGAGGTGGGCTCTCCTATCCACCTGAAGATCAGCACCTCCAAATCTGAAACCATGGTCCTCAGTCGGAAAAGGGTGGAGTGCCCCCTCCGGGTCGGGGAGGAGATCTTGCCCCAAGTGGAGGAGTTCAAGTATCACGGGGTCTTGTTCACGAGTGGGGGCAGGAGGGAGCGGGAGATCGACAGGCGGAAGCGGGAGATCGACAGGCGGATTGGTGCAGCGTCTGCTGTGATGCGGACATTGTATCGGTCTGTCGTGGTGAAGAAGGAGCTGACCCAAAGGGCGAAGCTCTCAATTTACCGGTCGATCTACGTTCCAACCCTCATCTATGGTCACGAGCTATGGGTCGTGACGGAAAGAACGAGATCCCGGTTACAAGCGGCCGAAATGAGTTTTCTCCGCAGGGTGTCCGGGCTCTCCCTTAGAGATAAGGTGAGAAGCTCGATCATCCGGGAGGGGCTCAGAGTCTAGCCGCTTCTCCTCCACATCGAGAGGAGCCAGAAGAGGTGGCTTGGGCATCTGATTCGGATGCCTCCTGAGCGCCTCCCCGGTGAGGTGTTCCGGTCATGCCCTCCGGGAGGAGACCCCGAGGAAGACCCAGGACACGCTGGAGAGACTATGTCACCCAGCTTGCCTGGGAACGATTCGGGATCCCCCGGGGAGAGCTGGACGAAGTAGCTAGGGAGAGGGAGGTCTGGGCTTCCCTGCTAAAGCTGTTGCCCCCGCGACCCGGCCCCGGATAAGCGGTAGATGATGGATGGATGGATGGATGGATGGATGGGTTTTTATTCCATCCACAAATTAATTTTTGCTTTATGGGTTTATTTCATGAATCTTGATCAATTTAGCCTGACATGTCTGTTTGAGCCTGGAAGATTCATGGCAACCCAGTTTTCAAAATGGATGTGTGACTTTGTGTGTGTTTTTTTCCTTCTTTTTTTTAAGGTGGGGGTGATGTGAAGCTTCATGAGGCATTGAAGCACTTTGACCAAATGGTTTGAAAAAGGTTTCATCTCTTCAACCTACACATGGACATAAAACCACTTTTGGCCAGGGCTTTAATCACTGGCAGTCGTATCTTGACCACATATGTGGCACAATGAATGAATTTATTATTCTTTATGATTTTTTTATTTCAGTTATAGTTCTTGGGAGTGACTACTACTGAAAGAAAAGAACACATGAACAGATTTCTCGACATAAATTGGCATGTGTATTTATGTGGGGGAATCTATTGTAAACTTTCCGAAAATTGTTGAATAATAAGCTGTTACAGGTTGTGTTATCTTGTCCTAAAAACAAACAAAAATAAAACCTTTTTGTTTTTCTTTTAAGCAGGTCCTCTACATGACACTTCTCTCCAGTCTTTGAAAACACCCATGCTACAGAAAATGCTGCCATGCACAAAAACAGGATTATAAAGTGAGATACAGTAAACTCCTTATATTTTTCTCTGAAAGGTAGCACTGGATCTCCATAGTTGGATTTGCTGTTCCATTTTTAGTCAGCGGTGCCGCTGTGACCACAGCGTCTGAATGATGCCACAGTTTGTTACTGAAGAGGGAACCACAGATCATATTAGTACGTGTCATGTTGCATGATGGTTGAGAGCCCAAAAAGCAAGCAGGAGAAGCAGGGTGAACTGAACAAAATGTATGAACAAAATACACTTGCAGGGGCACACTTAAAAAAAAGGGACGGGATTCTTAACGGCTATACTATACAGCTTCTCCCGGAGTTGCCTGATGAATTGGGCTCAAGTTTCCAATACAACCAAAATGGTTTCCTCGAGCATTTTCAGAATTGGGACAATTTAAGAGGAAGACGCATTTTCCTCTGCGAGCAGCAATTAAATGGTCTCCGCAACAATGTTGACGTCATCTGACGTGAAGAATGACATGTCCTGGTGTAGCCCAGCTAGTGCTCCTCCTTCTGGCTCCCGAGGCTCGACCAAACTTTATGCCATCCAATACGGTACTGTATGTGCTGTTCTATCAGGTCTCCACTTCTTGCATTGTTTTAAATTTTTTTCAATCCTCCTTTAACGATGTGGATAAGTAGGCCATTAAATCAATGCACTCCAAACACAATTGGTTATTATAAAACAAAAGACAAAAGGGTACTGTAGCATGTTTTAGGAGTGGTGCTGCTTCTACAGTAGCTTCTGTGCTTTGGCCTGGATGCCAGAGGGCACAAGGGTTCTGTTCCACCAGCTTTTTTACAATCAAAAATCCTAAGCTTCAGCTCTCTCACACAGGCTGTATTGGGGTCGGTGACCATATTATTAGTAAGCCGCCATTCCTCCATCGATGAGGCTCTCTCACAAGCCACTCTGTATTTTCTGAAGTGTATTATTGGAGGAATGTCTCCACTCTCAAAAGAACTAAACTGAGACTGGTTTTCTCACCCACAAAAATGGCATGTTACAACCAGGTACGCATCCATGTTGATGGGAGCCCACAAGTCAGATGTCTTTTTGAACAGCAGCGACCTTCAACAGTGACCTCTTGAGTCTAAAAGAAAGCATACATGAAGCTGAAGACACAAGTACATACCTGTCATGTAGGCTGGAACTTAATTTTGATCCAGTTTGGACAGAAATGCCCTGAATCCAACATCATCTACAATGCTAAACAGCTCCACTATCAGGGAAATAAGGGCTCCATCTAACTAATTAATTTTCATCTAATTTTCTAGTCCATCCATCCATCCATCTTCTACCGCTTATCCGGGACCGGGTCGCGGGGGCAACAGCTTTAGCAGGGAAGCCCAGACGTCCCTCTCCCTAGCTACTTCTTCCAGCTCTCCCCGGGGGATCCCGAGACGTTCCCAGGCCAGCTGGGTGACATAGTCTCTCCAGCGTGTCCTGGGTCTTCCTCGGGGTCTCCTCCCGGTGGGACATGCCCGGAACACCTCACCAGGGAGGCGCTCAGGAGGCATCTGAATCAGATGCCCAAGCCACCTCATCTGGCTCCTCTCGATGTGGAGGAGAAGCGGCTTGACTCTGAGCCCCTCCCGGATGACCGAGCTTCTCACCTTATCTCTAAGGGAGAGCCCGGAGACCCTGCGGAGAAAACTCATTTCGGCCGCTTGTATCCGGGATCTCGTTCTTTCGGTCACGACCCATAGCTCGTGACCATAGATGAGGGTTGGAACGTAGATCGACCGGTAAATTGAGAGCTTCGCCCTTTGGCTCAGCTCCTTCTTCACCACGACAGACCGATACAACGTCCGCATCACAGCAGACGCTGCACCGATCCGCCTGTCGATCTCTCGCTCCCTCCTGCCCTCACTCGTGAACAAGACCCCAAGATACGTAAACTCCTCCACTTGGGGCAAGATCTCCCCCCCGACCCGGAGGGGGCACTCCACCCTTTTCCGACTGAGGACCATGGTTTCAGATTTGGAGGTGCTGATTTTCATCCCAACCGCTTCACACTCGGCTGCGAAACGCTCCAGTGAGAGTTGGAGAGCCCTGTTTGAAGGAGCCAACAGCACCACATCATCTGCAAAAAGCAGGGATGCAATACTGAGGCCACCAAAACGGACCCCCTCAACGCTTCGACTGCGCCTAGAGATTCTGTCCATGAAGGTTATGAACAGAATCGGTGACAAAGGGCAGCCTTGGCGGAGTCCTACCCTCACTGGAAACGATTCCGACTTACTGCCGGCAATGCGAACCAAACTCTGACATCGGTGGTATAGTGACCGAACAGCCCGTATCAGGGGGTTCGGGACTCCATACCCACGAAGCACCCCCCACAGAACTCCCCGAGGGACACGGTCAAACGCCTTCTCCAAGTCCACAAAACACATGTAGACTGGTTGGGCGAATTCCCACATACCCTCGAGAACCCTGCTAAGGGTGTAGAGCTGGTCCACTGTTCCACGGCCGGGACGAAAACCACACTGCTCCTCCTCAATCTGAGGCTCGACTTCCTGACGGACCCTCCTCTCCAGCACCCCTGAATAGACCTTACCAGGGAGGCTGAGGAGTGTGATCCCTCTGTAGTTGGAACACACCCTCCGGTCCCCCTTTTTAAAAAGAGGGACTACCACCCCGGTCTGCCAATCCAGAGGCACTCTCCCCGTTGACCACGTGATGTTGCAGAGGCGTCTCAACCAGGACAGCCCCACAACATCCAGAACCTTGAGGAACTCTGGGCGGATCTCATCCACCCCTGGGGCCTTGCCACCGAGGAGCTTTTTAACCACATCGGTGACTTCAACCACAGAGATAGGAGAGCCCACCTCAGAGTCCTCAGGCTCTGCTTCCTCCAAGGAAGGCATGTTGGTGGAGTTGAGGAGGTCTTCGAAGTACTCTGCCCACCGGTTCACAACGTCCCGAGTCGAAGTCAGCAGCGCCCCATCCCCACTGTACACAGTGTTAGTGGTGCACTGCTTCCCCCTCCTGAGACGTCGGATGGTGGACCACAATTTCCTCGAAGCCGTCCGGAAGTCGGCTTCCATGGCCTCACCGAACTCTTCCCATGCTCGGGTTTTTGCCTCGGCGACCACCGAAGCTGCGTTCCGCTTGGCCAGTCGGTACCCGTCAGCTGCCTCTGGGGTCCCACAGGCCATAAAGGCTCGATAAGACTCCTTCTTCAGCTTGACGACATCCCTTACTGCTGGTGTCCACCAGCGAGTACGAGGGTTGCCGCCACGACAGGCACTAACCACCTTACGGCCACAACTCAGATTGGCCGCCTCAACAATAGAGGCACGGAACATGGTCCACTCAGACTCAATGTCCCCCGTCTCCCCCGGAACATGGGAAAAGCTCTGTCGGAGGTGGGAGTTGAAACTCCTTCTGACAGGGGATTCCGCCAGACCCTCCCAACAAACCCTCACAATACGTTTGGGTCTGCCAGGACGGACCGGCATCTTCCCCCACCATCGGAGCCTACTCACCACCAGGTGGTGATCAGTTGACAGCTCCGCCCCTCTCTTCACCCGAGTGTCCAGAACATGACACGACCACAAGGTCGATCATCGAACTACGGCCTAGGGTGTCCTGGTGCCAAGTGCACATGTGGACACCCTTATGTTTGAACAAGGTGTTCGTTATGGACAGTCCGTGACGAGCACAGAAGTCCAATAACAAAACACCACTCGAGTTCTGATCGGGGGGGCCGTTCCTCCCAATCACGCCCCTCCAGGTCTCACTGTCATTGCCCACGTGAGCATTGAAGTCCCCCAGTAGAACAAGGGAGTCCCCAGCAGGAGTACTCTCCAGCACACCCTCCAAGGACTCCAAAAAGGGTGGGTATGCTGAGCTGCTGTTTGGTGCATATGCACAAACAACAGTCAGGACCCGTCCCCCCCACCCGCAGGCGGAGGGATGCAACCCTCTCGTCCACCGGTGTGAACCCCAATGTACAGGCACTGAGCCGGGGGGCAATAAGTATGCCCACACCTGCTCTGCGCCTCTCACCGTGAGCAACTCCAGAGTGAAAGAGAGTCCAACCCCTCTCGAGAGGACTGGTACCAGAACCTAGGCTGTGTGTGGAGGCAAGTCCGACTATATCCAGTCGGAACTTCTCTGCCTCACACACCAGTTCGGGCTCCTTCCCTGCCAGAGAGGTGACATTCCATATCCCAAGAGCTAGCTTCTGCAGCCGAGGATCGGACCGCCAGGGTCCCCGCCTTTGGCTGCCGCCCAGCTCGCATCGCACCCAACCCCTTTGACCCCTCCCACGGGTGGTGAGACCATGAGAAGGGGGACCCACGTTGTCTCTTCGGGCTGAGCCCGGCCGGGCCCCATGGGTGTAGGCCCGGCCACCAGGCGCTCGCCAACGAGCCCCACCTCCAGGCCTGGCTCCAGAGGGGGGCCCCGGTGACCCGCGTCCGGGCAAGGGAAACTGAGTACCATCGATTTTATTTTTCATAAGGGGCTTTTGTGAGTCGTGCTTTGTCTGGTCCCTCACCTAGGACCTGTTTGCCATGGGTGACCCTGCCAGGGGCATAAAGCCCCAGACAACTTAGCTCCTAGGATCATTGGGACACACAAACCCCTCCACCACGGTAAGGTGACGGCTCACGGAGAGGTTATTTTCTAGTGCCTTGTTGAAAGAGAACAAAACAGAAAGAAACAATATACAGTTTATTGAGATTCTGAGTGTAAATGGTTGTTCATATGTATGTACCGTACCCAGTGGCGGATGCTGGTCTGTCAAGGAGGGGAAACTCAATTTCGGCCTACATCATAAAATGTGTCCGTTTATTTATACGTGAATTCTACTGTTCGTCCCTTTTCAAAAAAAAAATGAAAAGGATGCCTTCACCGTAAGATCGGTGATTGGCTCATTTGGCTGTCAATCAAAAAGAGATTCAGCCTCAGACAGATCATCCAATCATCATGCAGAAAAGCTGAGCGTCCGGGCCGGCCCATAAACGCCCACTGTCCATAGACTCCCAGAGACGCTGAGCATCCGGTGGGCGGGACAAAACCAGCATTTATGCAATGACTCGTCTCGTTTCAATGCATTGGGACAATAAAATACAATACAATACATGCTGATTTATATAGCATTATACAAAGCGCTTAACAAAACAGTTAACATAAAGTAAAATAATAAACACAACACATAACATAAAACACGGACAGTCATGCAGTTCTAACCACTTTTCCATCACACGCTTTGTTGTTTGAAGCAGTTTGAGATGAAAGAAGAGAGAATCAAAGTGTCCTTTAACCAGTGGATCAGAGACGTCATGCTCAAAATGTGCACACGTCGGCTACAAGCTAAGTTTCAAAGCCAACAAGAAGCTGGAGCATCCATTGACGAAAAAAGAGATTGGTTCACTTCTCCTGTCCCATGGAAATCCATTTCAATTCCAAGCGGCGACTCACTGTTCCAAATACGCATCAGCGCTCTGCGCCAACGCTCCTCTCTCTAGATGCCCAGTGTCCGCGCGGTCGACGCTCAGCGTGCACACAGTTTAAACACAGTGAAGCTGTGGGAATGAATGAGAAGAAAGTCACGTCATAACCAGTAATAAGAAGCTAATTCGGAACAAAAGGTGCGCGCATTGCAGCACATATTTAGTCAATGAAATGCCCACGCAGTTGTACGCACACGCGTACAGTTGATCTCTTACCTTTTGACATTTTAGGGGAAGCTGAGCTTCCCTTGCAGTCTTCCCTTGATATATATATATATATATATATATATATATATATATATATATATATATATATATATATATAGGGGTGAGATGAGTTTTTTTTTTTTTTTATATACCGTATTTTCACGACTATAAGGCGCCATTAAAAGTCTTAAATTTTCTCCAAAATGGACAGGACGCCTTATGGTGCGGAGCGTCCTTTATATGCGCTGAGTTCCAAAATCTGACTGACAGCCGACACGCTGTTTATATAGAGAAAAGGCGGAAGTGACTGTGGCCAGGCATGCGGGAGAGAATTCGGCCAATCAGGGAAGGGTGGGCGTGTATATATACATATATGGAGAGGGAGAGAGAGAGAGAGAGAGGGAGAGGGAGAGAGAGAGGACAGGCAAGCTAGTCCGCCAATGGTGAAGGGTGGGCGTGTAAGTGGACGCCTCAAGCCAGTACCAACACTTGTATAGAGTGTGGCAATGTGCATTGTTGCAAAACAACTCCGGTTTTGGTTTCTAAGAACCCCTGAAAATAAATTCGACAAAAAGACACGCCTACGAAGCTCAGTTCAAACTTAAAGCCACCGGTTATGCTTTTGGCATGCGTGCCCATCTCACAGCAGCGGTGAAAAAACAAGTCAAGCAAATGAACTCTGAGCTTGCCGTTATTCCCGGAGGCTTGACTAAAGAACTCCAACCGCTGGACATTGGCATCAACCGGGCGTTCAAAGTAAAGTTGCAAACGGCATGGGAACAATGGATGATCGGTGGCAAACACAACTTTACAAAGAGTGAGAGGCAGCGCTTGGCGAGTTATGCCACAATACGCAACAACGAGAGGGAACGCGGCGTTTTTGATGGATTACGGTACTTGCACAATTGTTCTATTCTTTCTACACACACACACACACGCGCTGCCACCATGTTTCGCTCTGTTCTTTACTTTCAAATGTGGGAAAGCTTCACACGAGAGAAATGTTGACTTTGCTGTTGCTACTCCTTCTTTCCGCTCGGCAATGCGTAGCAACTCACACTAGCATGTGATGCATTCAATGACAACTGAGATGTGCAGGCCTCTGCTTCTGATACAGAGGATGAGGACTTTGATGGATTTCTGGGTGATGATTGATCGAAAAACGTGAGAACATTGTACAATGGCTAAATAAAATACACCCAAACTCAGTTCTGCTTTCGTTGCCTTTTTAAAAACGTGTTTTTAGCTTGTATCTGTATGTCTTGGCATGCTACCGTATGCTTCAAGCTAACGTGTTAGAGTGCGC
Organism: Hippocampus zosterae; assembly: GCF_025434085.1. NCBI lineage: Eukaryota > Metazoa > Chordata > Actinopteri > Syngnathiformes > Syngnathidae > Hippocampus > Hippocampus zosterae. Next base: position 22,656,235 of record NC_067461.1, on the reverse strand, counting down.
GCATGCATGCCGTATGTTTAAGCTGGCGTATGTTTTACCACTGTAAAACTGCACTGGAAGAGGGAAGAGCCCAGATATACCAGACACGACCCAAGGTGTAGGTTGTGCAAAGAGGCACCTGAGACGATCCAACACATAACTGCAGGGTGTAAGATGCTGGCAGGGAAAGCCTACATGGAACGCCATAACCAGGTGGCTGGCATAGTCTACCGAAACATCTGTGCGGAGTATGGACTGGAAACCCCAAGGTCAAAATGGGAAACACCTCCGAAGGTGGTTGAGAATGACAGAGCGAAGATCCTGTGGGACTTCCAGATCCAGACTGACAAGATGGTAATGGCGAACCAACCAGATATCATGATCATAGATAAAGGGCAGAGGAAAGCCATTGTAGTGGATGTAGCGGTCCCAAGTGATGGAAACATCAGAAAGAAGGAACACGAGAAACTCGAGAAATACCAAGGGCCTAGAGAGGAGCTGGAGAGAGCCTGGAAGGTAAAGGTGACAGTCGTGCCTGTGGTGGTCGGAGCACTCGGGGCAGTGACCCCCAAACTAGATGAGTGGTTGCAACAGATGCCGGGAACAACATCGGACATCTCAGTCCAGAAATGTGCAGTGCTGGGAACAGCAAGGATACTGCGCAGAACCCTCAAGCTTCCTGGCCTCTGGTAGAGGACCCGAGCTATATATATATATATATATATATATATACATACATACATACATACATACATACATACATACACACATTATTAAGTATGTTGCCTGTCTTTATTTGTACAATAAACAGAATGCATGCAAGAAACAATAATGCATTACCATTAATGAAATGTTGTTACTGTACCTCAATTGCTTTCAACACAACAACCTCACCTATACTGTAAATAAAGGTAACAGTGAAAAATATAGTTTTTGGGAAGCAAACTTGATGTATCTGAAAGAATGAAAATGTTTCCACACAGGGGAAATCCACCTCTCCAAAGATCATTCCGTCCTTTTCCCAATAATCTCTTAAACACTCTCAACTATATCCAAAATTCTATATCCATCAAAACACTAGCCAGGCTCTAGATTGACTGCAACTGTTGATCAAAAAATCAAAATGCCACATTTTAATTGGAACATGAGAGGTTTATATTGTGGGCAAACCTCACGCCCCATGTCCAGTTCTTGTGCAAGGTTGGGGGTGGGGTTTCTTTGATAATCTAATTTGGTTTTGTTTCATATGATTTGGAATTCTGTCATTTCATGTTTTGTTTGTCTGCTTGTACAGCCTGCTTCTTGTGTCAACCAATCACATCTCTCCAGTCTTTTCCGTTGTAGCCAGGTAGACCATGTTGTCATGTCAGTCAGTGTATACAGTATTGAGTTCCCCATTTTCGTGCACTTCCTAGTGGAAAAATTCATGTCATGTTGCCTGTCATCTGTAGTGGTACTGTTAAGTTTCATGTCTTTATATTCACTTTGCATAGCAGTTTTCAAACTTTTGTAATCAGGATTTATTTGGTAGTTATAGGGACGGATCTAACTAGAAAATATATGCAAGCAGAGGTTTTGGAGCATTTGAGATTATTGTGATTTAGCCTTTGCCTATTTGCTAAATGTCTGGTGTCCTCAATATAAATCATGCACAAACGTGATTATAAAAATGAGCTCAAAATCAGAGCGCTACCAAACATATTTTCGGAGAGTCAATCAATATCAATATTCAAACAGCAGGTAGTGAATTCATTCATTCATTCATTCATCTTCCTAACCGCTTGATCCTCACTAGGGTCGCGGGGGGTGCTGGAGCCTATCCCAGCTGTCTCCGGGCAGTAGGCGGGGGACACCCTGAATCGGTTGCCAACCAATCGCAGGGCACACAGAGACGAACAACCATTCGCACTCACACTCACACCTAGGGACAATTTAGAGTGTTCAATCAGCCTGCCATGCATATTTTTGGAATGTGGGAGGAAACCGGAGCACCCGGAGAAAACCCACGCAGGCCCGGGGAGAACATGCAAACTCCACACAGGGAGGCCGGAGCTGGAATCGAACCCGGTACCTCTGCACTGTGAAGCCCACGTGCTAACCACTGGGCTACCGGGCCGCTGTAGTGAATTCAAATATGGAAATTTAGGACGCATGAAGATAGAAGTTCCAGATTCAAAGCACCCTCACCATTTGTGTCTTGTCATAACTACACATGTTGCATTGAATAAAGCTCCACCTTCCATTGGAAAACCTCAAACTGGATGCTTCTAATTTGTCATCCCGAGTCTGGCACTAACCTGACGAACCACAGAGTGCATCTGCTACATCACTGGGGGTGGGCAGTGGTTAGCAGAGTAGGGAGTGGGAAATGCACGGTTACTGGGAGGAGGATGACACTATAGGCTTTTAATAAGCACTTGAGTTTCTCTTTGCATGTGGTAGTAGTTTGTATGAGGGCAACATGAGAGATGAGTCATCCTCTGCCAAGGCAAATGGAGTTTACAGAATTCATGGGCCCGTCTCATTCAATGACAAACAATGTGTAAAAGCCATGTGGATAAAGACAAACCAGCCACATTATTGTTGACACAAACTGATTCAATACATACTTTGTGAATACATTGTGAGCTAAGATTACTTGGTAGAGCACGGAGCTCCGCTAAATTCCAATGCATATCCAAATCAAGCCAGATAAATACATAATGTATCATTTAAAAAAGAAGTTGGCTGGGTATGCCACAGTTTCTGACCGAAGGAATGAAGTTTTACCCCAAATTGGCGGGAAGACGTGGACACAAGAAGACAGCTTTGTCAGTGTTGCTGAGTGACGGAGCTAGAGAGGTGGACCAAAAAATTATACATTTGCCCTCACGACCAGTTCAGGGTTTATTACGTCTCTTAACCAAAAACAGCTGGGATACTCTCCTGATCTCCCATCATGATAAGCAGGAGACATGTTTTTAAAATGAATACATAAATATTTTAAAAGACCCTTAATTATATTCATTCATTCATTTTTCGATCCACTTAATCCTCACAAGGGTTGCAGGGGGTGCTGGAGGCTATACCAACTGTCTTCAGGCAGTAGGCGGGGAATACCCTGAACTGGTTGCCAGCAAATGGCAGGGCACACAAAGACGAACAACCATCTGCGCTCACACTCACGCCCAGGGACAATTTAGAGTGCTCAATCAGCCTGCCACGCATGTTGTGGGAGGAAGCCAGAGTACCCGGAGAAAACCCACGCAGGCCCGGGGAGAACATGAAAACTCCACACAGGGAGGCTGGAGCTGGAATTGAACCCTGTACCTCTACACTTTGAGGTTGATGCGCAAACCACTGGTCCACCGGGCCACCCCCTTAAATATAATGTGGGACAATTCTACACTACTGGAACCTACCGTGGTTAATGTGATACTTCACTGACAGTGTCAGTCATAACTATAATTTCTTTTGTTGTAGACACAATTCGTAATTAAGCTCTGATATTGAATCATTAAATTTTTCCAGTCAACCTACCACGGGAGATCAACTCTTTTTTTATCCACCAAATATCCAGCAAGTGATCCTTCGATTCTGTTTTTGCTCTTCAAGGTTGTAGGGAGCTGGATCCTGTCCCAGATTACTTCAGTGAAAAACAGATCACACCTTGGACTGGCAACCATTCAGTCACGGGGCACATTTAGACACTGACAGCCATTTATACTCACAACGTCACTGAGTAGGAACTGAACCGGTGTTCCCTTAGTACTAGTATTGTATAACAGTCACATTTTTTCATCTCTGGCAATATTTCAGTTAAAATCTTTTCAAAACATCAAGTAATGTACTTATATTGATAGGGATGTGAGGTTTAAATGCATAACTCTTTTTGACTTGAAACAACAACAAACAGTATTTCCTCAAATATTGGCTGTCCTGTTCATTGAATCAGAATCAGAATCAGAATCATCTTTATTGGCCAAGTATGTAGTTCACAAGGAATTTGTCTCCGGTATAACACACTGCACTAGTATCATCGTAAACAACAAAATCATTGAACCATTTTAGAATAACCAGTAGTTTTGTAGTACCATTTTGTAGTGCAAGAAGAGTGACTACGTCAGTGACTGTTTAAGGAGTTAATGGCTAGAGGGAAGAAGCTGTTTAAGTGTCTACTGGATTTTGTGCGCATGGATCTGTAGTGTCTGCCTGAGGGGAGTGGCTGAAAAAGGTGGTGGGCAGGATGCGGGGGATTTTCCGTGCCCTTGTCTTGATTCTTGCAGTGTGCAAGTCCTCAAGAGTGGGTAGGGCGGTGCCAACGATTTTTTCCGCCATCCTAACTGTCCGTTGATGTCAGATTTTGTCCTTTTTTGTGGCGGCCCCAAACCAAACCGTGATGGAAGAACACAGGATTGATTCGATGACTGCCGTGTAGAACTGTCGTAGCACCTCCTGTGGCAGGCCATGCTTCCTCAGCAGCCTCAGGAAGTACATCCGCTGCCGGGCCCTTTTCAGGATGGAGATGGTGTTGACTTCCCACTTCATGTCCTGGGAGACTGTGATTCCCAGGAACTTGAAGGTCTCGACGGTTGACACAGGGCAGTTGGATAGTGTGAGGGGCAACTGTGGAGAAGAATGTTTCCTGAAGTCCACGATCATCTCTACAGTCTTGAGCGTGTTCAGCCCGAGGTTGTGTCGGCTGCACCAGAGCTCCAGCTGCTCCACTTGTTGGCGGTACGCAGACTCGTCGCCGTCTTTGATCAGACCGATGACCGTGGTGTCGTCTGCGAACTTTATGAGTTTGACAGCTGGATCTGGTGAGGTGCAATCGTTTGTGTAGAGAGAGAAGAGCAGTGGAGAGAGGACACATCCCTGTGGGGCTCCAGTGCTGTGTATTGATGATGTTGTTGCTCCCAGTCTCACCTGTTGTGTCCATCCCGTCAGGAAGCTGAGGATCCACTGGCAGATTGTAGGGGACACACCGAGGTGGAGTAGTTTGGGGGTGAGGAGTTCCGGGATGATGGTGTTGAACGCAGAGCTGAAATCCACATACAGAATCCTTGCGTAGGTCCCTGTGCTGTCGAGGTGCTCGAGGATGTAGTGCAGACCTATGTTGACTGCATCTTCCACAGACCTGTTTGCCCGGTAGGCAAACTGGAGAGGGTCCAGCAGGGGTCCAGTGACGTTCTTTAGGTGGTTCAGCACAAGGCGTTCAAAGGACTTCATGACCACAGACGTCAGGGCGACAGGCCTATAGTCGTTCAGTTCCGATGTTGCCGATTTCTTGGGAACTGGGATGATGGTAGACTGTTTGAAGCAGGATGGGACCTCACACAGCTCCAGGGATCTGTTGAAGATTTGTGTGAAGACCGGAGCCAGCTGGTCAGCGCAGACTTTCAGGCAGGAGGGGGACACTTTGTCTAAATGTGGCCTCTTTCTCTTTCCTGAGTTGCCTGAGTTTGGGAGTAAACCATGGCGTGTTATTGTTGAAGGAGAGGAGGGACTTCGTTGGTACACAAATGTCCTCAGAAACTGATGTATGATGTTACAGTGTCTGTGTATTCATCCAGTGTGCCCGTTGAAGTTTCAAAGATGCCCCAATCAGTGCAGTCTAAGCATTCTTGTCGAGCTAGCTTTGCTTCATCTTAACAACCGGTTTAACACATTTGAGTTTCTGTCTGTATGTAGGTATTAAGTGGATTAAATTGTGGTCAGAAAGACCCAATGCTGCCCGGGCGACCGATCGGTATGCATTTTTGATTGGTGTATAGCAGTGGTCTAGAATGTTGCCTTCTCTGGTGAAACAGTCGATGTGCTGCTTATATCTGGGAAGTTCACGGTTAAGATGTGCTCTATTAAAATCGCCCAAAATGATCAGGGGTGGCTCTGGGTATTTTAGTTCGAGTTTGTTTACTTGTTCGGCTCGCGTTTGTATCGCCGTGTTAGCGTTAGCTTGTGGCGCAATGTAAACACCGACTAGTAAAAAGGAGGTGAACTCACGTGGCGAGTAGAATGGCTTGCAGTTTAAAGACAGCGACTCCAGGTCCGGGCTGCAGTGTGCGTCGAGCTTCGTGACATCAGTGCACCATTCTTCGTTGATATAGAAGCAAATCCCACCACCTTTCGATTTCCCTGATAGCTCCGTGTCGCATTCGGCTCGGAGAAGGCGGAAGCCGGGTAGTTGTAGCGCAGAATCCGGGTGGCGGTCACTGAGCCAGGTTTCAGTGAAGCAGAGCGCAGCAGAACGTGCAAAGGTTTTGTTGGTCTTTGTGAGGAGAAGAAGTTCATCCATCTTGTTTGGCAGAGATCGTAGATTAGCAAGCTGGATCAATGGGAGCGGGGTTCGAAATCCGCACTGCCCGAGCTTGACGAGCACGCCGGCTCGCTTCCCCCTCCTCTGGCGGCGTTTCCATGCTCCGTACAGCGCAGCCGCTCTGCTCGCGATTAGCTCCGAAAAACCTTGTGGATTTTCGTGTGCTGGTGAAAAAAGACTCCCCAATGCGCAGCAACCTTTCCCTCGTGTAAGTAAGCCGCTCAGGGTCGCCAAAAACAAACGAAAATGACTAAAACAGGGATAATACTAGGGAGCGTGTGACCGAGGCTGCCATACCTGTCGGCGCCTGATGACGATTAAGAAGTATACTGGGCATTTTATTTGAAGTAATGCATCTTTCAGAAGAATTCCAGCAACAACTATACCAATAACTAGGTAAATGAGGTCCAAAAAACCTTTAATTTACCTATTGGTGATGCAGATTTTTCAACAGACCAAAGTTACATTTGGAACACAGACCCAAAACATGTCAAACCAGTATTAAAAATCACCTCACCTTGATTTATAATACAGTACTGGTTTGACACTTAGCCTCAGCTACGTTGTCTTGCATTGCTTCAATAGCAGCACTAGTGGAGCTCCATGAGCCAGAATAAATCAGATCTAAAACATGTTAAATTACTTGTGTATGATGAGATTGAGAGAGTGAGAAGTGTAGTTAGGAGAATTATGTATTTGACACACGTCTCACCAACACATTCAGAAGGATAGCGCATTAGAATTGTATATGACTAATTGGAGATGAGTGACAAAACCACCAGATGTGGGTGAGAACCCCATTACTGGGTTAGAAGGATCGTGCAACTGTTTTCTTTCTTTTTGACAATTGGCCAGGTGAATAGCGTTGATTCAAGCAAAGTCCTTGATTTGGGCTTTATTAAAAGCTGAGAGGAGCCAAAGCAGCCGAGAGGTTGTATGATACCTGAAGCCATATTCGCACTTGAGTCGAGTCCCAGCAATGGTCTTGCCTGGCCAGACCAAGTCTCAAAATGGTGACAAGAATTTCACTTCATCAGCGATTACCCCAGGTTAAGTTAGCAATTTCGCAGAGGACGTGGGGAGAGAGGGTGCATAGGGAGCCTCCAGTAAGTGCGCACAAACGGAAGCAGCCGAGCACAGGGATGTGTAGATGTGTTTACCTCATACGCACGGTGGGATCATAGGTCTTCAAAGGTCTTTTACCAAGAGATTCGACAGCCCTAAAGGGCCCTAATCTTTTACCCAACTGTTTCTGGGCAGGATGGCCATGATCAACACACTTCCTTTTGCTTTCCCTAACCCAGAAGCAGGAAAGTGGTGCCGGTGGGAGAACCACATGACCTGGGGCCAGTGAACATCTATTTAGAGGGGGGCTCATGCCAACCTTCTCGAAATGGAGAGCAGTGTATTGAACTCTGACATATTTTTTTCTTGTCATTCAGACCTAAATTCACATAACTGAGTGATGAAAGCTATTTTGAATTAAAGTTATGATACAATTAAACAAATTACAAATATAATGTAGCTACTTCTTCTTCAATATAAATAAAATGGTTTACAGGCTTTTTACAAGTAAAAAAAATGAATAAATACACAAACACTATTACCTAGTGAATAGATGGTCGAGGTTGCGCAGATGGAAGTTTCACCGACCAGCACAGGGGGTTTCACTCTTGAGATGCATGACAAGGCTCAAAATGGATTGGTTTCGGTGGTTTGGTTTTTAGATATTGTTTCGGACTTGCATATATGCTATGGCAGCACAGAAGACTCTGGACTGAATGATGTTTGTTTGCTGTAATGCAAGGGTAGGGAACTCTCGTTCCTCGGGAGCCATATGCTGCCTGTTTTGGATCTCTCTCTACTTCAACACACCTGATTCAAATGATTAGCTCATCAGGAAGCTCTCTTGAGGCCTGAAACCATCATGAACAATTGAATCAGGTGTGTTGGAGTCGGGATGGATCCAAAACAGGCAGGATATGGCTCTCAAGGAACCAGAGTTCCCTACCTCTGCTGTAATGTATTGATGCCATTGATAGATTGCACAAATTATGGCACTGCAGTCGATCAGCGATTTTGCATAAAATGCAAAATAACTACTGATTTCTATTGACATGACCAGATTAGCGTAAGGTCGAGTGTAAAATGGTGGTATTGGACTTTTTATTTCCTCACTGCACCTCCCACTTGACCTTTTTTGTTGTACTACACATACGGTGGCATCTTGCCCAATTATAAAAATAGAATGGGTGGTTGCAGAAGGTAACCTTGGCTCTATGAAAAAAAGGGGAAAAAAATCACTCCAGCTTGACATATCAGCGAGTTCGGTCTCAATCGTTGAAAAGAGAAAGTGCAAGTGATCGCGTGCCTGTATTTGTCGGCCCTGATCATACCCATGGGTCGAAGGTGTGGTTAATTTGCTAATTGTCTCTTCACCCAGCTCAGCTTCAGAAAGACCGTGACCCATATGGTGGTGTGTTGACCTAGGGTGGCCTTATGTAATCATCCGTTTTCTAAAAAGAGAAGTTACAGCTGCAAGCGCCAGGACTGTGACCACACTCAACCCTAGCAATTTCGTATTATTAATAGAGTACTGTAATGCCCGTCAGTAGCGGAGAGAAGGATGCTCGCACTCGCTGATACTATTCACCATTTTTAATAAACAAAATAAGCAATAAACACACGCATTCAAAGGTGTTGCTGTTAGCCACAACTCACGCCCATGCGCTCCACACTCAGACTAACTACCGAAACTCCACCTCCCGCTGCATAAAGTGGCATTTTTCTGGGTGCAGTTTCAGCCCAGCCGCTGCAATTCTTCCCAGCACCAGTCTCAGAGACTCCAATGTAGTCTGAAAAGACCCACCATGGACGAGGACATCATCCAAATACACCAGGCGCCGTTGCCTCGGAATGTTTGCGAGCACTGTGTCCATGAAACGCTCATATGTTCCTGGTGCATTGCATAGTCCCAAACTCATGACCTTAAACTGCCAGTGTGCTCTGGTGGTGCAGAATGCCGTCTTGGGTCTGGACTCCGTGGTGATGGGGACTTGCCAGTAGCCACTGTGCAGGTCGAGTGATGAGAACCACGCAGAGCCTGAGACCAAATCCAATGTCTCGTTTATCCGTGGGAGCGAGTAGCAGTCCTTTTTTGTCACCTTATTGAGCGGCCTGTAGTCCACACAGAACCGTGGTCTGGTGCTCTTTTTCCGGGGAACCATGATGACGCCAGACGCCCGCAGACTATCGGAGGGCTCTATGATCCCTGCCTCGACCATGGCACGGATCTCCTGATCCGCGGCCTCCTGCTAGGCCAGAGGCAGGCGTCGGGGCCGAACCTTTACTAGTCGCGCGTCACCGGTGTTGATGTGGTGCTCAACCAAGTGAGTGAGGCCCACTTCATTCTCACTGAGGGCAAAGATGTTCTCAAAGTCCCACAGTACCTGTCACTGCTCGACATCCAAGCCGTCACAGTTCTTCTCCCAAATGGACCGGATAGCCCCAGTCCGGTTCTCCGTTGGCCGACCCGGGGTTAACTCCACTGACCCTGCCTAGACCCCAGGATCAGCCCTACATGCTGAGCACTCGGCAAGGTGAGCACCCCAGCTCCCAAGTCCACCACACATCTCGAAGCTTTTAAAAAGTCCCATCCAAGAATACAGGGATCACTCACGTCAGCTACCCAAGCTAAGTGGGTTATCGACAGACCCCCCAGGACGAACAAAAATGTCCCTTTGCCTCTCATCTCGGCTGTTTCAGTAGGCGGGGGACACCCTGAATCGGTTGCCAGCCAATCGCAGGGCACACATAGACGAACAACCATCCACGCTCACACTCACACCTGGGGACAATTTAGAGTGTTCAGTCAGCCTGCCATGCATATTTTTGGAATGTGGGAGGAAACCGGAGCACCCGGAGAAAACCCACGCAGGCCCGGGGAGAACATGCAAACTCCACACAGGGAGGCCGGAGCTGGAATCGAACCCGGTACCTCTGCACTGTGAAGCCGACGTGCTAACCACTGGACTACCGGGCCAGTGACCAACCACTTAAGTGTTATTTATTAAAGTAGAGCAGTCATGGGGTTGAAATCGTGAGCGTAAACTCAGCTTGAAAAAGAAAGACTAGTAGACAGACTCATGTAGTTTTCATTGATTCATTATTTACACTATTATCAGAAAGCACGCAGTCTGAATTGCTCAATTAATTTTAATGTTATTCCGATCACGTAACAGGCATGTTTCTGGGACTCAACCAAGGATAAAATGGGAGACAACAGTCTTCATCAAAATATTAGAGGACATTTATTGACTCATTTGAGTTCATGCAGCTTTTCTCTTTTCCCAAACACACTTTGTGACTGCTCGACTTTAATATGTAACTATAATAACACAGCAGAGAAGGAGAGGTTGTAATTTGGATATTTAAAAGCCACATCGTCTTGATACTGTGGTAAGAGCTGGAACATTATTTAAGGTTTCATAAAAGGTGCCCCGTGCTCCACAAGTCCTTGAATCCTTCAGCAGCACATATGGTTTTACAAATGTGGATAAAAACACAGATATAATATATATGGGTGTGGAATAGGAGGTGCACTCGATATAGCTGATAGATAGAAAAGTTGAAAAAGTTGAAGGTCAAGCAGAGGCAACCAACTTTGCAATAGCAGTCATCCTTGTATACAGATTTTGCATCTAATCTCACTCCAACAAATTTGTGCTCTACAATAATACTAACACAGTTTTAAAAAATACATTTACAGAACCTGCCCAACCACTGCCAAAATGCTGACACAAACAGCATTGTCAGAAAGAGTCAGAAATGACATTTTACATTTTGAAAATGAGTGAAGAAAAACTCCAAAACTAATGCATGACTGACCTATGAAAGACTTTTCCATACCACATACGAAGACTTGGGTTATGCTATCATTGCAACTACAGTATAGGAAAATGCAGCTATAACAGCTTCTACGGTCATTACGTTTCACAAGATGTCGGACTGGGTCTATGTGAATTTGTTGCGGGAGTATTGCAAATGATTTCATTTTAACAAACTGGGTGGAGCTGGACAATTAAGACCTGACCAATTGGAGGGGTGTACGTGTCATGCCAATCTTCAAGTCTTTTCATGAGGATCGTCTTAAACCTGCTATCAGGTCAAAGAGAATGACGATGGGGAATAGGACAGAGTCAGCCGCTATGAAGAGGCTCTTTGCAACCGGTGAATTGCGTCAGGGACCAGATGGTGTTTGGGGCCCATGAAGAAAGGAGAGGAACAGCTCTCCAGAATTCCTACAGTCCCGTGACTTTGTAAATAGAATAGCTGAGGGCAGGCCACTCATGCTGAGTGGCTGGTATGGGAGGAGGAAATAGTAATTTGTACAATTACCTGTCAGTCAGGGTGAGTCTTGAGGACATGACGTGGAGCGTGCACAAAAGAAAGGACAAAAAATAGCAATGTGAAATTAAACCTAAGAATAGTTTTATTCATCAAAGCTTCCTAGCAAACTCCATCAGTAAAGCAGCATTAACTCTACCACTACGTCCCACTTATCCAGGCAGGCGTAGGAGACTTCCCTGGCCACCGTAGCCTTGGATTCAGCTTGGCCCACCTGTGCAACTGTTGCAGGACTATTCTGTCCACACATCAAGGACTCTCCTATTTTACTCTCCGTCCTGATGGAATTGTAAAAAGCAATATAATAGCAACTGGGTCATGTACTGTCGGCCTACCCGACCATATCCCAGAGACAAAAAAAAAACAAAACAAAGGAAAAAGACTCGTAAATGACTTTGTTGAGCATAAATTCCGTACAATGAGTTTCTAATGTCTGAGTACACTTTATTTTTGTTATGAAGTGGAATTAGTGTAACCTAAAATTAAAGCCCAGAGTCTGCATTTCGGGCACATATTGATTGTTCATTTCAGATCCATCATTTTGGTGTTGTACGGAGATGGAATGCTGCAAATTGTTCCAATGTGTAGGCCACATCTTTCTATAAGCCAGAGGGATCCACATTGCAGCATAGGATATGTACACAGAAAAATTGTCTCGATTACCACCCCCACATGAAATAGGCCAGGGTTTGGGATTAAAGAGCATTTCGCGTATTTGAGGATATTACCAAAAAAAACAACAAACAAACAAAAAACACGGTTACCTTCATCTCCAATACGTCACCACAGCAGTGAGATATAGTACATACAGAAAATATCCTCCTGGCAAATGACACCAGTGGTGCTACGTGTGTCTGGTTGCATTGGCTTTAACAGCAGCATTTGATATGGTGGATCACAGTATTCTGTTGGTTCTTTTGCAGTAGCGCGTGGGCATCAGCGGTAGCACCCTTGAATAGTTTAGATCCTATTTGGCTGACAGAACTTTTTGTGTTAGCCTTGGTTGCTCTGTGTCACAAACTGGCTCACTGTCTCACTGTCTGCTCACACATGGTATTGGACTGCTATACGGTCCCACTGACGGAAAAAAAAAACACTTTCTCATTGAGGGCACCTTTATCCTGCCTGGAGGAAATTAAGATTTGTATGGTACAGAATTTCTTGAATTTCAATGAAAAGAAAACAGAAGTGATGGTGTTTGGTCCCAGTGGCCCTTACACATCACATCCTGTTTACTTGAGCCTGCTGGCTCCTTTTCTAAACAGTCTCAAACTCAGGTCTTAAATTGGGCAGTGATTTAAAACTGGACCGGACTTGATTTTCATTTGAATGTTTGTGTGCTTTTTACTGTCTTAACTATTAATTATTATTTTTTTTTTCCAAGATGGCGCCCGAGTAGGCAGCGTCCGGCAAGTGCTCTTCAAGAGCCTCGCTTTTTTGTTTTTTTTTTGCTGTTTTTGTCTTTTGTTTTGTCACATGTTGTTTGTTGTTTCATTGTGTGGACCTGATATGGACTGTTTTCAGCGCTTTTTGACCACGACATTCGTCAAAGGAGCAGTATCTATACTTGGTGGTTGCGCCTTCTCGGCAGCACGCCTGTACCAGCACAGATTTTGATTGGGAGGAATGTCGGCGCCATTGACTGTCGGTGCTGGACAGACCTGGGGCGCTTGTGTTTTTTGCGCCAGTAATGGGCAGCATTTTTCACAACCCCGATTTGTTCAGTGGCTATGTCAGCGCTGCTGGACAGTTGGCGTTGGTGCGGCTGGATGGATGGACGCTGAAGTTGAGGATGAGGAGAGAGGAGCGTTGGCGAAGAGCGCCGATGCATATTTGGAACCGTGAGTCGCCGCTTGGAATTGAAATGGATTTCCATGGGACAGGAGAAGTGAACCAATCTCTTTTTTCGTCAATGGATGCTACAGCTTCTTGTTGACTTTGAAACTTAGCTTGTAGCCGACGTGTGCACATTTTGAGCATGACGTCTCTGATCCACTGGTTAAAGGACACTTTGATTCTCTCCTCTTTCATCTCAAACCGCTTCAAACAACAAAGCGTGTGACGGAAAAGTGGTTAGGACTGCATGACTCTCCGTGTTTTATGTTATGTGTTGTGTTTATTATTTTACTTTATGTTAACTGTTTTGTAAAGCGCTTTGTTACAGCTACCGCTGTTGTGAAAGCGCTATATAAATCAGCATGTATTGTATTGTAATTATTATGTTTTTGTTTGTTGTTGTATGAATTCTTTTTGCTTTTTGTACAGCACTTTGTATACAGCGGTAGTTGTTTTAATGTGCTCTATGAGTACAGTTGAGTTGAGTCGTTATGTAACCATTCATCACAGACAAATACCAACAAATATGTGTCTGACCGAACAATAATTCTGACAAATACAAAAATAAAAGAATATTTTACAGCATGGATGAATATATTATTGTAAAAGATAATGGCAAATAAAATGTGAAATAATTGATGCCTAATTGTGCTTACCGAGTGTTGGTGGTCCACAGCCCCTTTGCGGGTGTTGCCATTCAGGATGTTCTGAGGATTTTCCAGCTGTTCATCACAACACGTTACATATAGTAGATTTCCCCACTGGACATATTGCATTTGGAAGTGTGCTCCCTCTTCATTTGTGACACTTATGGGAGAGCACACGATTCTCCCCATCTTGAGCTCCATGTGGTGTCCACCTCGTGCTTCTCTTCCTTCTCGTTCTCTTGTGAGACCATGCTCAAGGCCTCTGTGTGATCAAAGTGAACTCTTCCTCTTATTTCTTGTATCTTTAGAGTTATCACTTGTGAGAGCCACAACCTCATCCAAGAATGAAGTTGAAAGCTTCACTTGCTTCTTGTCAAATCCAGCCTTGCTCCGCGGCTGTTGGCTTGCAAATGAGCAGCAACAATTGAGTGCAAACTTTGCTTGCAGACTTGAAACATGCACGTGAATAAACTTCCTCAGCCCTATAAATGTCCAATGCTAGAATAGGAGAGCTGAGAGGGCGCTTTCACTTTGGCTCTGTGGCAGAGAATCTGTCTGCAATTGCAGAAGGCCAACCTTCGATCGACAATCAATATAAACAACAGAAGCCATATGGCCTTTGTTGATTTGTTTTGATTGAGTTTCACAACCGGGCGCACCCACACACACACACACAAAATTTTAACCTGACCACTTTCATAGCACTCTTCAAGATCAGTCCCAGCTCACCAAGATAGTTTTTATTGGCAGGCTTTTTTTCATAGAAGCAACAGATCTTTATCACAACAGACTGCTTTTTTATTTTTAGCACCACCTTGTGGTTTGGGGGAACGGGGGAGGGGGCAATTCACTTAAAATCAACTTTTTTATTTCAAAGGGTTATTAATAGAGGCAGCAGGGTGTACGACTGGTTAGCACGGCACCTCACAGTGCATAGGTCGTGGGTTTGAAACCGGCCCCAGCCTTCCTGTGTGGAGTTTGCATGTTCTCCTTGCGCCTGCATTTCTCCGGATACTCTGGTTTCCTCCTGCATTCCAAAAACATGCATGGCAGGCTGATTGAACACTCTAAATTGTCTCTAGGTGTATAGTAATTTTGAATGTGGATGGATGTACGTCTATGTGTGCCCTGCGATTGGCTGGCAACCAGTTTAGGGATTACTCCGCCTCTTGCCCCAAAACAACCAGGAAAAACTCCAGCATGCCTGTGACCCTTGAAAGGATAAGCAGCTCGGACGGATGGATGGTTATTCATTGATTAAATCAGTTTTCATGAGAAAAGCATTTCTATAAAACTATATTGAAAAATGTGCATTATAATGCGAGTCAAAGGGACCATAAATGGTTTTAAGGACTGGAGGATATAGCCGATGGAAAATCTACTTCTAATAGGTTTGCAGTAGAAGACGTAAAGTAATATTTAAGATCAGTTTGTTAAAAGCTAAAAGCAATTGGAAAAAAAGCCAGCTTTTAACCTTTAAACGGAGCGATCTGTGGTTCAATAGACCACACAAAAAAAAAATGCAGAAATGCACCATTTATGTATCATATCACAAGAATACAGATCATTACCGGTTCAGGCGAAGCCACTACAAGTTGCCTCATGGTGGCCCATTTAAAAAAGCTAAACGTCATTCCCTACTTACAGTATGTTTACATGATCTATGAAAAAGGACAAACAAGGAAAGGCCGTTTGTGAACCAAAAAACATGCATGAAATGAGGAAGTATTTCCATGAGAGTTTTGATCGTGAATAGGGGCGTTTGTGAACTGAGTTTCCAGTGTATTTCAGAATCGGACTCATTCTCCAGATTAATAATTGAGATCACTACAATATAAATGACTTGCACATAAATTAAGTCATGGTTACTGACGACAAAAAAAGGTAAAGTATACTGTATACTAACAGAACCTTTACCTGGACTCAAACAAAGGTCAGCGTTGTGATCTAGTCCATTCCTTGATATTGACAGAAAAGAAGTGACAAACATTCAGAAAGATAAGCATTGAAAAAATAAAGAAATAAAAAGTAATTTAGCTTATTTCAGTCGCATCTGTTATGGGAGGAGTTGTCAGATCAAAATTGGAATTATTCCACGATGCCATTAAATGTACGTTAAATTTTAAGAATAATTTTCAAAGAGTTCATAGTTTGGAGAATCACAAAGCCAGCTGCCCATACTAAGCCACACTAATTATAAGGGTTTAAGTGATTTTGGACCAGCAAGCTTCTGTCATACGCCTTTGCACATGATATCCTAAGATGTGGCTCACACTAAAGGGACATCCCATGGTCTGCCAAAAATGACAGTTGCAAGACAAGATTTTTATGACCGATTTATACTGGGAATCCTTTTGTATGGCCCAGGCCCCTATTAGAAGCTGACAAAGAGATACATAAGCCACACCTTAGTATAGGTGACAGCTCAGTACAGTGCACTCCGCTTAATAGAACACCATCGGGCCGAAGCGCTTCTGTTCTACTAAGCGGGGTTTCTATTAACCGGAGACACTTTATTAGGTACACCTTCAGACACGTCGACGACCAAATTATGCACGCAGAAAAACGCTGACGAGTTAGAAGAGACTCGACTGTGGACGTCCATATCTTTAATCAAACAACAAAACAACAACTTTAATCAACTTCAAACATCTCAAATCACGAGAAAAATTTCGTTACTTTTGTTTGGAAACAGGAGTCCGTAATTTTGCGGTTGACTTCCCTCTCAATGCGCTGGATAAGAGGGAAGTCCTGGAAACCGCGGGCGTACAAACCTCGTTTCAGGGTCTCGAGGGCGACCCGCATATCCTTATTGGAAGGTGGTTCCTCAATGGAAGCAGGCTCGTCGTCCTCTGGCTCAGGATCACTGTCTTGGCTACTCGTTCCTTCCATCACTTCGTCAATGATGTCTTCGTCCGTTACCTCCGCGCACGTCAAAACATCTCTGTCGATGTCGATGTATTCGTCAAATTGCTCTGAACATAATATGGCACCCACTTCCTCAGCGTTATCGTCAGTTGTATCCGCGACCTCAACTTCCGTGTCGCATAGACCTCCTTTACGCCAGCAGTTACGTATTGCTACATTTGTGATGTCCTCCCATGACATAACCAGAAGTTCGATGGCATGAAGTAGGTTGATTTTCTTCGCCAGTACGCAAGCGGTGGCTGAACTGTCACTCTCATCCATCTGTTGGACTATGCGCTGGCACATGTAGCGGCGGTAGTGCGCCTTCACTGCGCGGATCAGGCCCTGATCGCACGGCTGTATGAGGGCCATGGTGTTGGGAGGAAAGAAGGCAAGCCGTATGTTGGTCAGTTGAGCATTCTGTGGGTGCGCCGAGCAGTTGTCGACCAGCAGTAGAATTCGCTGATTCTGACCACGTAATTCTTTGTCCCATTCGGCCAGCCACTTTCTGAATAGATCACCGGTCATCCACACAGATTTATTCGATTCATACGAAACAAGGAGTGACTTCAAACCTTTAAAGCACCGCGGATCCTGACTTTTGCCGATGACAAACATCTTGCGTTTCTTTCCTGTCATTGAACAGGCAAACAGAACGGTTATCCTCTCCTTAGGTTTTTTCGCACCCTTTCTCTGATCATTTTTGAAAGTGAGTGTGGCATCTGGCATTGCGCGAATATACAGTCCTGACTTGTCTGCATTCCAAATTTCATCGCAGTTATATTGTTTCATCAAATCAGGCCAGACTTGTGCTAGCCAGTGGTCGCGTGACTGATTGTCGGCGGTTTGACCTTCACCATGCAGTCTTTTGTGCACGATCCCTTCTCTCTTCTTAAAGCGATCGAACCAACCTTCAGTGGCTCTGAATCCCTCCACCTTCATTTTTGATGCCAGCTCCTCAGATTTAGCTTTCACGATCTTCCCAGACAAAGGCGCATTCTTGTCTCTGGCAGCGTGAATCACCTTTACGAGAGCTTTTTCCACAACAGGTGCTTTGCCCTTTCGCTGTCGCTTGCGATCAGAATCCTCAAGTTCCAAAATGTCTTTCCTGTTTTTGAGTATCCGATTCAAGCTACTCCGGGATACGTCGAGATGAGAGGCAGCATCCTCTTGCGATAACTTCTGAGAATCCGGCAATGCATCGTATCGCCTGAGTATGTCCTTTTTATCCGCAGATGATAGCCCTCGTCTCTTGAGTGAACTTGAAGCCATTGTGACGTACGTGTGTCGATGTGTGGAGTGACGCGTGCCACCTGCTACCTGCTACTGTACGGCTAGAACTACCGCGTTTTCTCGCGATAGTGGTACAGTATCGCGATAGCTACACTTCGAAAACCACTAGTTTACAATTTTCATTGCTTTTCATACTTACGGCTTGTTCTATTAAGCGGAGATCTGTTCTACTAAGCGGAGTATCTTTATAGGAAATTGCATTAGGCAAATCCGTTCCGGAGCCTTTTGCTCTATTAAGCGGATTACTCTATTAACCGGTGTCCTATTAAGCGGAGTGCACTGTATTTTTATTTCCAAACTGCAGCAAGTTTCCCAGAAAACCATCCCAAAAGACGATATGTGGAAAAACAAGCTGAAAAAGTCTTAAAAAAACAAAAACTGTTTTTGTGCTAGGCGACCTGGTGGGCAACTGGTTAGCGCGAGCTGGCCTCACAGTGCAGAGGTGCAAGGTTCGATTCGGGCTCCGGCCTTCCTGTGTGGAGTTTGTATGTTCTCCCTGTGCCTTTGTAGGTTTTCTCTGGGTTCTCCGGTTTCTTCCCACATTCCAAAAGCATGCATGGCTTGACCACTCAAAATTCTCTATAGGTGTGAGTGTGAGCGTGGCTGGTTGCTCGTCTTTGTGTGCTCTGCGATTGGATGGCAACCGATTCAGGGCGTCCCCCGCCTCCTGCCCGAAGACAGCAACATAGGCTTCAGAATGCCCCGCGACCCTTATGAGGATAAGCAGATGGATGGAAGTTATCGTGCTATCAGAGCAAAAAACACACAGTGCCAATTTAGGAGATTAGATCCCTGCTGTTAAATTTGTTTCTGATATTGAAGATGACCATCAAACACACTCTGCATATTCACTTAAAAACACACACAGAAACAGACACACACACACACACAGAGGCGCTTAGGTAAGGTTAGAGAGTGGTGCAAACATAGTCCAGTCTAGCCGCCAGTGTTTTTAATGGGCTGGCAGATGAAGTCTTCAAAGGCCAAGGGATCTGACCACAACTGCTATTTTATTTTAACCATGGGTAAAACAACTCAAGCAAACTAATCATCAGGACTGGTCTTTCCTTCTCCCTTCTTCTTGTTTGTCTTCTCCTTGTGACCGCTCTGTACTTCAGGAAAAACATCGAGATTAACGACAGTAGTAGATTTAACAACTCTTTCCATCAACTTTTATTGGTCATTCATGGACTAGTTCACAGTTTATCATCGTACTGTATTTGTTGTGCTTCAGTTTGATGAATAAGGAGTAATTTGGGGTTCAGTATTTACTTTGTATAGTGAAAACGCACACACGCTCATATATACTGTATATATAGTCAAACCTTGGTTTTCGTCCATAATCCGTTCCAGAAGGCTGTTCAAAAACCTAAATTGTTTGAAAGAGCCTTGCTAGGTGTACATGATGAGATCGGTCACCTTGGCTTTGACCGTGCCCAACATCTTGCAGCTAGGTTTTACTGGCCAAAAATGGCAATGTCCATTGAAGACAAATGCAAAAGTTGTCCCCGATGGGTCATGAGGAAGGGGATTCCCCAGAGGGCTGCTCCACTGGAGAACATCCATGCAACTTATCCCCTTGAATTAGTGTGTATGGATTACTTGTCCATTGAGTCAGACTGTCGAGACACAAGAAAGAAGATTGTACGTTATGAATTCAATGTTCAATATGATAAAAATGACTAAAAATAATCTGAATCGCGAATTAATAAATCACTTTGTGTCGCTTTACAAATAATGAGGAGGTCTCATTGAACTTTTCATTTACACCACCATCCAGCTCAGAAGTGGTTCGGAATCATTTTTCAGAAGACTAAAGAAACATCTTCCCCCTTTTCCACACAACTATTACAGCCAACAATGACACATACACATTGAATAACAAATGGCAAATGACGCTATGTTAGCAGGGCTCGACGACCATTCTGTTTGCTAGCAATCCATTGTTGGTAATACGAAGGCCTCGAAGGACTATCATGGAAAGTCCATACATTATCTGAACCGCTTCTCCTCACAACGGTCGCAGGGGGTGCTGGAGCCTATCCCAGCTCTCTTCGGGCAGTCGACGGGGGACATACCCTAAATTCGTTGCCAGCCAATCGCATGGCACACATAGACAAACAACCATTCACACTCAAAAGTACACAGAGGGACAGTTAGGAGTGATCAATTAACCTACCATGAATGTTTTGGGAATGTGGGAGTAAACCAGAGTACCCGGAAAAAAAAACATGCAGGTACGGGAGAAGATGCAAACTCCACACAGGAAGTTGGAGCTGGAATCGAACTCTGCACCTCTGCACTGTGAGACGGACGTGCTAACTAGTTTTTGATTTTTGAGTAATTGATTTTTTTTTTGGGCAATAATACTAAAATAAATATAATACCGATCAATGTATTTTTAAAATAAGACTACAGTATTTGTGTTAATTAAACTAATTACCATTTTAAAAATTGCTTTCATAAACAAAGTAAATACCTTGAATCTGCGACATGGGGCAGGCGTGTATTTAAATATTCTTAATTAAAACGAATAATTTCAACACAATAGAAGGTTTTAGGTGGTTCTGCACAGCTCACCTATTTTCTGCAGCTGAGCCATGATTGGTTATTACATGAGCCACAAGCAACTGTATCATTTTAAGTCTCTCAACTCAATTGTACTTATAGAGCACTTTCAAACAGCCATCACTCCATACAAAGTGCTGTACATGGAGCAACTAACATATACAACATAACAGTCGACAAAAAGTGGCAAAATGGCTGCCACCTGAGATGGATAAAAACTGGTGAATTTGCATCTTAATTCATATTTGTCATGATTCGTTTTAGGGACCAACATGTGGCACTGTCGGGCTCCCCTGGCAGCTGCACAGATGTTGGTCATAGGTAATCAGGCCTTTAAAAGGACTCCCAGCCTGAACACTCAGTGTCGGGTCATTGTCGCTTCTTGCTACTGTCACGTGTGTTGGTTTGCTCTTGGTTTCTGTCATGTTTAGTTCATTGTTATGTTTTAGCTTTAGTCATGTTTTTGTTTGATACAATGGACTTTGTGTGTTTTGGATTTAGTTTTCTTTGTTTTAAATACAATTCTTCAAGTTCACCCTGCTCCTTCCTCCTGACTGCTTTTTGGGATCCACCACCACTTCGCAACGTGACAATATTCCACAAATGCAATTTAAATATGAAATGCTTCTCCACTTTGATGCTAAAAAAAGAGTCTGAATGGCTTTGAGAATAAGCTCTTCAGCAAGTCGTGGAATTACTTCGTAAAACAGCAGTACTGAGGGTGAAAAGTTTAGACAAAGGCAATGCCTACCTGAAAATTGAGGAATCTGAAAACAGGTGCTGGGCCACCACCTTTGTTTTCTGAATGTTCCTGAGCATGCAGAGGGCTGTGACATTGTGTCCTTCATCAGTCAGTTGATTCCATCTATTTTTTTCATTTTTTGTAAAGAGAAACTTATAACTCCTCTGTTCCTGGAGCATGTCCATCACACCGCACTGTATCATCGCCAGGATTATAGGTCAAATTTCTCCATGCCCCTGATAAACTGAGATATCCCAATGGCATGGCCTAGGTTTTTACCTGCCCTGAAGACGCCGAGATGTCTCAGTGAATTCTCCACAATTCCTTTTCTATTAAGGGCTGCTATTTCTTTAAGAATAGTATCATGCCATTGTATTAAATGGGGGAGGGGTGGCTAACTGTGGGCAGAGATGTGTTCTATGTGCCGCCGTGTTGTTATGTTTGATTTTGTATGTTGGCCTCCTCTAAAACGAGATGGCTCCTCTCGAGGGTTAGAATCACTATAAATAAATAAATAAAGGGTGGAACACATGATAAGTTGTTGATAATGCTTGTGGCCAATCACAATATATGCTAATAATATATCACAGTGAAATGTATAAGCCTACATATAAGCTATTTTTCTTAAGAAAATCATACAATAAATGAGACTTACCATGACTAAATAGATCAGCAGCAGTAAAGACCAATTCCTCTGAGTTCTCTCACATAAGGGGGAGAGGGGAGGAGCTTCATGCTCACATACAGTACAGGTTCCCACATCATTCAGAAAACTCCATACCCACAATAAAACCATATCATCCATCGATTTTCAACACCGCTTATCCTGAACAGGGTCACAGGAGTTGCTGGAGCCTATCCCAGCTGACTTTGGGCGAAAGGCGGACTACCTGCTGAACTGGTCGCCAGTCAGTGGCAGGGCACATACAGAGACGAACGACCAAACACATCCACCACATTCACACCGTCACTGTGTGGGAACCAAGTCAGCTGAGTGTACCACGACACTATCAGCGATGCAATAAAACCGTATAAGTAAACAAACAAACAAAAATAGCAACAATAAAACATTTGTATGTTATAATGAGGGCGGCCCGGTAGTCCAGTGGTTAGCACGTCGGCTTCACAGTGCAGAGGTACCGGGTTCGATTCCAGCTCCGGCCTCCCTGTGTGGAGTTTGCATGTTCTCCCCGGGTCTGCGTGGGTTTTCTCCGGGTGCTCCGGTTTCCTCCCACATTCCAAAAACATGCGTGGCAGGCTGATTGAACACTCTAAATTGTCCCTAGGTGTGAGTGTGAGCGCGAATGGTTGTTCGTCTCTGTGTGCCCTGCGATTGGCTGGCAACCGATTCAGGGTGTCCCCCGCCTACTGCCCGGAGACAGCTGGGATAGGCTCCAGCACCCCCCGCGACCCTAGTGAGGATCAAGCGGTACGGAAGATGATGATGATGATGATGATGATGTTATAATGAAGAGATGAAAACATGCAGCAATATATTTTATTAATTTCCCCATGCTCAAGCATGTCGACCAGAAACTTCTATATTCTAAAATAATCATTTTAATTTGTTAAGACGAGAAACAAATTGAGGGATAACCATCTTACGAGAGAAAGCTGACGATTTTGCGTTTTGTTTTGGTTGGATGACAGCAGTGCAGCCAGCGGGCCATCGCCGCGGCAGTTGCTGGTTTTGCGCCCCCTAAAAATACCCCTCGCCAAGTGCGCACATCAAAGTGGGTTACAGCGTTGCCACGAATCCCGCCCCGGCTTTTAAGCGCAAGCCAGCCATGGAGGAGGAGCGTGCAGTGTGTGCAAAATGGGCCGCGGCATCTGAGGGAAAGAGGAGAGAGACGCTGGTTCAAGTTTCAGTAAAACCGCACTGGCGGCAGACCTTGCGGCACACATTACGATAACGCGAGAAGAGGAGCGACCAATTTACGCGACGCGATTGGAACTGAGATGACAACCGGTCCGTTTCTTTGCGCCGACAACGTCAGGAGCATCTCTGACCGATGGGAAGCCACAAAATGTATTTCTTTCCAACATTGATATAGTCGCTCACCGTGAGGTCATTTGGCGTCAATCTAAATTATTACATTCGTTAGAAGGACAGGTTGACAACTTGTGACAAAAGCCGTATTTGTATGCCATCGACATTTTCAATTGGTTTGCCTCAAACTAATGAGTTGACTGATTTTCAAGTGAATAAAAAAAAGCATTATTTTAGATCTACAATGGGAACGGAGCAGAAATGGACAGCCGCTGCGAAAATGAGCACAAAGCTACAGAAGACCCCTTCCGAAAAGTTCAAGTGGGACAACTGGAGACATTTTTCTTCCGTCACGATTTGTATCGCATTATCTCTGCTAAGTGTTGGAATATGCGTTGGAGTTTTTGTGTGGATAACGGCGTTGCAGTCAAGGATAGCAAGTCTTGAGCAACAACACCTCTCTTCCTGGATGTTGTCCCTTGAGCAGGTGGAGCCCGTGATTTTGGACAGACTGGACCAAATCCTGGACAAGGTGGGTGCTTCTTTTCCATGACTTTCACGATATGTATCGCCTAATCTGATGAGGAAATCTGTACTTGTTGAATTTTGGATGAGTACCTGGACTTTGAAAATTATTATTTTCTTCTCTTAACAAAAGATGCCCTGCATCCACTAGAACCTAATTTCGCTTGGAAATTTAAGTCGACATATTGTAAATTCAATTTGGGTGATAGTCATTAATTTACAAGTCACGTTTAGAAAAATTGGAAGTTAGAATAAACTGAGTTGAGTCCTAAAAAAATAGATTTAGGTGGCAATTCCTTCATCTATCATCAAAGTGAAGCTTCATAAAGCATTTTAATTGCCATCATTTTATTCACATGTCAGTATGATGTTCAATAAAAAGTCATTATTTATTTCTTGGGCAAATAAAATAATAAATATAAAATAATATAATAGTATAATTAATAGTGGAGAATAGGTTGCATTCTAATATGCTCTTTTTCAACTCATGGCACTTTGATGAGGCAAATAAAATTGAGACGTTTTGTAAGGATATTTATTTTGGGGAAAAAACAACTTCAATATACACTTCAAGAACCAAAATAACTGGTCCTTGTAATTTAGTTAAGTGTTTAATAAATTAATTGACTGGTTGGCTTGATTGCTAAGAGCGCAAAAAGAAAGCATTACTTTTTTTTTTTACAAATTATAAAAGCTAAAGCACCCTTAAAGTCAATTCAGGGCACGCTCCAAATTGATTAATTGATCCATTTGTAAAGCTGAGTGTCCCAAGTAATTTCTGAATGACATTTATAATTATGAATCTGCATTGGTTTATAATACAAGGCACTCTTGCCGGCCTTTCACATCTGGTGCTCGCTCCTAAAGGCGTCCCATGCTTCCCTTTTATTGACCACTTCCACAGCTACACTAACAAGCTTTCCCAGAGTGATTAAAGTCTTCTAAAGGCCTGTTTTCTCTACCTTTGTTTTCTTTGGCCAAACCCTGATCATCCCCCACTTCACCCCACTGCTTTCTTTGAAAGAGGCATTTGCTCTTCCGAGGTGAGCAAAGAGCCCAATGCTTACAAATGCTAAAGACACATGAAAAAAAGAATACAAAATTCAAGCAGGGGGGTCTGAAAGAAGACAACGAGATTAAAACAAGAAATTTGGTTGTTGCTGTTCAGGAAGATGGCCTCTTGTGCAACTGATTTTGTTAAGTTCCTTGAAATTCCTGGCAAATTTAAATATACATTTTGCCATTTTAATTTAAATGAGTTTTAATAGACAGAAATAATTTCTCATCTGTGAAATGTTAAAGAATGATGTCCTCTGACAAGTAACAACTTCGGAGCTATGGAGATCTGTTAGTGAGAGTGACCATGAGGCCCACAGTGATGAGGATCTCCTTCATCTGCGCAGACATGCCCAACGCAATGCAGCAGGCCTTTTTTGTTTATCTCTGTGCGTACACAGAGTCATTATTAATGGGGCACAACCAGATGTACCCTTTCACAGAGAAAGAGAGAGAGAGAGAGTGAGAGACTTCACTGTTACTTTCCAATCACTTTTGTTGATTTGCCTATTTTCAACACAGCTCAAAGTAGTCCAAAACTTTGTGCACAGAACAAATGAATTTCGAACGCAATCTATTTCATTGCACTGGTCAATATTCCATTTGTTTGGATTTTTCAACTATTTTGCACAGAAAATAAAGGCAACAGAATCTGTTTTGAGGTAGAACTGTTGTCACCATCATGAAACCTGTTTTACAGGCAACATTTTAGCCCTCTTAACTGTTAACTAATGTTTAAGGTGCTTCTTGTTGCAAGTGTGCTTCACCTATCTCACTTTTTAACGCAATTTCTTGCACTTACGTAAATATAGCCAAGTTACAACACTTTCAATTCAATCACTCGTAATGGAAGACTGTATAAGTTGCAAATAGTGACTTCAACTCTTGGAGGTAGTGTGTCGGGAAGATTCCATCTTGGAAAGGTAGCTTTTGGGCCAGGGCACTGGACTTGGACGAATGTTCAATTTCCATTGCAGGTCAAGTTGTTTTGCCAGACTTTGCAGCACACAGCTGTTGTTCCATACCCTTATGCAACCCAAGATTTCAATGCAAAATGTACTTCTGGTTTAAACTATTGGGCCTTACAGGGGCTTGCAGTGCACTGAGCTGCCACGGCCATGGCACACCTGATAATTTGGTAAAATAGTTTGCGCTTGGCTTAAAAACAACTACATCTCGGTTTTCGTGTAGTTTAGCGTGTTTGTGAGTTTGGTAGATGCACTCAGCCTTGCTGGGGGTTCTGGGTGATGCGGCTGCCGTGGGGGTGCATCTCGCAATTTGGTGGCAGAAAGCATGCTCAATTTTAGACCAAATTACATTCACAATTTACATTCACTGCGTCTATTGTGCGTCTATTGTGCGACGCAGTGAATGTAACTTTGGTAATTTTGATGGTTTGATCGAGGTGCAGGCGACAGATCCGGATCACCATGGACGTGCATGGTGGAAGTTATTTTTTTTATTGCCTGCATCAAATGTTCCAGCCAATACATCATTCGCAAGGGGAGAGCTTGCGGTTTACCTGCCAATGGCATGGACCACAGCAAGTTTGTTTTTGTTTCCGCAATGTCAGGCCCCATATGCGCTCCCAACGCCCTAACTTAAATGTAAATGAGGTATGCCACTATGCTTGGCCGGCAAAAGCCAATGTTCCGTCCCACAATGGAGCTTAATGGCGCAAACGCTCCATTACACCCAATTCTACCTGTACAAAGCCAAGTAAAATACCCAAAAAACTACAGTCGCAAAGTTTGACTCTGCTTTGGGCTCGATTTGCGCTGGGATCGGAAGTGTGGCCCTTAATAATATCTCCACTGGCAATTATGAGTCTCCGAACCCCAAACCAGATTATCTGCTATCGTAGGGGTCCCCAACCGCCGGTCCGAAGGGCATTTGGTACCAGGCCACACAGAAAGAACTTGCCTTAATTCTGTTTTATTTATTTCGAAATACGAAAGATGATTTATTTTGAAAAATTACCGGATTCTCCGTTACATCCGTCTATGTCACGCTTCACACACATCAAACCACGCTTCTCCGTCACGTGACCGATTACGCTAAAAACAAAACACGGAGCTCGCAAAATGAGTAAAAAAACTGCTGGAGATCGCAAATGACTGCGGCCTTAAAAGTGCGTTTTAGACAACTGGATTAAAGTTATGGCTGAATACTCTGACATCGCCACAATAGCACTGTTGCTATTTCCGACATCCTACCTTTGTGAGGCAGGGGGGGCAGGGGGGGGTTTCTGCAGCAACGGCGACTTAACCCTCGTAGTGCACCGCTTGCGATAAATGTAAAATGATGTCTTTGAATCAAAGGCAAAGGCATTCAGAAAAACACGAGAGAGATGAAACTTATGCAGGGGTTCTAAAATGGCCTAAATTTCATGACGTCACCGGCTGATAATTCTCAGGCATTGCAGCAATAATACAAAAATGTTTTGATACCTTAATCTTCACAATTTACATATTTTGCACCATAGAGACCCATTATAATTCATATTTTAGAATGCATCGTCAACCTAATGTACATACATGCATTTCACGCGATTTTTACGTCAATCGCTTTGTTTTTGCTTGGACAGACGTAAGCATGCCACATTGTTGGGTTGAGGTCATTCCAATTTTGCAACTTTAGGTGGCGTCAGATAATTGCAAATGAATTTGCCTTTTTGCAGGAGGCTTCAAACCAATGCATTTTACAGAACACGTCCGGTCGGGATTGTTAGTAGGGCTTGGTTGGGACCTCCAGACACAATTTTTTTTTCCATTTTGCAAAAAATAGAGAATAAAAAATCCCAAAGAACAAATAAAAACTATATATGTATGGATAGCACAGATGCCTCTGTGTCACGTCGCGTGTCCGCCAGCAGGTGGCGGGTTTTCTCCTCCGCCATCGGCACACCTGCCCGTAATTTCGGGCTGATTACCCCCCTTTATTTAGAGACTCCGGCAGCCATCCCACTGCCGGAGAATTCCACGCCGCGCCATTGTTCCTTCGCGAAAGTAAACACTAAATTAATATTACTCGTTGCTTCCGAGCCTTCTGGCAATTGTCTAGTCGTTCAAGTATTGATTGTATGTAAGATATTCCTATAGCCTATTCAGATCTTCCTCGCTTTTGTTTTCCGCGAGCGTTTTCTGTTGTTACCTTATTTTTACCCTGGTCCTTATTTGACCAGCGCTTTTTGTTATTCTTCCTGTCGGGTATTTTGTGTTTCGTATTAAAGCCTCTTTTTGTTCTTTGACAAGATCTCGTTTTCTGTCTGCTATCTCGGGGATCCAATTCATTATTTTTTGTTGTGCACGAAGCGATCTGTCTATCGCTTCGGGCACAACGTGACACTCTGAACGTTTTGAGTGTTTGAAAAAAAAAGAATGTTTTTATAACACAAAATACATCATTACAAAAATTGTAAAATGCGTAACTTAATGCCTTTTTAATTTGGAGCACACAAGGGTTAAACAAAATTACGAAGTAGACTGGACATAAACCACACACTTCAGGTGTCATTGTCTCCTATTACCCCGAGATGGGACCGTCTGGTTGCAAAAAATAAAGCTCGGGGGCTGTGGTGAGTCATCATTTTCATGCACTTTGAATTTGCGTTGGATCGTATTTTGAAGGCATTAAACATTAGCATATTAAACACACTCCTTGTGTTTATTATTATATTTCAAAAAAACCACAGTTTTCATGCAGCTCATACCATATTCTTTTGTTGTATTATTTCCGCCACACCTTAAATGCTGGTCCCTGAAAATATTGTCGGTAGTATAGTTAAGACCCCCAGGGCAAGATTGGCCTGGGGGTGGCGGCACAGTTCCACAATTGGTGCTGGAAATATAAAACTGGGCTAAAATACTATAGATCAGTGGTTCTTAAGCTGGGTTCGGTGAATCGATCTCAGGGGTTCAACGGAACTTCTGACATGGAGGGCAAGACTCAACATGTCAATTAATTATGACATGTCTACTTGGCCATCACTGGCTGCAGGTGATCATGTTACATTGCTTGTCCAATCGGTGCTGTGGGAAATTTTGTTCGCTTAGTAGTCAACGTGTGTATGTTGTGATAGTACGTTGTAAAATTTTTTTTGTAAGTATACTTATCTCTTGAAATTGTATTGACCTTTTTCTGTTTTTAATAAATGTGTTTTTTTAATACATTGAATTAAAAAATATATATATATATATATATTATTTTTAAAAATTAAATTGTTTCAAGTTGATGACTGCAGGATTTCTAAGCAGCGGGAGAGTATTTTCTATTGTTTTGAAACACTAGTTTATGTCTGGCCAATGAGGTATTTGCACTTCCTCCCTAAAACAGCCATATCCTTACTATCGCCACCCAAAAACACCCTGGCCTCTGACCTTATCCTGACTCTATCGCTATCCTGACCTAAACATGGCCCCTCTAACATTTACAATCATCCAAGAAGTGCTCTCTGCATGCAGGGCAAAAGCCTGTTGCGCGTAGTGAGTGCAGATGCTGGTTGAGAGCGCCACATCACATTTGAGGTAAAGGAAAGTAAGAAATACAGGTTCCTACTGCACTGATTTAACCACACAGCTCCCCGTGGATCTGTCACACACTGTACTGAGAAGCCTGTATGTATGTATGAGAAGTATGCTTTCCATAGACCTGACAAACACAAATACTTATTTTGTGTGTGTGTGTGTGTGTGTGTCTGGTTAGGAGTAGTCATGACACATGCTAATCAAGAAGCCGATTGCAAACAGTCCACTCCAGCAAAAGTGCGCCAGCTACGTACCTCTGCACTCTATCAGGAGACAGTTAGTGGCTACATGTGCGTTCACATAAAAACCAACACACATACATCGACACACAGAAGCATGCACATACACATGTACACTACATAATAGGGGTCACAACTTTTACCACACGATGACTTTGGAATTTGATACGAAGCAGGCATGCTGACAGATGAAGTTGTAACGATTTGAAGTGCTGCAAGGATGAGGAAAAGAGAGTGACTTGACATTGTTTAAGAAAGTTGAATTCATGCTGAAAAGAAAATGCTGACACAGCCTGAAACCCTGTAGCCTGACATTTGAACCCACACAGTAAGTTTAATCAGCTAATCTTGTTTATCTCGTTGCCAAGCATATTTTAGTTTTAGTCAGACAGAAGCCTTTGAAATTGCTGGCATTTTGTGTCTCTTTTTGCTTAATGAAAGGTTGACCGAACCATCGTGCCACAGACTGAGATAACAGGCATTGATGTACTTTAACAGACAGTGCCCACAGGACTCTGAGTGCTTGGAATGACAGCACCTCCAAAGGATCCCCTGCAGCACCTGTCGCCAGCCTCTAAACAGTCCATGCTGGCATTCCTCTGCTAGTAACCACTGCCAGTGAGACTGACTGCTATGCTTTGGAGTCCTTGCATGGTTTTGTATTCTGCTCAGGGTCAAATCAAAGGCAGACACATACAGGTCTCATGAGGTTAATTATCAGACTTTGATACACTGAAAGGACTTGATATGAGTTTTTTTTTTCGGGGGGGGGGGGGGTTGTATTCAACACAATTTTTCAATTTACACGGTTTGCTCAGCGTCTGTGGAGGTCAATGGACAGCGGACTGACGCTCGGGTTCTGCATGATGATTGGATCCTCTGTCTCGGGCGGAATCTCTCTTTGACAGTGAAATAATCAAACCAGCAAAGTTTTTCATTCCGTTGTTCTCAACTAATCCGGAGAATTTACTGATCCCCAGCGACTTTGAATCCGCAAAAACCAAACCGCACTCTATAAAAGTTTTCATTTCTGACCATAACTTAATCTATAGCATTTTTGCTTTCAAGTTGGACAAGTGATTTCTTTTTTTTTTTCTTTCCTTTTTTTTAGGAAAGTTTGTGCAGGGCATGCTATGCTTTCATTCATTTATGAATGCAGCCTGCAGCGCAGTGTTGATTCTTCATTTGACATTGTAAAAGCTAACATTATTGAGTCTAACAAGTGTTAAGAAGGGTGGGAACCATGTGTGTGTGGGGGGGGGGGTGATAATGGCTTAATAAAGGTGGAATTTTTGCCCCAAAAAAAGTAAATCTCTCCTTCACAGAAAGTTCACACACATACTGTATATATATTTATATATTATATGTGACGGGGGTCACAGCTATGATGGTCTCGAGCTCCACGTCGCTGCCGCTTCAAGAATACCAGACACTAGGATGTGGCTTTTCCCTTTTTTTATTGTCTGCAACACAGTATGGCAAGATAGGTGAAGTCACGGGGCTTTTCAGTCTAGAAAATAACCTGTGACTTCCCTGGTAGCTCTGCCTGAACTAAACATCATCCACAAGAAGCACAACAAATCAAAATATACAACATAGGTGATCGTATATTAACTATTTACAAAGAAAAAGAAAAAAACACACTTTCACTGGTATCTACGTGATGCCGCTGAACGCATCACACGCAGCAGAACGGCTGCACACTGCACAGTAATGGGGGCCGCGAC
This sequence comes from Hippocampus zosterae, assembly GCF_025434085.1. Lineage (NCBI taxonomy): Eukaryota > Metazoa > Chordata > Actinopteri > Syngnathiformes > Syngnathidae > Hippocampus > Hippocampus zosterae. The sequence goes on along the minus strand of NC_067461.1, from coordinate 22,624,499 downwards.
GAACCGCGTGGGTAAACGCCAGCCACACTAATAGTCAAATGAAAAACAACACGAAAAACTATATACAGTACAATCAAAAGGAAAGAAGCATTACCTGCAACACAGTATGGCAAGATAGGTGAAGTCACGGGGCTTTTCAGTCTAGAAAATAACTGCGCAACAAAAAAAACCCACCTGTTAACTCAATGGATAAAAACTTTCATTCATTCATTCATTCATTCATTCATTCATTCATTCATTCATTCATTCAAAACTTAAATGAAATGACGACACAAAAAGCAATGTGGACTCGGAACAAATCCGGGAACTAATTAAATACACAGCGCCGTAGAAAAAGGGAAAACAAAGTGAAATATTGCAATTAAACTAGAAATGAATCCGGACCGTCAATGAAACCTGACTTACCCTGTGACTTCCCTGGTAGCTCTGCCTGAACTACGGCGGGAAGCTGGTGCCATACCGTGCGCTGTTGCGTCACCTCCGTCATAATTTAATAAACGCAATATATCACTCCGTTACATATATATATATATATATATATTATCACTCCGTTACATATATATATATATATATATATACACACACACACACACACACACACACAAAAATGTAAATGTTTGATGACGATGATGAACTGTAAAATTGCTATACCACCCCATCACGGTCTTTATCGATTCACAGCCTTGAATAGAGAGCAAAGCATAGGTCGAATTCATTGGTGTTCTCAGTCACTATAAAAGTCTTGCCATTGGGTTGTAGATGTTAGCTTTAACATTCATTCATTCTTTTTGTTTCTCCCCGCTTGCAGAAATTGGCAGCTCGATTACCAAAGACGCGAGAAGTGAGGGAGGCTTCTTACAGCTGCTTGTGTCCGCCAGGTAGGTTTCCCATTGTTTGGACTTTTCTGGAGAAAAAAAAAAAAAACAAACCCAGTAAGTTCCCCAAAGTTCTTAATTTGTTTGTTTGTGGTTTTTTTTCATTGAACTGATCCTATTTTGGGTGGTGTGGTTGGTTCCTTCCTTCTATTTTTTATACATACCAACCAGTGCATGACCACTGGGGCATTGGAATCTATTACTGTTGACATAGGTTGGTCCCTCATGTCCTGTAGTCATATTGACTACATTGACGTGGCATTTACAATACAATACAATACAATATAATACGTGCTGATTTATATAGCGCTTTCACAACAGCGGCAGCTGTAACAAAGTGCTTAACAAAACAGTTCACATAAAGTAAAAGAAATAAACACACAATAAACAACACATAACATAAAACACGGACAGTCGTGCAGTCCTAACCACTTTTCCGTCACACGCTTTGTTGTTTGAAGCAGTTTGAGATGAAAGAGGAGAGAATCAAAGTGTCCTTTAACCAGTGGATCAGAGACGTCATGCTCAAAATGTGCACACGTCAGCTACAAGCTAAGTTTCAAAGTCAACAAGAAGCTGTAGCATTGAGATTTTCTCGGACAAAGTTAAAGAAATGACTCGGCACACAGGAAAATTGTCTTCAATATCGGCGGAAGTGGATCTCTGAGAGCGAACGACGGTTAGTTGCTCCGCAATCACACTCGAGCTCCCTTCCCGCCAATTCAGACTTTTATTGTAACATACAAGGAAAACACTGCCCCTGATATTTGCATACCGCACCGCCGGTAGTGATTGGTTACCTGTTTTAAACAGTACGTTGGCGCCTTTTCTGTCTGGTCTACATTGAATTAACATGTTGCAGACTTTGCGGATGGCCAATGTTGCCTGGGGGTGCTCTCAACTCGTCTTTTGTTGTTCAACCGCTCTTCCCGAATTATTCATTCCCCTTTTGTGACCGAGTTTCGCCCTCTCCCCCGTGATCGCCCACCTGCATTGACGTGCTAAAGATGGACTTCAACAGCCCTCCGGCCAGGTAGCCGGCGCCTTTATGCACAGGCATTTGGGGGTGCTGGATACGCACCCAAACGTTTTGATGTGCCCAAATTAAAATGAAACTTTAAGCATGATATTATTTTGCTCATAGATTCCTCTAACAAGCATCCATTGACAAAAAAAGAGATTGGTTCACTTCTCCTGTCGCATGGAAATCCATTTAAATTCCAAGCGGCGACTCTCGGTTCCAAATACGCATCGGCGCTCTGCGCCAACGCTCCTCTCTCCTCATCCTCAATTTCAGCAGCCATCCTTCCAGCCGCACCAGCGCCGACTGTCCAACAGCGCCGACATCTCCACTGAACAAAACGGGGTTGTGAAAAATGCTGCCCATTACAGCCGCAAAAAACACAAGCGCCCCAGGTCTGTGCAGCCCCGACAGTCAATGGCGCCGACATTCCTCCCAATCAAATCTGTGCTGGTACAGGCATGCTGCCGAGAAGGCGCAACCACCAAGCACAGATACTTCTCCTTTGACGAATGTCATGGCCCAAAAACGCTGAAAACAGTCCATATCAGGTCCACACGATGAAACAACAAACAACATGTGACAAAACAAAAGCCAAAAACACCAAAAAAGAACACAAAAGCAAGGCTCTTGAAGAGCACTTGCCAAAGGCTGCCTATTCGGGCGCCATCTTCTCATTCCCATTTGGGCAACAAATTCAGTTAGTCCAACTCCAAAAATGCCTCGGTATGTACGTGTATAACATGAGTCCGACTGAAGCGATAACTCTTACAGTATCAGAGGTAAAAATCATAATTCAGTTCCCCCTCCTATGCATGTACACTGGGACAATTTATTTTCTGTTGTTTTATGAAAACAACCACGTAAAATTGAGAAGGATGCTTTCTTCCCATCTGAACAACAAATTATCACATTTCACACAGGCATAGGAATAAACTGAAAATGTATGGTATGCATGCCAGACACAAAGGAAGAATACTGTATCCCTGTATCATCCCATCTTTTGGGTATTTTCTTCCACTTTTTGATGATTTACTCTTTTTATACTTTCAGAAAAAGCGTAAACATCACAAATGTGCTTGCTCACTATCGCCTTCAAAGTCATGCTAAACACGCCAAAAGAAAGACCTGTGGAAATTGTAGCAACGCGAAGAAAGCGACAATTTCTCACGTTCGCACTCAGAGAGAGTGTGTCATTTTTTTATTAGCACAAACAGCAGCAAAACTTCCCGCGCCAACCGAGACCCGCTGACTATCGGTTTCCATAGAAACAAGCAGATAAACATGGCGGTCCTTAAAGGGACTGCGATTATTTCTACCCCGTTACCAAATCGTGAACTCTCTGACACACATATGCAACATTGCATTCTCACGTTTGCATTTGGTGGTGAATTATGTATATAGAAGTCACTACACACGACCCCCAGAATTCAACCCAACAAAAATAGACACTGTAAAGTTCAAGTCGCGGGGGGCGAATCCGGCGGCCGTAACGGCTACACCGTACGGGGGAGAGAGGAAGCGCATTCGCAGGGGGCGATCGCGGAGGAACAGGAGAAACCGAAGACGGGGAAGTCACGGGGAAAGGGTCAGAGGGGAGAAGGCCAGGAGACAAGCTTCCGGTAGGAGGACGACCTCGCCTTGGCGGGCGAGCCACTTCAACCGGCCCGGACAAGTCCAAGTGAGTTGGCTTAAGGCGGTCCACAGAGACCCGCTCGGGTTTACCCCCCATGTCAATGACAAAATGTTTCTGTCCCGCCTCCAAAACTCGGAAGGAGCCCTCATAAGGAGGGCGCAAGGGACCTCTGTGCCCATCAACGCGAATGAACACATAACCAGCTGACAGGAGGTCCTTTGGCATGTGACAACCTGGTACACCGTGGCAAGAAGTGGGCAGCAGGGCAAAGAGCCTGGCATTGTCCAAGTGGGTGGAGCGTTGTGTCTTGGCCGACCAAGGAGTCGAAGCAGTCAGCACAAAATCTCCAGGCACCCGCAGAGGCTGGCCATAAACCAGCTCCGCAGAGGAAGACCGGAGGTCCTCCTTAGGCGCCGTTCTGATGCCCAGCATGACCCACGGGAGTCTGTCAATCCAGATGCAATCCTTCAAAGTGGCACGAAGAGCAGCCTTCATCGACCGGTGGAAACGTTCGCAAAGGCCGTTGCCCTGCGGGTGATACGCTGTGGTGCGGTGCAACTTCACCCCTAAGCCGTCTGCCACCGCAGTCCAAAGCTCAGAAGTGAACTGCACGCCGAAGGGGTGCCAAAACGGGATATCCAGGTGCCAATAAACGCTCGTGCCACGTCGACTGATGTAATGGACGAGAGCGGGGCGACCTCCGCCCAACGTGTGGTGCGGTCGACCATAGTTAACAGGTGAGTGCACCCCCGAGAAGGGGGCAGGGGGCCAACCAGGTCGACGTTGACATGGTCGAAACGTCGCTCAGGCACTTGAAAGTGTGCGGTGTGGCCTTGGTGTGGCGGTGCACCATTGGCCCGCTGGCACTCCACGCAGGCGCGAGCCCAATCTCTGACATCCTTCCTCAGGCTGTGCCACACGAACTTGGCTGTCACCAGTCTTTGAGAGGCCTTGGTCCCTGGGTGAGAGAGTCCATGGACAGCATCGAAAACCGTCCGTCGCCAGCTCAAGGGAACCACAGGCCGAGGTGTGCCTGTGGAGACGTCACAGAGCAAAGTGGTGCCGGAGCTGCCAAAAACCATGTCCCTCAGCTGCAAACCTGTAGTGGACGACCGGCACTGCTGCACTGTGGTGTCGGAAACCTGGTCCTTCGCCATACTGCAGTAGTCGAGACCCAGGTGGACCGCTCCAGCTATGGCTCTGGAGAGGCAGTCAGCAACACAGTTGTCCTTCCCCGCCACGTGTTGAATGTCTGTAGTAAATTCGGAGACATAGGACAGCTGGCGTTGCTGTCAGGCATGGTTCTGCTGCCTTGGACATGGCGAAGGTCAACGGTTTGTGGTCGACGTAAACTGTAAACCGGCGGCCTTCCAGCATGTGTCGAAAATGGCGGATGGCGAGTTACATCCCAAGCAGTTCACGGTCGAAAGTACTGTACTTCCGCTCAGGGGGGCGTAACTGCCTACTGAAAAAAGCGAGAAGCTGCCAGGTACCGTCCATCCATTGTTCAAACACCGCCCCCACCGCATAGTCCGAAGCATCCGTGGTCAGTGCCACAGGGGCAGAAAAGGAGGGATGTTCCAGCATCGTAGCCCGTGCCAAAGCTGCTTTGGTGTCCATAAAAGCCCTGACCCTGCTTTCAGTCCAGTCAACAGTGTGTTTGGGCTTCTTGCCTTTAAGGGCCTCATATAGAAGCCGCATAGTGCGAGCCGCTCCTGGGATGAAACGATGATAGAAGTTCACCATGCCAAGAAATTCCTGCAGGGACTTCACGGTGACTGGGCGTGGGAACGCCCTGACGGCCTCCACCTTGGATGGGAGAGGAACTGCGCCTGCCTCCGTGACCCTGTGCCCCAAGAAGTCTATGGTGGAGAGGCCAAACTGGCACTTCGCAGGGTTGATGATAATTCCGTGTTGACTGAGCCGTTGAAAAAGGGTTCGGAGGTGTGCCATGTGGTCTGACGTGGAAGAACTTGCTACCAGGATGTCGTCAAGGTACACGAAAACAAAGTGAAGGTCCCGCAGCACAGAGTCCATCAGGCGTTGGAAGGTCTCAGCAGCGTTCTTAAGCCCAAACGGCATGCGTAGAAACTCAAACAATCCAAAAGGTGTGATCACTGCCGTTTTAGGGATGTTGGGGGGGTGAACGGGAACCTGATGGTAGCCCCTCACGAGGTCGACCTTGGAGAAAATCACCGTGCTGGCTAGGTGAGCTGAGAAATCCTGGATGTGTGGTACAGGGTAACGGTCAGGTGTAGTATCGTTGTTGAGCCGTCGATAATCTCCACAAGGGCGACAGCCGCCGCCGGGTTTAGGGACCATGTGGAGAGGAGAGGCCCAAGGGCTGTTAGAGCGGCGGACAATTCCCAGGCGCTCCATGTTATCGAACTCCGTCTTGGCCACAGCCAGCTTGGCCGGGTTCAGGCGCCGCGCTCGGGCGTAGACCGGTGGGCCCGTGGTGGTGATGTCGTGTTCCACCCCGTGCCTGGCAGCCGCCGAAGTGAAGGTGGGCTGTGTGAGTGCAGGGAATTCGGCAAGCAGGCGGTGGAAAAAGTCTGTGAGGGGGACTATGCTGGAGAGGCGGATAACATCGGGCGGTCCGAGTGTGCACGCGTAAGAACAGAAAGTGGCAGCGTCTATTAAGCGTTGGTTTTTCACATCCACCAAAAGTCCATGAGCGCACAAAAAATCTGCCCCCAAAAGCGGTACATCGACACGAGCTGTAACAAAGTCCCAACTAAAGCGCTGCCCACCGAAGCACAGTTCCACGAAGCTCATGCCGTATGTGAGAATGGGGCTCCCATTCGCAGCTGCCAAAGGAGGGCCGTGGCTGTCAGCTACCATGTCGATCTGCGATGCGGGCAAAATGCTGCGCTGTGCCCCTGTGTCGCAGAGGAAACGCCGTCCAGAGATAGAGTCGCATATGAAAAGCAGCCCGCCAACGTTGCCGACGCTCATGGCCACTAATGAGCGCCGGCCGTGGCGTTTCCCGGCCCGCCGAACGAGCACGGCGAGCGGCACCTCTTAGCCTTCGGTCCGAACTTGGCGTGGTAAAAACATAAACCGGTAGCCTGCCGCGTGTGAGGGACAGCCGCCGCGACGAGTGCGTAATTATCGGAGGCACTAGCGGCAGTCACGGGGAGGAGAGCCGCTGCACAGTGTTGCCGGCCGGCCAGGAAAAATTTAGCAGCCTCCGCAGCGAGCTCTCTACAGTCAGTGATAGCGGTGTTAGCCAAAGCTGCCCTCACCTGGGTGGGTAACTGGCGCAGAAAAAGGTGAAGAAAAAGAAAGTCCGGTTTGTGCTCGCCTAGCAGCTCGAGCATACGATCCATTAACTCGGAGGGCTTGCTGTCCCCCAGGCCGTGGAGAGAAAAAAGTTTGTCGGCCCGTTCAGCGTCGGAAAGTTCAAAGGTTTTCAATAAGTGAGCCTTCAGCGCATCGTAACGTCCTTCTGTCGGAGGAGATTTGAGGAAACTCACGACCCTGGACGCCGTCAAACCGCCCAGCGCGGAAACAACGTAGTAGTATCTCGTAGTATCTGCAGTGATGTCGCATAGGGCGAACTGGGCCTCAGTCTGAGCGAACCACGCAGACGCAAATGATTCCCAAAACTCGGGGAGCTTGAGCGAAACAGCGTTCACGGACATCTTCGCGTTCTGGAATCGTCCAGCAAAAAACGTCGAGGGTCACCAGTGTGGAAATTGTAGCAACGCGAAGAAAGGAACAATTTCTCACGTTCGCACTCAGAGAGAGTGTGTCATTTTTTTATTAGCACAAACAACAGCAAAACTTCCCGCGCTAACCGAGACCCGCCGACTATTGGTTTCCATAGAAACAAGCAGACAAACATGGCGGTCCTTAAAAGGACTGCAATTATTTCTACCCCGTTACCAAATCGTGAACTCTCTGACACGCATATGCAACATTGCATTCACACGTTTGCAGTTGGTGGTGAATTATGTATATAGAAGTCACTACAGACCCTTGTTTATCCAAATTGTTCGTTGTGATTTTTTCCTTTTGAAAACACTGCAATCTGATGTCAATCAGGAGTATCATTTGACTCATCAAAGCGGCTCGACGGTCACAGGGAAGAGAGCATTTGAATAAACACCCAAATAATGTAATGAATAAGAAATTGCTATTATTCATTCATTCATTCATTCATCTTCCGAGCCGCTTGATCCTCACTAGGGTCGCAGGGGGTGCTGGAGCCTATCCCAGCTGTCTTCGGGCAGTAGGCGGGGGACACCCTGAATCGGTTGCCAGCCAATCGCAGGGCACACAGAAACGAACAACCATTCGCACTCACACTCACACCTAGGGACAATTTAGAGTGTTCAATCAGCCTGCCACGCATGTTTTTGGAATGTGGGAGGAAACCGGAGCACCCGGAGAAAACCCACGCAGGCCCGGGGAGAACATGCAAACTCCACATAGGGAGGCCGCAGCTGGAATCGAACCCGGCACCTCTGCACTGTGAAGCCGACGTGCTAACCACTGGGCTACCGGGCCGCCCTAAATTGCTATTATCCAAATGATAATGCCAGAAAGTCTACATCGCATAGTGGAGAAGATTTTTTTGCAGGAGTGATCTTCTCGGACTCTAAATGTTACTTTTTTAGTTCCCAATCCTCCTTGAGACGTATCAAAGCATTTATACAAAGGTCACCAGTTGCTCAAGTTCCACCCAAGCAATAAGGCACACATTACATGATTGTCCTTTTGACAAGATGCACATCTGAACAAACAAAAAAGTTGATAAACTACTGACATCACTTTATTCCCCCAGTTTTAACAGCTTGTATACAAATGTACTCGAAAAGAAATGAGTAAGTACGAATTTATAACTATTCTATTCTTTGTGCATGACATTCAAAATAAACATATTGAATAATATGCCACCAAAGGGTCTAGAGATTTTGTTGGCATGGTTGGATGGCTTTAATGTCTCTGTCTTCTCAGAATGTTATGTATAAATAAATCACACTATTTTTAACTGAGTCCCTGAATGACATTTGACAGAATGCTCCTGTCATTTCTCACTCGTTTGATTTTAGAAGCTTTGCATTATGTCTGCGAATGTATGAGTCCAGAAGCGCTATGGGAACAGCAGGAGGTGCCCGTTACAACACATTAGCGCTAATTGGTCTTGTCAATAGGATGTGAATGTTCCAACATGGTGCCAAGTGTCTGTGGGTTGTCCCTTGAACGCTCATTAATGTAGTAATCACTTTGTCGCTCCAGAAGACAGTCTCCAATTGCTGCTAGTGTGGTAGTCTTTTAATTCCAAGTCAACCAGATGGTCTCACACTTTTACGGCATGCGTGGGAGAGTCTGATATTTTAAAAAAACGACCACAATAAAGTTTTGTTATGTCTACCTTATTTGAACAGGTCTATCAACATTGACCTTGTACAGTAACATTACTTTGAAAAGATGAAATGATGCTTCATGACATTAACAGTAAAATTGTAACCTGGTGATATACAGGGACTGTGTATATGAATCCATCCATCTATTATTCGAGCCGCGAATCCTCGGTGCCAATGCATTGAAACGAGACGAGTTATTGGATAAATGCTGGTTTTGTCCCACCCATCGGACGCTCAGCGTCTCTGGGAGTCTATGGACAGTGGGAGTTTATGGGCTGGCCTGGACGCTGAGCTTTTCTGCATGATGATTGGATGATCTGAGCTGAATCTCTTTGATTGACAGCAAAATGAGCCAATCACCAATCTTTTGGTGTCGGGATCCGTGGGACCATTTTTCAATTCTCATTCTGTTCTGAGATGAACTAGGACTTCTAATCATCTGCGTGACACTCTCTTTGTTGAAAATGACTAGCGACGAATAAATCTTTTATTTCTGGTGGGTTTTATTGTAGTTGCTGTCGTTGTTGGACACGAGTTAAGTCCCTGGAAAAGACAAGGCTTGTTGGTATGACAGGGTCACAGGTCATTTTCTTGGAAAAGGAATGGAGTATAAATAAATGGACACATTTTATGATGTTGGCCGAAATTGAGCTTGCCCTCCTTGACAGACAAGCATCCGCCACTGGTGTGTATGTACATATAAAAAAAAAAAAATCCTCATCTCACCCCTCGGGTGGTGTCCATCCCTCATTCAGCTCGGGTCCTCTACCAGAGGCCAGGAAGCTTGAGGGTTCTGCGCAGTATCCTTGCTGTTCCCAGCACTGCACATTTCTGGACTGAGATGTCCGATGTTGTTCCCGGGATTTGTTGCAACCACTCATCTAGTTTGGGGGTCACTGCCCCGAGTGCTCCGACCACCACAGGCACGACTGTCACCTTTACCTTCCAGGCTCTCTCCAGCTCCTCTCTGAGCCCTTGGTATTTCTCGAGTTTCTCATGTTCCTTCTTCCTGATGTTTCCATCACTTGGGACCGCTACATCCACTACAACGGCTTTCCTCTGCCCTTTATCTATGATCACGATATCTGGTTGGTTCGCCATTACCATCTTGTCAGTCTGGATCTGGAAGTCCCACAGAATCTTCGCTCTGTCATTCTCCACCACCTTCGGAGGTGTTTCCCATTTTGACCTTGGGGTTTCCAGTCCATACTCCGCACAGATGTTTCGGTAGACTATGCCAGCCACCTGGTTATGGCGTTCCATGTAGGCTTTCCCTGCCAGCATCTTACACCCTGCAGTTATGTGTTGGATCGTCTCAGGTGCCTCTTTGCACAACCTACACCTTGGGTCTTGTCTGGTGTGGTATATCTGGGCCTCGATGGCTCTGGTGCTCAAGGCCTGCTCCTGAGCAGCCAGGATGAGTGCCTCTGTGCTGTCCTTCAGGCCAGCCCTCTCTAGCCACTGATAGGACTTCTTGAGATCAGCCACTTCAGTTATAGTCCGGTGGTACATCCCGTGTAGGGGCTTGACCTCCCATGACGGTCCCTCTTCCAGCGCCTCATCTTCTGTTCCCCATTGTCTGAGACATTCTCTGAGTACGTCATCCGTTGGAGCCTTCTCCTTGATGTATTCATGGAGCTTGGATGTTTCATCCTGGACAGTGGCTCTCACACTCACTAGTCCCCGGCCTCCATCCTTTCGGCTTGCGTACAGTCTCAGGGTGCTGGATTTGGGATGGAACCCTCCATGCATGGTTAGGAGCTTTCGGGTCTTAACATCCGTGGTCTGAATCTCTTCTTTTGGCTACCTTATTATTCCTGCAGGGTATCTGATCACTGGCAGGGCATAGCTGTTTATTGCCCGGGTCTTATTCTTGCCATTGAGCTGGCTTCTTAGGACTTGCCTCACTCGCTGGAGGTATTTGGCCTTAGCCGCTTTATATATAGATATACACAGTATATACATATACTGTTGTCAGAGATTTTCTCGGACAAAGTTAAAGAAACGACTCGGCACACAGGAAAATTGTCTTCAATATCAGCGGGAGCGGACCTCTGAGAGCGAACGACGGTTATTGCTCTGCGATCACACTCAAAGTATGACAGGGTCACAGGTCATTTTCTTGGAATGGAGAATAGAATCCACGTATAAATAAATGGACACATTTTATGATGTTGGCCGAAATTGAGCTTGCCCTCCTTGACAGACAAGCATCCGCCACTGGTGTGTATATATATATATATATATATATATATATATATATATATACACACACAGTCTATACATATACTGTTAAAGTTAAAGAAACGACTCGGCACACAGGAAAATTGTCTTCAATATCAGCGGGAGCGGACCTCTGAGAGCGAACGACGGTTGTTGCTCCGCGATCACACTCAAAGTCCCGTCTCCGCGAGTTCCACATTTTATTGTAACATATGCAAAATACAAGAAAAACACTGCCCCCAATATTTGCATGCCGCACCCCCCGGTCGGGCCCCTCAGTAGTGATTGGTTACCTGTTTTTCAACCTCGAACCACCAGTACATTGGCGCCTTTTCTGGCTGGTCTACATCGAATTAGCATGCTGTAGACTTTGCGGATGGTCAATGTCGTCTGGGCGCGACGAGTGTTCTCAACTAGTCTTTTGTTGCTCAACCGCTGTTCCCGAATAATTCATTCCCCTTTTGTGACCGAGTTTCGCCTTCTCCCATGTGGTCGCCCATCTGTATTGACGTGATAATTGTGGACTTCAACAGCCCTGCGGCCAGGTGGCCGGCGCCTTTGTGTGTAGGCATTTGGGGGTGCTGGATATGTACCCAAACGCTTCGATGTGCCCAAATAAATGAAACTTTAAACATGATACATTTTTGCTCATAGATTCTTCTAACATTCCCACCTCTGTATCATAATTAAAGTTTCGTCAAACGCCCAGGTGACATTGATATGCAATTGCACGGTTGGGAGGAGAAACTGTCCTGAGGGGAAGGTGGTGTAACAAGAAGATCAGGACAGAAAACCCTTCCCGGGCAATGGCTACACATTAAATGAAGATCAAAATCTAATCTAACACACATTAAATGAAAATTAAAACCAACAAAACTAACTACTAACTAACTACTATATACAAAGTAAGCCAACCCAAGAACATCAAACACTCACATCTGCAATGCTTTTCTGTGAAGTCGTCATACGGGCTTACGTAAGGTTCCAGTAAATCAATCACCAAAGTCAGTGTTAAAATAGTCTTCGTCAGACTCCGTGTGCACCTGTTTGTACTCTGACATGGCCACAGTCAGCTGAGCCGCCACTTCACTTTGATAGCATCTGTGAATTTGGCAGCACAACCTCTGACGAGTGGGATCGCACAAGCGACAGGAAAACAGGAAGAGAAAAATATACCAACAATTGTCTCCTGCCTCCCGACATCGAATCCCATGAGACAAGTCACTCCTTTCGTGGGCCTGTGTGCCCACCGTGACTTCTCTTAGGCCCATGAGGATGACGCCGGTGCCGATGATGCTGATGATGCATAGGCAACGCTTGACTGCCCTTTCTGTGCTCTTCCTTGAGAGGGGTGTGTTTACCACAGAAAACCCTCTCTCCCATTGTGGTCTTTCGGCGGCACGCAAGATCAGTGCACTTGGACTTAGGTGCTGATTCTCCTTCTTGGGACTGGCGTCGCTAGGCTCCTCAACCTCAAACCGAAGGAGTTTGCCCCGCGACTGGTGGATCCAGACGTGGCGTCCTTCGATCTTGACCACAGTTTTTGTTGCTGCAATCACTTGAGAGGGGCCATTCCAGCGTTCACTGTCCCAGAGAAGTCTTTTCAGCACCTTGAGGAAATTCTGATCACCACTCCGGACCTGGCGAGTCTGTGGAGCAGAACACCCTGGCAAGTCATTGTGCCTATGCATATCTTTCTGATCAAATTGTGTTTTAGTCTCTCTCATTGTCTCAATGAGCCTGGCTTTGACAGTCCCGTTAGTGCACTCCACAAATCCAGTCGATTGCGGGTGGTACGCAGCGTTGCTTCAAATCAGTGTCCAACAATTCGCCCAATGCTTTCACGACGGTTCCCGAATCATCGCGAGCGCTCGAAGACAGTTCAACCCATTTTGAAAACACATAAACAATGACAAGACAGTATCGTTTCCCTTATGTTTTGTTCAAGCAGATTACACAATGTCTACAAAAAAATTACTTTGGTTGAAAACTGCATAATCCTATGTGTATGATAATATTGGTGCACCTGTGCTATCATCGCTATCAGCCCCATGTGCCAAGCCATGTGTCAACCTCGCGGCACACTCGACGCTCCCTTATTTGTCCATTATTTTCTTTCTGTGGGAGGTGCAAAAATTTGTCTTAATTTCAAATCATCCTGTGTTGTGTCCTCTGCCTCTATTGCTAGTACGTCACGTGTTACTGCAATTTGTCAGCTGAAATGAACGGTCGGAGTAGTCATCACTTCCCAATTGATGTATTGACGCACCCAGCCATCCTGTGTTTCCTCGCACCCCGGATTGGCGGGGGAGGGGCTCCACAGGTGGTTTGGAACGGAGCTCGCAAGGTTATTCATGTTTTTCCACTCACATTGCTCTGGTTTGCCGAGCGGTATGAAAATGTGTTGCCCTTGTGAGAGGAGGGTCTTGACCGCCCTTCCTACCCGCGCTGTGGCGAAACACCACTGATCTTTCCAATACACGTGCTCAACAACAATACCTTGGGGTTGCAGGCCCAGAAAAACTTAAGTGTAGTCAGGGTCTGGCCCTGGTGTCTGCTTACGTCTTATAGTCACATGCAGGTTGTTCGCCGTTTGCACGTTACCTCCTGGCTTTAATTTGGTACCTGCCAATCGAACTAGACATTCGGAACTCCGAGTTACGTCATCGTTCGGTAAATCGAGTGTCCAAAAATAGCAAGCATCATCTTGACTATTCCTCATGCGGGCTTCAACCTGGCCCTTGTGATTTACGATGGTGTAAATTTCGAGTTGCGTTTGAGCATCCCGTCCCAATAAATTGTGCGGACAGCGAGAATTTAGCGCGGCTTCGACGAGTGCCTTCCGATTTGGGTCTGTGGGGGAAGTAATGGTTACTGTTTGCGATAACGTCAAGGGCTGCACGGAGCCATGTGCTCCTTTCATGCGAATTTTGCCATCACTTGGCTTCACAGTATCGCTATCCCAACGACCGAGAACAGTGATATCGGCACTTGTGTCAACAAGGAAGACTGTCGGGATTCCTTCGACCAACAACGTCATTTCCGGTTTAGTTATGGACGAGGTTTGACATCTCAGCAGGTTGTTCTCTGTGTCAAAAACATGGTTGCTACCGGCTAAGATGTCACCCTCGTCCTCACTTGAGGCGGGCGATTCAAACAAAGGTGCATAGGCCTTTATCGCTGTCATAGCTACCTCCTCTTTTTTATTCCGTATTGTTTGTAAATCCTCCTCATCTGATGAGGAGGTCCCCGTGCTACTATCACGCTCCCGCATACGCCTGTCCTTCCGCTGTTGTCTACATTCTTTCACCATGTGACCCTTTTGCCCACAAAGAAAACATCTGCCTTCAACAAAACGTTTTTGGTGCCTAGGGGCTAATTTGAAGGGCGCAAACGACCGTATTTGTTTATTACCTTTATAAGGAGGACCCAGGGTTTTCCTGTGTGCGTTTGGGTTTTTTGCGGCGTAATAAATATTGGTCACGTGACTCTCATTCTTCCCTTTCTTGTTCTCGAGCCGTTCGTAATTCCGTGCGTAATTCAAAACCTCATCGATCGGACATGTTGGCCAATTCAAATTATGTCTTTTAACATATTGGGCAACATCAGGATGTGCTTGGTTTAGCAAATGCTGTTTTAAATGCGAATTGAACAAGTCTGACTGTGTCTCAGGGATACCGCCGTGTATTTTGAACACTGTTCGCAGACGATGGAAAAAATCGTCCGGAGTTTCGTCAGCCTTTTGAATGCATGTGGCAATTTCTTTTGGGTTTTGCGTCCGCTGGTATGCCTTGGCGCAACGTTCCATAATTTGGTCAAGGGCCACCCCTACCTGTGTGAGTTCATCATAACACAGATAACCTCCCGCAGCTTTTTTACCATTAAAGTTGCCCACAACTGCGCCAAACTTAGAACTGGTAGTTAATGAGAGCAATTTCAAAAGTTCACTCGCGTTAAGCCTGTGGCTGTGGACTAAATCGGATAGTTCTCTTACGAACTTGTCCTGGTCGTCTTTTGGTTTTGGAAGGGACGCGGCGATGTCTCGAAATTCGGCCTGGCGTCCATGGTCGGTAGACGCCACGGCCCCCGGCATCTCAACCATGGGGTAAGCTTGTACAGGGTTATCTTTACTCCAATCATGTCTAGTAGTTTGATCGGGAGGTATTAAGAGAGTTTGGTTCGTTCCCCAGGACGGAGGGGGTACCGGATTATTTTCTCTCATAGTTTGCAGCTGCGGGGGGAGGGCCGGGTACAGCTCTCCCGAAACGGCGGACGCTGGAGTGGCTGAGGGTAGCGTGGAAGCAGCCGCTGCAATTAAATCCTCATCCAGCCTATCACGCCTGTCTTTCGCATTTTTCGCCCGTATTCGTCTGGCCCTTTCAATGAGCATTTTACACTTATACCATTGTTTTCCGTGTTCATTATATTTCCGCTTTTCTTTGTCTTTCAGTGATAATTTGCCCAACACCGTTTCCAATTCATCGCAATCATTAACGTCTCCCGAGAATCCGTATTTCCTTTTCCACTTTTTCACGAATCGCGTTGACCCTCTGTAGTCAATTTCAGCTAATCGCATGTTTTCAATTATCGCTTCTACATCATGACGTGCTGTTGTCTGCTGTGTTCGGCTCAATCGCCAACAACCCGAGGACTTCCGTGTCGCCATGTTGCCTAGCAACAGCTGGACTGAGCTATCCAGCCGCTGTGTGTGAGTGTGTGTGTGTGTGTGTGTGTGTGTGTGTGTATATATCAGTGGCAGATAAAAAGTATGCTGTTGCTTGAGTTTATGTGCTCACAAGTAAACCACAATTCATCGTAAATTAACCCACATGAAAAAAGAAAAACAATCTTAGAATAGAATTCAGACAAAACTAACTAAAGAGACCTTCTGCATTCTGATTCTTCTGGTGTAGTTGTCGGAAGTGCTTCCCACCTGGCTCCTGCCAGTCATCATCCGGCGCACACTCTGTCCACATGAATGCCATACTTTTGATTCTTGGCATTGCCTGGTGACAGAGAGGGCAGAACTGCAGTGCCTTGATGGAGACAGGATCCTCAATGAATACGTCGAGTGTAAAGAAAAGAAGTAATTCCAGTGACGGATGATCAAAACTGGTAACATAATCTAGGACTATAAATGTAACCCCATGCAAAAACACACCAGCTGGGCGTACAATACCACACATTTGATGTTCTGGAAGACATTGTAAGAAATGCTCATTTACACACCAGAAAAGTCCCAATTTAGATCATCACAAACTGTAAATGGCTTCATTTTGAGGTCTGCTGTACATTTGTAGCTGCCTCGTGTGTGAAGACCAACATATCCTGATTTTCATGCCGATTGCTATTGCTGGAAGTTGTGTAATGCAGTGTTCACCAACTTTTATTGCATCACGGACCAATTTAGGCAAGTACAGTATTTGCAATCATGGTGGGATGTGGGGGGAGGGGGCTACCACATTTTATTAACATTTATCTTTCATTTCCAACATTTTTATTCAACAGTACACCAATTGTAGAACAACATAAAATAGCACTGCTAAAAATGGGCCACTCAGAAATAATCAATACCGCTTAAAATGCAAACAAGTTAAGACGCTACCATTCATCGTGAACATCATTGCTAATTGCAAATGTGCATGATAAAAATTTGACACGATTGACTGCTGCTTTCGTCTGGCAGCTGCCGGCTAGTTATTATCACAGAGTTATGATTTACTCTCGGCAGTATTCACAGACAAATTGAGGAGAAGTTGAAACAGAAACATTCTTGGCTCACCCCTTGTGTATCTCTGCTAATTCACCAAACAAACAGATGAAGATGAAGAAAGCAGATAAAGTAGGTACAGTGGTTTCTCTACTTATGAAATTAAAGGGTTCTGTAAGAAAATGTTGTAAGTAGAAGCACGTTTTCCATGTAAATGCCCTAATCCATAGGTTTCGAACTGAGGTCCTGGAGGGCCACTGTGCTGCATGTTTTCCAAGTCTCCCTGTTGCAACACACCTGATTCAAATGAACAGATTCAATGTCAGGCTTCCGCAGAGCTTGCTGATGATCTGATGTTCCGGATCCCGAGGCGTTTGTAACAAGGGCTATGTCTGTTTTGTAATTGCTGGAGATGATAAAACACTCTGGGGCGAATTCAGAATTTTTATCGTCGTTAAAAATCACTCGCTGAATGGGATCATGACTGGCTAACAACTTTTCGAGGTCCGTATCTAATTCAATTTGGGTTAGCCCACTAATAATGACAGAATTTGAAATGTTCACACCAGCATCAATTATTATATCCATTTTCTTGTTTCGATGCTTTTACCACCCCTTCAGTCACTTGGCTCCTGGCTGGCTCGCCAAATTTGTAACAAAGGCTACGTCTGTTTTATAATTGCTGGAGATGATAAAACACTCTGGGGCGGACAACGGGTTTCTACTTTGACCAGTAAGGGGACACTAGATTCGATTCACTGGAGCCAATGATGTCACCATTGAGTGGGTGGCATGGGCAAAGAAACAAGACAACAGTTGTAAAAACAATTAACTTTTATATCAAACATAAACACATGACAACAAAATTATTATCACAAAAAACGCAGTTAAAAAAAGTAAATAAATCCAATTTAGTCTCAACCTATTAGTTGACCTTTCCTTCAAGCAAAATAATTGGTGATCACCTTTCTCAACACCGGTGTGAGTTTCCTTTTTTTCTTTCAATCTGAATGAAATAACTAAACACAAAATGTTCTGGTCAACTCCTGACGTACAAAATAAATTCTTCTAAACATCACCAACACAAATAAAATAAAAGTTTATCAAATGTAATATACTGTATGTTCTTTGGTTGGTTTGCCACCACCACTGCACCCCCTTTTCCAGCACTTTTGGAAGTCAGGGCACCGTAATGGAATCCACTACAATGAAGGCACGCTAATCCCAACGCTGTCCTCAATTAGAACTCCATAAAAGAAAGAAGAAAATTGAACGAGACTCCGACGACGTTATACGGTTGGCGAAATCCCGGCGGCACGGAAAGTTAACAGTTACGTTAGCCAGGTACAGTGTTCGAGGTTGCGTAGAATGACTCTCTCTTTCTCCCGAAATACCTCTTTACAACAGCCGAAGAATACGTCCGCTCGCGTTCAGGTCCCGTCAGTAAAGGAGAGCGAGATAGATTGCACAGCACGTTCGTGACGTCACGAAGGTGAAAAATGGCACCTCTCATTCGCTGACACCCCAATAGTATTCTGTGCCCTGATTCGCTCGGGCCACGGCAATATTCAGTTCTGTTTAATTAAGCCATTTTTAACGACGCTACTCTTTTAGTCAATATAGATTTTGGTTATGTCCACTCCCCATTGCCTCATGCTATAATCCGGGTTATACCTTCCCATGCCAGCTGGGTGACATAGTCTCTCCAGCGTGTTCTGGGTCGTCCTCGGGGTCTCCTGCCAGTGGGACATGTCCAGGAGGCATCCTAATTAGATGCCCGAGCCACCTCATCTGGCTCCTCTCGATGTGGAGGAGAAGCGGCTCTACTCTGAGCCCCGCCGGATGACTGAGCTTCTCACCTTATCTCTAAGGGAGAACCGGGACACCCTGCGGAGAAAACTCATTTCGGACGCGTGAGGGGATAATAATTCATTTAAAAAAAGACACATTTGCACATATTTTAATCAATGCATTAATAGAGGAGAAAATAAAAATGTATTCTTAAAGATTCATGTCCATGCACTTGTGTGATTTTTCTGCATTAGTTGTCATTAACCCTTTCATACACACTGTGACCAGATAAAATGATAATGTGTACGCTGTAGTAACCGCTCTCCCTGAAAGGGTTAAAAAAAGAAATGAAAAAAATAAAACTGAAGACGATATCCAACATTTCTGTCCTCATAATCACCAGGTTCTTTGAATCTTGCATGTATATTATCTTTCTTGTAAAAATGGTGGGAGCGAAAAATGAACAGCCATGATGGCCTTGTACAATAGAAGAGGAAGACGCTTCCTCTAATCTATGCAGCTGATACGGGGCTGGGGGGTCTCAGGGTCATGGTGTTGGTTATTTAAGGAGTCCCCCAAGTTCACCTTGACATGTGTGCTGACAGGAAGAGAGCACAGCAGATCCCCTTCCTTTACTCATGATAAGTTTACAGTGCAGCTGCCGGTGTGTGGCCATAATTGGAGGAATGTGGCAGCTCGCGATGGGAAGAAGGAAGCGACTGGACAGTCATACAGACAAAGCGGGAGGAAGGTCGTTGAAGAACTAAAAATGATAATGGCACGAAAGCCCCACTTCCACTGAGCAGAACAGATGAGCTCACCACGTGACATAATGTATTGCATCCACTGGTGTCCATTATCCTCAGTTGGGAAGGGTTTCAGAGCAACGTATCCATACTGTACCACATTTTGGTTCGCCTTTGTTGGTGGTGTCAGTTGTACTGTGATCGATAGACACTATGATTGATTGGTTGACAGCATTAGCTTTGTAGGGTATTGTGGAAACTCACAAGTTGGCCACAATCTGTTGTGTTTGACTTTTTTTTCTAATTGCCAAATAGTTATTCCCATTGAAATTAAAAATCTGGAAGAATTGTTCCATAGTCTCTTGATTTGTGTCCAGGCAGCATGGGATCAGTTCCCACTCGATGATGATGTGAATATGATGATATGATTTGAGATATGAGTGATTGGATTTACGAGTGGAACAAATTGAACTTGTAATTCATGGCACCAGTATATTACTTTACATTTGAAGTTTTAACATTTTTAAGTATGAGCAGATGTAAACCACTGTAAAAGCCACTTGCCGATCTCATCGCCGCATGTCTGAGAATTAAGTGTAAAAAAAAAAGGCTAGCAAATAAGCACTTTGTATGGTAGTACATAGGTGTATGCTGGTGTTTAACTGTAGACCTTAAAGCTTACAGGCATTGTTTAAAAGGCTTTGAGCCTCAATTGACAAAAGGACGAGTGCACTTTGTGCCATTTTTAACTACTCTAATGCAATTTAGAGGCTTGAACGTTGGCGTAAAAAAAAACATTGGAAACCTTTGTTCATTCTTCACAACATTGAGTCCCCCCCCAAAAAAAAAAAAAAAAAAAAAAACCTTCCAATCCAGATGAAAAAAAATCGACATTTCTTGACCACATTTATTTTGGCACTATCTTGAAACCCATTGAGATTACCGGGGACAGAGGCTAAGTACGATAAGCAAGCTATGGGACAAAATTTATGAGAGACAGAACATATGCTCAGCCCATCAGAAATATATTTATTTGTATAGTTCCTGTCAGCATTTAAATCAAGAAATGTTTCCCCCTTTTGTTGGCATTCTGTAATGCATTAAAAAAACTATTTAGAAACAAGAGAATAGAAACAGATTCTAAATAATAAACATGAGATTTCTCAACAACCAAGTAATGCAACATATCACATGATATCAGCGCACTATAAACACAGTTCAGAATGGTATGCATTAAAATCCTTGTGCACTGGGCAAAGCAAATGACCACAAATGTCCTCCCTCTGTCATCCTCATGTCCCTGTGTTGCACACCCCCACCCCAACACCCCACCCCTCGCTGCACAAATGTAATTAAAAACGGAATTCATCTGAACAGTCCTGTCCCAGCGAGGGCGGTCAGTGCACGGAGAATCAAACAACACAGTTTAAAATAGATTAAATAAAAACTTTCTGTATTAACCACCCTTCAAAGTTGAACGCCGACACTCAGGTATAAAATTAAGACAACGACTCATGCTAAATCTTGACACACACACAGATCTTATAGATTTTAATAACGAGTGACAAGCATATGCAGCAAACCTGTTTTTAGCATACTAGGAAATGGCTTGCACAAGTACCGTATTTTCCGCAATATACGGCGCACCTATAAGCATTCACTTTTGACAAAAGCCGACAGTGTCCCCTATAATCCAATGCGCCTAATATAAAGAGACTAACTCTTTTTATATTCCCTATTGAGTTGTTTCCCTGTTTGTGTTCCTATGCCATCTAGTGGTGATTATTAGCAGGAACATATTGTAACCTGCCCGACACGAATTGACATGTACATTCGCCAAATCACACTCAAACAGGCAACACTCAAACAGGCAACTACTTTGTGAGCTCTGCGCAGCCATTGTGAAACGAAGATAATACCAAAAGCATACTTAACTACTGACATAACGAAGGAAGAAGGAGACAAGCAGGACTTCTAATGACTTTTAGCCCCCTGTGGGTTTGAGCCCATGAGGTTTGTCTTTCATTTATTGTTTTGTACTGCAATTTGTATTTCTATGTTTCATGTCCATGTTGGTGACCAGTTCTCATTGTTAGAGCTGCAGTGGTTGTGAAGGCTCAATATAAACGAAGTTGTATTGTATTGTGTTGTATTTCCTTTACAATACAATGTATACAATGTTTTGTATTTCCTTTATTGTATTGTATTTCCTTTATTGTATGCGCTATGCATCCAGCTCTGTCTAGTGGATGCATAGCGCAACCGCAGCCAATATTGTAGCGTCTATTCGGTGCACCTTATAATGCAGTGTGTCCGATAACAGTTTCAAAATAGGCCATTCATTGAAGGTGTACCTTAATAATAATAATCCGAAGCACTTTATAGTGCAGAAAATACGGTAGCTCCCATCGCACCTTTTCATTCACTGCCCCTTAAGATGTCTGGTTGCCGACCTAAAATTGTTTACCCGTGTTTTCTGTCTTTTTTAGGCTTGTATTTTAACTCGTAGATTGAGGTATTGAATGGTAGCACGATGAAATAGGATGTTTGTTTCACTAAAAATTTATTTAAATACTCTAAGGACACCAGAATTGGGCAGTCTTGGAGTGGGTGGATGGATGGAGTTTTCCAGAAATAAGGAGATTACCACCTAAATCATGAATATAAATGAATGTGATCTTGCCATGTTGCACATGTAACAAGGATGACGTTGGAGGACGTGAGCTGCTGTAGATTAGAGAGGAAAACACACCATCTGGTTTCCTCATTAAAAAAAAAAAAATTGTAGTGAGCATTCCGCCACCTGATCTCTTGCTCCCACTAATGCAGCTCTCTTAAACACGACACACCATTAAACTTGTTAGTATCTTGTTTGGAGAGTGTTCACAGCCAACTCTGAGAGAAATGTTTTGACAGACCCTCATGGGCACTGTTTCAAAGTTTAATTTTAGGAAAAGTTAATTAAATGAGTTTGGAAAGGATATAATGAATTTTCTCTGATTAATATAACAATTGTAAATTGAATACATATATTTAAAATTTTTAAGATTTGGTATCAAGTTGACCAGAATCAAACAGGCTGTTGCCCCCCCCCCCCCAAAAAAAACATGATAGTGAATACATCAAGGTGAAATTAGACGTAACCTAATCTGACATTCCCTGGTGCAGACCACTTACTGTAGTCCAATTATGCACCTTATGGGACAAGAAGTTCCAAATAGAGACCAGCTGTCTTGGCAATCTAGCCCGCAGCTCTGCAAACTGTCAAACTGACTGACAGAATGTTTCTGTTTTGTTGGGGTTTAACACTCGGACCACAGCGGGTCACAGAGGTTGACTAGAATGAAAACAAAAAGAAAAAAAAAATACTGGATGGTGATTGTTTACGATGAGGTAAATAACTGGCTCTATATTGCAGTTTTTGTCACTGTAATTCTGAGTGTGCCGACCATTTGACCATGATGCCATTCTTATCAGAAACTGTTTTCCATTTCAAACTGCCAAAAATTGCTCTTTGTGTTTATTTTATTTTCGTTAACTTGTTCAAGTGTGAACGTCACACTTGTGAATTCATACTTTTACGACTAAATGCCGGAAATTGCTGCGCTGGTATTCGTTTTTAAAGGTGTAACTCCAGACAATTCAGTTTTAAGACTGCAATTTACAGCACCCAACAAAAACAACTTGATGTCCGAGGTAGGTGTAATATATAGTGTGACGGAAAGTGGATGATATGGAGGCCTTTTCGTTTGCCGACGTGACTGAAAAAATGTGTTGACTTCATTCAATTTTATTTTAGCAAGTGGTTGCATGAAATAAAGTAATCTAGATCCAGATACATTTTTTAAAGACTGTACATCTACTTAAAAAATATATCTAAATGAAGATGATTGAATTGTGTGTAGACATTTGACAACGAAGTGGAGTAAATTCGACTCACCATTTTTTTTCTGTGTCTAATGACGAGTTTGAGGTATTTGTGGTATTTCATGTTACAAACCTGTAATAAAGACACCTAGTAACTGTTTCAAAAAAATATATGTAAAATATGGGCTTTCTCTTGAGGTAACATTTTTTTTTTTTTGAAACATTTCATGCGCTCTTGTCCAAACAATCCCTGCACACAATGACCTGCAAAAATTAATACAAAATGCTATCATGTCATTATAACTATTTCTTTACAAAAAGAAACAAAAAAGAGAGTGAGAAAAACGTTTTAATACCAGTATACTCGTAATTTGCATATTAATGAAGAATATGGTAGGTAATGAATTTTCCGTGCACAGTAGAGCTGCACCGTAAGTAAGTTGTTTTGGAGAAGCGTAACACGCACAGAAGTTATGACAGTAAAGTGTTCGGATTGGATTTT
This sequence comes from Hippocampus zosterae, assembly GCF_025434085.1. Classification (NCBI taxonomy): domain Eukaryota; kingdom Metazoa; phylum Chordata; class Actinopteri; order Syngnathiformes; family Syngnathidae; genus Hippocampus; species Hippocampus zosterae. The sequence goes on along the minus strand of NC_067461.1, from coordinate 22,600,753 downwards.
TTACAATACAATACAATACATGCTGATTTATATAGCACTTTCACAACAGCGGGCACTGGCATTATTACTTAATGTTTGGTACTATTTTGTGTGGAGGGATAACGTGTTATGGGGTGTATATAAATAAAGGGGTGGAGCTTCCCTGCAGTTCGCTTCTGGCAGTGACGGTGCACTGAGGCACGTCGGGTGTTCAGCGACTCAGTGGTAGCGACCACACAAAGAAAATAAGAAACGTCTCCAGTCTTGTGCCTCTAACCGAGTGTAGTCACCAGCAATGATGCCTACACATGACCAGTGAGAGACTTCCGCAGCAGAAGGTTCGACAGGTTATGGGCCCAGGTGGGTTCCAGGCACATCAGCGCTCCGTGGGAGAGGATTACCGCCGCGATTTGATGGAGATGAGGCCCGCTATCACATCTGTGAGGCAAGGTTCCTCGCATACTTGAAAACCATCAGGCTAAAAGATGCTATCCTCGGGTGTGACGTAGCTGCGAGATCCAGCGAACAGGCCGCAACAGAAACAGAGTGGAAAAATGAACTGGCATATGCTGAACTGTGCGGCTGCTTGGATGATAGCAACACTCATCCTGTATGAAGCACCAGAAGATGGTAAGAAAAGTCTGGAAATATTGAGACGCCATTTTGAGTCTGAAGAAAAGCCACGAATTGTCGGGCTGTACACAGAGCTAACCAATATGCTAATGGCTAACGGTGAGGAGCTAGCGGACTATCTAGCACGTGTCGAGAAGCTAGTGGCTGCGCTACAAAGAGCTAAGGAGAGCCTAAGCGATGCACTATTGGTGGCTATGGTGTTGAAAGGACTAACGGATGAATACAACCCATTTTCTGTGCATGTGACTCAAACGAGGGAAGTGTTAACCTTCACTGAATTCAAGACTAGGCTGAGAAGTTTTGAATGCACCCTCCGCTACCTAAGCAGGCCCAGACCAGATGAAGTAATGACCGCCAAGTCATTCAGGCCGAAGCCCAAAGAAAAAGACAAGAAATATGTCTTCAACGGAGAATGCTTCATTTGTGAGAAAGTGGGGCATAAAGCAAGAGACTTCATGAGTAAGGATAAGAAACCACACAAGCGAACGACAAATGCTGATAAGAACAATAAAGTGGCTGCAGTTATGGACGATGCGGAAAAGGTTTTCCGTGGCAGAGACCAAGCCAAATCTTCGAGGGAAGAAGAGGAAACAGTATTGCTCCGGATGAGTGAATGGCGACTCAAGGGAGCGCAGCAATATGGACTACTCGTGGACAGTGGTGCTTCTGCCCACATAATCACCGACAAGACCGCATTCATCCGATTTAATGAGCGTTTCCAGCCTAAAGATCACATCATGCAGCTGGCTGATGGAAGACGGATCACCGTTTTTTAAAAATATGATTGATGCAAGCATGTCAAGATTAAATACTCAAAATGCAGGTGCATCTCTCAATTTTTCAAATGTGCTCCAAATTTTCAGTGTTTAGACAATTGCACCAACAGGATTGTTTTTATTAAACTCAGTTTACAAAACCTGCTTTCAAAAGTCAAAGGTAAAAAAATAAAATAAAAATTGCAACAAAATGACAAAAAAAGTGTTTTAAAATGGTCCTGTGTAAACGGCCTCTTTGGGCGAGAGGTAATTCTTACTCACATTCACACCTAGGACTTCACTTCTGAGTCTTGAAATAACCTTACATGCATACTGTGCATCGAGTGGGAGTAACCAGAGAAAAGTTGACCTGGGTAGAATATGTTCACTTCATACAACAAACCCTCCAAAAACATTGGAACCCAAAATCAAGCCTAAACCTTGTCGCAGCAAACGTGCTCACCATTCCACTGTGCGAACCAAACATTTTTGCGTATCATACTTCTCTACCACCACTCTTAATACTCATGCCCAGGTGTAGAATGCTCTGCCTTGCTATTACTCATAAATTGGTGTTGATATTGTATTATATCCCATTTCATGCATGTGGTATGATTCTGATAGATTTAAGATAATACAATACAATGCATGCTGATTTATACAGCGCTTTCACAACAGCGGCAGCTGTAACAAAGCGCTTAACAAAACAGTTCACATAAAGTAAAATAATAAACACAACACATAACATAAAACACGGACAGTTGTGCAGTCCTAACCACTTTTCCGTCACACGCTTTGTTGTTTGAAGCAGTTTGAGATGAAATAGGAGAGAATCAAAGTGTCCTTTAACCAGTGGATTAGAGACGTCATGCTCAAAATGTGCACACAAGTTTCAAAGTCAACAAGAAGCTGTAGCATCCATTGACGAAAAAAGAGATTGGTTCACTTCTCCTGACCCATGGAAATCCATCTCAATTCCAAGCGGCGACTCTTGGTTTCAAATCTCTCCTCATCGTCAACTTCAGCAGCCATCCACCGAGCCGCACCAACGCCGACTGTCCTACAGCGCCGACATCTCCACTAAACAAAACGGGGTTGTGAAAAATGCTGCCCATAACAGGCGCAAAAAACACAAGCGTTCCAGTCCGCACCGACAGTCAATGGCGCCGACATTCCTCCCAATCAAAATCTGTGCTGGTACAGGCGTGCTGCCGAGAAGGCGCAACCACCATGCACAGATACTTCTCCTTTGACGAATGTCGTGGCCAAAAAAATGCTGAAAACAGTCCATATCAGGTCCACATGATAAAACAACAAACATATGACAAAACAAAAAGACAAAAACAACAAAAAGAACAAAAAAGCAAGGCTCTTGAAGAGCACTTGCCGAAGGCTGCCTACTCGGGTTCCACCTTTAAAAAAAAAAAAATTAAATAACAAATAACATTGGTCATCTCTAAAGTGCACATATACACCTACACACAAACACACCCACACACATAAACGTGCAAGCTGCGAGACTATGTTGCTCTGCTCCAGACATCCTGTGGGTATTGAAGCAATTTACCAAGCCAGTAGGGAGCACACGCTTATGTTAACAGTGCTGGGCTATCCGCCAGAAACACATTTCATCTGTAATTTTTATATATATATATTTTTTTGGACCAAAGTCTCAATGATTTTTTTTTCTTTATTCTGAAGCCTCAGATGGCGACTTGAGAGCAGTAGTCATGGTAGTTAAAATTGCAGTAGCTCATTTGCAGGAGGTCACGTAGCACCTTTAAGGGTTGAAGTGTAATTAAGGTTCGTTGAATCAGTGGGTCAAGAGGTACCACAACTCAACCACAAGACACTTTGCTTTTTTTCAGGGGGCCATAGTATGCACAATTTACCTTTTCATTGCTGGTATGCCAGTAATTGTGTCTCTCGAGGGCAACTCCATCATCAACCATGGAAACATTTGATTTGCCATTTCCAAGGAACGATATTGCGGTGTGTGCCAAAATGAGTATGGCTTTGTTATCATGACAATCATGAAGCAAAGTAATCTAAAAGCCCGTACAGACAGCAAAAGTATTGATTGTATTTTCAGTCATGTCGTTTGCTGATCAGTGCATGCGCTGAATGCCACGGATACGTCACTCAACAAATCATTTAAAATAATACACACAAATAACTTTGAACTTGTGCAGATTTAATTAAAGGATGAAATGAACTCATGCACCCAATTCTAGTTTTCTTTTCTTTTCTTTTCTTTTTTCCATGTATAGTTGATAGTGTATGTTGTACAAGCATTCCACCCAACGAAAACTTTTAAATAAATCATGAACAGCCCCAAATGACAATCGTGGCCATGATGATTTGCCCTTGGCAACAATTGCAGCCACGGACTACGATCCAATGAGAGAAATTGAACCTGTGGTTGTTTTTTGACATGATGTCAAATCTAAACTCTTCAGCTTTTAGGGGTTTAGATCAGATTTTGAAGCATCCAAGTGGGTCGTACATGTCATTCAAGAAAAATTTCCATTGCTTTGTAGAACTAATTTTTCAAATGAAATTCAACAGAAATAGTAAATCCTATAGTGAAACAAGTTCACAGAAATGATTTTTTTTCGAAAAGCCGCGGTTGTCTGACATTTGGACCACACAGCCAGATTGAAACGAACGAAAATGATCAACATGCACAGTTGTTCTTTAAAATAAGTGTGAAAGTAAGTTGTGTGTGACCGCACCGCAAAGTGGCAAATGATTGATTAGTGGAATTAGTGAACAACTGGATTGCTGAATGTTAAATAAGGAATGGCCATCTGCTCGTGATCATGGTCAAGCTGGTCAGAAAACCAAGACTGTGAGTAATATTGTGTGAGCCTGTAAAAATGTCATACACTCGAGTAACAAGGACATGTTTTCATCTCTCTTTGGCCCCCATTTAACGTCCATGCCGAGATGACGGTGGAAACGTTTATTTGCTGTGGTGACGTTGATGGATGTCTCCCTTCCACATTGGACAGCAAAGTAGTTTTTCAATTGGTTTGCACTTCTAACACAACTTAGCTATTGATGACAGAAATATAATGAAAGGTTTGTGGTTTGAATAGAAGCGGAATTTGTGCCGTGTAGCCATCTTGTACAGTACATTGCATATTGGCAGTTGGAGAACTGAGTTTGCTTCCGAAGTGTGCATATCCCACTGTTATTGAATTTCTGCAGACACTATTCCATGTTTATATTTGGTTGCTGGAAGAGCGCTTCCACATAGTTGGCTTTGTGAAAGAGCTGAGGAATGCTGAAAGATGAAACCTACAACCTGGAATACCGGAGAAGATGCCTGCCAAAATGGCTTCAATGCTGAGCCACAAGTACTTGATGAAACAAACATTTCCTCCTAGATATTGCCGGCAATCGCCTTTTTTGGGTTAACCACAACGTTTTTGGATGTCTCGATGTTTTTCACAATCAACGCAATGATTTTAACATGTTTATTAGACTACCTCTCATAATAATGACAATGCTCGTGTGACCTTAATGACAGCAATAATATAAAAGAATATTAAGTGCAATGAGAACAATGCTAAAATATGTAGCACTTTTCAGCAGACCCAAAGGAGCAATACATGACTTTATTGTCTCTGAGCAAAAGACCAACCGACTGCAAAAGTATCTCTAGTCACGTGACACCCACGTATTTAATTCTGGACTGAACCGTTTCTTCAGCAGGAGTTACACAGGTGACATTCACACCATAAATATAAAGTCAATACCACAAATATAACTTAAATATTCCATTGGTTATTCTTCTTGTTTTGAAATTCAAAGTTGTTTTTCTGATCAATTAACATTGAGTTAGGAAACACTACACACCGAATACATTTCCTGGCCTGGGGGTAAGGGATCTTTTCCAGGCTGACCGTTGAAGAATCTCTGACTCTGAGCCTTAAAATTCCCCCTGACACTCTGGGAATTTGTAAGACAGCAGTGTTGTATGCCTGCTGAGTTCATTATGAAAATTCTTAATTTGAGCATTGATCACACACAGTCACTTTTGTCTGACAATCACATTTGTATTTTCGGTTTCAATACCATACACAGCATAACATACTATATATATACTGTATATATATATTAGAGCTGTCAAACGATTAAAATATTTAATCTAATTAAAAATGCAACTGTCATAATTAACTCTAATTAACTAAAAATTTATCGTGATTACTCACTCATTTTTTATTGTTTCTGAACATTTTTTGTCCTATTTTTCCCCATTTTAATGCTCTCAGATTCTGTTGGTCCTCCTACGGTTTTGTGTAGACATCATTTCGGACGACTACACTTGGTTCGATGACAACACTGGATACGTTTTATTTTCAGTGTGTTCGCTAGGTCGCTACCACTGCACCGCTGAACTCTTAACGTGCCTCAGCGGACCGTCAGTGTCAGACGAACACAGAGAGGCTCCACCCGCTTTTATTTACACTGTAACCTTCCACACAAAATACTTCTAAACAAGTAAAAACTGCGTCAGTGACACATCGTATTCGACAGGCCACCCGCTCTTTATTCACCAGAGGGTCATCAATCTAGTCTCTTATTTCTCTCCCGAAACAGTGTCTTCTCCCGCTTGGTGTACCTTAGCCTTCTCCGCTACACACACAGCTTGTAATGGAGGCTCTCGCTGGCAATCCGTAGTGCAGTCGTTCGATGCAATGTGAATGATTTCAGCCTGAGTGGAGCTGTGGACAATGTTGACAGGCTTGCATGCAGTAGCCATACATTTCGCGATGGCTTCAGCAAATTTGTTCTTCATCATGTCATCCATTTTCTTCGCTTTGAAATGATCCATAGCTGTCTGTCTGAGACGAGGGGGCAGTGTACTCACATCGGCTGTGTGCTTGGCCATCAAGTGGTATTTCAGACTTAACATGCTATGATGATTGCTCAGTTTACGACTGCAAAACATACAGGTAACTTTGGTCTTGTCAGTGGAACAATTAGGCAACGTTTTAAAAGTAAACTTTCCATTCAGAAACTCTTTAAGTATCAGTTTTCAGTGTCTGGCGCTGCCGTGGCTGGCAAAACAAACGTGCGTGGATGTGTACAGCGCGCTTGTTGTTTTGTTCCTGGTTTATTTATAAGCAACGTAACCGCTGTGTCGTGTGCCGCATTAATCTCGCAAGAAAAAAATGAATCCTGTTAAAATAGGAGGCAAAGTGATGATGAGATTCTCCTTAGGAGTGATAAGGATGGACACGATTAGAAATTAGGTCATCAGAGGGGAAACTCAGACAGGAAAGTTTGGAGAAAAAGTTTGAGAGGCCAGACTGAGATGGTTTGGACATGTACAGAGGAGGGACAGTGGATACATTGGTAGGAGAATATTAGAGATGGAGCTACCAGGTAGGAGACAGAGAGGAACGCCAAAGAGGAGATTCATGGATGCCGTGAGGGAAGACATGCAGGTAGTTGGAGTCAGAGTAGAGGATGCAGAGAACAGGGAAAGATGGAAATTAATGACTCGCTGTGGCAACCTCTGAAAAGGGACAAGCCGAGAGGAGAAGAAGAAGATGCTAATTGGTCTCTACTTTGTGGATTTTCGTCTATCGCGGGTGCTTTTGGTCCCCAATAACCGTGATACACGAGGAATTACTGCATATATACATGTATATTTAAATATATACTGTACATATAAAACCTGGTTGATACTGCCAGTAGCATATGCTTGTCTCAAAGATTAATCTATTAAGTCTACGTCCGCACGGCCCGTACAGTGAAACTGTGAATGGCTCATTAAATCAATTATGGTTAAGGTATTTAGGTGTTATGGACCCCTAAATATCTTAGGTGCGTCTAGAAATTTGGTCCAACGGCAGCCTTGGTGAAATCCAACCCTCATTGGAAACGAATCCGACATACTGCAGCCAATGTGAACCAAACCCTGACATTGATGGTACAGGGACCGAGCAGCCCTTATCAATTGGTTCAGTACTCTGTACTCCTGAAGTTGGGAGTTGAAATACGTTTTGACAGAGGGCTATGCCAGATATTACCAGCAGATCCTCACAATACATTTGGGTCTGCCAAGGTGGACTGGCATTGGCCCTCACCATCGGAGCCAACGCACCACCTGTTGACAGCTCCGCCCCTTGCGTGAGTGTCCAAGATATGCGGCTGCAAGTTCGATGACACAACCACAAAATGGTGACGTGCCATACACTTGTTTCTCAGTGCAGTTTGCCCGTCCTTGTGTCTCCTGCAACTGTCAATAGAAAGGTACAAAAAAAGAAAGTGTCGAATGTGCTGTTGGTTGTGCTGTCTGAGTATGCAAATGCATGAATATTTGATTTCCACCTGGGATTAATTCGTTCAAGGTGCTTGTAAAACGACGTTGTCACCAGGACCCGTTTGTTATTACTGTATTGTCTAATGTCAGCACATACTGTACATACACCACAGTAAGTTCGTCACATCTAACTTGAGCATTCTTGGGTGTTTGTTGATTTGCTTCATGCAATGACAACATGATTGATTTTACGATTGTTTCGTTGAAGCGTTTCAATTATTGCTTGATCAAGACTGCACAGGATTCCAAGACTGCACAGGATTCCACGTGGAGCATTTCAGTATCGGACTTTGTTTCTTTGCTCCATGTTGTCTTGTAAAGACGTTAGTGCATCAGGTCTCTGAAGTGAGCAGAAGAATGTAGTGGGAGCTGTATGGCTTTTCCAGAAATTCTCAGTCCCCAACTCGTCTGAGCGATGCAAAAAATGAGAGAAGCGGGCTGTGTTTTTGGGGGGGAATTGGGGGTGTGTGAAAAAGAAAGAAATAACTGACTTGACTGAAGCACTCAAATTGCGTTGTTACATGACACCCAATGAGTAGGTGCCTCATTGGACTGGCCTATAAATGGAAAGTTCAGTTTCGTCTGTTGCACAACAGACAATTTCTTCAATTTGGCACCTCTGTCGTTGAGGATCCATTTGTGCTGTGGTCGTGTACATGGGACTTTATACATCTGTCTCAGCTTGAACCTAAGAACCAAGGTGAAAAGGGCAAAAAGTTGTCTGCTTAGCTGTCTGACTATAAGAGAAGCTTGATAATGATCCTGATCTCAAAGGGGATCTCGCCGACCGTCCGTGGGCACCCGTGCTATATGGCAACGTTCAGGAGTGCGACCGAGGGTGCGCAGTCAGTTATTCTACGATAGTTTCATGCATACATTTACACACATTCACTCACACTCACCACTAAGGAGATGCCGCAGGTAGCACACGGACAGCTCCATTCAAGAAGTCCATGCATGGACATAGCTTACGAGCCCCTTTGATGGGGACTCTTTCTCAGGTTTCACTGGTCAGGTGACTTGCAATTTTTGTGTTTTATTGAAACGACATGTTTTCAGTACAGTTACATGCTTTTACAAGTCAAATGTCCAAATTTAATATTTGAGGGTAGAACCCTAAAGACAATCCATTGTGTCCAAAATTGTACAATGCTGTATTTTCTGAATGAAATACCCATGTTAATTTTATCTTACACGAATAAGGTCGCCACACTGCCCTCCGAATTGTGTGAGGTGATGCTCTCGAGTATTTTAGGACAGGTCAAACCTGTTGCTGCCTCACCCCTGTGTTGTCTGTGTGGTTTCTGTGTAAAGGCAGATGACGACGAAGAGCATCTGTGCACAATGACTTCCCCAGCTGGGAATGAAAGTGCATTACACTAGTAAAAGGAGGAGGAAAGGGGTGGAGGGGGGATAAGAAAAAACAGATGAGCGATGCCCCGCTGAAAGAGGGGGACAGTTGGTTTGCTCACAAGCTGTTAACCAGCCATTTGATGTTCCTTACATCGTACGAGAGGTGACGGCGACTCTCTCGCCCTTTATTGAATGGCCCCCTCAGCAGGTCAGCAGTCTGATGTGTGTTTAAGTAGTCTGGAGCTGTATGAACCCAAAGAAAGTTGACATCACGCCATGCTGTTTTCCCAGCACAATTCACAATCACATGAGGGGGGGGGGGGGGGTGGAAGGGGGGGCTTCCCACTACAACCATACCGTGAAGACTATTTGCTTTAACAGATGATGGTGTTTTACTTTGCATAGTACCACGTCGAACACACTTTCTTTTGCAATATGCCTGACATGACAAGTGCAGCATGACCCAAGTCTCGAGTCGAGTCTTCTGTGATTTGATCATCTTGAATAGTGAACAACATTCTGACAAATAATTAGTTATTTTCGTATGCAATACTTCTCACAAAACCACATTTGAATGACGATGTTCAATTAAACCATCGCCTGGAGTCTTGCATTTTCTCAAGCTCTGCTTACATAGTATGATTAGACGCATGTGAGAGCGAATTTGCTGTGGTTTACCATGTTTGGGACCATGCTGCGCCTCGCTGGGCATTCGAGAGCACCCCCAGCGTGTCTGACAGTTTGGTGATAGAAAGTAGACTGCACTCAGTGGTTACAAACAGACACATCGTATTCCTCTGTTTTATCATGTTTGTCAATTTGGAATGGCTTGATTGGCATTCCAGCGTACTCCTTTGCATGTCCCCGGCGCGTCTAGAAATTTGATGATCAAAAGTAGACTGGATTTTAGACTACCGTATTTTCACGACCATTCGGCGCACCGTATGGTTGGGCGCAGTATCATTAATGGGTGCTATTTCTGTATTTTACACATAGACAAAACGCACTGTATCATTGGGCGCAGTTTTAAAGTGCTAAAACATACGCCAGCTTAAACATACGGCATGCATGCGCGCACGCTAAAAACACGTTAGCTTGAAGCATACGTTAGCATGCCAAGACATACAGATACAAGCTAAAAACACGTTTTTAAAAAGGCAACGGAAGCAAAACTGAGTTCCGTTGTATTTTATTTAGCCATCGTACAATGTACTCACGTTTTTCGATTAATCATCACCCAGAAATCCATCTGTATTTCATCTGTATCAGAATTGAACAATTGTGCAAGTACCGATAATCCATCAAAAACGCCGCGTTCCCTCACGGTGTCAGAGTCACTCTCATTGCCATGTGGCTCCACAGAAATGTGCCGGCTTTGCCAAGAACTCAAACAACAGTGCAAGCAGACACGTTCGTCCAAGCAGCCACAATCCATTCGCAAATTGTGGCGTAACTCGCCCAGCGCTGCCTCTCACTCTTTGTAAAGTTGTGTTTGCCATCGATCATCCATTGTTCCCATGCCGTTCGCAACTTTACTTTGAACTTTTGGTTAATGCCGATGACCAGCGGGAATAACGGCAAGCTCAAGAGTTAATTTGCTTGACTTGGTTTTTCACCGCTGCTGTGAGATGGGCATGCATGCTAAAAGCATAACCGATGGCTTGAAGTTAAAACTGAGCTTCGTAGGCGTGTCTCTTTGTAGAATTTATTTTCGGGGGTTCTTAGAAACCAAAACCGAAGTTGTTTTGCAAAAATGCACATAGCTACACTCTATACAGGTGTTGGTACCTGCTTCGGGCGTCCCTTTAGCGTCCACTTACACGCCCACCCTTCACTCATTGGCGGACTTCTCCCCCGCATGCCTGTCCTCTCTCACGTCTGTCTCTCTCTCTCTCTCTCTCTCTCTCTCTCCATATATGTATATATACACGCCCGCCCTTCACTGATTGGCCGACTTCTTTGCCGCATGTCTGTCCACAGTCACTTCGGCCTTTTCTCTATATAAACAGCGTGTCGGCTGTCAGTCAGGTTTTGGAACTCAGCGCATACACAAGACGCTCCGCATCATAGACGTCCTGTCCATTTTGGAGAAAATTTAAGACTTTTAATGGCACCTTATAGTCGTGAAAATACAGTACCTAAAAGCAGGTCTAACTTGTGGTGTAGGTGGTATAATGTTATTTAGGTGAAGCTGAAGTTGAAGTCTGCGGACACGATCACAAATTCGATCATCAGACTGTAGCCTAGGGCCCTCTTCCTCAACTGGCGGACCGCGATCCACGACCGGACCGCCGACCTCCTCTGTCCGGACCGCCGACTTCCTCTGTCCGGACCCTCGGCAAATTGTATAAAATAATAATTTATAAAGTGATTTTTACGTTATACATTTTATATTTGTGGACTATAATCTGCGCATTACCGCGATCGCTTGTTAAAATTATCCGTTGTATTCTTTGCGTACACTAACAGATGTAATGCAGAGAACCGCGGCAGCGCGACTTTGCGTGTATAATGTTTGACTCACTGGAGACCCTGGCTGACCAGGGCATGTTGGCGATAAGATGCGTCCTGAAGGTGTGTCCATACATAAGCGTCAGCACGCGTCTATCCCAATACACACACATTCAAAATGGATGATTGCGTCAGGAAACAGACGCAATGCGCGACGCCACAGTGTGCTCGCAGCTTCAGCCCAGGAGAGCCGCACACAGACAATTAGACAAAACGAATCGCGGGAGGTTTCGATTGTGTGCAGTTCTGCTCCCGTCTACCCGGGGATCTTTGCAGCTGTTTAATAGCAGAACACCACAAAATGGGAAATGAACATCAGAATGGCGTCCTCAAATAATATTTGCATGCCTCAGACATTGCATTCACCTTTAGTGGAAGAAAAGCACTGTACATTCCTGTGCTCCCTTGTGTCAGTATTTAAAATGGTTTTTAACTCCTCTTCTGATATATTTTGAAGTGATTTCAGAGGGGATGTGAAAAGGGGAATTGTACAAATGAAAAGGATATTTTTGTTTTCATGTTTAGTATTTATTTTGGTAAAATTTGTATTTTGTTTTGTTTTTGTAAAATTAAGGGAAAAAAGACAACTACTGTTTAACAAAGTTAAAGTAAAAATTTCTTATTTCTCTAAAAGGGCTATTTCTATTATTAAGCAGGCACATATATATAGCATCCTCGTCTCGAAAGGCGATGGCCGACGCGTAGGGGGGGATTAGGTCCTGTACTGGACGCATGAGCGCGAGTGGCTGAAGAGCCCTATTCTTGAGTGGCATTCCCGCTGGCATTTCACGCAGGTGAATGTTGATGATGGTGGGGTGGTGCGTGGAGCAGCTGCGCGGCACTTTCTCGCTGCCCGCTTCTGTGAGGCCCGGTCCTGCTCCTCCGCCGCAGCCTCGGCGACCCCTATGTGGATGGTGTTGCGCCAGGTGGCTCAGTCTGCTGCTGCACTCTCTGATCTGTTGGGATCCACCCGGACCGCCTTTAGGTCACGTTTGACAGTGTCCTTGTAGCGCAGCAGGGGCCGGCCCACACTCCGGCGTCCCTCAAGCAGCTCGCCATAGAGGATTTCCCGCGGCAGCCGGTGGTGGTCCATGCGGAAGGTATGGCCGATCCAGCGGAGCCTCCTCTTCATCAAGGTGCATTGGATGCTTAGGAGGCCGGCTTGTTGGAGGACCGCGGTGTTTGGAATCCGGTCCTGCCACCTGATGCGCAGCAGCCGCCGGAGGGCACGTAGATGAAAGGTGTTAAGTCGCCGTTCCTGCCTAGCGTAGGTGGTCCATGACTCACTGCCGTAGAGTAAGGTGGAGAGGACGCAGGCCTCGTACACCATAACCTTGGTTTTTGCACTGAGAAGGCTGTTTTCCCAGACGCCTTTCGACAGCTTCTCCATCACACCGGCAGCCTTGGCGATCCTCGAGCTGATCTCGGCGTCGAGTGTTGTTGCACATGTGACGGTTGAGCCTAGATAGGTGAAGGAGTCGACATTTTGCAGCGGCGTGTCCTCGATGGTGATAGAGGGGGCGACGGTGGTTCCCTGGGCTAGTATATTTGTCTTCTTTAGGCTGATCGTGAGCCTGAAGTCCCTGCACGCAGGCGAGAGTCTGTTCACCAAGTGCTGGAGTCCTGCCTCACTATGGGAAGTGAGGGCAGCATCGTCTGCAAACAGTAGTTCTCTTACCAGGATGTTGTAGGTTTTAGACTTGGCGCGCAGTCTTGCCATGTTAAAGAGGCTACCATCTTGCCGTGTGCGGAGGTATACCCCCTCTTCGCAGTCGGAGAAGGCATACTGGAGGAGGATGGAAAAGAAGATTCCAAATAGGGTTGGTGCAAGCACGCACCCCTGCTTCACTCCACTGCTGACTGGGAATGGCTGGGAGGTAGCGCCGTTGAAGCGGACTGTGCTTTGCATGTCTTGATGGAAGGAGCGGATCACGGTGAGCAGTTATGGTGGACAGCCTATCTTCTCCAGTATTTGAAATAGCCCGCTCCGGCTGACCAGGTCGAACACTTTGGTCAGGTCAACGAAGGCAATGAACAGAGGTCTTTGCTGCTCGCGGCACTTCTCTTGAAGCTGGCGCAGGGAGAATATCATGTCCTTATTCTTATGCTTATTCATCCCATGGCCTAAGAGGCCGTCGGGGTGCCATGGTGGAGGTCTGGGCAGTCAGGGATCTCCAGCACTCTCGGTCCTTAGCTGTTCGTAGCAGGGTCTGGAAGCTGCAGTTAGTCCATTCCTTAATGTTGTCCATCCAGCACTTTCTCTGTCTGCCTCTTCTCCGTTTCCCTTCCACTGTCCCCTGTAGGATGGTTTTGGATAGCGAGGTATGCCTTGTAACGTGGCCATACCAGGCCATTTTGCGACGTTTTACCGTTGACAGTACGGAGTCCTGTTCTCCAGCGAGAGTGGTGACTAGCTGTCTGACATAGTCATTTGTCCGTGTTCTCTATAAGATATATGGAGCATCCTTCTGTAGCTCTTGTTCTCAAAGGACTGAATCCTGCGTTCCGTGTCTGCTGTGAGTGTCCAACTCTCACAGCCGTATAGTAAGGTGGAGAGTACCAGGGACTTGTACAGCCTGACCTTCACCGTGAAGCTGATGGTATTGCTCCTCCAAATTCTGGCCAGTCTTGTCATGGCTGATGTTGCGATGCCTATTCTTGCTTTAATCTCCTTTGTGGAGCTGCCATCCTCACTCACAAAGGACCCAAGGTATTTGAAGTCCTTAACCACTTCCAGGGTTTGCCTGTTCAATGTGATGCTTGTTGGTGTTGTTTTACTGTGGCTATTGACCAGTATCTTGCTTTTCTCTGCACTTATCTCCATGCCATAAGCCCTCGCTACCTCTTCCAGTCTGGTGGTAAGATCCTGGAGTTCAGCTTCGCTTTTTCCCATAAGGTCTATGTCATCAGCGAACCGGAGGTTGCAGATGGGTCTTCCTCCAATGGATATGGAGGTGTGGAACTCTTCAAGGGCCTCGTCCATGATGTTTTCCAGAAAGACATTGAATAGGACAGGGGACAGAAGACATCCTTGGCGGACACCGATCGATGTTTTAAAAAGTTCTCCCATAGTGTTGTTAATGAGAACTGCACTACTTGAATTTGTGTAGAGTGATTGGATGACCTGGATGAGATTATTGTTGAAGTTGTAGTTTCGGAGCACCTGCCACAGCCCCTCATGCCACACACGGTCAAAGGCTTTTTTAAAGTCGATGAAGTTGTGGTAAAGGTCATGTTGATGCTGGAGGTGTTTCTCGATGAGTAATCTGATGTTAAAGATCTGCTCGGTGGTACTCCTTTTTGGTCGGAATCCTGCTTGTTCTTCTGAAATGATTTCCTCTGCCCTGCTCTTTAGTCTATTCAGGATGATCCGTATTAGCACCTTGCTTGCATGGCAGATCAGGCTGATGGTCCTGTAGTTCTGACACTGCCTTGAGTTCCCTTTCTTAGGGATGGGAATAACGAGAGATTCCCTCCATGTTTCCAAAAGCTCTGCAGGAAAGCTCTGCAGGAATGTTGTCGATTCCAGGTGATTTGCCAATTTGCAGGCTCCTTACTGCCTCCTCCACTTCAGCCTGGAGTATTGGCACGTCGGCATCTTCGCTGGTAGTCTTTGTGGCGTCGGTGATTATGTTAAGGTTGGGTTTTATTGTGAAATTGTGGAGTTCCTGGCAGTACTCTGTCCATCTTCTGTTTACTGCTGTCTTTTCGGTTAGCAGAGCACCGTCCCCATCTTCTATTATTGTTGCTGTATGTTGCCGTGTCTTTGTCAGTATCTTCAATTTGGCGTATGCTGCTTTACTGTTGCCCTGTCGTATCCCTGCATCTATGTTTTCACACTGCTCTGTGATCCACTTCTCCTTTGCTTCCCTCATCCTCTTCCTGATATTTTTGTTCACCAGAGTGTGCTGTTCTGCTGCCTCTGGGTCATCCTTCTTGGTCCTTTTTAATGTCCTTCTATGGTCACACAAATCAAGGATGTCATCTGTGACCCACGGATTCTTTTTCTTTCTAAACTTCCCCAATACTTCTGTCGCTGTTTCTACGAGTATGCTTTCCATAGTGTCTGTCAATGAGTCTATGTCTTGTAGTAGGTTAGGTGTTGCAAATTTTCCTCCTATGCTTGCCTCAAATATTCCTGCAACTTGTGGGACTTTCAGTTTGTCTAAGTTGAACCTGATGCGTGGTGTACTGTGTTGCTTTTGTGTTTTAAGTTTGAGTCTGAGCGTCAGCAGTACCATATCGTGGTCACTTCCCACGTCCGCACCAGGAAACGTTCTGGTTTGGGCTTTGTTGATGCTTGACTTGAATCTTTGTGGGGTGAATATGTAGTCGATTTGATTGTGTGTCACACCATTTGGTGAATGCCATGTCGTTCTGCGGGAGATTTTATGTGGAAACAGTGTGTTGGCTGCGGTGAGCTTGTGGCTCCTTGCGAATTCCAGAAGTCTTAGCCCTCTGTCATTCGTTTCTCCTAGCCCAAAACGTCCTGCTGTCCCTTCCCAGTGCTCATGTGCGTCTGTGCCTATTTTGGCATTCCAGTCTCCCTGGACAATGAGAAAGTCCTTCTTGAGTGTTGCCTTGATGGTGTTTTCTAACTCCTCATAAAAAGTTTCTACTGCATCATCATCATAATCCATCGTTGGGGCATACACTTGTATGATGGTAATATTCATGGGCCGCGCAGCGATCCGGATGCTGATGAGCCTGCTAGATATAGGCGTGCAGCTGATGACTGAGTTAACTTTGCTGTTGTTGACAATAAAGCCAACTCCATGTTGGTGTCTAGATTCCTCTCCACTACACCATATCTTGTGACCTTCTTCTGTGGTGGTCTCACCACAGCTGGTCCACCTAACCTCAGCCATTCCCAAGACGTCCCACCTGTATCTGTCTAGTTCATGGGTCAGCTCTTTCACTTTCCCACAGGCATACAGTGTGCGGACATTCCATGTACCAATGACGGTATCACTCCTTGGGAGGCTGTGATGACTTGATGGTGTTCTTGTCCCAGTAGTAAACTTGTCGTCCCCACCCTGGGGCAAATCAGTGGGTAGCGCGGTCGTTGTTTTTCCGGGCCTCAACCGATCCAGCATGTGTGATCCTGACTGTTTATTCCTCATGACATTTCAGTAGGCGATTAAACTTGGTGGTGCCTATCTCCTCTCCAAGCTCTTCACTAGGGGCCAAGGACCCCCCGGTTACCCTTGTCTAGTTTAGACTGCCGGTCGAAGCAGTTTACCGTGGTGTGGCCGCAGAAACTCTGCTACTTGGAGCCATAGACAAGAGCTGGGTGTTGGTGAGGACCAGTTAGGGATCAACCAGCTATAAAGCATCAGCAATGCAGCTGCGACCGTATCGCCCTAAAGGGTACTACCTCTCCCGTACACCCCATACACCACATATCATGTCCACTGTGGATCATTTAGCCCTGAAGACACACTGCGATTCGGGGTAGACTCGTGGGGCGAGGCGCTGAAGCCGTTTCAGGGCAACGCGGGCGAACACCTTCCCAACGATGCTGAGCGGAGATATGCCCCGATAGTTGTTACAGTCGCTGCGGTCCCCCTTGTTCTTGTAGAGGGTGACAATGGAGGCATCCCTCATGTCTTGGGGGATGTGGCCCTTTTCCCAGCAGAGGCTCAGAAGCTGGTGCAGCGGTTGCAGGAGCGTGTGTTTCCCATGCCGGAGTACCTCAGGGGGGATGCCATCCTGGCCTGGTGCTTTGCCATTGTTTAGAGTGTCGATTGCTTTCGCAAGCTCGTCAGGCGAGGGTGCGCTGTCCAGTTCCTCCATGAGGGGAAGGTCAGGCAGGGAGTCAAGGGCTGCTCCTGCGACGGTGTTTTGAGTTGCATATAGCTTTAGGTAGTGCTCGACCCACCTGTCCATTTGCCTGCTTTGGTCTTGGATCGTGTAACCGGTCTTGGACTTGAGAGGGGCGGTTTTGTTGCATGATGGACCCGTTGCCGTTTTGATCCCCTCATACATGCTCCTGGTCCTGCCCTGGTCAGCAGCTGACTGGATCTCCATGCAGAGGTCCTGCCAGTATTTGTTAGCACAACGGCGGGCTGACTGCTGGGCTTTACTCCTGGCAGCACGGAGGGTGTCTCGGGTGTTGGGGCAGGGGTTGTTCTTGTGCTCAAGCATTGCCTTTCTCTTGGCTCCTGTTGCAGGCTCCATTTCTAGCCAGTGCGCCTCGAACCAGTCTGCGTTTTTCCGCACTCTCTTCCCAAAGGCGAGCATTGCGGAGTCATAGATGGCGTTTCTGAGCTGGTCCCAGAGACGGACGGGGTCTTCTGCGGTGTTGTCATATTTCTCTTTCAGCTTATCTCTGAATGTAGTGGAGAAGCAGTTCACCTTTTCCGGGTCGGCAGTGCCACAGGTGTTTATGCGCGGCTTGCACTTGGTATTGGCGTGGTGGATTCTGCGAGGCTTCAGCCTCACCTTACTGGCGATTAGGGCGTGGTCGGTGTCGCAGTCTGCGCTGTGGTAGCTCCTCATGTGGAGGATGGCGTACAGGCTGGATCTTCTTGTAATTGCTAGGTCCAGCTGGTGCCAGTGGTGGGATCTAGGGTGCCTCCAGGACACCTTGTGGCGGTCATTGCCTGCGAAGAAGGTGTTGGTGATACAGAGGCTGTGGTGGCAGCACAGCTCGAGGAGGCGTTGGCCATTCTCGTTCAGTCGGCCAACTCCATGTGGGCCGAGGCAAGAGGGCCAAGCCTGCCAATCGGCCCCCACACGTGCGTTGAAGTCGCCGAGAATCAGGAGGAGTTCGGCCTTGGGGATACGTCTCACTTCATTTTCGAGAGTTTCGTAGAACTCATCCTTGGCTTCTGGGGAGGACGTCAGGGTGGGGGCGTAGGCTGAGATGATGTTGGCATACCCTGCTGTGGTCTTCATGCGCAGGGAGAGGAGACGGGACGTGCCGCCGGTCGGTGTTTCCACTGCGTGGAGCAGGGAGTTCCTCACTGCGAAGCCCACGCCATGCTGGCGCGGTTCCTTCTGCGGCCGACCCTGCCAGAAGAAGGTGAAGTTTTCTTCCCAGAGGGATCCGCTGTCTGGCAGGCGTGTCTCCTGGAGGCAGGCCACATCGATGTTCAAGCGGATCAGTTCCTTCCCAATGATGGCGGTCTTTCTTAGGTCAGTGATCCGAGTCGGGTCGGGGGACATTCCGGGGCACATAGTTCTGACGTTCCAGCTTGCTATGCGAAGTGCTGGGGACTTCTTTCTCTTGCGTGTTTTGCCTGGTGCATGGAGGCACTCGCTTTCCGGGTTTCCCCTGCTCTCTACGCACCCAGTAGAGCAGGCGAGTGTGATGGGCTAGCACCCTATTGACCGGGGGCTGCCCAGTTTGGGGCGGGCGGTAGCTAGCCAATGGTGTGCGATGACTCCTCCCACCGTCGGACGAGGCCCCTGGCGCTCCGGCTCCACGCCAATTGGCCGGAGCTCTAATGAACCGGTAACTGCCTCTTCCCATGGTTGCTTTACGAAGTCTTGCGACTTCGGTGGAGACCACTCTCCAGTGCGCGTCGAAGGCTTGGGCGGGGGATATGGAGACACTGAGTTGCCCAGGCTGTAGTGTCCCCCTCTCGCCGTCACCGATCGGAGCCCAAGGGAGAGGATGAACCAATAGACTTGGGACCGGGTCTGCTGCAGGAGTTGCCAGGGTCGCTGACTGCGAGTCTGACCCTGCCTGTCGGGGCTCCACTCCGGGTACACTGGTAGGGTGTACCACCGTAGCCAATGCCTAAGAGGCAGACCCTGCGAGGCAGCAGGGGGATTTGGATTCAGAGTTGCCTTCTCCTGGCCTTTGTCTAAAGAGACCCAACCTACAAGGCAGCAGGTTTTTACAGGGTGAGGTTGTTAACCTCACGCCCAACCCCCAACCTGGAGGACCAGTTGGATGCAGTTTAACGTCATAACCAGGACATTTCTATTATTAAGCAGGCACAACTTAACAAAAAAAAAGAGTTCCTGTGCCTCAACACAATACGTCTCATTATTTGCTGTGTACTGGCAAAGTGAGTAATTGTTATTTTCACGCACCCCATTATTGGTTGGTTGTGAGGAGTGTCGATTTGTATAAGCTTGGCTTGACCATACTAAATGGGCATATAGCCCTGCTCCCCATGACCGTCGTGCATGGGACCGGACCTTGGTCTTATTTAAAAAAAAAAAGTGGACCGACAGCATTTCTAGTGGAGGACCACTGGCCTAGGGTATGCTGATGTCAAGTGTACATATCTTCTTTATCTTACATATCTCCATTATTGAACATTCAGTAAGTGTTGTTATGAACAATTCTTAACAAGGAGTCCAAAAACAGAACACCCCTCAGTTCTCGTCAGGGAGGTTGTTCCGCCAAATCAAAGTCTTACTGTCATTTCCCATGTGAGCACTTAAGACCCACAGCAGAACAAGGGTGTCCCCTTCTGCACCTGGGACACGGACTCCAAAAAGTGTGGGTACTCCACTCCAGTGTTTTTCAACCCGTCAGGTGTGCCGCGGGAAAATATCCCATTTGTATGCCTGTGTGGTATTTCGCCCAGAACGTAATCATAGTAGTCCCCTCCCATACCACGAGGGAGCAGCAACAGCTAGCCAACTGCCTTGTGTTTCGATGAGTGACAAGCGAATTTGTGACGCATGACGACGGTGAAACAATAAATATGAAAGATGATAAAAACGGTTTCCTTTGTGTTTATTTGAGTCCAGTTATAATGTCATTCTTCAATGTTAAAAACGATTATAGTAACAATATAACACGTTAATTGTTAAAATAAGCGGGGGGAGGTTTCATTGAAATCTTTTTCAATGAAAGAAGTGTGCCTTGGCTCAAAAAAGTTGGAAAAACACTGCTCTACTCTAGACTGATGTCTGGTGCAAAAAGCCCTTTTCGCACTGGACTCGTTCAATGTCTCAGGGTTGGCTGGCAGCGCGGAAAAACGACGGTGCCCAGCATGTCCATAGATGGAAGTGCTGATGTAGCAGACTAGCAGCAAGTAAATATTGAGATTTTGCAACTGGTTTAGACCAAAGATGTGTCTTTTATTGTTCCCTCAGCTTTGCTTATTTTAAGAAAGGAGGAGATGAGCTGCAGAATAAGAGTGAATGGGTGCAGTCTTTATAAATGGCTTGGTGAGAGAGTTCAAGCTCATTCATGAGCTACAGTAGCAACAAGACCACTTCAAGATATATTTCATGCTGAGCAGGGAGCAATGTCTTCAAAAATCCATCACTGTATTCCATTTCTCTTGTGTTCTAAAGCTTGGGACACCTGAGACAGAATTAATTAAAGCTTCCTCCATTGTCCTCCTGCCGTTACCTATAAATACGTCTGTCAAAATAGCAGTAAATAATTCCGCCAGCCCCTCTCATATTTGAGGTGCTTTGTGTCATCTGCTATGATGCCGCTCTTGAATAAAACTTTTGCAATTTGAGGCCTCTCACCGTTGTAGCAGACTCACTCTTGCTGCTCTACTCAGCAAAGCTGCATTCTATGATGCCCCCCTCTCACCACATAGACAATGAACGGATTCAGCGATGGCGCATGTGCCCTGATAAGTGCACTGTGGAAAGGCCTTAATCGGCACCAACTGCCAATGACCCATCCCCAAACCAAAGACAGAGGTAAGGTACTCTTTCATCCACCATTGTGAAGCCCAACAAGGCCGTGAGCTGGGGGCCAATAATTATACCCACAACTGCTCTGCGGCTCTCACTGGGGAAGGGGGGTTTGAGGGCGGGGGTGGGGACGGGGGGCAAAAGAATCCAACTATCACCATTCTGACACTGTATTGCTTTGTACATGATGCATGGTACCTGCCTGTGACACAAATCAACAAATTAGTGACAACTCACCAGATTCAAACTAGTCCAAATATATAACTATGCCAATAAGATGTTTGACTGTCTGTGTCCTAAAAGAGCAGCAGCCAAGGAGGATTCATAGACAGAAGAGCTAGCCAACCATTTCCGGTTGTACTGGAGGAGCTTTTTATAAAATAACACATTTTGAATGTGCTCCGAACTTTGCGATCCGAACCGAACCGAAGATCCTCCAGCTATGCTTTCATAAAGTCGCTGTCAAACTTGAAAAACCATGTTGGGGTAAAGTTTTAATTAATTGTGAAAGGGTGTCCAAGATTTGACACTTTTGAATGAGATGTGGATGCATTCCCTCACATTGTTCTGGCAATGCGTCCCCTTGCTAAAAGAGGCTTTGAGTGAGCAGTGCTTTCTGCAGTCGTTGTATGTACCCCCATAACTGTATAGATATCAAAGGGCAAATACAGTATTGCCTGACAACTACTAGTACACATAGTCACACATATGGTTAATTTAAGAGTGACAAAAGCATGAAGCAAGGAAGAACCTCATATGTCATGATCTTTGGAGTCACGCGCTGCTATCACACTGCCTTCCCGGTAAATTGACACATCAGAGTTGTCGCAGCAGAGCACGAGAGATTTATTCGTCTGTCCCTTTCAGGGAAAACTTAATAACGCAGGATACTGTCATGTTCAGAGGACAGATTCACACAACAGTTGTGGCTCAGGGCTTTCCGATAATTTGATGTCTAAACTACACACTCGGGGCCCTATTTTCTTTCCCAATGCACGTCTAGAGCAAAATACAAGGATGGAGTTTTCTTTCTTTTGGAACTTTGCGAGACGAGCGCAGATCGGAAAGGGCATTTGAAGGCAGAGAAACCCACACGGTCTCCATGGGATTAATAGGGATTGTCCAGGGATTGTCCAACGCAGTATTCTCTCTTTCTCTGTCTCTCTCGCTCTCTCCCAAAAAAATCAGTTTTTGTGAGAGGCTAATTTCTTCGTAGCGATGTCCTCCATGTAAGAGGAAGTAAGCTTTTAAGGCACAAGCAGAGCAAAAAGTGTCACACATCATGCAATTGTCAGTCATCACAAAACATTTTGAAATCAAGATCCTAAATTGGACTTTCAGAAGTTGTCACGTCATTTTTATGTAGTTAAGTCATTGAGTGACATACAGATGTGCGACCCTTTTTGCATCATTCGATCTTCTAGGCAGTTGTCCATAAAAGATCACATGCAAATGGTGAAACATTTACATTGTAGAGACGAATGTCACGAAAATAGAGCATGACGAATAAAAGTATTTCAGTGTCTTCACATTGTGGCCTCAATTGTATTTGGAGATTTAATTCAAATTAGCAAACTTTGGTTTCAGAATTATTTATGTATTTATTTATTTATGAGTCTAGAAGTGGCCAGTGGTGTTGAGATGAAGAAATCTGAGAAAGTCCTGTCAGTCATAACTCTGCCAAGATGGGGGCGAAAAATGAGATTCTTGTGGCTAAAGCCTGGTTTTTTCATTTCGGCTTCTTACAAATGAAACCTGATACCATCGTATGATTCCCTTCATTGGCTCCCCATTCATTTTAGAGTTATTTTCAAGATCCTCCCCTTTTTTTCAAATCTCTAAATAATCTCGCGCCACCTTACCTCTCTGAACTCATCCGCCCCTACACACCAGCCCGGCGCCTCAGGTCTGTGGACCAGTCTTTGTTAGAAGTACCAAGAACTAAACTGAGGCTCAGAGGGGATCGAGCCTTTTCTGTTGCTGCTCCCTCCCACTGAACATTCGGCAAGCATCCTCGCTGCCCATCTTTAAAGCCCTCCTCAAAACCCACTTGTATTCTTTGGCGTTCGACTCACCATGATTTTACTGCTTGGTGCTTTCTACCGCCTTTATTACCATTTCGTATTACTGTTTATTGTGTATGTTAAATCGCTCCATGTACAGCACTTTGTATGCAGCGATGGCTGTTTGAAAGTGCTCTATAAATACTGTTGACTTGACTTGTTGTTGACTTGACTTGAGTGTTTCATTTTGTTTGTCTTCGCTATGAACATACTAGACTTCATCAGACCTGACTGCTTATTTTGATTGGCTGTTTTGGGAGGAGAATGAGACACTCCACAGAGGATTGGACCAAAGAATTTACCACATGAATCACAATGCTCCTCTTTGTGCCATGAGCATAATGGTGATATAGTTGTGTCTAGCTAAATGCAAGACTGTCAGATATCCAAAAGATTGATTATGTCCACCTAATGCAGTTTTAATCCCTCTCATACTTCATGTAAATGTTTTGGGATTTTAGTCATCCATGTCAAATTATGACAATAACTTTCTCTCTTCCGTGTCCTCCAAGTTTTATTGGTTACTCTCGGGATATTAAGAGTTTGAAAACTGCAGCATCCCCAATGAACCTTGTTATTTTATTTGGGACAAAATCCAAATTTTGTATTCTCCAAGATGCAGGTGATAGTACACACTTTGCCTTAGTTTCCTGAAACTGCAATACATATATTTAACTTTTTCAGACAGTCAGATGTTCACATGCACCATATTTATGGGATTTGTTCCCTGCATTTATTTGTACATCTCAACATGGTCCCAGTTTATGTCTTGGGTAGCAATTCAATCTTTGATTTTGGATCTGCCCTGCACTAAATCCTGAAGGGATTATTAAGCAATGATTTTGTGGGCCGTTAGTTATCAATTAGCCCAAAGCAGTCGTAACTTTACAGGGCTGTACATCATAGTCTGGTACAACTTACTTTTTTCGTGCAAAGGGGATCTGCCTTGGTTTGTCTCGTTATGGTGCTGTTCAAGTAAATGAAAAAATGGCAAATGCTTCTAGAATGTGACAACAATATTCAAATTTTGTCTGAAGTGTGAGATTTTTGTCTCAATCAGATTTGCCCAATTTATCCTAGACTCTGACTCACATTTCCCAAGGTTAAGATAAATGTTCTCAGTTATATTGCCAAAACTTTCTCAACATGAATACAAATAATTACATGTCCAGCTCACCATTATCTTGGTTGAACTACACAAAATACGAATTCTGATTCATCTTCAATTTACAAATTCACAACATAAAGTGAGAAGGAACATGACAACTCTATGTCAAAGTCAATAAAATAGAATTAAGTATAAAGACTACATAAAGGCTGTGGTGGCGTGGCGTCCTCCTTACAGTGCAGAGGTGCAGGGTTCGAATCGGGCTCCGACCTTCCTATGTGGAGTTTGCATGTTCTCCCCGTGCCTGTGTGGTGTTTCATGCATGGTAGGTTCAAGGAACACTCTAGATCAGGGGCCACCAACCTTTTTGAAACTAAAAGCTCCTTCTTGGCGACTGATTAATGCAGAGGTCTACTAGTTTGATCACATGTACTTTCGAAATAAATTTGCTCAAACTACTTTCATATGTTTTAATTCGGAAACGGGCGGATGGATGGGCTGCATGAAGTAAACTGAAATTCATATTACACATTAGCTTCAATGGATTCGATAATTTCTTGAAGCAGAGGTGACATTCTTAAAACTAAAAGACCATTTGGCCAAACAGTCCGAGAGTTCTGCACAACAATACAGCTCATTAACAAACGCTCATATATATCCCAAAATTGTTCACACATGCTTCAAACTAGATACCGTATTTTCACGACTATTCGACGCACCGTACTAATGGCCGCAGTCTCATTAATGGGTGACATTTCTGTATTTTACACACACACAGGATGCACCGTACGAATGGCCGCAGTTTTACAGTGGTAAAACATACGCCAGCTTAAACATACGGCATGCATGCGCACACTCTTACACGTTTGCTTGAAGCATACGGTAGCATGCCAAGACATACAGATAAGCTAAAAACACGTTTTTAAAAAGGCAACGAAAGCAGAACTGAGTTCGGGTGTATTTTATTTAGCCATCGTACAATGTTCTCACGTTTTTCAATCAATCATCACCCAGAAATCCATCAAAGTCCTCATCCTCTGTATCAGAAGCAGAGGACTGCACATCCCAGTTGTCATTGAACGCATCACATGCTAGTGTGAGTTGCTACGCATTGCCGAGCGGAAAGAAGGAGCAGCAACAGCAAAGTCAACATTTCTCTCATGAGAAGCTTTCCCACATTTGAAAGTAAAGAACAGAGCGAAACATGATGGCAGCGCGCGTGTGTGTAGAAAGAATTGAACACTTGTGCAAGTACCGTAATCCATCGTTGTTGCGTATTGTGGCGTAACTCGCCAAGCGCTGCCTCTCACTCTTTGTAAAGTTGTGTTTGCCACCGATCATCCATTGTTCCCATGCCGTTCGCAACTTTACTTTGAACGCCCAGTTGATGCCAATGTCCAGCGGTTGGAGTTCTTTAGTCAAGCCTCCGGGAATAACGGCAAGCTCAGGGTTCATTTGCTTGACTTGTTTTTTCACCGCTGCTGTGAGATGGGCACGCATGCCAAAAGCATAACCGGTGGCTTTAAGTTTGAACTGAGCTTCGTAGGCGTGTCTTTTTGTCTAATTTATTTTCAGGGGTTCTTAGAAACCAAAACCGGAGTTGTTTTGCAACAATGCACATTGCCACACTCTATACAAGTGTTGGTACTGGCTTGAGGAGTCCCTTTAGCGTACTTACACGCCCACCCTTCACCATTGGCGGACTAGCTTGCCTGTCCTCTCTCTCCCTCTCTCTCTCTCTCTCTCTCTCTCTCTCTCTCCCTCTCCATATATGTATATATACACACCCACCCTTCCCCGATTGGCCGACTTCTTTCCCGCATGCCTGGCCACAGTCACTTCCGCCTTTTCTCTATATAAACAGCGTGTCGGCTGTCAGTCAGATTTTGGAACTCAGCGCATATAAAGGACGCTCCGCACCATAAGGCGTCCTGTCCATTTTGGAGAAAATTTAAGACTTTTAATGGCGCCTTATAGTCGTGAAAATACGGTACCTCTCATATAAGTCGGTACCACAAAAATTGCAAAGATCCCTCTTAGTTTCTTTGCCTCATTTGCATTCATTTCCTGGATGGTTCAGCACTACACCATGGAATGCCTGCATAAGCTTATATCCCTCCCAAAACAGTTTACCCATGTGTCAAAACTAAATTCCTTTTTCATAGTCAGTGACCCCAAAATGCGCTTAAGAAATGGACATTGCAGATGACTATTACCTCTAAACAGGATCATTCCTATTCGCAAAGTTCTTGAAATATATCAACTCCTTCAGATGTCCAGGACACCAGCCTGAAGGCGGTTGTATCATGTCTCGTTGCAAGGCAGATCTTGGTGTCGAGACGAGAGCCTGGCTGACCTCCTGGTTCCTATATCAAACGATGTGAAACAAACAACTTCAAATTCTGATTCCTCCTTGCTCAATAGCATTAAAGAGACACTTGGCTCCAATTATCCATCCAGGTTTCATCACCATGTTGCTCTCGTTTTGATTTCACTTTGCACCTCAACAGAAATATTCAGTTCCTGTGAGCTGTTTAGAAATTATTGTTTATAGCCGCAATGTCTCTCTGTGTATGTATGATTAATATGTTATGGGCAGGGTGAGCGTGGGGCGGGGGAGGGGGTCGCTCCAGCTGACTAATATATATGATGACAGCACCCATTCTAAGTGTGGCCCTATGACATTCGAGTGAGTCCAAGTATGCACTGCTAAATAAAAACACAACACACAACACAAACACACTTGGAGATGATGAAAGCGTCTCCACCTTGAACACTCCAGCATAACTTGTCTTTAAGTCACTGCATGTGATGATAATGCTTCTCTAGCATCAGATTGTTTAAATCTGATGCTAGAGAATGCTAGAAAATCTAGGCAACATTCTATCAGAATAACGGGAAGCAAAAGGTATGGACAGTAAAAAGAAGGGCCGGTGATCCAAAACATACCTCGCCATCCCAAAAATGGTGTAAGGACATGAGCATGTAGAAAAAATTCCAAATTGACTTATTTCACAGATAGCTAGTTAGCTAGATAGACAATGTTGCAAAAGAGTAAAGCCAGTAAATTGATTGATATAGATTCAGAATATACAGTAGGCAGTGTTATTTTAGAGTTGCTGAAACGCAAGCTATGGGTGGGCTTCTTCAATCAGAGTCTCAGGTTCATCTTTCAACACCTTGGAGCCATAGAAACACTTCAAGGAATTTGTGGACAGTGGCTGCTGCTAAATACGTTTGAGATGCATGAGATGAAGAGGTGGATCCTCAGGTTTCTTTCCAGTTCACAAATACAGCCCATCTGATCTTTTCATCCCATGTGTTAAATTATTTCATTTTTTTCCACAATGATGAAAGTCAGATCTTTTTTTCATTTGAAAGACACGTAGCATGTTGTTTGTGGGGTGTGAACTTGGAGAATTACTGTACCAAACCTCTACATCAGATGGTATAACTGTTGGCTTGTCTTCAATTTATTGGAGTAATGGCTCTTCCTCTCTGTCTGAGCTTCTGTTTTTATGCGTTGTAGAGTGTGCAGTGTACCAGACTTACTCTCGTCACTGGTAATGCAATGAAAAAGTGAAAGTGCCTTTTAAAATTTTCCCAACACCACATTTGTTAACTTGGCAGAGGATTTCTTGTCCTCCTGACACATCACCAGATATGACAAAACAAAAAAGTAATTGATGCATTTTCAGCTCTTCATTGAATAGGGCAAATGCAAACTCAAACGACTCGTGAGGAACACTGAGCAAACTACGTGACCGCAGCTCCTGATGTCAGACACTATGCCCAAACCCCAGTGACTAGAGGCTCGAAAATACACAATAAAACTATTTTACAGTATTTTATATTCATACTGTATTTTCCAATGCATTGCTATTTTTGTAACACACACATTTTCTTTTTTTTTTTTTCAGGACTGGAATGCATCAATAGCATTTTAATTCATTTTAATTGGGAAAATGTATGTAGCAAAAATAAACTTAAGTTATAAACTTTTTTAAAGTGATTGCAATCTTTTAAACTCAATTATTCACCACTTTGGGTTTTTTTCTCCGATTTTTAATGGACTGTTTTAAAGATTAAGGGCCCACATGACAAAAGATTTGCAAGTGTAAAAACAGGTGAATTGCTTGTGCAGCGGCCGTAGAAGCTGCTTTACGAACTGGGCGCACCCAAGAGTGTGTATATGCCAAACACACAAAACTGCCTTGCACATCGTTTTGCCAGTTCTTGGAGAAGTGCATGCAAAATTATCAATTTAGCATGTGCAATTTGACTTATCAAACTCGAGACGAATGCCGCTGGCTGATTTTGCAGCTTTAAATACCACATTTTGAAAGTCAAATGAAAACCACCGTGTAAAAGCGTGCCAGCTTACTACCTGCGAAATGACAGTAGGCAGAAAGAACCATCCTAATTGTATTAACATTTTTTAAATGCCTTAAATTGCCACACAATAACATGGCATATAATCAATTAACTTTTAGAACTCCCGAATAATAAAAGGGCTGACTTGGAGCAAGATCATTATAATTGACAAGGGCCGTGCATTTCAACCTTAGGCTTTCAGTCACATTACATACTGTATATTAACACAATATAGGCTCGTCAAGCAGCACTTAATTTCAGGAGCATTTAAAACCATCAAGTATGCATTCACAATTAAGAGCAGGAAACTAAATTTACAGATACTGTGAAAAATAAAAAGATGATTTAAAAATACTAAATAAAATGCCACCCAAATTACGCTGTGTGTTCTTAAACAGGTCTGTCCAATGTCGCAGTTTCATATAAGACATCCAAAACAAGAACAAAACAAACAATTCTTTGAAAATAAACAGATCATTTGCATTTTGAGAATAGGCTATAAAACAGCAAATAACTGAAAATGTTGAGCAACTGAGACTGAACGAACTTTAGTGCACGAAGGTGACGACAATCCGCCATAAATTGCAAGTGAGCAGATTGATTTGATACTTTTTTGTATCTTTATCATTTTTTTTTGGTTACCATTATTTTAATATGAACGACATAAAATGACAAGAAGAAATGTAAAATAAAATTCCTTTACTCACCAATGTAGTTCTCCACATCGTCTGCTTATTTGAAAATAATGTCGATCCTCATAATCCGTAAAGTCGTTCATAATTGCTCGTCTGAAAATGACGGACAAACCCTTTTCCTTCCTGGGACAGGCTAGCTAGCGCAGGAGTTGTGGCTACCTCCTCGCACAAAATTCAGCTTTTTGTGGAAGGCCCGTCTTGAAAATTGTGTGGAAAGTAGTTCTGCAACCAGATCAAAGTCTTCTCCTTCGGCCATTATGGGTTGAAATGCAATGCCAGGGGTGGGCAAACTACGGCCCGTAGGCCGTATCCGGCCCGTTGGTCTTTTTAATCCGGCCCGCCGAAGATTGGTGCACAATTAAGGTATGATTGCATTCATTTCTTTTGGACCTGTAATGACAACATCAGGTGGCACAGTTACTTCAAGTTGCAGAGCACAGGGAGGGAGGGGAAGACAAAGAAAGAGGGAGAGAGTAATTACCCCGGAAGGGAAAGTGATATATATCTGATTAAACGAAGCGGGTAACAAAGTATGAAACATTCAGGAGACGCCTGGAGTCGGAAAGACTCAAATGTACGAGACTTTGAAAAACAAGGAAGCGATTCTTACTCAGTCCGATTCTGGCAATTTCCATGCTCGGAGTGAATTGCTTGTGGCTCGAGTAAATGAACATTTCCTAGAATGGTTTGATTGTTATCATGTTAAAAACTTTCCGCAAACTGGACCGCTAGTAAGAGTCGGAGAGCAGTCAAATGTCTAGAGCGTGAACAACAGGGGGCTCAGTACGCATCCTTGAGGAGAACCGGTACTGAGTGTAATGGTGGAGGAGAATGTTACATTATTACTGGCATACAAAGACATTGTGCTATCTTCTATGTTTTATATTTCTATTTCTAACTTTTGGCCCGGCCCTTCACAATATTTTCTGCTTCTCATTTGGCCCCCCCGGGAAAATAATTGCCCACTCCTGCGCTAATCCAATCATCGAACGTGCACATCCTGTCACAACGGAAGCCCTTCTAGCTGGCCCTGGTACACACTCGTGATCTGATTGGCTACTGGAACCTGACTGTGCCCGTTCACTTACAGCACGCAGGACCCTGCTCTTTTTAATCTGAAGGCCCCGAGCAAGTTTAATTACCTGGCAACACAAGTTAGCTGAAATATGATTGGTTAAAAACTCTACCACAATAAGTATTTATCGAGTGGCTTTCAATAAGATGAGATAAGATATCTTTTATTCGTCCCACACTGGGGAAATTTACAGCCTCCAGCAGCAAGAATGTATGTAGAAAGAAGAAAGGAGAAAGAGAAAAAAAAAAAAACCAACAACAACAAACATCTTTCAATTAAATATAATATGAACACAATGGATAAATCACAGTACTATTTACAATTTTCCTTCACATCATTTAATTATTATTATTATTATGATTGTTATTTTTTATTCATCAGCCTGACAGCAGTCGGTAGGAACGAGCGTCGGTATCTCTCCTTCTTGCAGCGCGGGTGTAACAGTCTCTGGCTGAAGGAGCTACCAAGTGCTGTCAGGGCGGGCTGCAGGGGGTGGGAGGGACTGGCCATCATAGCTTTTAGCTTAGTTAGCATCCTTCTGTTGCCCACCTCCTCCAGAGTGTCAAGGGAGCAACCCAGGACAGAACTGGCCTTCCTGACCAGTCGCTCCAGTCTCTTTCTGTCCCGGGCTGAGATGCTGCCTGACCAGCAGACAATGCCATAATGGATGGCCGAGGCCACCACCGAGTTATAGAACGTCTTAAAGAGTGACCCCTGAACCCCAAAAGACCTCAGTTTCCTGAGTAGGAAGAGTCGGCTCTGTCCTTTCCTAATCAGGGTGTCCGTGTTTGTAGACCAGTCCAGTTCTTTAAAATAACATTTCAAGCCACTCGACTAAGTGGAAATAATGTGACATAAAGAATACAGAGGATAATTTTGTTTACATATTTATGAAAATGAAATAAATTAAATTTATGTTATTCTCAGAAGAGTAAATGTATTAAATTTACTTTTCTGAGAATTTTCAGGCCAGCAGAGAAGGCCTTGCTGGCCCTAACAGTTCGGCTAGTGTCACTAGGTCATTAAATCTTTTGCCCGTGTGGCTAAACTGAATAAAATCTTGTCACCACGTTGGAGCGTCATTCGCCACGATATCAGAATCAGAATCATATTTATTGGCAGAGTTTGTGTAGAACACACAAGGAATTTGTCTCCGGTATAACACTCTGCATTAGTGTCATCGTGAACAACAAAATCATTGAACCATTTTAGAGTGACCAGTAGCAGTATTTGTAGTACAACAAGAGTGACTACGTCAGTGACTGTTTAGGGCAGGGGTGCCCATTACGTCGATCCTGATCTACCGGTAGATCTAAGACAGGTCCCAAGTAGATCCGAGGAGGAAAACAAACAAACAGCCATTTGTGTGTCTTTGTACATGTTAGTAATAATTTTTTTGTGTGTTAATGTATAATGTGTGTTAATTCACCCTAATGAAACTATCAGTCTCATTCTCACAAAGAAAATATTTAAAAAATAAAATAAAGCAGGTAAATCTTGAATTTACGATGGCGTGTGATTACGTCACCGGAAGTTGTTAGCGCTCAGCAGTCTGCAATTGCAGCTTGTGATCAGAGCTGTTGCGCTTTATCTTTTATCGTCATTATTCTCATTCAGAGTTTGCTTCGTGTACAATTCACCGAGGGCACGGGCAAAGAATAGGAATCTATGAGGGTCCAGGGAAGCACTTTAAAATTGTACGTGTGAGCTACGATAGTTAACAGGCTGCAG
Source organism: Hippocampus zosterae (assembly GCF_025434085.1). NCBI lineage: Eukaryota > Metazoa > Chordata > Actinopteri > Syngnathiformes > Syngnathidae > Hippocampus > Hippocampus zosterae. The sequence continues at coordinate 22,568,512 of NC_067461.1, read as the reverse complement.
AAGTGCATCGCATGCCTCAGTTTCAGGCTGTTTCTCATCATGGCGTGTGTGTGTGTGTGTGTGCGCGCGCCTGTGCGTGCCGGTAAGGGTAGATCCCGGGAGGTTAGTTGATCGAAAAGTAGCTCTTCGGTCCAAAAAGTTTGGGCACCCCTGGTTTAGGGAGTTAATGGCTAGAGGGAAGAAGCTGTTTACATGTCTACTGGATTTGGTGCGCATGGATCTGGCATGTTAATGCGGCAGTGATGTCACCTGCTCACTGAACAAGGCAGATAGGTTGTACAGTGAAACTCCTCCGGGGGTATTTCACTGTAGCAAATTTGATTTGAGATGTAAACACACACACACACACACACAAACGTATGTGTACACGCACACACAATCGTATGTGCACACTTTATTTTTATTTCAATAGTGCATAAGTGTTTCGTCTGATTGTAAAGTGTCCTTGGGTGTCTTGAAAGGCGCTTATAAATAAAATGTATAATTATTATTATTATAAGGTTGTGTGGATCAGGGAGTCTATGTCCCTTTCGCTCTTAGCATACAGCTTTATGTCATCCATGTAGAGGAGGTGACTGATCGTACCTCCATTTCTGAGGCGGTATCCATAGCCTGTATTGGTGATTACTTGGCTTAGGAGGTTCAGTCCTATGCAGAACAGCAGTGGGGAGAGTGCATCACCTTGGTATATACCACATCCGATGGACACTTGGGTAAGTGGCTTGCCATTGGCTTCAAGTGTGATTTTCCACATCCTCATCGAGTTTGCAACGAAGGCTCTTAGGGTCGTGTTCACCTTATACAACTCCAGGCATTCAGTGATCCATGTATGTGGCATCGAGTCATAGGCTTTCTCGTAATCAATCCAGGTTGTGCACAGGTTGGTATGTCGGGGCCTGCAGTCTTGTGCGACTGTTCTTTCAACCAGAAGATTATGTTTGGCTCCCAATTCCCTTCTGTGCTTCGCTCATGTATTGATCCAGCTGGTTCATTTGTGCTGCTAGGCGCTCATAGAGAGCTCATAGAGTGCTGTGTGTGTGTATATATATATATATATATATATATATATATATATATATATATATATATATATATATATATATATATATATATATATATATATATATATATATATATATATATATATATATATATATATATAGGGCGGCCCGGTAGACCAGTGGTTAGCACGTCGGCTTTACAGTGCAGAGGTACCGGGTTCGATTCCAGCTCCGGCCTCCCTGTGTGGAGTTTGCATGTTCTCCCCGGGCCTGCGTGGGTTTTCTCCGGGTGCTCCGGTTTCCTCCCACATTCCAAAAACATGCACGGCAGGCTGATTGGACGCTCTAAATTGTCCTTAGGTGTGATTGTGAGCGTGGATGGTTGTTCGTTTCTGTGTGCCCTGCGATTGGCTGGCAACCGATTCAGGGTGTCCCCCGCCTACTGCCCGAAGACAGCTGGGATAGGCTCCAGCACCCCCCGCGACCCCAGTGAGGATCAAGCGGCTCGGAAGATGAATGAATGAATGAATGAATGAATGAATGACTGAATGAATGAATATATATATATATATATATATATATATATATAAATTAGAGCTGTCAGTTTAGCGCATTTTTATTGGCATTAATTTAAATGAATTTTAATGGGATTAATTTTTTTCTCGCGAGATTAACGCGGCACACGTCACAAGCGGATGTTACGTTGCTCTATAAATACACCAGAACAAAACAACAAGCGCGCTGCAGAAGTCCACGCCCATGTCTGTTTTGCCAGCCATGGCAGCGCGAGACACCGAAAACGGAGAAAAAAAAGTTTATGAATGGAAAGTTTACTTTTAAAAAGTTGCCAGATTGCTCCACTGACAAGATCAGTTACCTGTTCTTCTCTCTCTGTGTATCATACAGGTATACGATGTATGCCACTGACGCGATTGTTACTTGTTTGGAACTATTTTGTGTGGAAGGCTGCAGCGTTCCGTGTCCTTATAAATAGAGCGGGTGGAGCTTCTCTGTGTTCGTCTGACAGTGACGGTGCGCAGAGGCGGTGACATGACAACGAAAGTTCAGCGGTGCAGTGGTAGCGACCTAGCGAAAATAAAACGTCTCCAGTGTTGTCATCGAACCAAGTGTAGTCATCCGAAATGAGGTAGACACAAAAACCGTAGAGAGACTTCCGCGTAAGAAGTACCAACATAATCAACATAGCCTGACTTTGTTAGGGGGAGTGAAACCCCCCTCTTTCAGAATGGTTTGCCCCAGGAGCACGGGGGAATGCTTGCGCTTGTTTGTACGGCCGGCAGTTTTGAATACCGCGGCACATAACGACCACTGGTGTCCGGAGTCTCGTTATTCTCCAACAAACATACAAAAACAGACTGCTGTGTTCAAAGCAAACTTGAGAAAAACGAAGTATGCAACCATGGTTTAAATCCACTATAGGCTGAGTACTAGTTTACCTTAGATGTGCACTTTATAATGTTATATTGCTCTGTTTTGATTTCATTAAAAAAGCTGTTAAAGCAGCTGTTGTGTGACAAAATATTTTTTTTCACTGTTGTTGATGGACAGTAATATTGTGTGAGAGATTATGTGTGAACAACTGCTCCAAGTGAAAAATGTTCATGTAAAATTGAAATTATTTCAGTAAATATTTGCATTTGGCACATAGAAAACTGATTCATGATTCCAAGTTAATGAGAGCATTAAAATGGGGAAAAATAGGACAAAAAATGTAAAAGGAAATTCAGAAACGATAAAAAATATGTGAGCAATAACGATTAATTTTTTAGTTCATTTGAGTTAATTATGACAATTGCATTTTTAATTAGATTATATATATATATATATATATATATATTATATCTAATATATATATATATATATATATATATATATATATATATTAGAACTGTCAGTTTAGTGCAGTATTATCGGCATTCATTGAAATGAATTTTAACGTGATACATTTTTTTCTCGCGAGATTAATGTGGCACACGTCACAGTGGATTTTACAAGTTGCTCTATAAATACACCGGAAACAAAACAACAAGCGCCCTGCAGAAGTCCACGCCCATGTCTTTTTTGCCAGCCATAGCAGCTCGAGACACAGAAAACGGACACTTGAAGAGTTTATGAATGGAAAGTTTACTTTTAGTACCAGATTGTTCCACTGACAAGACCAGTTACCTGTATGTTTTGCAGTCGTAAACTGAGCTATCACCATAGCACGTCAAGTCTAAAATACCACTTAATGGCCAAGCACACAGCTGATGTGAGTACTCCGCCCCCTCGTCTAAAACTAAAGCTATGGATCATTTCAAAGCAAAGAAAATGAAGAACACATTTGTTGAAGCCATAACTAAATGTATGGTTTCTGCATGCAAGCCTGTCAACATTGTCCACAGCCAGATTAAAGCTGACATTATTCGCATTGCGTCTAGCGACTCCACGACGAATTGCCAGCGAGAGGCTAAGGTCCACCAAGCGGGAGAAGACACTGTTTCGGGAGAGAAATAAGACACTAGGTTGAGGAGCCTCTGGTGAATACAGAGCAGGTAGCCTGTTGAGTACGATGTATGCCATTGACGCGATTGTTATTATTTGGAACTATTTATAATTTCATATTGCTCTGTTTTGATTTCCTAAAAAGAGCTGTTGTGTGGCAAAATATTTTTTCACTGTTGTTGATAGACAGTAATATTGGGTGAGAGACATGTGTGAATAACTGCTCCAAGTGAAAAATGAAATTGAAAATCAAAAAAGTTGTTTCAGTAAATATTTGCATTTTGCACATAGAAAACTGATCCATGATTCCATGTTGATGAGAGCATTAAAACAGGAAAAAATAGGACAAAAATAAAAGGAAAATAAAAAAAATGATAATAAATGTAATCATGAGTAATCACGATTAATTGAGTTCATTTGAGTTAATTATGACAGTTGCGTTTTTATTCAATTAAATATTTTAATCGTTTGACAGCTCAAATATATATATATATATATATATATATATATATATATACACACACACACACACACAGGAAATACATGTGAGTTCATCTTGGTGAATTTGTTTTTTTAACCTGAGCCAGTTTACCATTTGTCAAGGCAAAAGTAGTGTGCTGGGCGAAGGGTTCATTCAGAGGTGGGATTTTCCTCGCAGTCACACTCACAGTCTGCTGCTGGAGCGTGGCTGACAGGAAGCGAGTGGCGCCTGGATAGAGCCCCCTTTGGAACGGCCACATGCTCAGCCATTTATTGCTTTCAATGTCTGACTAGGATGTTATCCTGAGTTCAAGTCTCTGTTGATTGATTCAGTGCATGGGCATGGACCATAAATGTTTACTGTCGGAAAGCACTCTGGTCTTGTCTTGGTTAAATTAATGGTAAAATACATTTTTGTTGGCTCACAAAATAATGAATACGGCCAACGTCAACATGTGTATCAGTTATCAGTCATACAAAACGTTTGAGGGCATCACTCAACAGTGACGTTAGGAGAGAAGTACTGTTACAGATTCTCGTCACTACTGTATTTTCACGACCATACGACACACCGTATTAAAAGGTGTACTGTCAGTTATGGGTGCTGTTTCTATATTTAATACATACACAAAACGCATAGTATTATTAGACGCAGACATGGTAAAACATACGCTAGCTCAAACAAATAAGCTGGTGTGCACGCGTGCTTTCGTATGTTTTTAAAAAGGCAGCGGGAGCAAAACTGAATTTGGTTGTACTTTATTGAAGTATTTAACAACGTACTCACGTTATTTTTTTTGTTTAATCCTTATCCTAAAACATGTCAAACTCCTAATCTTCTGTATTTGAAATGAACAGTGGGGCAAGTTCAAAATCAAACATGCCAGGTTGTCAGAGTCAGTCTCGCTGCTGTGCGGCTCTTCAGAAATTATGCCAGCTTTTGCGAAAGCTCGAACAACAGTGCAAGCACACTTGTAAGACCAAGCATCCACAATAGATTACCGTATTTTCACGACCATTCGGCGCACGGTATGGTTGGGCGCAGTCTCATTAATGGGTGCTATTTCTGTATTTTACACATAGACAAAACACACTGTATCATTGGGCGCAGTTTTAAAGTGGTAAAACATACGCCAGCTTAAACATACGGCATGCATGCGCGCACGCTAAAAACACGTTAGCTAGAAGCATATGGTAGCATACCAAGACATACAGATACAAGCTAAAAAGACGTTTTTAAAAAGGCAACAGAAGCAAAACTGAGTTCCGTTGTATTTTATTTAGCCATCATACAATGTACTCACGTTTTTCGATCAATCATCACCCATAAATCCATCAAAGTCCTCATCCTCTGTATCAGAATTGAACAATTGTGCAAGTACCGGTATCCATCGAAAACGCCGCGGTCCCTCTCGTTGTCAGAGTCACTCTCATTGCCATGTGGCTCCACAGAAATTATGCCGGCTTTGCTAAAAACTCGAACAACAGTGCAAGCAGACACGTTCGTCCAAGCAGCCACAATCCATTCGCAAATTGTGGCGTAACTCGCCCAGCGCTGCCTCTCACTCTTTGTAAAGTTGTGTTTGCCATCGATCATCCATTGTTCCCATGCCGTTCGCAACTTTACTTTGAACGCCCGGTCGCAAATTTACTTTGAACGCCCGGTTGATGCCGATATCCAGCGGTTGGAGTTGTTTAGTCAAGCCTCCGGGAATAACTGCAAGCTCAGAGTTCATTTGCTTGCTCGTAGGCGTGTCTTTTTGTCTAATTTATTTTCAGGGGTTCTTAGAAACCAAAACCGGAGTTGTTTTGCAACAATGCACATAGCCACACTCTATACAGGTGTTGGTACCTGCTTCGGGCGTCCCTTTAGCGTCCACTTACGCGCCCACCCTTCACTCATTGGCGGACTTCTCCCCCGCATGCCTCTCCTCTCTCACATCTGCCTACTCTCTCTCTCTCTCTTTCCATATATGTATATATACACGCCCACCCTTCACTGATTGGCCGACTTCTTTGCCGCATGTCTGTCCACAGTCACTTCCGCCTTTTCGCTATATAAACAGCGTGTCGGCTGTCAGTCAGGTTTTGGAACTCAGCGCATACACAAGACGCTCCGCATTATAAGGCGTCCTGTCCATTTTGGAGAAAAGACTTTTAATTGCGCCTTATAGTCGTGAAAATATGGTAGCTACCGTGACGGTCCCCTTTTTCTCTACAGTGTGGTTCACCGGAAGTGAGTAACATCTCGTCCGTGTTGATGATGTGGTTGGGGTGGATGTGTTCGTCGGCAAACTTTTTGTTGTATTCCATAATGCAAAATATGCGACCATGATCAGCACTTGAGCTGAACGGTTCATTAGTGAAAAATAAAAATATGATTTTTTTTTTTTTTTTACAAATTCAAGACTTTATAAAACACATTTATAAAAAACTGAAAAAAGTAAAGAAAATTTCAAGACATAAGTATAGTTTTTTTAATTGTATGGCAGAGACTCCATCGAACACCTGAGACCGGTTTACCGAACCCCTCGGGTTAGATCGAACCAGTTGAAGACCCACTGCTCAAAGAGAAATACATTTCAGTTATTGTATCTGCCTTTTCCTAACCCACTCCTTCTGTCAAGCTCTCACTTTCAACTCCCACCTCAGACATCCATGACCCCACCCACAACTTCAGAGGAATCGTTTCAAAACCCACCGGATAGGTTTGAGTCAATCTTGATGATTTTAAAAGCTGGAGCAGATGAATTGCAAATGCTGTCTCTCTGTTTCCACTGCTCCCTCAATGACTTCCCATAATTCTGGTACTTCCTTTCGCTGATGACACCGAGCAAAGGAAGTTCAACCTGGATGACATATAGCTTTTTGGGACAGAGGCCGGTGGGCTTTTGAAGGTCATTTAACAGCATATGGGCCCCTCTTGTATTACAGTGTGGGAGGAAGGGTGCAACCACTGCAAAGGAACCAAAAAGTCGTCTTTTCCAGTGGGTGTTACGTTTTGATTTCCATAAAGTTCCTCTCTGTCTTGTCTTTCAGCCTATCTCACTTGGACACATTTATGTATTTCTATATTTCTATTTTATGTATATATTATAGTTAGCTAGCTAGCTCGCTAAAAAAATCTATGTAAGTCTCATTTCACTGCGCTCTGTCCTTGTAAATCCAAAGGCCTTTTGTGTTCTTCTAATTCTTGCCCCAGGACAGTTCACAATGTATAAAAGAAAAACCTGAAGAACTCACATTGGATGGTGCAACCCCACCATTTAGTCAATGAAAGAATAGCTCTGGATTCATGCTCAATTGTAGTAAATAAATAAATAAATAAAACAAACAACAAAAAGAAAACTGACTTTGTATTTCGAGTGGTTAGGTGAATTTGTCAGGAAAATGAAATCCAGCATCCTGTGGCACTTGCATTAAGCCTAATTGTGTAATCAGGGTTAAAATGATTCGTTTTCTAGGCTAAAAGGAAGTTGTTCCTGCATGACAATGAATAGTAAGTATTACAATCGGAGGACTCATAGAATAAAGCAGGACGTAACAGACATTTAGGGAGAGAAGACACACATGTTGTGTGTTTACATTGTTAAAAACCACTAAACTCACACATGAATTGCTTTGCTATATCCACATGTGCAATTTCACACATGAAGTATTTAATCTGTTTCATCTCGCTATATCATGAATTGGACTGGTGCTCATTTTTGACAATATGGAAGGATCGAATGTTATCGCTATTCGAATACCCTTTGAAAATGAATAGTACATTTCCTTCGACAATGGATAACATTAATTAAAAAAGTTTTGAAGGTGATTGACTGAGAATTGTAAATTTGACAACATTGATAACAATGTGACAAAAAGCAATGTGGTCTTTCCATAATGTGGAGACGACCATGAGAGAATTTGCAGTTCAAGGTTACAATGCAAGTCCCACTCATCACCATGGATCGTTTTAGGAAGTTTGTTCTTCGTCCAGATTAAAAGTGGAGCTGGTTTCTATCAATGCCTTTCCTCCTCTTTTGAGAGACGAATGAGTTAGTCAGGCTAATGGGGCCTTTTCTGGCGAAGTTACATTGTTGTCTTTGAAGTGATGTACTGAAAAGGCTTCTGTGGAATTACTTAATTTTACATTTAGTAGCTATACTTTGGTCTGAACCTTCTTGGAAAAAAAATCAGTCACAAAGAGAATCATGCAAAAAACTGCACTATGTTTATCGTCTGACTTTTTTTGTACTTTTCATTCAATTTATTAAGATTTGTGCATGCAGAAAGGGGGCTCAAACCTGATTGCTAATGTAAGTGGCCTTATTGGATTCATAAAATGACTTGAGATGTTTTCACTCCTCCAACTGGCAGTAAGCATACAACTCTCTTTCCCATTTAACATGTTTGTTTTCCTGAACAGAACTAAGATCAAACAGGTCACCTGTGCAAACCATCATAAGGTTTATTGACCCAAGCTGTCTGTTCAAGTAGGTAAAGCCTCACAAAATCCATAGAAACAAATCTTTAAAAAAAGAAACAAAAATATAATACATTGTATGAGCATAACTCGGTAGCTTCAGACGTTATTTGTTTAACTTATCTGACACCACAAAGGCAACCAAGGAGTGTTCTCAAAATGTATAACCCGATGTCGTGACTATGTGATACTGATAATACTGAGGTATGACATTCTTACAGGGAGGTTTAAATAAATCGAATGAAACTTTAAAAAAATATCCTACACAGCTGATCCATGGAATCGGTTAGGAGCAACATAATGTGTGCCGCTGCAATATGTAAAAAAAGAAAATGAAAGATGATTTGAGATATAGGAGAATGTTCATACATATATATATATATATATACACATAGTATATATAGTTTTCTGAAAAGGGAAAACTTTTTCCAAGCTATTTTCAACTTGTTTTGATCATGCTGTTGCTTGAAGTGTGAAAATGTGTTCCAGTGAATGCATTGAAACAGTTTAACTTCAACTCTTAAGTCATTTTCCATGTCTCATGAATTGATGACTTTGGCCCACTTTAAAATTTACCGCACATAATTTTGAGATTCCCCCCACACCCCAAAAACCCCCATTGTTTAATTAATTAATTAATTAATTCCTGAGCTACATAAAGTAATTAAACTGATTGATGATGATTATTATCTAACAAGTTAATCACCTTGTAAATGTCCCCAGTGTGGGACAAATAAAGGTTATCTTATCTTACCTACAGCACAGGTGTCAAACTCAAGGCAGGGGGGCTAGATGTGGCCCGCCAGATTATGTTATGCGGCCCACGAAAGAAAATCCCATGTGTCAACTTGCTAAAATCTGTAGCGAAATGTCAAATTGTCATGTGTAATGAATAACGTAGGGATTTTGCAAGAATGTTGTTACCCTGTTTACACTCACTTGAACAATCATTGAACAAACTATTATATAGTCAAACCTCGGTTTTCGTCCATAATCCGTTCCAGAAGACTGTTCGAAAACCGAAATTGTTCGAAAACCGAAACCACGCTCTTTTTAAAATAAAAATGTTTATTGAATACGTCTGGTCACAATGGAAAGCAACACGAGGAAGTGTCACTTCCTCGTGTAAAGAAGGCGAGAGGACTCAAATGGTGCATTCAAGTGCGCTCAGTTTGTTCGAGAACCGAAATTTGTTCGTCATCCAAGGCATAAAAAATGTTGGGGTCGAAAACCGAATTGGTCGAGAACCGAGACGTTTTAAAACTGAGGTTTGACTGTAATTGATTTAACTGATTTCAAAATGTGTGATCGATTCAGTTGTTGTGTACAAGTAATAATTTTGTGGTTTCACTGTCATAACGGCCCTCCGATGGAAGACGCAACTCCAAATTGGCCAGCAACTAAAATGAGTTTGACACCCCTGACCTTCAGTAAACTTTTTAACTGAAATATATCATTTCACATTTCCTCTCTAGGTGTGTTTATTTTAGGGCTTTTCACACTTGCAAAACTTGTACTGCAGAATATTTTCTTCTTCTGAGTTAGCTGGTTTAAGCTTATAAACACAGCCATGAGGTGACTGTATCATATTATGTTGCATGCTCAAATGCGAGCTGCTCAAGTCTAGTTGCACAGGCTGTTCAAGTCTCTTTGTATTTATTTTTGATAAAGCAACTGCCAAGGTCTGGTTAACTTTCCCCAGTGTGGGACAAATAATGGATATCTTAATCTTAAATGTTTTAATACATCACACACACACACGCACACACACACACACACGCACACTCACACACACACACACACACACACACACACACTGGATGACTGGTTTGCATGCCGGCCTCAGAGTGCAGAGGGGCAGGGTTCAATTCCAGCTTCGACCTTCCAGTGTGGCGTTTGCATGTTCTCCCCGTGAGTGTGTGGGTTTTCTTTGGGTACTCCCACAGTCCCAAAACTTGCATGGTAAGTTAATGGAACAATATAAATTGTCCCTCCGTGTCATTGTGAGCATGAATACTTTGTTCGTCTATGCATGCACTGCGATTGGTTGCCAACCAGTTCAGGGTGTCCCCTGCCTACTGCCCGATGATGGCTGGGATAGGCTCCAGCATGCCCCTTGTGAGGATAAGCAGATCAGAAAATCGATGGATGGTGCATACACACACAGACACAAAATTTACACACATACACGAGTGTGTGTGTGTGTGTGTGTAACTTTTCTCATTATGACACAATGTAAAAAAGAAAAGGGGAGAGGTAATGGTAACATGAGATTTTGACTCCAATCGATTACGTTTGCATTTTCTGATGTCGTTTTGTTTGCCCAACAGGGCTCCAACACTTTTAGACCAATATTCTTTGGCAAAAATGTAACTTTTTGGAAGGTGTTTGGCCCATTACATGATAAAAATAAAAAATATATGATAAATACTAATTACAATAATTACGTAATTAATAACATTGAACCCCCAACCAAAAAAGGAATCAAGAAACTGCAAAATAAACTGGTGGAGTTGAAATTGTATATATTAAATGGAAGTTCCAGGAGGTGCAGTTCTTTTTAAATTTGTTGATGCCACGTGTGCCGATTATGGTTTGATTATGGTTTTTGTATGACTTGAGGCGTGTTTTTCTACAAAGCCTTAGTTGAACTCATTATTGTTCAACTGAAGAAGAAGTGTGGTCACAAGAGCAACTGTTGAGGCGGGCAATTTGAAAGAACAGGATGGCGGCCCTGTGGTGGGTTTTAGGTTTAGATTCCACAGGTTATTCGAGTAGCCATATTATTAGACTGAGCTGGGCTAAGTTTTGAGACAGCAGGTGATGTGGTCATGATATATATATTTTTAAATTATTTTTCATTTACACGCTCAAGTCATCTGAGAGTAAAGAGCACACATCAAGCATTATTTGTTTATTGAAAGCAACGAAGATATACAATTTGTGTGGAAATATGGAATGTGCATGAGTGGCTATGTGTACTTTTACTTGTTGAAATTGAATGCACATACTGTTATTGTTCCTAATTTATCCTCAGTGTTTTCTCATTCGACATTCATACCAGCAATGAAATGGGTTGCTGATAAAAGGTGACATTTCAAACACGTAGTAAATTTTAAAAAACATCTATTTCAATTTTTGAAATGTTTCCTCTTTAAGAGAAAGAGGTAGCATTTTGCATTATTTTTCATGTAAAATGCATATTGGTAGTTCATCAGCGGTTGAAAAAAAGTTGGATTTTTTTTCATTGCATTTCAATGGCGGTCAGTTATTGATACATTTTCACTGTTTCAGTGCAAGCCTATTTTATGACAAGTCTGATACCTCTGTCGACTCTATTTTTAAGAACGACTAGCGATAAATTTAGTGACTCACTCTGATGTTATTGAAGACTTTTGGAGACTCTGAAACTCCCTGACTCATTTTATCATACTGGGAAATGTTTACGACCTCTGGGACATGAGTTCAAATTAAATGCACTTGTGCAAAACTTGTGCTACTGGCTGGTTTGACAGCCGCACCACACAAATATAATTGTGTTCATGCACATTGCACATGTGCAATAATAAAGGTGGACAATGAAGAAAAAAAACACGTACATGCAGATGACACACAACTGTACATCACCATTTCTTCTGATCACGCAGGGCCAATTGAGATCCTTCTTTGATGTATTTTCAATATTAAGTTATGGATGACAGTTGGACCATCACAATTAACGAATCCTTTTGGAATATATTATTTTATCCATGATTCCAGCCATGACTTTGTGGGTGACATAACCGAGTTGGTCAACTTCATTTGCCCAACACTTGGTGACAGCGAATATGAGGAGTTTACCCACGTCTCCCCGTGTCGGAGTTTCTGTGGCGTCATCCTTTGTGATTGTGGACTCTCTGTGCGGATTTTTCCCACCAGTGCTTTAAATAGGTTGGTACACAGAGGTACGGACTACCAGCACTTCTCCATTTTAGCCTCTCTGTACCAGGACTTTTTAAAGGCATAACGGGACTTCACATGAGCCCACAGTGCCCTCTATTGTGCTATTTCTCTCTTGCACTTTGTGATACTCACACAACTCCTTACTCAGTCATGCGGGGCTGGGAGGACTGTGTTCTTGTGCATTTGATGTTGTTGGGTATTTTGTTATTTTCAATTGATTGTTTTTATTCCTGAAGCACTTTCAGTTGCATTCTCAATGTATGGAAAATAGAAAAGTGCTTTACTAATAAAACTGGATTTTACTTGACAAGTGATAAATCTTTGGTAAGGAACTGACTGTATGAGGAGGCAAGATTTTGGATGTTTGTTGGCGTATAAGATTCGGTTTCCATTTCCGGGCACGTCCTAGCGGTGCCCTTACATAAGTGGAAACAACAGGTGTTCGCAAAAGTTAGACAGCATTAATCCCGGGAGAGGGCAAATTTAGCATATGTGATATGAGTGCGGTCAAACGACATCCTCCAGTGTTGTGTGTTTATGGCTTTGCGTTTTGTTTCATGTTGTGCCCGCTGCTTGTTGCACACAAAGCTGTTCATCAGGCGCCGCGTTCTGTACTATATTTGAACCCTGTTGTCTTTGGCCTCCCAACGTGCCTTTGGATCAAGATTCTCTGGGTCGAGTCTCCTGTGTGAACAGCTCTAGCCAACAGGATGTGAAGGAAGGCCCAGAATGTAGCGGGAATCTTGGTTGAGGTTTGTTTTGACCAGTTCTTTCTTGCAGAGAGGCCTGCATATTCACTTTTGTTCCGACCAACTACAAGAATGAATGAACAGCACTCCCGACTCCAAACTGCACCACTTTGTGTACAGACTCACCTTGCAGTTATTCAAGCCTCTTCCCAAAAGTCTCTTTCCTGTTCCCACATTTTTTGGCATGAAAATAGGAAGAAAAGGATTTGACACCCGGCTGAGTGATTAAAAAGTCAATCTCCTTTGCACTGCTTAGAGGGGCTTTGTCTCCATCCGCTTCATTTCCAGTCATTGATGTAGCAACTACAAGAAAATGTTGAAAAAAGTATAAATGTTTTCATTAAAGGTCTGTTTTGTGGTGCTGAAAGAGTGTAATGCCCTGGTTGTGGCTATGCATCCCTCTCATGTGTTTTCATTGAGGCTCCGTTCAAAGCTTGGAGCGATATTCATAGTCATTCTTTTCTTTCTTTCTTTTTTTTGTTTCTGGAAATACTTCCTAAGGCCCAAAAATATATACATGACTGGTCTAAGTTTGGGAAAAAAGCAACCATTTTTACTCTATGTGCAAGAGCTACAAATTCAGTGCTTGATTAAAAAAAAAATGTCTGCGCCCTAACCGTTGATGACTCTTGTTCATGGTCCACAACCCCTCTTCAAGAAAACTGTCCAAAATTTGTGCATTTTTGTGCCAGAAATGTTTTGCATTGATCACTTAGTTTGTAATTAATCAACAGTCGGTAGAAATTAGGTCATATGTTCACCCCTACGGATATATAGTTTATCCTGTATGAATGTATGTGTAGAAGATATTTACTTTCAGAATCATTCTTATGTGATGATGAGAAAGTCAGAATATGTAGAAAAAACATACTTGTTTGTCACATACATTTTGGGCTCACTTTGTTTTATGCATAACTGACTGAAGGCTACAATCTTGATGACTTTGGATGAAATAAATGAATACATGTATCTCTAACCTCTGACTAAATGTATCACCAGTTTATCGAAATTCTAAATGTAGCTTTCTCTCTCTCTCTTTTTGTTTTACAGGACCTCCAGTAAGTAGACCAGACACCTTGAGTGATCCATTTGGGGTTAAGTAACTGAATATCTCTGCATTTGGGCGAGTGTGAAATGGGTGAACTGACTTCTCAAACTTCAATTATTATAAGACTGATAAATATTCATCATCTATTATTTCATGTCAAATTTAAGTCACTGACCATTTTGATTATTCCATACCATTGCTAACGGGATCATCTCTATGACTGTTTACACCTAAATTGACATCTGCCAAACTACCATGTTGGTTAAAGAGGCAGTTCTTACTTATGATCAGTGAGAAAGAAACAGAGGCTGCTATGAGTGTGCAGAAAGAGACATAGGCTGTCACTAGCATAGCGCTTTTCTACCTTGGGTACTCAAAGCGCTTCACGCTGTTACCTGATTCACCGACTCGTGACGCAGCACCAGGAGCAACTAGGAGTTCAGTACCTTGCTCGAGAACACTTCGACATGGCTGCAATGGCTGGGGATCGAACCTACCAATGATAACACTACCACTGTGCCATGTCGCCACACAGATTTTGATTTCCACCAAAGTCAAAAGGATTTTTTTTTGTTTTGTTTTGTTTTGTTTTTTTCATTGGTAAAGAATCAAACGTTAATCTTTTATTTGCCAAGTGGTGCCTTGACTTTCGAGTTCCGTTCATTTCATGGCCACACCTGCACTCATACTACTTGTATCTCAAAGCATCTTTCCCCACATAACTGAATAGAAATGCTATTAATTGGCTCCTGTTACACATTTAACACTACAGTATAAAATTCCAATATTTTTTTGTAATGTAAAAAAAGAGCAGTCTAGAGTAAAATAGTCAAATAAAATGTAAATAAAGAAACAGTTTGTGCAACATAATTTCATGCTTTAGTACATTGCTTCTACTAGTGTTTTATGTTAAGTTTTACATTCAACTTTAAACAGGAAGTAGCAATAAATACATACAAACATAAACTGGAAGCATGCCCTTTTTTTCTAGCCATTATCTGTAACTATCAAGCAATTAAAAAAATATATTTTCAACAATACTGTATGTCACCTTTAAGGCATTCAATAGCATCATTTTATGGCAACCCGGAAAATGAGCTAAGCCAGTAAACATGATATTTATCTGGCATCTGGTCTGCCTTTGCTGCGGCTCTGAGAAAGATCACCACCTCACTGACATGATGATGTTACATCACAGAGCAGGCACCTTGGCTTTGGGCAACGTCACTGCAGATGTGAGCAGACTCAATTCATGACAACTTTGTTATTGATGCGAGTGTTGTGTGAATTGATTTGCGTTTAGATTGTGATCGTGCCTAATGCAAATAGGGATATGTTACACATTTTAACTTTACAGTTCAATACGATAAAGGTTTTGTTTGTCAATTTGTGGTGTGAAACAGTGGAACAGTGTGAGTGAGGAACAATTTCCAAACGTTTCAAAAGAACATAGGAAAATATGTTGCTGGGAAAGGGAATAGATATACAGTGTGAGATACTGTATTGACAGAAGAACGAGTCTGAGGTGTGTGTGGGCAAAAGTGGATGTACAAAATTCAAATATGAGGCATATTTTGCGTATGCATAAACCCAATTCCTGAAGTTGGGACACTGTGTTAAACATAAATAAAAACAGACTACAATGATTTGCAAGTCATGTCCAATCTCTATTTCATTGAATTGACTCCACAGAGAAGCTAATTCATGTTCAAACTTTATTCTAAACTTTTTAGCAAATGATCATTAATGTAGAATTTTATTGCTGCAACCCATTTGAACATAAAATATATTGTCTTCATAGTCTCTATTACAAATGTATTTAACCAATGTTTTTCGTTATGTGTCCTGTTGTATTAGTGTTATTTTATGTTAAGTGTTTTGTAAAACGATTTGTTACAGCTAAAGCTGCTGGTAAAACGTCATTTCAAGAAATAGTATTGTATTCTATTAAATATACAGTAGGTTTAAAATGATTTATAATAATAATAATAATAATAATACATTTTATTTATAAGCGCTCATTGTATTCTTTTGTTAAACACAACAGTCCAACTTCATTGAAATGGTGTTTGTACGTATATGTATTTTGGTCTGCAATTTTTGATTTTGTATTTATCTTGGTGATGTGAAGCGAGCTGTAGGATCTGAAGAAGTTTGACTTCTCCCCACTCCTTTTCGGACTTGTAGTACATATTGGTTTGTTTCATTTGGAATATTTAATTTGTAGATTTTTGTTCTGTTTTCGTTTTGTGTGTTTTTAAATGGCGCACACTCAAAATGATTTCACACTCATAAACACATAAACACATAAACACACTCCCTATTCTCAAACTACAAAAAAAGCAAATCGAATTATTAACAGATCAAAATATACGGAACCCACAAATCCACTATTTATCAAATTAAATACGATGAAATTTTATGACTTGGTTGACTTTGAAATCGCCCAATTAATGTACAAAGCACACAATAACCTGCTCTGCCAAAACATTCAGAAGTTTTTCGAAATTCGAGAAAGCAACTATGAATTAAGAGGTACCAACTTATTAAAAAAAACTCAAAACAAGAACAAACATTAAGCAAAGAATTGTATCTAGCAAAGGTGATAATCTGTGGAATAATCTCGAAACTGACCTAAAAATGAGTAAATCGCTTGCTGATTTCAAAAACAAATTAAAAAAAATAGTACAAACAACCTACATCAATCAGAGTTAAAATGATAAATTCTAAACATTAAATATAATGATAAATCAGAACTAAGTTGATAAATAGAGAAAGGTATTGAAATATCCATTATGAATACAAGAGAAAATTGACACAAGAGTGCCAGGGTGAGGATGTATATAATCCAGGATACAAACCAAAAGTTGTAAAAATATAACGGTTATGGGTAAAGTATGAGCCTTAATGGAGACTTCTTCTACTTTTTCTTTTCTGATTGATATAAAAATTATTTAGTAGATATAAACACATAACGGGGTAGGACTAGATAAGTTTTTACTTCATCCTACTCCCTTGAACATAATAACTGTGTTGAACGAAGACTGATTTCTTTCTTTTTACTTTTTTATCTACCTTATTTTCTGTCAAATTATTACTGTATATGTTTTATGTTCAATAAACAAACAAACAAACAAACAACTCAAAGCTTCAACTTCAACTCCAAATATATTATGAGAAAAAATGTAACATTGATATCATAACAACCTAGTCGTCTTAATATTCAACCATAAACAAATGCAACAGAAGAAACTAGTTCTCTTTTTCAACTAACTATACTTTTTATCATAATACGCTGTTTTAAAATGCAATAAATCATCAACATAAACCTTTTTGATGCTTCATATATGTGAAAAATAATCATCATTCTCTTTTGTGGAGCACACAAATATAGATTGTTTTAAGTCTGAGTTTTCACATTTAGTTAACATGCTGCTGTGATTGTTGTGTATTAATAACAATTGTATCGGACAGTAAACAATTGTGCCAAAGGCTAACATGTTCTTTTTCAAAAGTATAAGCTGATCTACATGTGTCTGGGAGAAAGACATTTTTCTGCTCGCTCTCAAATGACCTAATATACAAACCGCGCATACGCACTAAATTGTCAACAAAACGTGCGTGCGCAAGAATAAGTAATTCTTCATGTACGATGAAATTTATGATCGACTTTTTGAATAAATAACTCATATTTAGTCCGTGTCACTACCAAAAGCTGTTGATTCTTCAGGTTTATTACCGTTTCATGCCATGGCGCCATCCAAGATTCATCCACAAACTGGTGTGTTCCCGTTACATTTCAGTCGGCAGACGATCTCCTTTCTTGCAAAATGCAGTGTTTCTACCCAGATGAAGGTATTAAAATATTACTCATTATTGCCGCCAAAATCTGTGTTGCGTGACTGAAGTAAGTGCCCGCTGGTGAACGGAGAGAGAATGTACAAACATAAAATGAAATATGATTGATTAAAAATAACACTCAAATGTGAATTTAAAAAATGGGATTAGGACTTTTTGGTCGAAATTGTGAATGAGATTGGTTAAATTGATGAATAACTATTATGTTGCTGACGTGTGAGCAGCATCGACGTACACTAAATCCAACGTCGACGAATGTAGCATGGCGTGTTGGTACATCGATTAAATGGATGTATGGTTACACCCCTAAATGCAAATAACTGTCACCATCAGGTTAAGTTTACTATTGTGATGTTTTTTTCCCCAATAATGATTTCATTGTTACTCTGAATGAATGAACGAATGAAGGACTACATTCTTTAAACGTAAAGTAGCGAGATTTGCTGTTGTTATCATGGCCGCTTTTCATTGATTGAGTGGGAAAAATGATGGGAAAATGTCTGATAATACAATGTAGCATGGAGTTTGAAGATGTTAGTAGGCCACCAGGAGATACAGCTTAATCTTTTTGATCTTTCACAGTCCTTAGAAATAATGCATTAAATGCAACAACAACAAAAACATGTTTTGGACAAATATAGTGAGATATGCGTGATATATGGCATATTTCCAATTGAAAATGATATGGAGCTCAAGGAAGAATAAATTATCATGGAAAGAATGCTTACACAGTCACATTTACACACACACGCACACGCACACACACACACACACACACTCACACACAAGTCTGAACAAACAGTACGATTAAGCTCTTTATTGCATATTGAATAATTTTCCCGGAGTAACCTTTCAACACATTTTGATGAAAATAGTTGATGTACTTGATGTCTAATGCTATGTTATTCATGGAGGGAAAAGGTGAAAAAAAAGGTCTGACAACGTCTAATATTTTTCATCTAACATCAAACTTTCGCATTAAGTTAAACGGAAATTAAAATCAAGCAAAACTGGCCAAACTACCCTCATGCATAGAAACGTACAGTTTATATATCAACATAAAAGCACAGGTGCGTGTCACTTTCCTCAATCAACCATCATTGCTTTTGTAGCTTTTTGAAAATTGTCAAGGGTTCCTGTTTTGACTTCCCTCCAATTAGCCTTACATCCTTCCCTGAAGACCTGTTTGGACAAAGAGCACTGATTTGTGTTCCTCTAGGAGACAAATAGCCACTTGGCAGTACATAGCGTGGAAACCAGTGAAATCCATTGTATTCCAACAGAGGCTACTTTGCTGACGTGGAATATAGTCAAGTGATTTGGCGTCAGTTAGTTTAGATGAGTAAAGGGTTCATTGTGCAGGGGCATGAGGGCATTCAGAAAAATGATGCATGTTTTCATCCAAAACCATTCCTTGCATGACATTTTATAATGAAACAAAGTAATGTGTTCTTGAATTGAATCATAACATAACAAAATATAGGACAGCTGTCTATATTGCAGTGAATCTGAGCTGGAATATTTCTAATCATGATTTGAATGTCACGCAGTCTCGAAGATTAGTTATTTTGGTTCAGTGCATCAAGTTATTCTTTATAATGTTTACTTCATCTGTATGATTCACTCTTCCTTTTTGTACCATCATTTCTCTCACTCCTTTTTTCAGGGTCCTCCTGGACGTGCAGGCTTCCTGGTAACTTGTCTTTTTTTTTAACATTTGCCTTTTTGTTTCTACATCTGCATGAAGGCATAGCAATCACTTCAATGCAGACCTCTTCATTCACCCTCGATTAAGTCGCTACAGAATCAATACTAAAAATAGATTCACAGCCATTTACATGATAAAAAGAAAATGCTACATTTGCAACTGTAAAACACAAATGAAGTACCGTATTTTTCGGACCGGAGAGCGCACTTGAAATCCTTTAATTTTCCAAAAAAATTGACAGTGCGCCTTGTAATTATGTGTTTCCTATTAATTTGTCTTCTTTAAATCAAATTCATTCCTATTACGTTCGCTTTGGCATTCTTACCCACATCGAATCACTCACAGAGGTCAATGGCGGTGTCCAAATTCACAGGCCGCGCTCTGCAAAGGCTGAATTTTCAAAAGATGTCACTTCCAGTGTGACTGGACTACACAAGGTTTCCAAATTCCAGAAAGACAATTTAGAAGCCGTGTGCTTCAACACCTTCAAAGGCTCCTCCTCATCTAGCCTCCGTCGACTAGATATGGACCGTGGTGAATTTGGAAGGGCTTAATGTGAATTTGGACATGTCGTTCTGGAAATGACGTCATTCGGCTGAAAATACGGTCTTCGGAGGACCCAGCCTGTGAATGTGGAAATAGGGTATACGTTTTTGTCTGACTGAAACGAGGACTACTTCCTGCTTCTGTGTCTTTGAATCAGGGAAATGTAGTACAACCAACCTAATGTGAGCTATTTCCGGCGGCATGTTTCCTAAGTTACGATATGGGATAATACCAACGTAGTTTGTGGGATACAGAGTCAATTGCCTTCCTATTTATTTCAACATTAATGTTTTGCATTCTTATTCTCATCCACATCTAATCGCTAGCAGACGTCTGTTTTCATCATACCAGAACAAGAACTACTTCCTTCCTTCGAGTCATGGAATGTATTGCTAGACTATTCCTGCAGTTGCCGCTTCAATCTAACGCAGTGGTTCTTAAGTCAAGGGCATTTTGATACTTTATATTCCCTTGGTTTATCGAGCGATGTGGTGAAAATAAATTTCTGGGTACACTTCTTGAGAAATGACAAAGTTGTGTTGTACCACATAGTCCTATTAAACAGTCTTTAGAGTGTGTGTGTGTGTGTGTATATATATATATATATATATAAATCATAATATTAATAATTAAATGATGTGAAGGAAAATTGTAAATAGTACTGCGATTTATCCATTTTGTGTTCATATTGCATTTAATTGAAAGATGTTTGTTGTTTTTTTTTCTCTTTCTTCTTTCTTCTTTCTACATACATTCTTGCTGCTGGAGGCTGTAAATTTCCCCAGTGTGGGACGAATAAAGGATATCTTACCTTATATCTATATATATATATATATATATATATATATATATATATATATATATATATATATATATATATATATATATATATATATATATATATATATATATATATATATATATATATGGGGCGGCCCGGTAGTCCAGTGGTTAGCACGTTGGCTTCACAGTGCAGAGGTACCGGGTTCGATTCCAGCTCCGGCCTCCCTGTGTGGAGTTTGCATGTTCTCCCCGGGCCTGCGTGGGTTTTCTCCGGGTGCTCCGGTTTCCTCCCACATTCCAAAAATATGCATGGCAGGCTGATTGAACACTCTAAATTGTCCCTAGGTGTGAGTGTGAGTGCGAATGGTTGTTCGTCTCTGTGTGCCCTGCGATTGGCTGGCAACTGATCCAGGGTGTCCCCCGCCTACTGCCCGAAGACGGCTGGGATAGGCTCCTGCACCCCCCGCGACCCTAGTGAGGATTAAGCGGTTCAGAAAATGGAAATGGAAATATATATATATATATATATATAGCTTTGGGGCGGCCCGGTAGTCCAGTGGTTAGCACGTCGGCTTCACAGTGCAGAGGTACCGGGTTCGATTCCAGCTCCGGCCTCCCTGTGTGGAGTTTGCATGTTCTCCCCGGGCCTGCGTGGGTTTTCTCCGGGTGCTCCGGTTTCCTCCCACATTCCAAAAACATGCGTGGCAGGCTGATTGAACACTCTAAATTGTCCCGAGGTGTGAGTGTGAGCGTGCATGGTTGTTCGTCTCTGTGTGCCCTGCGATTGGCTGGCAACCGATTCAGGGTGTCCCCCGCCTACTGCCCGAAGACAGCTGGGATAGGCTCCAGCACTCCCGCGACCCTAGTGAGGATCAAGTGGCTCGGAAGATGAATAAATGAATGAATAAATATATAGCTTTGTTCAAGCTTTGAACAAAGCTGCTGGAGTTGACGACATCCCCGTAGAACTTTTATAAGCTGGCGGTGCACATCTCCTCACCCGCCTCCACACCTTCATCCTTCAATGCTGGGTCGAGGAGACGGTGCCTGGAGAACTGAAGGACTCCGTCATCGTCACGATATTCAAGAAGGGCGACAAACTCGACTGTGGAAACTATCGTGGAATTTCCCTGCTGTCAACTGCTGGAAAACTCATCTGTCGTATACTGGCCGACCGACTCACCTGTCTCGCTGAGCGGGTTCTTCCGGAGTCCCAGGCAGGCTTCCGTCCAGGCAGGGGAACCGCGGACATGGTGTTCTGCGCCAGGCAGCTCCTGGAGAAGTGCCGGGAGCAGCGGAGGGAGTTCCACGCCATCTTTTATGATCTGGCCAAAGCGTTTGATTCTGTGCCCCGAACAGCACTCTGGAAAGTGCTGGAACATCAAGGCTGCCCCCCCAAATTCATATCCCTCATCCGGATATTTCACGACGGCATGAAGGGTTGCGTCCTGACTCAGGGCGAAATGACTCCCCCATTCCCGGGTCGGACCGGTGTCAAACAGGGCTGCACGGTGGCGCCGACGTTGTTCTGCCTCTACATCGCAGCGCTCATCCACCACGTCACCCCTGTGCAGGAGCACGGAATCAGTCTACGCTACCAAACTGAAGGGTCGCTCTTCAACCTCAGCCGTTTGAGGAGCAAGCGGGGGACCATGATCACGACCGTCAGCGAACTCCAGTACGCTGATGACAATGCTGCGGTCTTCAACTCCTCCGGGGGCCTCCAGCTCATCGCGGACGGCTTCGCCGTGGCTTACAGGACCTTTGGCCTCTCCGTCAACACCAAAAAGACAAAGACCCTCCACCTGAACGGTCATCCACCACAAATCACCATAGACGACGAACCCATCGAGCAGGTCTCGGCATTCCCTTACCTGGGTAGCATTATCCAGCAGGACGCCGGCCTCAGGGAGGATCTCACTCACCGTATCCAGGCAGCCCACACAGCCTTTAGACGCCTCGGTCGTCGGGTCTTCAGGAATCACGCCATTTCCACCAACACGAAGATCATGGTGTATAAGTCTGTCGTCCTCCCGACCCTTCTCTATGGCGCCGAATGTTGGACCCTCTATCGGAGCAGCATCAAGAGGCTCGAGAGGTTCCACCAAGGACGACTCCGATTTCTCCTCAACGTTTCCTGGGAGGAGAGATTGACTAATAATGAGATCCTCACCCGGGCTGGCCTCACGAGTATCGAGGCCATGATCACCTTGGCCCAACTGCGGTGGGCCGGCCACGTGCAGCGGATGAGCGACGACCGTCTCCCGAAGCAGCTCATCTACGCGGAGTTGCTGGAGGGCACCCGCCCCCGCGGTGCCCCGAAAAGACGATTCAAAGACCAGCTAAAGGGTCATCATCAGCGGTGCCGGATTCCCCCGGCACAGTGGGCTGACCTGGCCACGGATCGGGTGGCCTGGCATGGGGCTGTGCGGGGCGGGGTCCGGGTCTTCGAGACTCGACGCGTCGCTGCGGAGGAGGACCGGCGAGCGCGGAGGAGAGGGCCCTGCTACCGCCCGGCCCCCCAACCCACTTCTGTCAATCCTGCGGACGGGGTTTTCGAGGAAGACTGGGCCTCCACAGTCATTGGAGACACAAGCACAAGGAGCCGTCGCCCTGTCCTGGGGGCCGCATTCCTCGATAACGAGGGCCTTCACCGACCGATATATATATTTACACATATATTTGGATTCATGTGTTTGTCCAAAGGTCAAAAATTAAATCTGCACCTTTGGACCGGGTTTCAAAAAGACCAACCGCACCCTTTAGGCAGTCGTCCCTATTTCTCCGTACATCATGAACCACTGGTATGACTGTTATTCATAATAAGATTGTGAATTTATTGAACATTGCTCTGCATGTTTACTGTCCCATTGTCATGTTACTTGACAGACTGAATCGAAAGTTTTTGTAGATTCCAAAATTATTGTATTGTAAAGATCCCTCCTATGTATATATGTGTCAAAACACTCCTTGCGCATGAACCACATCAGACCCGGCAGGATATGATACATACTTTTTGCGAAACCATTTGATTAATCAGTGATGAAAGTCCTCTGGATTTTCCTGGGATTCCAGATTTTCTAATTTTCATGAAAATACCTCTGGAAAATTGCCTAAAATTAATCCAGATATTAGTTGACAACATTGAACGAACACATATTTGAGCGTAGCCATGTTGAGGCACTAACACTAGAAACAGTAAAGCCCCTCCCTTCGTATTCTCATGGCCTCGGCATGTCTTGGAGATTTTGAAATTTGAACGGAAAAGAATGGAAGCCGCAAAGGGTGCACATGTGCGCACAAAAGGCATTGAAAATTTGAATCGCGTTTTTTGTAAACTAATTCATGCGTGATCGGCCATGTTTGGCCCCAGTGCAAGGTTCAAACAGGTAGACAGGCAAGCTGACATACGTGCAACAGATGCGAGTGTTACATATTTAAATTAGAGCTGTCAAACGATGAAAATATTTAATCTAATTAAAAATGCAACTGTCATAATTAACTCAAATCAACTAAAAAATTAATCGTGATTATTCACACATTTTTTATCGTTTCTGAATTTCCTTTTACATTTTTTGTCCTATTTTCCCCCATTTTAATGCTCTCATCAACATGGAATCATGAATCAGTTTTCTATGTGCCAAATGCAAATATTTACTGAAATAACCAATTCGATTATCAATTTTACATGAACATTTTCACTTGGTGCAGTTATTCACACATAATCTCTCACACAATATTACTGTCCATCAATAATGGTGAAAAAAATATTTTGTCACACAACAGCTGCTTTAACAGCTTTTTTTATGAAATCAAAATAGAGCAATATAACATTGTAAAGTGCACATCTAAGGTACACTAGTACTCAGCCTATAGTGGATTTAAACCATGGTTGCATACTTCATTTTTCTCAAGTTTGCTTTCAACACAGCAGTCTGTTTCTGTAGGTTTGTTGAAGAATAACGAGACACCGGACACCAGTGTTCATTATGTGCCGCTGTATTGGAAACTGCCGGCCGTACAAACAAGCACACGCACTTTCCCCGTGCTGCAGGGGAAAACCATTCTAAAAAGGGGGTGGGGGGGTTCACTCCACCTAACACAGTCAGGCTGTGTTGATTGTATTGGTCCTTCTTGCGCGGAATTCTCTCTACGGTTTTGTGTAGACCTCATTTCGAATGACTACACTTGGTTCGATGACAACACTGGAGACATTTTACTTTCGCTAGGTCGCTACCACTGTAGCGCACTGTCACTGTCAGACGAACACAGAGAAGCTCCACCCGCTCTATTTACATGGACACAGAACACTGTAACCTTCCACACAAAATAGTTCCAAACACGTAAAATCGCGTCAGTGGCATACATCGTATACCTGTATGATACAGAGAGAGAGAGAAGAACAGATAACTTTGGTCTTGTCAGTGGAGCAATATGGCAACTTTTTAAAAGTAAACTTTCCATTCATAAACTCTTTAAGTATCCGTTTTCGGTGTCTCGCGCTGCTGTGGCTGGCAAAACAGACATGGGCGTGGACTTCTGCAGTGAGCTTGTTGTTTTGTTTCTGGTGTATTTATAGAGCAACGTAGCATCCGCTTGTGACGTGTGCCGCGTTAATCTTGCGAGAAAATTTTTGATCCCGTTAAAATTCATTTAAATTAATGGCAATAAAAACGCACTAAACTGACAGCTCTAATTTAAATATATATATATATATATATATATATATATATATGTGTGGGCCCTTGGGCAAGATCGGTTACGCTAATGCCTACCTCATAAAATGATGAGAGACAATAAAATGAATGACATGCCGGCTCAGACGTCGCCCGGCCAAACAAGGTCTGCGTCAGGTGCTGGGGAACCAGAGCACCTTGATGAAAAATGGGCTACTGGAACAAAGCGGAGATGGACGAGATGTGATAACATGGCTCTGTTGGAATGCTACTACTCAAGCAACCTTAGTCAGAGGGGTTACATGCAGAGAATGTGGGCTGAATGGTTACTTCGAAACCCACAGTCACGGTTGACCACGAAACAACTAGTAACTCAGTGTTCCAACATCCACAAACGGCAACTGCTGTCACAAATTGATATTGATGAGGTATAACGCACGTTCCATGGTGACGGGCCCCAGGCTGCCAGATCAGAGGAGGAGGTCATACCAGAGATTGGGAGGCAAGCCCCAATGAATGCAGATGATGAGATTGGGGGGCCAGCCAAAATTAATGAAATGCTAGTCGGATGGTGACTAAGAGAGGAAAGGGAGTCTGCACTGAAGGGATCTCACTCCCTGAAGGAACAATAGCAGACATTGAGGACAGTTACAAGTACCTCGGTATACCACAAGCCAATGGCAACCTCGAACTGGCAACAAGGAAAGCGGCTACAGCCAAAAACCTCCAGCGAGTGAGGCAAGTCCTAAGAAGCCAGCTCAATGGCAAGAATAAGAACCGGGCAATAAACAGCTATGTCCTGCCAGTGATCAGATACCCTGCAGGAATAATAAGGTGGCCAAAGGATTGATGGCAAGATTGATGATCCTCTAGTGCCTACAGCCCTACACGGGATGTACCACCGGACCATAACTGAAGTGGCCGATCTCAAGAAGTCTTATCAGTGGCTAGAAAGGGCTGGCCTGAGGGATAGAACAGAGGCACTCATCCTGGCTGCTCAGGAGCAGGCCCTGAGCACCAGAGCCATTGAGGCCCAGATATACGACACCAGACAAGACCCAAGGTGTAGGTTGTGCGAAGAGGTACCTGAGACGATCCAACACATAACTGCAGGGTGTAAGATGCTGGCAGGGAAAGCCTACATGGAACGCCATAACCAGGTGGCTGGCATAGTCTACCGGAACATCTGTGCGGAGTATGGACTGGAAACCCCAAGGTCAAAATGGGAAACACCTCCGAAGGTGGTGGAGAATAACAGAGCGAAGACCCTGTGGGACCTCCAGATCCAGACTGACAAGATGGTAATGGCGAACCAACCAGATATCGTGATCATAGATAAAGGGCAGAGGACAGCCGTTGTAGTGGATGTAGCGGTCCCAAGTGATGAAAACATCAGAAAGAAGGAACACGAGAAACTCGAGAGAGCCTGGAAGTTAAAGGTGACAGTCGTGCCTGTGGTGGTCGGAGCACTCGGGGCAGTGACCCCCAAACTAGATGAGTGGTTGCAACAGATCTTAGGAACAACATCGGACATCTCAGTCCAGAAATGTGCAGTGCTGGGAACAGCAAGGATATTGCGCAGAACCCTCAAGCTTCCTGGTCTCTGGTAGAGGACCCGAGCTGAATGAGGGACGGACACCACATGAGGGGTGAGACGAGGATTTATAATGTATATAAACGTAATACAGCATATACACAAAGAATGGTTTGGCAATAATGATATTTTTTTTCGATTTGTATTTTATCTTGATGCTTTGATGCATGTAGTGTGAACTTATTGCTTTACGCTTGGTTTTGAGAATGTGCTGACTGCTCTTCACCACCACCATGATGCAGCATGACTACTTGACTTATTCGTGCAAATCATGATTTTTAATTGTTCAATTGGTTTCATGGCATTGGGACTAATGCAAACTCCCCAAAAATGTGTTTAGCATTTATTTTCCCATGTCATGGGTCGTTTAGAAGTTATACTACTCTTACTAATTCTATGAATTAAGGTCTGTAGTACGAAATGTCTGAAATGGCAACGAGTTGGCAAGTCCAAATGTCAAGTTATCTATCTAAGAGAGTCTACATCTGTGTACATGCTAACCTTGATATCGAACCATACCCCTTCTTAATTTACGTTGGTCAGGGTGACAAAGGAAGTATGGGGATTCCAGGAAGAATGGTGAGTTTTTTTTTTTTTTTAGTGCAGAGGTTACAATTAGTCAAATAAAGCTTTTTTTTTTCATTGCTAGTTTGCCATCCAAATCAAAGTTGCTGTTTTTTAAATGTGTGGAACGCTTTCTGTATTATTTATTTAAATACAGTAAAATGAAAGAAATTGTTTGTAAGTTTTAGATGAGTTTGTATTTGTGAGTGCTGTTCAAAATCATTTTTACAGTTTAAGGAGGAGACATTTGGGGTCCAATTCTCATGCTCGGTGCAAGTCTGTTTTATTGTGTGCATGGGTGGAATTTCCTTGCTTTTGTTATTCGGCAAGACTCACATAGTGAAAGAGGACATTTGTGGTGTTGTGCCTCATTTAAATCCATCAAAATCGCGTTTCACCGTCAACGCCACACCTTAGACTTGGTTTAGGTCCTTTAAAATTGACTCTACTTTTGGTGATCAAATTGTCAGATGCGCTGGGGTCATGCAGCTGAATACGCTAGAATGCACATTGAGGCAGTACCATATTCACAAACACACTCGAGACAGACAAGTTGGGTCACGTCGGGCCAGCAAGGCTTGATCCAATTGCACCCCTTTGCAACACAATGGCTTTTTAAATTGTTGTTTACGCAGCGTGGCACTGTGTATTCAACCATCAAAAGGAAATTGCTTTGCCAAGCATGGTTTAAAATATGGATGGCTGGACCACATGTTCACTTCATTTCATTGTATTTATTTAAAAAGGACAATACACATTGATAAACAACACAATACCTGGGCAAATATGCCAAAGTTGGCAAACCAGTACTTCACACTCAGTGTTGCTGGCACGAAGGGATATTTGTACAGATACCAGAGAAAGGTTCAGCATTTCACACTGCATTGAAGTGATAATTTAACATGTGCCATGATTTAGAAAGGTGCTGTTGATGTTGTTATATGGTACTGTATTTTAAAATGCAAAAAGTAATTAGTATTATTCTCTGTGAATTAAAATAAATGTAGGGAAAAAAATAATACAATTCACATCTGCTACACACATTATGACACTAGTAACAACACACAGTTTTGATTATTATTTTATACACTAAAGTGTACTTACTGTTACCCCAAAACGTGTTATGTAATATTGTTGCCTGGTGTCTGTTCAGAGCACCCAAGGTGTAGTGCCGTATTCATTTTCATCAAAAAACACGTCATTCAT
This sequence comes from Hippocampus zosterae, assembly GCF_025434085.1. Classification (NCBI taxonomy): domain Eukaryota; kingdom Metazoa; phylum Chordata; class Actinopteri; order Syngnathiformes; family Syngnathidae; genus Hippocampus; species Hippocampus zosterae. Next base: position 22,539,384 of record NC_067461.1, on the reverse strand, counting down.
TTTTGAGGAGTTCACGAGTACCGATGGTTTGGACTATTTTGATGCAGTACAGCAGGGGTGCCCAAACCTTTTGGACCGAAGATCCACTTTTCGATTAATGAACCTCCCGCGATCGACCCGTTACCGTGCACACGCATGCACATACACACACACACGCCACGATGAACAACAGCCTGACACGGAGGCATGTGACGCACTTTTGCAGCCTGTTAACTATCATAGTTCACACGTACCGTTTTAAAGTGCTTCCCTCGGCCCTCTTGATTCCTATTCTTTGCCCGCGCCCTCTGTGAATTGTACACGAAACAAACTCTGAATGAGAATAATGATAACGACAAAAGATATAGCGCAACAGCTCTGATCACAAGCTGCAATTGTAGAGTGCTGAGCGCTATCAACTACTGGTGACGCGGGTCACGTGCCGCCGTAGGTTAAAGATTTACACGCTTTATTTTATTTTATTTTTCAATACTTTTTGTGAAAATGACACTGATAGGATGATTGGAGTGCAGTGTACATTAACACAAAACAAGTATTACTAACACACAAAAAGACAAACAAATGTTTGTTTCTTTGTTTGTTTTTTCTCCTCTACACCCCTCGCAATCGACTTGGGACCAGTCCGCGATCTACGTAATGGCCACCCCTGGAGTACAGAGACTTTAGATTTCATACGAATGTCTGTCAGGTACTAGGGGTGCTGTATATTATGGTTGCACGACATTTGGGTTTTACCGTCACTATACAGTTTTATCATATCAAAATAGGTTTTGGGATGTTGAACAAAAGCTGTTTAAAGTCAGATATTTACACTCTGTGTTCTTGTGTGACCCCTTGTCTGTACTCATTCATTCATTCATTCATCTTCCGTACCGCTTGATCCTCACTAGGGTCGCGGGGGGTGCTGGAGCCCATCCCAGCTGTCTCCGGGCAGTAGGCGGGGGACACCCTGAATCGGTTGCCAGCCAATCGCAGGGCACACATAGACGAACAACCACCCACGCTCACACTCCCAGCTAGGGACAATTTAGAGTGTTCAATCAGCCTGCCATGCATATTTTTGGAATGCGGGAGGAAACCGGAGCACCCGGAGAAAACCCACGCAGGCCCGGGGAGAACATGCAAACTCCACACAGGGAGGCCGGAGCTGGAATCGAACCCGGTACCTCTGCACTGTGAAGCCGACGTGCTAACCACTGGACTACCGGGCCGCCCTTGTCTGTACTCTTATCCCCAATATTCGGTTTGTTCTGTGTTGAACTATTTTGTGTAAATCTTGTTGACAACATACGTGCACAGAAGTATATTTGAACTGTGTAGTATTTTTTTCCTATTTGTTGTCCTGTAGCATAGGAGGTCACCAACATGGTGCTCATGGGCCACAGTTCATCCCAACGGCTACTTGGGTACCGGGCCTTTTGTAAAATGTTTTTTTTCTTTCTGTTCTCCTTTTCACCAATGACTGAACAATTCCCAGGAATTCTGTAGATGTTATCATTTTAAATGTCATGTGTTATTTCGGAAGTGCATAACCAACTGGTATCCCTTAGCATTAATCAGTCCGTACCGAAGAAGTAGCTCTCACTTTTAAAAAGGATGGTGACCCCTGCTGTAGTCAGAAATAAAACAATCCATCCCAACTTGGACTCATTGTTATACTGCAGTTTCAAAATATGCAAGCTTATTTCCATCTGTTTCTTGACAATTTCTGTTCCTCATAAAATATCCCGTATTCTTGAGTTCAATGGTTCAAAGTACATTTGAAGCTTTCAACACTTTTAGGAGAGTCCTATTGCATGAAGCCCAATACTTCCACACGTCCCCCATAGCATTTCCATCCAATACTAGTCCTACATTTTTGGCATGCCCCAAACCCTCGCCATGTCTCTAACCCTGGTTCCTTTCTCTTCTGTATCTTTCCTCACACCTTTCTGCATGTGACTGCTGTGTTTGATCCCAGGGCTTTAAAGGACAAACAGGGGCAAAGGTAAGTTTAAGGCCAATAGATTTTTGTTTGTTTGTTTTTGGCTGTCGATTCTCATGTCAGTCATTTGTTAGCTTAGATTCGACATCTTGCTATCTGCTGCAAAGTCAACTTTCTCGACTGTCTTTTGTGAGCAAAATCTTGAAGGACTGAAATATTGAAAGAGCAAATGGGTTGTCACAAGGTACTGTATCGTTATTGTCGGTGTTGCTGGTCAGAAATTCACAACTAAAAAAAATTGTAATGTTTTTTGGAAAAAAAATATTCAAATCATAAGCGGTATAGAAAATGAAACTGAAACTGAAGTAGCCCAAAACTTTTTTTGCGCCACACACCAGTTTCAGGTAATACTTTCGCAATACTTTGACAGACCTGCAAAGAACAAAACCAAAACAAATGATTAAATACACAACTGACCAGCATACTGAGTGTAGTTGCTGCAATGGAAGACAATGTTACCCAACGTACTTATATCTAGGCGAAGCCATAATTTTATTTTGGTTGCCATCATTGCAGAAGAAAAAAATATATATACAGGTATATAATATACTGTATATATAGAAGCAAGAGAGCTCGGTGCGTAAGAAACAGTTGTTGCACAATACATGTACCGGTATTTTAAATAGAACCGTTGCTATTCTCTCTCAATGCATATTTGTATTTCTCGGAAATTGTAGGCAATTCTTCTGTCACATTATTTAGCCTTTTCTCATTTCGGAAGACACTCTTGAAAGACGTTTGTTTGCTAGATTGTTGGCAAACTTTTTTTTAACTCCACGAGTGGATTGACGTGTGTTTAAGACAGGTCAAGGCACTTGCCTTTTTCTTTGTTTTTCTTTGGGAGACTTCTTTCAAACGCTGATAATCAAGAGAATATGTCTTTATTCTGTCTCTCTGTATCTTTATTAAATGTCCCCAGGACTGGTACTGGCCCATAGCCTTGTGGTTAACAAGATAGAAATCTGATAGTGACTCTTTAGGGCACTTTGATCTTAAATTTGGCAATGCAGGAATATGATAAGACGAGCTTGAGATGAAGATACAGTGCCTTGTGTTTTCTTTTCTGTATGCAGAAATATCTGTAGAGCCAAGCAACGCGGTCTCATCTTCTGCCAAGCTGTTAGCCTAACTTTCTGTTGCACTGAAGTAATGCATCCAGTTTATGCGTAATTGTTATTTATGTGACAGGAATTAGGCCACTGAGAAAAGTTCCCTTCTCCCCTGATTTTGCAATATGAACCTCAATAGGCATTAGGCTTGCAAACATTTACATTTCCACTTTTGATTCAAACTTCTCAGTATTGCCAGTACACAACTATTTTGGGGAAAGCCAAACAGACTTTGGTCCGAGAGTGCAAAGCAATAGCTGCCCATGTAAAAACAAAAGAAACTGAAAAAAAAGAAAAAAGAAGACAAAGCAGGTTGAGAGAAAAAAAATATGACAACACTTTATTATTATAATTATAGACCCACAGCAGATGGATATTGAGCTGTTCAATGGCTCAAGAAATGTTCATTTTCCAGGAAAACAATCTGCAGTTTGGCTCGCCGGTGATTCCATGAAGAGGCGATTGTGTGCAATGCACATTCTCTAAGTGCTTTCTGTGTTTTGTTGTGATTCTGACTTTGGCTTGTTAATTTCACTCCATACATCACAGGGTTGAACAGCGAGTTTCAAGTAACCTAATCTTTCGCACTAGTGTGCCTATGCTTTATGTCCTCACTTGTCTCAGCTACTGCAAGTTGTGGAAATTTAAAGTGGTCACAGAAAGTTGTTTCAATCTCAACTACACTTAAACATCAATTTTTCCATCATTAACTTTGCCATTTTGCTCTTGAGTGATAAAAGTGGACATTTACTGAAAAACATGAAGAAAGTTACATTTGATGGATGATGATCAAGTATGACCTTTTGGTACAGCTGCCTTTGGAAGCAAAGAAATTAGGGAAAGTGCTGTGAACCTGAGTTCAGGCCAATGGATAGATGTGTACCGGTTTTCCCGGACTATAAGTCTCTCCTGAGTACAAGTAGCACCAGCCATAAAATGCATAATCTACATCTTGAAAAGGTAAACAAAAATAAAATAGAGAACAACAGGCTCAATAAGTGTACAATATGCTAATGTAGTGCCCTCAGGATGCAGCATGAGTGACGACACGAAGTCCAGATTAGAATACAGGGTATAATTCCTGGCCACACGTGAGAACTGGGCCCACGAACATGAAACATACAAACAAGTGACATTACAAACCAAATAAAAGACAAAACCATGAAGACAATTGATTGAACATAAAATACAGACATACCTCGTGGGTTCACACCCATAAGGGGTTTGCCGAAATCCTGTTTGTCTTCTTGCTTCGGATAGTTGGTTCTCAGCACTCTCTGCATCTAACAAAATGGCTATACAGAGCTCACAAAACATATCCTTTAAGGTGCGCAGGTAAATGTGCACAGCAACGAAGGTCGGGTCGAACATTTCTACTGAGAACAACAATCACCACTAGATGGCATCAGAGCACCAAAGGTTCAACTGCTTAATAGGAAATATAAACAGTAATGACGCATAAACAAAAAACTGAGAACGTGCCTGGAATGTTAATGTAACATATTCAGAGTTATTCAGATAACTAGAGCATAAAGAACATGCTAACAAGTTTACCAAACCATCAGTGTCACTCCACATCACTAAATCCAATCAAATCTTTATCCATTCTGTCACTTTTAAACAACCCCACCAACTCCGCAGGTAGAAGATGCGATGCTTTCTTGTCTACAGCGCTTAGGTCAGAGTCATCGTCAGGTGTTTTAATCAGTTACTGCCAATTTGGAAAGTATCAACACAGGCCTGGAGCACCCCCTTAATGTGAAAATAATGTGAAATTATATCATGTGTTAATCATTTCACACAGCGGTTACTCCAGAGTATAAATCTACCAAACTATGAAAAAAAATCTGTGATTTATAATCCGGAAAATATGGTAACTGTACCAGCAGTGTGGGTGAAGCTGAGCATTAATCAGACCCGGTTATTTAAACTTCAGAGCAATATCATTTAAGGCAGGTACCGTGTTGACAAATCAACCGAAACAGCTTTTAATCAAGGAATGAATCAACATTGAACATTTTGGGAATAGCTCGGGCAATGCCTCCCTCACAATGAGAAGATTTGGGTTTGATCTCCATTGGAACATTTCTGTGTTCTCCCTATGCTTGCGTGTCGTACAAAACTCACGTGTATTTTGTTAATTGACTAAAAATGTCAGACAGGTGTGAATGTGAGTGTGAATGCTTCTTTGTCTTTTTCTGCCCCGCAACTGTGATAGACTCCAGTTAAGAAGCGGTCTTGAAAATGGATGGATCGTATGAGTTTGGGGAAATTCCATCTCAGGGCAGGTGCAGCATGTGTACTTCAGTAGATGAAGACAAACTGATATGAATCTCAATACGTTGTCATCCCATGCTACATTTAAAGCAATTTCTGAAGGGCTTCACTCATATTTTGATGTTTATGATTTGGCAGCAATATATAGCCTCCAAACTGTACTGCTTTGAAACTAGCCAAGTCGCTCGCTTTTAATGGAAGAAGCATTCTTGGAGCTGGTACACAAATCCAAACTGGTAAAAAAGGCAGACTAAAGTATACAAACTCCATATTTTCCTGCATTTTGAGCAAAACGTGTTGTGACACTCTGACTTATTATGACATTTTCTGACTGTCAAGTTATTGTAGTGAAACATTGCCCTCAATATAGCTTCTGTGTCTTAGTGTGTAACTATTTCTTTGTCCTCCAGGGAGCTCCTGGAGAACCAGGTCTGTCAATCATTGGACCAAGAGGACCTCCTGTAAGTGTCGTTCTTTTATCTATTCTGTTGCCGATGCACAATTGTGTTTCATCCAATACATCAATTATGCTTTGTCAGAGATTTTCTCGGACAAAGTTAAAGGAACGACTCGGCACACAGGAAAATTGTCTTCAATATCGGCGGGAGCGGACCTCTGAGAGCGAACGACGGTTGTTGCTCCGCGATCACACTCGGCTCCCTCTCCGCCGGTTCGAACTTTTATTGCAAAATACAAGAAAGACCCTGCCCCAGAGATTAGCATACCGCGCCCCCCGTTCCGGCCCTTCGGTAGTGATCTGATCTACCCGAATACACAAGTCACAGACTTGGCTGATGACTAATGTCCACCTGGGCGCGACAGCTGTTCCCAAACTGTCTTTTGGTATTCAACAACTCTTTGTTCCCAATTTGTTTATTCCCACTCTGTGATTGAATCTAGCCTTCGCCCCCCTTGCTTGGACGTGATTACTCAAGAAAAAGGCCCTCCGCCCAAACGGCCGACACCTCTGCGCTGAGCATGTCCAGACATGCCCAAATTAACCGAAACTTTAAACATGATACAATTTTGCTCATAGATTCTTCTAACATTCCCACCTCTGTATCATAATTAAAGTTTTGTCAAACGCCCAGGTGACATTGATATGCAATTGCACGGGTGGGAGGAAAAACTGTCCTGAGGGGAAGGTGGTGTAACAAGATCAGGACAGAAAACCCTTCCCGGGCAATGGCTATACATTAAATGAAAATCGAAATCTAATCTAAACATCAAACAGAGTAAGCCAACCCAAAACATCAAACATTCACATCTGCAATGCCTTTCTGTGAAGTCGTCATATGGGCTTACATAAGGTTCTAGTAAACCAATCATCGTCCTGTCAGTTTGTCGCCTCCTGCCTCCCAGCGTCGAATCCCAAGAGGCAAGTTACTCCATTCGTGGGCCTGTGTGCCCACGGTGACCCCACCTAGGTCGATGATGTTGATGATGATGCTGATGATGCACAGGCAACACGTGACTTCCTTCCTGTGGTCTTTCGGTGGCGCGCAAGGTCCGCGCACTGGTGTTTGGGTGCTGATTTTCCTTCCTGGATCTGGCGTCGCTAGGCCCCTCAACCTTGAACCAAAGGAGCTTGCACTGCGACTGGTGGATCCAGCCGTTGCATCCTTCGCCCTTGACCGCAGTTTTTGTTGCTGCAATCACTTGAAAGGGGCCATTCCAGCGTTCACTGTCCCAGAGAAGTCTTTTTTCAGCACCTTGAAGAAGACCAGTCTCCAATTTGGACCTGGCAAGTCTGTGGAGCAGAACATCCTGGCAGGTCATTGTGCCTATGCATCTCTTTCTGATCAGATAGTCTTTTCATGTGAGCCAAGGTGGAAGCGCCCATCACCAGCAGCCAGAGTACTTCGGCCTAGCCATGTTGTTGCCGAGCAACCACCAGATTTTACCGAAATCGCAATCTAGTTCTGGGTTGTTATTCGAAACAAAAATGGCCTGCGCCGGAGTTTATATGGGTTACGTTACCACAATAGCGTGATCACCAATCACACTCACGCACTAACACAAAACCGATACGCGCAATATACGCATACAACGTTAGATGCAAACACACGCCGAGGTGGTCAACCTCCGCAGGAAGACAAAGCTTCCTCACCGTTTACGCTTAGCGAGAAACGGTATCTAAATGAGCCAATGCTCTCACAGATGCGCTTGGGCTCTGTGTCCCGGGAATCTAATTTCCCCCGTACCGCTAACCACGAAACGGTACTCGAGCTAGCCTACTCCTTTTCGGCATTAACTCGTCTAATTCCGTCATTCAGTGGAGATAACCGACTACGCAACGGCTTCTCCACCACGCCGACTGACCTTATTTTTCCAGACAATTGTCCCGATGCCGAGTTGAACCCAGGTTCGTTGGATGATGGCGCTTGCTCGCTCCTCGCGGTGTCCGGTGCGGGGCTGGCTCCTCCTGGAAAAGTCTCCACGAGGTTTGGTTGGCTTCGGAGGCGCAAAACGCGCGATCAGCCACGGATCGTACACCGGAGGAAATCGGAGAGTCCAACAAAAAAGCTCAAATCCGTTCGAACAAGCACATCATCCTGCCGACAACGCCAAGTTTCTGTCAGAGATTTTCTCGGACAAAGTTAAAGGAACGACTCGGCACACAGGAAAATTGTCTTCAATATCGGCGGGAGCGGACCTCTGAGAGCGAACGACGGTTGTTGCTCCGCGATCACACTCGGCTCCCTCTCCGCCGGTTCGAACTTTTATTGCAAAATACAAGAAAGACCCTGCCCCAGAGATTAGCATACCGCGCCCCCCGTTCCGGCCCTTCGGTAGTGATCTGATCTACCCGAATACACAAGTCACAGACTTGGCTGATGACTAATGTCCACCTGGGCGCGACAGCTGTTCCCAAACTGTCTTTTGGTATTCAACAACTCTTTGTTCCCAATTTGTTTATTCCCACTCTGTGATTGAATCTAGCCTTCGCCCCCCTTGCTTGGACGTGATTACTCAAGAAAAAGGCCCTCCGCCCAAACGGCCGACACCTCTGCGCTGAGCATGTCCAGACATGCCCAAATTAACCGAAACTTTAAACATGATACAATTTTGCTCATAGATTCTTCTAACATGCTTCAAACGGCTTTACATTCCAATTAATTATCTGACTATTATTTTGAAAAGCGGGATTATCATATTATCTGTGGGACAGGGCTGATGTTGCTTGATCCAGAGGGATCAAATGTGTGTTTTGTTGTGATGATGTAAGTAAGTGGCAATGCAATCAGATGACCTGAGTGTGGGCATGCATTGACCTACCCGAGTGTAAATAAACTTGTGACCAGCACCTCTGTGGATGTGTCTGACAAATCATACAAGAATGCATAATGCACCCTAAATATTGATGGGGTGCCAGTAAAATATTTGAATCAAGATAATTATCATAATTCATTCAATGAATTTATTTCTACAATGGTTCAGAGGGACTGTCCCATGCGAGTGTCACACTTAGGAATGAAATACCATGACATTCACCAAACATGTTAGCAGAGTGCCAAATTTGTCTGCCTGCGCCTTGATCAAATATATCCAAATCGGCTTACACCACCTGCACTGCATAATAGATCTCCTTTTAGCTGGCTATGATGCGCCCATTTTTACACTGAAGGCAGACTACTTTCTCTTACCAAATCGTTGGAGGTGTCGGAGGTGACCCAGTGCGCTTCTGATGTCATTTCAACATTGATCTGACATCAATATCAAATATTCAACCTCAAAATGATGTCAAATTGATATCACAGGTCTACTAAGGAGGCAACTCTGATTGGAATTTATCAAAAACTTAATTTGGGTTCAAAAAGTAGCTGAATTGATTAAAACCCACATTGTGATTACTAATCCACTTAACTCCGGTCATGTTTGGTTCTCTTGCTAGTTTGAAAGCATGCGATTATGTAAGGCTGGTACAGGTATTCCTTTAGTCCTCAAGCCAGATAACATGCTCGAGTATGTTCCATGCCAAGACCTGCAGAATCTATCCCATAGCCTTAGGCTCGCTGACGAAGTCTAGAGCATGGCCAAGAGGAAGAATGAGCAGCTTTCCTGATTCTAGTGATCTGTTTAATTGATACCAGTTAAAGGTCAAAACCAAGAGAAGATAATGCAATTGATGGAAAATGATATGTTGTCACAAATGACTTCTGTCATCAAATTAACACATAACTTGAAAACAGGCACTGTTAATGTGTGTTGGGTAGGTTGGGCTCACACATTCAACCTAACTCGACCAAACAGTGGATGTAAAGAAATAACCTTCTATTTAGGCAGATATCACATCAGACAGGAACACTAACTGCCTTGGATAGTCATATTAGTCATATTGCTTTACCTGGACAAAGTAAGGCCCTTGTATTTCCTAGAAACCAGGTTATGGAATTTAGGTTTATGTTGGCTTGACTGGGTTCTTTATTCCAAACTGGGGCAATGGGCCGCTCATGATAAAATGATTGTAGGTAATTACAGACTGTGGAAACAGTAGAATTATTCAAGAGGTTTGACCGTGTAATTTGGCCGTGGCTCAAATGAGGCGAAGCAGCAACGAGACCAATCAGGGGTCAACGTCATTTTTCCAGACCTCTGCTCAAATTCAATATTCCTGTTGAGATTCCATTATTTTCCAATGAACTGCACGCTCATTTTGAGGAGTCGTATACGACATTACCTTTTTCTCTTCTTCCGAGTAAAACCAAAAGTCAAGACCTCCTTAAGTAGAACAGCCATCTGTTTTAATCATTGGTTCTTATTACAGTGTATACCTTTGTGTGCCCACTCTTGTAATGGTAATAGGCATTCCTAATGAATAACAGTCTACGAAGGAAGTTTCTCACTGTAGGAGCCAATTCCAGAACATAGAGGCCTAGACATCCAGTAACACTTAGAAGGTGGTTTACCACAGGGATGAGGATATCATGAGGGAATGACAGTTGAGGCAAGTGTGTATCGTTTAATGTGAAATTGAATTTCCATGATAGATTGAAATGTGACTGACTGATAAGTCTGGACCTTGCATTTATTTTTTCACAAAAACAGCTTTCCATGCCCGATTGTTTTCGTCAGCCTGTATGCTGTGTATAATTTGAATTTGTGAATTGGAATCTCAAAGACCATTTTATTTTTCTCTTCAGGGTCAGCCTGGAACAAGAGGATTTCCAGGGTTTCCAGTGAGTAGCACACATGAAAGAATAATAATAATTTAAATGGCATGTAATACTCTTAGTTAAAGTGACCACAATGTAGTAATGACGAACATTTCATCAGACGGACCGACACAACACATTTTTAAAAATGTATAATATTTTTCTGTGCACTTTTGCAATGTTATATTCATCATGAAAAGCTTTTTCTCTCTATTTTTTTTTAAATTCCAGGGTCCAATTGGGCTGGATGGCAAGCACGTGAGTTTCTTTGAAGTCACTTATGCAAAACCTCTTTCTGTGCCAAAAACCATAACTACCATTTCTGATCCAGAGGTTGTTTCAAAAAAGGTATTGGGGGGGAGGGCACAATGTTTTTTTTTTTTTTGAGGCTTGAGGTATATCTTGACTTATAACACCACATAACCCATTGAGAACTCAATGTATTTAAAGTCATATTTTATGCAAGGCATCCAGTGGAAAATTTGTTCATTACAATGCAAGGAACTTATTCCTGATTTTACTGTTCCCACAGGGACAGAATGGGCTCAAGGGTGACGTGGTAAGCATTCTTTAATAATTTAATTATGTCTCAGTATTGTAGTTGAAAAGCTATTCCACTGTTACTGGCAGATATAAAACTGTTATATTTACTGTTTAGTTGAACTCTAACATGGGATTGCACTGCTCCTTGTTCTGTCCTTACAGTGGTCCTTGTTAAAGTCAATTTAGCCCCCCCCCCTTTTTTTATACAGGTGATTATACTGTGGGCATCAGAGAAATAGCATAGACCAGGTTTTCAAAGCGCTTAACAAAACAATAATAAACATAACACATAAAATAAAAACATATTTCAGGACACACCGGCAAACAATAACGTCACAACAAAATACAAGTCTCATTACTCGCCAATATACTTAGTGTATATAGTATAGTTTGTATAAAAGGGTTGTTCACACGGCGACATTTGCTCCGGTGCTTCGCCGTTGCTACCCCAGTAGAGCGGTCACACGTGCAAAGTTACACCGGTGTAGCCCCTGAAAACAGCTTACTCCGGAGCAAATTTAACCCACCTCAGGGAGGTGGTTTAAAAATTAGCTCCAGAGCAAATGCTCGTTTGAGGGGCAGCACCTATGTAAAATGGTACGTGTGAACGCTACAATTTGCTCTGAAGCAAATGCTCGTTTGCGTGAGGGGGCGGGGGGTGTCGCCTCGCTACGCATGAGAATAGTTGATTACATACGGTGAGAATGCGTTGCTTTCGTGCTATGTTGTACTTCCGTCATGTGTTTGTTTAATAACGACACAAGACATATGATGACTGGCAATAACAGTAGCAAGCGGCACCTTGATTATTGGGTTATACCATCTCAACTAGAACGGGGGTGGGGCGCGGTATTCCCCAAACATCATCTTTCCTAGGAGACTGGACTGACTCGGAGTTGTTTGTGTAGTTTGTTCCTTTGTTGTTTGTTGTGAACACACAACAAATTAACAAACTACACAAATAACTCCCCCATAGAATTTATTTTGTGATTTCCTCTCTTGATTTTGTGTTTGCCGCATTATATGTTTGCTTTTCTGAGTGTCATTGAAGTCATCGTTGATTTACGTTTTCCGGGGCGGTCAATGAAGGCCTCTCGAGCAGAAGGCACAGAGAAGGAGAAGGATGTGCCTGTACAGCAGTTGCATGAGTTGTGTATGTTTTAAAAAGAACCAACACAGCAGCTCTTTGTTTTCTATCGTTTTGCATCGCTGCAGAAACTGCCGTTTTTTCTAATAAAACTGTTTTCCTTCTTTCACACACATACTGGAATTCAACCCAGTACCTCTGCACTGTGAAGTCGACGTGCTAACCACTGGACTACCGGGCCGCGTGCCCTTATACTGTACCTATTTTTAAATTTTTTTGTATTTTGTCATTTTCTTTTTTTGAGGGGGGAGAGTGTAGTTAAGTGACCCATCATGGCGTGCCAAAATGTTAGACATGGCTGAAATAACACTGAGTGTTCAGTATTATGATTATACTCTCATAATGCGCTACTTGAATTGTCTTCTTCCTAACATATGTCAGCGAGACGTTAAAAGACATTTGAGAAGCTGTCTGGTTAATATTAGACTTACTATTGCTTTCCAAAATTAGCTATGGTGCTGTTGAGCCTGCGAGGTCACACTTACGGATTGTAATAGAGGGATTGGCAGCGGATCCCCTCCTAGCATTCATTAATCAACCAGTCACCGCACATTGACAGTTCACACCACAGGGCCTAACGGGAAATCACACTGACGGGTTTGCTCGCAACAGGTTTTGTAATTAGGTTGGAGCTAATAGGAGGAATGTTGTGTCGTTGCTTATTTACCTCTTGCTATGATTCAAAACCTTAAGTGAAAACAGAATGAAAACTGATTTGCTGATGTCTTTCAGGGTCAGCGTGGGCCAAAGGGACTCCCTGTAAGTCACGTATTTGTACATTGTGACACGCGTTTTTTTAGTATAACTCCAAACAAACTAAGCTGTGTTGTTTTCACACTTAGGGAGAACCAGGACCTAAAGGAGAGAAGGTGCGATTCATTGTTTTTTTCAATAAGACTGCTGTAACTGATCAGGTTGTAAGGACATTTTGCAGAAAGTATAATTGAAACAGACCTAATGATAACTGTAATGATAATCAGCATCACAAGCATGCAAACAAGATAATGTACTGTATTGTGATAAAATTTCCTCGTTGTTTCTTCTGCCCTCAAGTGGTCAATTTCATAATGTCTGCTTGTCAAAGGCAAGGTACCAGAAAGTGCCTGTATTTTCCACCAGATTAATCAATACATTTCCATTGAGGGGATCATCCTTCCAAGATTGTCTATTTTCATTAACATGATCAATTTATGTTATTATTTATTTATTTATTTATTTATTTATTTATTTTAATCAGGAAAAAATATCTTTCAGTTTCAGTTCCATCTGCTTGTTTTGGAGAATCGGTAAATAACTGACTAATTTCAAAACACACCTTTCTTGTCAGCAAGAATATATATATACCATGCCCCTCTGCGTCTTCCCATGTCTTGATGGGAGTCATGGCAGGAACCGGACAATATTTGTCCATTCAAAATCATTATGCAATCATTAGTTGATGCCTTAATAGTTTCACAGCTTCAAGTGGACATGAGTAGAGCTGTGCATATGAATGTTGGTGACTATTGGTCACCATTTTCAGACAGTAGGTGACAGACGAATTTGACAAAGCAAGCCGGGAAAAATATTATATATTACTTAAGTGATATAATCAGGCTGAGATGGGGGAAAAAAAGCAGGCCCGCACCCATAAAAAAATTGTCCTCACTAAGATGCGTTGCAAAAAAAAAAAAACATGAAATCACTGCAGGGTGAATTCCGATGCTGACATAATTTTTACATTTAGACATATGCACCAATATTTATCCCAATAAAGTGCCCCTTGAAAATAATCACCTATCAAATTGGTCTAATATTGTATGTGTGTGTGTGTGTGTGTGTGTATATATGTTTTTTTTTAAACATTCTCGTAAGTGACTTGCTGACAGTGCATTCCCCAGATGCACATAAGGCCTAATGAACTGATTACTACTGTATATGTTTGCATTCGAGTGTTGAATCTGTCATGTGTTTAAACCTATTCTACTCTCTCAGGGCGTCTGTGGGGACTACACACATCGGGTAAGAAAGCATCACGTTCAAATTTACGACGGTAAAACAATCATGCACAGTTGTTGCAGTGACTTTTAAGCACTTCCACAGCTGGTAATATTTACCCCTTAAGATGTAGAGTTGTGAATAGAAATGCCAAAGCAGAAAATTTACTTTCAGAGAGGAGAAAGTGAACAGAAGCCGGATATACAAATGACAAGTAGCTCCGTGATGTGTAACAAATGCAAGTAGTTCTGCAGTTAAAATTGGGCTTTCCAACTCTTGGGTTTCACTACTTGAGAAAAAACAAAACCATTACCAGCAGTCTGCTAAAACATGTAGTTGGACATGATAAGGGCCTGTGCCAAGAAAAATATTTCTGTGAAGAGGGGGTTTTGAGGCCATTGAGTCTGAAGGTGAAATATTTCCTTGTAAAAGAAGTGAGTCCAATGACATTTATGTGTTTTGCTTTATACCTATAAACTGTTCCCACATGTGACAGTTTTGGTACATCCTGATGATAACGATACCGAAATCTGAGCACATGTAAAGTTTCTTGCCGTCTGCCTCCTTCGTAACAAAAATAGAGAAAACCCTGACCGGGGGAAAAAGTGCAACATTGGTGGCAACGTCTGGAGTAGTTAATGAGCCGTTTCAGATTTCCAAATGTCACACAATGTCATTTTGAAGCCCTGTTTCCAGCAAATGGCCCAGTTTGCTCCAGATCATTGTGGTCTGTGTGGTGTGCATGGCAAAAGTCAATAAGGAAAAATGATACCACACTGTAAAGAAGGAAACAAGAAAGGACCGCCAATGTTTTTTTTCTTCTTCCATGTGACTTGTTACAGCAAGACATGTTTCATTGAGAAAAAAAAGGTTACCCTCAGCCCTAAAAGGCCCATTGTCACAATCAAGTTGACCGTTCAGCTAAATATCTCTTGCTCAACCCTTTGGGTACCTTGGAGTACTGCTGACGTTGGTTCCCACGTGAAGGGGACTAAAGTGTGGGAAAATACAAATCCATTATTTTGGTACCTTTCACCAGTGGAGACCAAGAGGTGCACCTGACGCAGCTCCTGAACAATGAACAGGCTTAAAATCTGTTCTGCTTAGTTGGAACAGGCTTGAATTGCAATGAGTCTGTGAACACTCTTGCAAGCTTTGGCAAAGTGTCTGCAAATGTAAGGGTTATGAAGTAACATGACACACACTTTTCCAACAACTTGGAAGGGTTTAACTTCACGTGTCATTGAGATCGAGAGCTCAAGGCAAACTCCCCTCTTTATCTTTTGGCTAATGGTTTGCTGTCAACGTTGCTTGCACTGACGGAAGCGACCACTTCTCTGGCAGAGCCTATTTGTGCAGGATCTTCCCTTGAAAACTTTGGCTGCCTTGCGCTCCAGTCAACCGCTGATGTTGAAGGTTTGTGGGTGGCCACAAACACCTTGATGGATAACATGTTTGGATACAGTGGGGAGTCACCAAGTCGTGCCGCAAAGAGAGACAGTGCCTTCTCAAACAAGGCACTCCTCAAGCATTTAACGTTCTCCACCAACAACAAAATAAGCACGTCTCAGTCTTTCAGCCATCAATTCTTTGTATCACTTCTGCTTATCCAAACATTTATTGTATTTGTGCATGCATTTATCTTGGATCTATAACCACCATTTAGGATGAATGATTATGGTACTTAATTTGTGTACAGAGTACATGTCCCAATCTCAAAATGAAATGTGAGTTTTAGTTTTTTTTAAATTGAAATCCTGGGGTGGAAAGCGGCAAATGGTGAGGGGTAAAACAACTTGCCTACATTAACCCCTTTCAACTTCCATGTTGTATATATTTCCAGAGACAGCGTATTAATTATTATATCATATTATAAGTATTGGATATTGAAGTCTACTTGATTGATGTGTGACGAAGCTCAGACAGAAAAAATACTCTCAAGTTGTATCACATGAGTCTTTCGGAAATATGTACTGTGTGGTATGAAAAAATGTAGGTACGTTGCACACAACATGGTCTACTTTGGTGTCAGCGGGACAAATGAAGTTATCAGTGAGATCACTTTTTTTTTTAACTGCCATCACCTCAACTTGTATTTGATGATGCTGATCATCTCAACAGAAACGACGTATTGTACAGCCCTGTGCTGGACAGTCGGCCACAGTAAGTCTGGATATGCACTGTAACTGTACTGCCGTACTCTCTTTGGGGCAAGACTGGCGCACAACTGATCATTGCTAAACTGCAATCTAGGGGTCTGGCTCTTACAAGGGGGCTACCAAAAAGAAGTCCTCAAGAAGGGATGTCTGATGATTTCTAAGCAACCAATCAATTAACATTCAGGAGATAAATATGCCTTTAAAATTGTTTAAGCACAGAGGACATTGTTTGTCTAAAGCCCCTATAACCATTCCAGCCCAGAGTTTGCTGTGACTTTCTACTTTTGACCCTGTTTAGTTTGCCTCCCTTTTATTCCTTGCTTTTCACTGTCATGTTATTTCGTATTTCTCTCTTTCCTTTATCCTTCCTCCCTGCCTTCAACCACTTGTCCTACCCTCTTTCCTTTCTGTGGCCTCCTGGCGACCTTTGCTCCGTGACCTTTTTTGGCACCGTTGGCCACCTGTGTAATGTGACTTCCCCTCGGCAGATGTTGCCTATCACCGTGCGCAACATGCCCTCAATAAGCCCTCTAATCCTAAAACGCCTCAAGGTACAATTCTCGTTTCCCGCTACTTGTCCCTCCCTCTCTGTTCTGCCGATGCAAGCCGTCCTCAATCGTCGGCAAAACCTCTTGCATCAATTAACCAACTGCTCCGGTTGCTATTGCTAATGAATGTTGAACAGTTTTGAAAGCCGAAGGTCTTTTCTGTCCAGAGTATTTCTGAAATTATCATGTCATTCAATCCATCCTGTGCTGTATGTTACACATACAGTACATTTGACAATGAAATTTATTCAATTTATTTTATCCCATTTATCCAATCCATTTTCTCAAGCACTCTAGTACTGTCCTCATTATGGCCGCGGATGAATTGGAGCCTGGCCCAGCTGATTTTGTACATATGAGAGGTTAACTCATTGCCAGCAGACATTATCCAATTCGAATAACATTTGATTGGCCACAAAAGTTCAGAGAAAATGCGAAAGGCTAGTTGATTAATGTTGGAATGGAATCGATGTAGGTGTACGAAGGACCGTTTTCATCCACTAGCACGCTTGACATCCAACTACCATTGGACTGACGAATGATCCTTCAAATGGTACTGAAAAGAAAATCTGAGACGTGTCTCTTCTTTTTTTTTCAGCGTAAAGAAAGCAATTCACTTTTGGCAATTGACATCTTGTCAAATTATCTGAAAGCCATGGATCAAACTACCTTCAGACACAAATTGGCATGGAACAGAAAGACGAGTGAGGTGCATAATTGAGAATGCTCGGACTATTTTGCTGCTCTTAAAAAGTATTATATAGTCATAACGGGACATCTTGAAAAAAGACAAAGAAAATCGTGAAAAAATATATAACAATAACAAAAATAAATAAAACAATTAAAACAAAGAGGTGCTCAAGTTCTAGGATATGTACTGGTATACATAAAATGAAAAAATTGGCTGGCAACCGATTCTGGGTGTCCCCCGCCTACTGCCCGAAGACAGCTGGGATAGGCTCCAGCGCCCCCCGCAACCCTAGTGAGGATCAAGCGGCTCGGAAAATGAATGAATGAATGAAAAAAAAATCAACCTTTTGTTAGAACAGTTAAAACGGACCATGAAGCCATAACCTCAGGATGCTAGAATCTAAGGATTTCCATGTGATCCATTTATTGAACAGGACTGAGCCTTATCCATTGTAAAATCGTAATTTCATGACATTTATTTCAAACAAAGACACGTCACCACACAATAATTCAAATTCTAATAAAACTCCACAAAAAGCCGCATGGAAGACAATATCACATTATCTACTCCAGTAAGAATAATAATGCAGAATAATAGTGCAAATCCGTATCATCTTGGACCTCTGTCACAGGCTTACTTTGGTTCGCAGCCCACACCATGCCGCAACATCGTTTACAGCTGTAGCAGTTGCTGCAATTATGAAAGAAAATCACATAATGTGTTTTGAAATACAAAATAATTGATTCCTTACTTTCACAATATTGTTTTGCCATGATAGTCATCAAAGTTGACTGACTGGATAGCTAATTTCTTTGAATTTTGGCAGCACTATTAGTGTGTATCCAACCTCGAAAACAAGCACCAAAGACGTATATCATAACAGGCCTCATTGTGTTATGATGCACATGGAAGGCTGAGAATAATTTGTGTTTAATATGGATTTTCTGGATGATCTTACAATAGAATGTGCCATTCGTCTCAAATAGAAGCCCAGTAATCACTGAAGGGAAGCCATTACTTTCCTTAAGTCAGACCAAGTGGCTCTTCAAACACGCTCAACGCAATTGCTCATTCATTAAAAAAAAAAAAAAAGTATACTGTATGTACTTTGTAGTACTACATATTTTGCAAGCACACAAAACAACACAAAACAGAATTGCAAGGCCTTATTGGTCCACTGCACCTTTGGTACTGTAGGTATAGCTATGTCTGCATCATTTGGAACGTTAGTGTCATGCTTGACCCCAGTGCAAGTGACTGTAATGGCCAAAGTAACAATTAATTATACAGATAATACTCTATATCGCTGGGGTCGGGTAGAATCCCCATGCCTCCAAAATCACTACTTTTTCAGGGGACCCAAGAATAGCCTGATAACATGATAACATGATAAGTTGTCCATTTTGGTGACTGCTGTCCCTGAAAGGGTAAATGAGCGCAAGCCATTCTCAACAATTCAAAAATGTGTAAAAATAACACCAATGCAGCCCATCACCAAAATGTCCTAGGTTCTTGCTTAAAGCGTGTCATCGCTCCACAAAGTTTCAAAGATGTTTTGTTTTTTTATATTCCGAGCAACAAATAAAGAAAATCAGCAAAATAGCATTGATTGAGTACAAATTAATAGCGTTGCATATACTGTACTATTTAAGTGTTCGACAGTGTTCCCTCTCTACTTTGTGGTTTGGTCATTGCGGATTCACTGTACAACAGAGAATATTTCCAAACACGCCCGAGAGCTCATCTCCCCCGTTCCATCATCGTGGGTATGTTTGGAAATACCTTCCAAGCATGCTGTTTCACTCAGACTGTTCGGAAACTTAAAACATTGTTCAAATGTACTCTTCAGTCATTCAGAGTGCCCACACAAAATGGAGCCCACTGTAGGCAGTACGAGCCAGATATTACAAAGCTGCACTCGGAAATTGAGTGGTGTGTGCTGCATCCAACAGCAAATGGGGAAGACGAAACGTCAGCAAGTAATGATTTTCAAGTTTTTGTTAAAGCTTGTCGTAAGCCATTTTAAAATAAAAAGAAAACAATTTCCCTAGTCATTGGCCAACATTTCGCCTTGCTCATCCGCTGCCAGACGGCCAAACATGCATCGCTCACATCCATTTTTAATGCAGCCTGTGTTTATTTTTCATTTTGCATCATAAAAGGGGACTCTCACTCAGCAGTGAATGTCCGTGTGGCCACCCAATACAAACAATGGAGCACATTCTTCGGGATTGTGAACTGGGGCCCACCTGCACAGATCAAAACCTCTTAGACACTAGTGTTGCTGCCACTGGCGCGACAAGATATGATGATCATAAAAGTTAAGTTCAAAGTGTAATAAGGAGGCGGGGAACCAAGTGCGTGGGTTTGTAATGGCTTAATAGAGGCATAAATCCCCACAAACTTAAAATTATGAAAAGATATAGCGTGTAAGTATATAAATTTCAGAGAGTGAAGTTGCAATTGTAACCCACCTTTAACATAGCCGTTGCAACCAATTAACCTTTAATTCAGTAGAAATGCTTTCAATTGCTCCACCACATACTGCGAGCACCCAACTGGACTGGAAGTTGGTCCACATAAAATTGAACTGCAATGGTCTTAAACACACACAGTTGCCTGCCATTTTAAGACAGAGTAGCAAAGCTTTACATGCAATCTGTGTTCTTCTCCCCAAAATTGACAAGCGAGTCTCAAAATTGGAATATTTTAACACTGATTCACCAAGGACAAGAATGCACCTTCAGTCTGTCTTAATTAACCGCTTGGTCTACACCCCAGCTAACCTACCTTGGTGCAGGATTTATGTTGTGTGTATGTTTGAATTTGTTGTGCGGGCATGGCCGATGTGGTGAGGCCCCCTCCACCATGACGGATTGTAACTCAATATCTCTCAGCAGGGCGAGCCAGGCGCGCAGGGGCCCCCGGGACCACCAGGGCCTCCCGGTCTGCCAGGCAACCCAGGTCTGAATGGTGCCAGCGGCTCACCGGTAGGTAGAAAATACAAATCTTCGCAAAAACTAAAAAATAAAATATGAACGTGCATTCTCAATGTGTATGAAGGTTATTCGAGCTTGTAGTTTTATTTTTACAATATTTGTTGCATACCGTGTCTGATTACCCTAAAATGGGGCTCTTTGGCGACCCCCACGGGCTCCCTAGAGCTTTTTCAAACATGTTTGAAAATGGAAAAAGATGGGAGCGAAATATATATTTTTGTTTTAATGTGGTTTCTGTCACAGGACAAACATGACACAAACATTATCAACATTTTCAGATGCTGTAACAATGAGTTGAATAAATATTAAATGTCAACATTTCGTCAATGAATATTCGCGTCATAGCCTGGGGCAAAGTTCTATTAGCAGGGGGGAGTCAATCAGGTGGCTGATGTTAAAAAAAAATTTAAAAACCCCAGCTACCTTTAATGTACAATTCACCAAGGGTACTTGCTAAGAATTGGAAATTCACCGAGGGTACTTGCTAAGAATGGAAATTGGGTGGCCAAGAGAACCATTTTTAAACGGCCAACGTGAGCTATGATAGTTCGCTCGCTGCGAAAGTGTGTCCCGTGCCTCGTTCATCTTTGTGGTCATCTGCGTTGCTGCAAAGCACTTTACAAAAACTGAGCCAAATATCGTGAATTATACTAGACCAAATACTTTTCGGTCTCGACATTGCAAACAAATATATTGCAACTTCAGAAAATTTGCAACATATTTGCCTCAATAAAACTGAAAATGCAGTCCATTTTCACCATTATAAAAGTGACTCAAACAACTGGTCCACTCCTCCTCTGGGATATACTATATATAACATATTTTATATAGGTGATATGTTTATACAGTTCTATGTTGCCGTCTTAATGTATATCTAATGATAATTTGCCTTCAGGGTAAGCCTGGTGAACCAGGAAAACCTGGAAAAGACCCAAGGGTGAGCTTTGATTCAGTCTCCTCTTCCTCACTAGTTCTTCTTTCTCAAGTGAAACTTGATGTGTTGATGTGACACTGACGATGAAATATTTGGACTTATTCTACAGATCTTACAAGGATTGAAGGTAAGAAAAAAAATCTCAACATTTCCAGAATGTTGAAAAAGTTCAGTTGTGACCATGTGGCCTCATATGTTGATGACTAAATTATTGGCAAGTCACCGAAAGCACGCATTGCCATCCAACACCATTGCTTTATTTGATATTCTGCTTCCAGGGAGAGCCAGGTTTACCGGGACAGAAGGTGAGTTCCTTTTTTTTAATGTCCATACATTTGGATTTGATAAGATGAAAACAAACGGGTGTTTTATATACTGCATGTGTGCCTCTTCACAGGGTGATCGAGGTGATGTTGGTCTAACAGGTCCCGAAGGCCCAAAGGTATATAGACCTTATTCTTAACCCATTTCAAACGCAAGTACTCTTGAACAGTCATTCCCAACCAGTGTGCCGTGGCACATTAGTGTGCCATGAGAGAACATTAGGTGTGCCGCAGGAAATTATCTGTCCATTATTTGGAGAGTGAAATACACACACACACACACACACACACACACGCACGCACGCACGCACGCACGCACGCACGCACGCACGCACGCACGCACGCACGCACACACACACACACACACAGATCTCTCTCTCTCTCTCTCTCTCTCTCTCTCTTTCTAGTCTAGTCTCTCTCTCTAGAGAGAGAGAGAGAGAGACTAGACTAGAAAGACTCTTTCTAGATAGACTCTTTCTAGTCTAGTCTCTCTCTCTAGAGAGAGAGAGAGAGAGAGAGAGAGAGAGAGACAGAGAGAGAGAGAGAGAGAGAGAGAGAGAGAGAGAGAGAGAGAGAGAGAGAGAGAGATAGTTTGTGCTGCACGGCTGTATCCAGAATAGAGTACCGGGTCGTATGTATATATATTTTTCATTCATTCATCAGAATAACACTGATGAAAAGTCCCATTTTATAACTATCTGTCCAATTACTGCACTTAAGTGAATTTCCACGCTGTTGTATCAATATTCTAATTCCTCTTCTTCTTTACTGCTTTCAGTGAGTAGGGTTTTGGTGTATGAACCGAGTGACTCTGTCAGAAATATAAACTAAAGGAGCCATTCTCCTGAGTGTCCTATGATTGCTTTATTGTTCCATCCCTTTCTCAGGGAGATGAAGGGAAGAGGGGTTTTGCAGCAGAAAAAGGGGAGAAGGTAAAATAACAGTTGAGAAAGTACTTGGGACTGTGTATAATGGGCTAGCATACTTTAATCCTGCACGCCTGGTTGACACATATCTTGAAATGTGTTTAATTCATGTGCTGCTGATATGAATATGAATTCAAAACAACCAAAAACAAAGGCAATTACTGGTTTTAGTTCAAGCATGATAACAGAAGGAATTTGGTGTTTTAACAAAAAAAAACTTGTGTCATTTACCCATGCAATCACTCTTGCAATATGGAAACAAGACTTTTCTACTGGTAATCCATTGTGTTGCTGTATTGATTACCTAAAGTTCGAATACAATGTGATGGGATGTAACAAAACGTAGACTCGTACACTCTAGCTTGCCTTTGAACAATAGGGGACAGACTTGCACTTGGTCATAGCATAGTGCAGTGGTTCTCAATTATTTTCTGTCGTGCCCCTCCCCCCCAAGGAAGAGAACCCCCCACCCCCATCCCGCACGACTATAAATCGTATCATTTGTCTATAAAATTGTTGTAAGTACACCTTTGCATAACACTGTATTCTTATTAATGTATAAGAGAATAAAAAAAGAAAGAAATATGGACCAACTTTTTGGCCCAACTTACAACAAAGAATAGCTTCAGTAACTGGAACAGAAAAGATTTAAGTGCATCTGAAATTCAAAAAATAACATTAAATCCTTAATTTAACAATAAATATTTTTTGACTGACCATGTCAAACCATACGATACTGAAAAATAAAATTACATAAAATCAATAACTAATAATGCATTCAAACGAATCACCAACATTATCTAAGGAGCAATATTTTAAAAAAAAAACTTTAACCAGCATTTGTGCTTTTTTTTAAATCTTAGGTGATGTCTAATTAATGGCTACAATGAGCACGTTTTGCAATCCATAGCTTTTCGAAGCGAAGTTTGAAGCGGCACACAGCAACTCTCGGCTCCTGCTCAATGTGTAGCCGGGACGTGTATTTTAGTTTACTAAGGTAGCAGTCACAAAGCGGCATGATTGTTGACAATATTCGGCATGTTTTCGCTAAAAAAAAACGAAAGCAGCTTATCAGCGTGATTGGGGTGTAATGTCTTTAAGTGACGCCTTAATTTATTTGGCTTCATGCTGTCCACAACCAACATTTTTAGACGCAGTAAGCACATCGATCTTTCTTGTCTGGCACTGCAGTCACATTGAAGCCAAGCGCTACATACACCTTGTCATATTTCCTCCCTGAGAATGCTCCCTGCGCAAACTCTGCCGATGAGAGCATCACTGCCCCCTAACGTAGTGGAGGTGTAACTGCTCGTTATTTTAGGACAGCAAAAAAATAAAAAAACATGTTCCCCGAGGTCAAACGCGCCTCCCTTGACGGAGCCCCTGGGGGGGTGTGCCCCTCTAGTTTAGAAACATTGGCATAGTGTGACAAAACTTTAAAGGGCCATGAGGTGCTGAGGAAAAACATCCTTCCCCTCCCACTGTTAGGGGCATGCAGAGGGAGTGGATCATCTGTGTGTAAACTCGGCATGTCTCATCATATGACTTTTAATAGGAAATGTAGCCCACTTGCAACTACTTGCCTCTGTGATGCATTTAAAGAGTGAGTGGATGGTTCTCAGAAAATATTGTCCAACTGGATGGTCATGCACTTACCCACTTCAAGAGTCAATATATTTTCTTCCCTTTACAACCACCTTCTAGATTTCACTACTTACAATATTGCAGGACGTACTGCAGAGATAAAATAAACAAAGTTGTCTGAGATTTATGCTGTCATTAGTGTGTGAGTGTATTTTGAGTGGTGAAAAATAGCCATCGCCACCACTTGCTCTTCGTGACATACCAACACACCCAAGTTTTCAAATAGCCCTTTATACCCAACATTAAATTACATCTGTTTCAAAAACCAGAATGTCAATTCAACATACCATATTTTCCGCACGATAAATCTGTTTTTTTTTTCATAGTTTGGCCGGGGGTGCAATTTATACTCTGGAGCGATTTAGGCGGGAAATTATGAA
This sequence comes from Hippocampus zosterae, assembly GCF_025434085.1. Classification (NCBI taxonomy): domain Eukaryota; kingdom Metazoa; phylum Chordata; class Actinopteri; order Syngnathiformes; family Syngnathidae; genus Hippocampus; species Hippocampus zosterae. The sequence continues at coordinate 22,514,587 of NC_067461.1, read as the reverse complement.
TACGTCATTTCACGTTATTTTCACATTAAACCGCAAGAAGATGCTCTCAGGCCTGTGTTGATACTTTACACATTGGCAGTAACTTATAAAAATAAAACTGATGATGACTGTGACGTAAGCGACGTTGAAGAGGAAGTGCCGTATCTTGTACCTCCGGAGTTCGGAGTTCTTTAAAAGTGACACAGAGAATTTCATTTGATTTAGTGATTTGGAGTGACGCTGATGGTTTGGTCAACTTGTTATCATGCTCCTTTTGATATAGTTGTCTGAATATCTCTTAATATGTTATGTGAACAACCCAGGCACGTTCTCAGTTCGTTATTTGTGTGTCATGTAATGTTAGCCTACACTTATTCAGCCTGTTGTTCTCTAATTTTATTTTTATTTTACATTTCCATTCAAGATGACATGGAAATGTCATCTTGGAGCTGAGAATTGCTGTGTGCTGCTTCAAACCTCACTGCTTTTGGTTTGGTATGTCTGTTTTTGGTTTTTAATCAAATAAATCTCCCCCCAAAATGTGACTTATAGTCTATTGGGACTTATATGTGTTCTTTTTTCTTCTTTATTATGCATTTTATGGCTGGTTAGGATTGATACTCAGGAGTGACTTATATTCTGGAAAATACAGTACTGTAATACCATTTAATCGAGTCCAACTCTGTCCATAATGTGATAATATGATGCCAGAAAAAAAAACACATTAGGTTCATTTCCTTCTCTGTCCAAAACTTTAGTACTCTAACGACTTTGCAAATTTAACTGAAAGTCCACTTCGTCCCCTGCAAAATATGATATTGACTCTTTTTTTAACTCCACAATGACCAAGAAAGCTATGGGTCAAGTGTTGGTTCCAGTTTTATTGGTAATTCATGTTCAATAAAGCAGATCGATAAATTATTTCACGATAGAATTTCGGAGGAAATTCTTGCACTTGAGTCAGGGGATTTGAAAGACACACAGTTCAGCTGCAAGCATATAAGCAAGCTTATTTTGCAAAGCAAACTGATCAATTGTTCGTGTCTAAGCATGCCTCCAACGCTATTTAACATGTATGCCATTTCTCACCATTCAGAGTTCATTTTTAACATACAATCGGACATTTGTATCAGACAGAAGTGTGCAATTGCTCACACGTGCAGTTTCAAATGAATATTGCTCTCAGTTCTGCATGAAGTTTTGTAATTAACAATTAGACTGCATTATTTGCTTTCGGTCTGACTGAATCAATTTTTCTCTTTGCATTGGATGATTTTTGTGCCATTTGAATGAAATGCTTTTTTTGCCTCCCTTTTCTGTCTTTGTTGTTTGAACTTTATGGGATCAATGCTGTAAAGGGAGAACCAGGTCTCCCGGGCACCCGTGGGTCAAAGGTAATGTGGCTACTGAGCTGGTGTCAGTGGGAATTATAGTGTACACTTCACATCATCTGAGTAGGTCAAAGCTGTTTGTCTTTCACTATAAAAGGGCCAGACCGGCACCCCTGGCATCCCTGGCAAGAGGGGCTATAGGGTAGGCTTTGTGTGGCAAAAGAATTTGTGATTGTGTTCCGGGCATTTTGTGCTGTCACTGCATGTTTGTGTCATGTCGATATTTTTGTTTGTTTGTTTTTGGCTGTATAATATAGTCAAAAATTCATCTGACCTTCTGTCAAAATCAAGTGTGAAGAATTACAGCCCACTAAATATCCACCATCAAGTCAAGTCAAGTCAACAGTATTTATAGAGCACTTTCAAACAGCCATCACTGCATACAAAGTGCTGTACATGGAGCGATTTAACATACACAATAAACAGTAAGACGAAATGGTAATAAAGGCGGTAGAAAGCACCAAGCAGTAAAATCATGCTGGGTCGAACGCCAAAGAATACAAGTGGGTTTTGAGGAGGGCTTTAAAGATGGGCAGCGAGGAGACTTGCCGAATGTTCAGTGGGAGGTCATTCCAGAGAGAGGGACCAGCAACAGAAAAGGCTCGATCCCCTCTGAGCCTCAGTTTAGTTCTTGGTACTTCTAACAAAGACTGGTCCACAGACCTGAGGCACCATCATTTGATCTCATGCACACAGAGAGTACGGCTTTTTGTTTTCATGATGGGCTAAGGCATAAGAAAAAGCAATCAACTATGCAGTTTTTTTTTCCAATGTAGCATCTTTGTGCCATATTCAGAAACTTAAACAACCTCTCGAGGAACTATAGAGATAAATAAATACATACAATTAGGAGCAACAAATATTGCAACTTTTTATTGCATTAGTGAAGACTTCTGGAGAATCTGAGTCTTTCTTCAGACCAGGTTTTCTCCCCTTCAGATCCATACTGTAAATATATGGCTCTTTCACAAAACCACCAATTAATATTTTAACCATTTCCCTGCCATGAAGTGCGTGGCCATTGAGATTTGAATTTTCATTTGTGGAGGCTGCATTTTATCACCAAGCCAGTGAATTGCACCTTGTTTAATATTGTAGATGCGGGGCATTTGATATCGCCAAACACAATAGCTCCCACCCCAATGTCAACGACTTATGAATATTCAATTAGGTTTTATTGCATATTTTTATTACCGGTACCTTTTAATTTTCCAAGAAAGCCGGTTGAGAACAGATGCTCGTGTGCAATGCTGACCTGCCTGCTGACAGAGTAAAAGAAAGTAAAATAAAAGCAAATGCACATACAGTATGTATACAACAATGTGTACAATATGATATAGTTATGTATTTACATAATATCAGAAGCAAACACTGTCAGCTAAGGCTGTTCTATGCTAACGCTGCAGCTCTGTTTACCTTTTTGTTTTGGCATGATAGAGCTTCCATGTAGTCTGATGGCCGTAATCACTTGAAAATATTGGATCGAGGTGCTTTGTTTAACAATGATTTGACAAACTTAAAAACAGACCGCTGATATACAAATTGTTTAAAATGATACCAGGCACAATTTCTTATTTCTAAGTATTTTGTTACTTTCACACTTGATTGGTGGGCAGGGACTGTTTGCTGTCAAACAAATAAAAAAATCTTGAAACTATCAAAAAAGTTTTGAATAATATCACCTCAGACATGTTTTTTTTAAAGCCAAGATGTCTGTTTATTATGACAAAAAACTTGGTCAAATTACAAGTGCTATCATCCACCCCCCACCCCCAACCTCCCAAAAACAGCTGTGAGACAATGCACTGCTACTATAATAACACGGTTTAACAAATGTGTCTTCTCTAATATGATAATGCTTGACTTTAATTGCATCTAGTTAGGCTAAAATTCTCATCAGTTGTTTGTATTTGTTCATTTTTCTTGAGTCACTTGGCAGAACTGATGACACATAAGCGAACTAGTTACATGTGTTTAATGATCAGAATCTGCCCTGAATTTAACATTCGAACAGATCAACTCAATCATGAAGAAAGAAGTGCAATGGAAGTTTGATGGCCGAACACATGCTTTACTAACAAAACATGTTTGCAATAAATACCTAATATTCTACAGATTTTACATTTGGGGACTTCAAACTTACTATCAGAAGGCCAAATGCAATATGTTAAATCGTGCTATTCATCTGGAATAAAGTGATCTTAATCCAGAGTTTTGTTTCTTATAGGGAGAGGCTATTATTTCCACACTTGGAATTAAAGGAGAACCCGGATCGCCAGGAGTGCCAGGCCTCATGGGACCGAAGGTACTGAGCAATTGTTAGAGTCTGCCGGAAGTGACGTTCTTGTTCAACTTTGTTCAATCTTCGTGAATAATTGGCAACGGAAATGCATTGAATATGATGCATTCTTACAGGGTGGCAAGGGCGACAAGGGAATCCAGGTATGATCATAAAGTTGTGGGAAAGAGCTTGACAAGAATTCTAAACAAAAAAAAGTAAGTCAATGTGACTATTCGACCTCCTAGGGAGAGCCAGGCCCTGAAGGCCCAGCTGGACCAAGAGTGAGTCATGACTTGAAGATTTCAAGCAGTTTGCTGTTACCACTTTGTCTACTCATGATGATTATGTCGATAATAAAATGTACATTCTACTTATCTCTTGTCATAGGGCCCTCCAGGTGCACCTGGCGAACCAGGAAAAGCTGAAATCCACCATAATGAAAATGTATGGGACACTTATTTCATATCATTTGATATATATGTTATATATAACATAAAATATATACCTGTATATATCAGAAAAATAATCGGTAAAAGAATTGTGATTCTCATGTCTCCCCCGTGCAGGATATTGGCAACATACATCTGATGGTAAGATTTGATTTGATCGAATGTTTTTTGTTCATTTGGGGTAATAAATTCAAATCTGCATAAACAGTACCATATTAAATGTGTAAATGGCTTCTTCCATCCAATTTCTAGGGCCCGCCTGGATTACCTGGACCTCCGGGGCCTCCAGGGGTCACTGGGGCAAAAGTAAGATACATTTTTATAAATAGTATTGGCAACACAGAGGCAGTCAAATGAAGACACCATTCATATAATCTGGAACTGTAATTTTATTTTGTGGCAATACACCGGAAGACTGCTTTGCACCGCTGCCACGCAGTGGAAAGGGTCATGGGTTCACATCAGTGTCCATCAAACCTTTGGAGTCGAGTTTGTATGTTTGTATGTATTGTAGACTTTCAGTTTTAAGTCATGAGATTTCACAAAAGTAAACGATTTGCCATTTATGAATTGTAAACATTTTACATAAGACTTAATATGCACATTTCAAATATATACTCATATATATTCTAATTCATCTGTATTTTGTGTCATCATTAGGGTGAAGTTGGCCTCCCAGGGCCACCAGGCCTTGATGGAGAGAAGGTAAAACATTTATATAAATATTTCTGGCAATTAATGTAATGTTACTTATTGTAGTGGCCCAAAGCAGACACAGAGCATGGAAAAAGTGACTCAAAAGTCTTTACTCCCCCCGCAAAAATATTCCAAAATATGTGCTGCTGATGAGTTGTGTACACAAAAATAATAACGTTAGAAAAATGGTTTTAAAAAATGCTGTTCATAAGTAAGGGAAATTATATTTCAAACAAAATACAAATATCAAAGACGAATAAACATGAAGTCTGAATAACAATTAGAGAACTAAGCAAAAAAAAAGTCAACAAACAGTGATGAAAAGAGCAAGTGCAACAAGCTAAACATCAGGAAAACAACCGAATTTATGGGGTAAACAAGAATACAAAAAAAATGAATAAATAATCTGGCATATTTCTTGGGTGACCACAGAGCTTTCCAATTGAGACCTGATGACAATTGCTGGCAAGTGCTTGCCTCCCTGCTTAACTCCCCCCTTTGTTGCTTAGGGGAAAATCGCAAGGAAAGACCAACTTCCAGAACCCCCCCCCCCCCCCCCACCAAACTCATCGTGTATCAGGACAATTCCTTCTTTTAACAATAGATTTGTTAAATGTACAATATATGGCATGCATGCTTATTATTTCTTTTGAAGTCATACACCATGGGTCTTCAATCCTGTTCCTCGAGGGCCGATTCCCTGAAAGTTTTTTTATGTTGCCCTGCTGCAACACACCAGATTCAAATGATCAGGCTAGTTATGCAGCTTCTGCAGACCTTGTTGATTTGCATGTTGTCCTCGTGCATGTGCGGGTTTTCTCCGGGTACTCAGGTGTTCTCCCACATTTTAAAAACATGGATGGCAGGTTAATGGACCACTCTAAATTGTCTTTTGGTGTAACTGTGACCACAAATGATTGTTTGTCTATGTGCGCCTTGCGATTGGCTGGCAACCAATTCTGCCTGAAGACAGTTAGGATAGGCTCCAGCATACCTCGCAACCCTTGTGAGGATAAACGGATCAGAATGTGTGTGTGTGTGTGTGTGTGTGTGTGTGTGTGTGTATGTTTTATTTGATTTATTATTTTATTATTTTGCAGTGTTTTGTTTTTATTGTTGTATTTTTTTTCCTCAGGGAACAAAAGGCGAGACTGGTGAAGGTCTGGGAAGGTCAGAGATGGTATGTTATATAATATGCCATATTTTAGAAAGTAAAATTTTAAATTATCATAGCCTCTAACTTTTGTTTCGTCCTTTCTTTTTCAGCTCTACGGTCCTCCAGGTCCCCCAGGGCCCTCAGGACCAGTTGGCCCAGCAGTGAGTCAGATATTTTATGAAACCAAACTATAATGAACATTGATTTCATTGACCAAGAATATCAAATGCCACTCTTACTCATGTACATGACGACGTAACTATTTGTACTTAAATAAGTTATTACAGTCATTTCCCAGAGCTTTTTAGTCACGTACACCTTAAATACATACTGTATATACAACTTTGACAGTGTATTCTTTCGTCTTTTAAAGGGATCACAAGGACCTTCGGGGCCAAAGGTGAAGTAAATTTTATTTTTAATTAAATGCATTATAATAAGGATAGCCCGGTGACCGACTGGTTCGCGCATTGGCCTCACAGTGCAGAGGTGCATGGTTCGATTCCGACCCCAGCCTTCCTGTGTGGAGTTTGTATGTTCTCCCCGTGCCTGTGTGGGTTTTCTCCAGGTACTCCTGTTTCCTCCCACATTCCAAAAAAAACCATGCATCGCAGGTTAATGGAACACTCTAAATCAGGTGTCACCAACATTTTTGAGGGTGAGAGCAACTTCATGTGTACCGATTGTGTGAAGGGCTACCAAATTGATACACGTCTGAAATAACATATTTGTCCAAAATACCTTCAATAATATGAGGATGTGTTATTTTTAATACTTGATGATTTAAATTGTCAGACTTTGATCGTGTTTCGAAATGTCTCACAGTACTGCCAATGTTTGCATTTTTAAATCATAATTTCTACGAGCAAATCACAATGTCCAGGCACTGGCGGGCTACTCAAGTGGTCTTCATGGGCTACCTGGTGCCCGCGGGCACCATGTTGGTGACCACTGCTCTAAATTATCCCTTGGTGGGATTGTGAGCGCGAATGATTCTTCGTCTATGTGTACCCTGCAACTGGCTAGTAACCAGTTCAGGGTGTACCACGCCTACTGCCCGAGAAAAATGTTTTATGTTATGTACCGGTGGTTAGTGCGTCGACCTCACAGTGCAGAGGTCATGGGTTACCCCGGCTTCGGCCTCCCTGTGTAGAGTTTGCATGTTCTCCCCGGGCCTGCGTGGGTTTTCTCCGTGTACTCCGGTTTCCTCCCACATTCCAAAAACATGCATGGCAGGCTGATTGAACACTCAAAATTGTCCCTGAGTGTCAGCGCGAATGGTTGTTTGTTTCTGTGTGTCCTGCGATTGGCTGGCAACCGGTTCAGGGTGTCACTCGCCTACTACCCGATGACGGCTGGAATAGGCTCCAGCACCCTCCGCGGCCCTTGTGAGGATAAAGTGGATTGGAGAATATATATATATATATATATATATATATATATATATATATATATATATATATATATATATATATATATATATATATATATATATATATAATTAGATCTGTCAAATGATTAAAATATTTAATCTAATTAAAAATGCAACTGTCATAATTAACTCAAATGGACAAAAAAATTAATCGTGATTACTCACACATTTTTTATCGTTTCTGAATTTCCTTTTACATTTTTTGTCCTATTTTTCCCCCATTTTAATGCTCTCATCAACATGGAATCATGAATCAGTTTTCTATGTGCCAAATGCAAATATTTACTGAAATAACAATTTTGATTTTCAATTTTACATGAACATTTTTCACTTGGAGCAGTTATTCACACATAATCTCTCACACAATATTACTGTCCATCAACAACAGTGAAAACAATATTTTGTCACACAACAGCTGCTTTAACAGCTTTTTTTTTATAAAATCAAAACAGAGCAATATAACTGTTTTTCCTTGACTGTCATTGAATGGGTATTTGAAAAAATACATAAATAAAGTCAAAATGTTCTGTGTTCAGAGTAAATGTCAGAGGTTCAAATATATACATGCACACACCCACTCACACACACTCGCAACACATTAAATGACAGTGTACCCTGCTCTACAACCCGCGGCTCGTGAGTCGCATGCGGCTCTTTGGCTGGTTCAATCCGGCTCCCGGGCTTTCAAATGACAAGCATTGAAAACGCCTAGACGGTGGCGCTGCCATTCAAACAACGGTGCTAAATACAAAGAACTATGCCAGCCTATCATCAATCCCGTGACTTGATTGACAAATAGGGCAATCAGTCACATGACTGCCCTTCTCTCGAGAGAAACAACGTAAATTCAGCTTCATGGTTAAAATGGGAAACACCTCACATGGAATCATGAATCAGTTTTCTCCGTGCCAAATGCAAATATTTCGATTTTCAATTTTACATGAACATTTTTCACTTGGAGCAGTTATTCACACATAATCTCTTACACAATATTACTGTCCGTCAACAACAGTGAAAAAATATTTTGTCACACAGCTGCTTTAACAGCTTTTTTTATTAAATCAAAACAGAGCAATATAACATTATAAAGTGCACATCTAAGGTAAACTAGTACTCAGCCTATAGTAGATTTAAACCATGGTTGCATACTTCGTTTTGCTCAAGTTTACTTTGAACACAGCAGTCTGTTTCTGTATGTTTGTTGAAGAATAACGAGACACCGGACACCATTATGTGCCGCTGTATTCAAAACTGCCCGCCGTACAAAAAAGCGCATGCACTTCTCCCGTGCTGCTGGGGCAAACCATTCTGAAAGGGGGGGGGGGGGGGTGTCACTCCCCCTAACACAGTCAGGCTATGTTGATTGTGTTGGTCCTTCTTGTGCGGAAGTCTCTCTACAGTTTTTGTGTAGACCTCATTTCGAATCGCTAGGTCGCTACCACTGTCAGACAAACACAGAGAAGCTCCACCCGCTCTATTTATATGGACGCAGAACACTGTAACCTTCCACACAAAATAGTTCCAAACAAGTAACATCCGCTTGTCGCGTGTGCCGCGTTAATCTCGCGAGAAAAAATTTAATCCCGTTAAAATTGATTTAAATTAATGCCAATAAAAACGCGCTAAACTGACAGCTCTAATATATTCATTCATTCATCTTCCGTACCGCTTGATCCTCACTAGGGTCGCGGGGGGTGCTGGAGCCTATCCCAGCCGTCTCCGGGTAGTAGGCGGGGGACACCCTGAATCGGTTGCCAGCCAATCGCAGGGCACACAGAGACGAACAACCATCCACGCTCACACTCACACCTAGGGACAATTTAGAGTGTTCAATCAGCCTGCCATGCATATTTTTGGAATGTGGGAGGAAACCGGAGCACCCGGAGAAAACCCACGCAGGCCCGGGGAGAACATGCAAACTCCACACAGGGAGGCCGGAGCTGGAATCGAACCCGGTACCTCTGCACTGTGAATCCGACGTGCTAACCACTGGACTACCGGGCCGCCTGCTCTAATATATATATATATATATATATATATATATATATATATATATATGCGCGCACACACACACACACACACACACACACACACAATCCTAATACTGTTCAAAAGTAACCCAAATTGGCCAACCCAGCGCTGTCTCCAAAAGGGGTCTATTCTTATACACAGCGCATTGGGTTGAGGATTTGACCCAGCACCTTAGGTCAAGATTTTATCCCCAAAAAAGTTACAAACAACACATACTTTCATTCATTCATCTTCCTCACCGCTTGATCCTCACTTGGGTCGCGGGGGGTGCTGGAGCCTATCCCAGAGTGAAAACTCAAACGAAATTGGTTAACAGATTATCAGAACAGATGTGATAACAAATTATAGCACTTTTTTACCAAAATTTTGAAGGAGAGAGCTGTACTTGTTAGCATTAAAAAGAAAAAAAAAGTTAATTCGGTTTTTTTTTTTTTTTTTTGCGGGGGGTGTCTTACCTTTTCTGAGCAATGTGTGACATTGGTCTAAATGTTTAAGACTGTGATTGTTGTACATGTTTCGCAGGGAGAGCCAGGCATAGGGCTCAGGGGAGAAAAGGGAGCAACAGGTGAAAAAGGTGACAAGGGGGACAGAGGCCATCTTGGACTGCCTGTAAGTGCTCAATGTCCTGCCCAAATTTTGACCCTAATTTGAGTATAAATGATTTCACAACCTAACTTTTAACCATAAATTAATCACTACATTTCGGAATATTATAGAGTTTAGTTTCAACACACACATTTGTTCTAATGTTGCATGGAAAGCTTAAGGCTTCTACTCGATATTACTAAAATGAGAACGTGCTAGACCTGTGTTGTTGTTCGCCATTGTTTATATTGTTATCTAATTCCTGTTTGGGCTTTTCCCACATTGTGATGCTACTTAAAATGAAATTGTACTTTTGGATTTCTCCAATTACTTATTCTTGGATTCTAAATCTTCAACAATATGCCTGCAACCTTTCAACCACCAGTCCTGATTTTGACAAGCGCAATGACAGATTTTAATTTATATACCTGATTTCAATGCAATCAATTTGAGTCTACAAGGTTTTCAAGTACGAGAATTTTGTAAATTAAGTCTGTGAATTATTTGGGCCATGACTGTTTTGTAAGGAACACATGATCCAAAAAAAAAAAAAAACAACAACAACAAAAAGACAGTACTGGTCAAAGGAGTTACTGACAGTCACTCATTTATAAGCACTCTCACCAAGCTTATCTACAAACTTCCATGATACTTTTTTTTTGTCTTTTTTTCTTTTTTGTCACCAACTGAATGTGTTGTTGATGTCACTTGAGTCACAGCTTCACTCACCCCAACCACCTCCCCAATCTGATTCCCCACCCCACCTTCCTCCCTCCATCTTCCCCATCACCTGTGCTCTTTAACTGTGTACAACACTATCCAGGGGGCTCATGGGTTAGACGGCAGACCCGGTCCAGTGGTGAGTGGTGCAAAAAGTCATGTTCCGGCCCCCTTCTCTCCTTCCTCCACCTTGGCTTTCTCCTCTACCCCTTGCAAGCTTGCTTGATGTCTGCCATGTCTGCTTGTCTCATTTGGCTTGTTTTCCTGCCTCTTGTGCTTGTCTCAGTTTTAGCTCCAGGAACTTTTAGTGAGGAGAGGACTGTTCAGGGTTAGATTGGGAGAACTGCACTGGTCTTATTAAAATTTTAAATTTCTGCTGCAACACAATGGCGCATATACTGTGTGTGTGTATATATTATATATATTATATATATATATATATTGCGCGTCGTCCCGCACGCGGTCTGTCCTTCCGTCTGTCCCTTTTCAAAACGTACCTACTTCACCGCGCCGCTCAGGCAGTGGCTCACTACGATCGCGCGGGCATCTTAGCGAAAAAATGTTGTCTACCCACAAGCATTTCAATGAAATTGTTAGTTATTTAGTAGAGCTAAACATCTCTTTATTTTCGCGATAAGCAATGAAGATGAACAAAAAGTTGAACCAAGCAACAACACTTTTGTGGGCCGAAGGCCCACCTTACCAGCCTTCCGCAGGAACTAGCTGATGAGCCGCCCCGGAGGGCGGCGAACCACCACCTTACCAGCCTTCCGCAAGAACTAGCTGATGAGCCGCCCGGAGGGCGGCGAACCAGCTAGTATATATATATATATATATATATATATATATATATCCCCATAATAAAATAAAAAGCATTGTAGGCATGGTTGGAAAGGTGGTTGAGCAAACGCAGAGAGGTCCAACCTACTGTACTTGTAAAGAATAATTGATATGGTTACTCCTTGAAATAATAGGGAAAAACTCTTTTTGTGTGACTTAGCGACAATATGAAGTGTACATCCTCAGGAGGTTCTCCTTTTAGAGGATCTGCTATACACAGCAACGATATAGTCTTTTGATATTTACTACGTTACCTAGTGTTGCTTCAAAATTAAGAGTTTGACGATGTTAACTTTCAATCCTGACTCAACAGTCTTTTTCCCAATGATTTTAAGCCAGCAAAATTGCAAAGATTACATATCTGAAAAGATAAGCATGTAGGGATGCCCATGCTGCATGTGGAGAAGTTATTCAATTATTCCATACGATACAAATGCATACATGGAATGACCCAAAGTTTTCCTCTCGAATTCTAACTGCTACTCAGATACAACTGCAGATGTTGACATGTGATTCTTTTTCCCTACTTTTTAACACTCTGGACAGTAGTTCAACAAGCTTGGTGTAATGGAAAATTTGTTTTTTATCTAGTTCCTTTTATAAGATCTTTTTTTCTAAATACATTGCATTTTATAAACGCTTGTTGATGTGCTGATCGGGGATTTGTCTTTGATTGTTGGTCGCTGCAGCTCTATATTTATTGTCTTTGTTCTGTTTTGAAGGGTCTAATAGGACCAGCAGGTGTAGCAGGGCCAGCAGGACCAAAGGGGGAGAGAGTGAGTTTCTAGTATAACTTGAGATTTCCATTCTGTAGAAGAGTGGCACTGAGTATTATATCATTGCAGGGTGAGAATGGAGACGCTGGACAACCAGGACCAATTGGCCCACAGGGCATTCCTGTAAGTAATTTTTACCTCATCTACCTAGTTAATTCCTACTGCTATTCTTTTTCATGATACAGTGAAACTCCTCTACAACGAAATCATATTTGCAGCAAGAATTTTTTCACAACAGTAAAAAAAAATTCACTGTATTTTCAATTTTCAATGCGGTATTTCACTGTAGCAAATTTGATCTCAGATGTAAGCACACGCACACCCACACACCCACACGCACAAACCCATGTGTACACGCATACACAAACGTATGCATACTCTATTTTTATTCCAATAGTGCATAAGTATGAGCACACACTTACTTATTTGACACTTCATATAGTCAGTGTAGAAAGAAAAAATGGGAAAGAAATTGTGAAATTTACGATCAGCATTCACTTTCACTTACATCAATTTCTTGGATAATGTATTTTATTTTGCTTGCTCCATCTTTCATTTTGATCACTTTTACCCTCTCCTCCAGCATCAGAGCTCATCTTGTCTTAGCTGCTTGACATCCAATGGTCCGGTTTGTAGCCATTTTAGCAATGCAACATCCATCCTTGTCTGAATCTAACAATAACAAATTCTTCCAGGCATGCAATGAACTTTTAAGCCAGCCACGGGACGCTTCGTAGTCCTCGATGGCCATAGTTAGCTCTCGAAGGCTAGCGCTCCAGTTAGCGTAAGGTTTTTAGCCTTTGAGAGCCAACTATGGCCATCGAGGACTACAGAGCGTCCCGTGGCTGTTTTCAGCATGATAACAAGTAAAGCATTCGAGGAAACGGTCGTTTATTTGAATGTCCCTCGAGTCATAAGCAATTTACTCTGAGCAGCTAATCGGATGCTACGCATCTAGCTTCAGTATCTACACACTAAGACAGTGAGGTCCCTCTTGGCCAATCGGAGGCCAGGATGATGCTCGGTAAGCCAATGGCAGAGCAGCTATGAGTATGTTGAGTCCAGGAAACTCGCAGCTGTGACCGAAATAAACATCATTCACTCTGTAAACCAGTGTGGTGGTTGCTGTTGCCTTTTTTCGAACGAAGCAGTAGAGGTCGCTGTTGGATAAGACTTCATTGTAGTGAATGTCTTTGCGAGGCTGGAGCAGAGAAAATGATTTTGTATAACGCAACAGGGGAGTTTTTCGTCGTATGGGGGGCAGGAGAATGGGAATTGTGTTAATGCATGAAGATTTTTTCACATAAGGGTGTATTTTCGCCCATGTAGGTTTCGTTCTAGAGGAGTTTCACTGTAGAGTCTATGAAATGAAGAAACACAAAAAAAAATAATTCATTAAGTTATATAGATTTACAACATGCAGTCGATATGCTACTTTATTCTAATGTTGATGATTTTAATTACCATATTAAAGTCACCTATAAACAAATTAACCCTTTCATGCACCCTACAGCCTGATAACATGATAAGCTGTCCACTGTAGTAACCACTGCCCCTGAAAGGGTTAAATATCACATAAAACCCAATGTTCATTTGTATATACAGTAAATAAATAAAATCACCCAAACGTGAATATGGGAAAATGTTTTATGAACAAATGAAACCAAGGGTGGGCGGCACAGTGGACATCCAGTTAGCACGTCCACCTCACAGTACAAATGTGCAGGGTGAAATTCTGGCTCTCGCCTACCTTGTGGAATTTGCATGTTCTCCCCGTGCCTACGAGGGTTTTCTACAGGAACTTCGGTTTCCTCCAACATTCCAAAAACATGCATGGCAGGTAACGGAACACTCAAAATTGTTCAGAAGTATGACTTTGAGTGGGAATGTTTGTGTATAAGTGCCCTTTGATTGGCTGGCAACCAGTTCAGAGGGCATACACCAATTACTGTCCAAAGACAGCTGGAGTAGGCTCCAGCACGCCTGCGATCCTCGTGATAAGCGGATGAGAAAATGGATGGGTGGATGGATAAAACCAAGGTTGAATGTTGTGACCATAATTCCAAATGTTTGGAGAAAACAAAACACTGCTCTTCACCCAGCGAACACCATTCCTACAGTGAAGCTTGGTGGTGGAGCATCATGAGGGCTATTTTTGTTTAGCTGGAACTAGAGCATTAGACAAGGCAGGAGGAATTGTGAACAGTTCCGAATAGCTGTCAGTGTTGGTACAAAATCTGGCTTCTGCTAGAAAGCAAAAACAGTGCATGGAAAAGCCGACTCGAATATCTGAAATTTGTTTGGGTTCAATCAGAGGAACTTTAAATGGTGGCCAACATGCGGACTCCCTTTTAACATGGATGTGAATGTGATTGGTTAATTCTGAACACTGACACGTCATCTCTTATAAGAAGAGGTTGTGCACATTTGTGTAACCACATTATTTCTGTTGTTTATCATTATTTCCCCTCTTCAAAATGTTTTTTTTTACAATTTCAGTTGTACATTTTACAGTCAAACCAATTATCGAAAATGTTTTACAATGATTTCGTTGGAACTCATTTTGTTACATAACAAAAACCTGGAATTTAAACTCTTGACAAAAGTAGTCTGAGATGGGCTTAGCACACCCAAGATGAATGGACAGTGATCAATTTTGGGTTTTGTACCTATAAATCATAATTATTGTATTTTCTGCCCTTCAGTGAATGGCCTATTTTAAAACTTTTTTTCAAATATAGGGCACAATGCATTCTAAGGCACATAGAAGCTACAATATTGGCTGCGGTTGTGTTATGCACCCACTAAAGCCATTAGAACTGGTCACAAACACAGACATGAAACATGTAAATACAAATGGCATTACAAAAAAATTAATAAAAGACTAAGTTATGAAGACAATTTTTTCAACAAAAAGGCACACAAACAAAGGCTCACCTCTACAAGGGGCTAAATATCCTTAGAACTCTTACTTGTCTCCTTTTTCCTTCGTTTAGTCAGTAGTTAACTATGCTTCACTTGTTTCTTATGCACTTTCAAGACTCAAAAGGGGAAAGAAATTGACGATCAGCATTCACTTTAACTTACATCAATTTATTGGATCATGTATTTTATTTTGCTTCCTCCATCTTTCATTTTGATCACTTTTACCCTCTCTTCCAGCGTCAGAGCACTTCTTGTCCTAGCTGCTTGACATCCAAAAGTCCATTTTGTAGCCATTTTAGCAATGCAACGTTCATGCTGAGTCTGAATCGAACAATAACAAATACTTCCTGGACCCGGTGGCTTTTCTTTCCACCATTTCACTATCTATAATTCGACCTCCCCTCGATCGCCACCCAAGACAGCGTTGCTCAGCTAATGTCATGCAATGAACTTTTAAAGCCAGCCACGGGATGCTTCGTAGTCCTCGATGGCCATAGTTAGTGCGATGGAACTCGCCTTCTCTCTAATTACACTCCAGTTAGCGTCAGGATTTTAGCATGATAACAAGTAAAGCATTTGTTTATTTCACTATCCGTCGAGCCACAAGCAATTTACTCTAAGCAGCTAATCTGATGCATTCCACTGTCTCTTCCATGGATCTAGCTACAGTATCTACACACATAGATAGTGAGGTCCCTCTTGGCCAATCGGAGGCCAGGATTATGCTTGGTAAACCAATGGCAGAGCAGCTATGAGTATGTGGCGTTCAGGCAAGTTGAAGCTGTGTAAACCAGTGTGGTGGTTGCTGTTGCTGTTTCCGAATGAAGCAGTAGAGGTCGCTGTTGGATTAGACTTCGTTGTAGTGAATCTCTTCACTCGGCAAGAGCAGAGAAAAAGATTTTGTATAACGCAACAGGGTTTTTTTTGTTGTATGTGGGGGAGGAGAGTAGGAATGGTGTTAATGCATGAAGATTTTTTCACACTACGGGGTATTATCGCCCATGTTGGTTTCGTTGTAGAGGAGTTTCACTGTAATTGCCTTATGCTTTGAGACAAGCGAAGTTTCCCGAGGCAATACAATGAACGGTATCTTTCATTTACATTTACTTTTACCGGAGATGCAACGGCGCCAATGTTCCCTCTAAACTGCACAACTGAGTGCTGGTCGCACACTCTCAGTGCACAAGAAAACCTATCCAGCGCAGAGAGCGCACTGACAATGATTTAGATATACAACTTTTTTTCTGTATCAATTTGCTGTATAATTCAGTGAGTGACAGGTGTCCAGCCAATTACACAATAGATGCAATGACACTATGCAGCCAATCACGGCATTGACAGTACTTGCGCATGTTCTCTGCTCCATAACAATAACTGTGCAACGGCGATAAATGATGCTCATGCTCACCCTTTATCATGGCGAAACGACCGGGCAGTGAACGTGATACGTCGACTCCCCAAACCAAATTAAGAATGAACTGTGGTTCTTTTAAGTTGGAATGGTTTTCGGAGTACCGTATTTTTACGACCATTCGGCGCACCGTATTGTTGGGCGCAGTCTCAGTAATGGGTGCTATTTCTGTATTTGACACATACACAAAACGCACTGTATTATTGGGCTCAGCCAGGCATTGTAAAACATACGCCAGTTTAAACATACGGCATGCTAGGGGTGTGCCTTTAGCGTCCTCTTACACGCCCATCCTTCAGTCATTGGCGACTGGTACCTGCTAGGGGTGTGCCTTTGGCATCCTCTTACACGCCCGCCCTTCACTCATTGGCGACTGGTATTTGCTAGGGACGTACCTTTAGGGTCCTCTTACACGCCCACCCTTCACTCATTGGCGGACTTCCGCATGCCTGTCGTCACTCACGTCCGCCTTTTCTCTGTATAAACAGCTTGTCGGCCAGAAGTGCCCTCAGTCAGGCTTTGGAACTCTGCACATACACTAGACTAGACGCTCCGCATTATAAGGCGTCCTGTCCATTTTGGAGAAAACTTAAGACTTTTAATGGCGCCTTATAGTCATGAAAATACAGTATGTGCCAAATAGAAGAACAAGCAGTGAAACTGGAAAAAAAATGAATTTAGTTGTGAAAATTCAGTGTTTCTGTGTCAGTTGAATTGATATATTATTTCTTGTTCCTCTTTTCAGGGCTTTGTAGGACCACAAGGACTCAAAGGAAATCGGGTAAGAAAGATTATGGATTATTTTTGGAGCAAGTGCTTCTCGAATACTCACATAGACCAAAGTGGTGTAATTCCACAAATAACATAACACTATTAAGTCTTTGGAAGTCATGTTTCAAGACAGTCAGTGGCTACTTGTGATCGTTTTGTAAAGCAAGACTCGAAATAAGCGATTTTGCATCGCAGTTTGTATTGAGCATACATTTTTATCAAGCCATTGCTTTTATAAAAGGTAAAAAAAAGTGACTACTTTGCTTTAATGACGTGAGATGTAATTCACCTGAATAGACCATTATTTTCTGTCGGATACTCGAATACTGAAATATTTGAGAGCTGTAGCCTTACATTCAACCCACCCATTATGCTGCCATATTTTTATTCTTTCATAAAACCCTTGCTTCAGGACAGGATATTAACCGGGGCTGGGGGGGGGGGGGGGGAGCTCATCAAAATTAATAAATTGCTCCTCAAATTAAGTCACTGATTAGCAAAATTGTTTTTCAAAGAAAAAAGTCATTTCGAGCCTTGACAAGGGAGCTTGTATGCAAATATTTTTTTTGTCACAAAAATGATTCGGATTTATGGCTCCTCAGTTAAGCCTCAAATATCATATTTATAGATAGTCTATAGTTTTTAAATTTTCTTGAAACTGGCTCTGGTGGGATTTTAACATGGATATTATCTTTGTGGTGCCAATTAAATTTGCAAATCTTGCTAATTTTGCTGCCACTTAGCTGACTGGGAATTGCTTCAAAGCCTCACAAGCAGATATAAAATCAAGAGTTGACTAGCCGAAATGAAAGACACTCTCTTTAATATTATTCATGAAAAAACTGATTAGTCAGATAGATGCTTTGATTCTGCGTGATTATGAATAATGAATGTCAACACAAGATGAACAGAAGATGCACTTGATCATATCAAAACAAGTCAAAGACATCAAAGGGATATAATGACCCTGGAGAGTACCTCTTTTGCTTTTGTGGTCAAAATAAATTAGAATTTTCAATTCCATTTTGTCTTTTTGTGACACAGTGTGGTGAAAAAGTAGTGGCCGTCTTCGTGATGTTTTTTTTCATATTTATCAAGCCAAATTTACTGTCTCACAAAGACAAAATTAAATAAATACAAAATGCAGCTCCTAAGGTGAGATGTTTTTTTTTAAGGCCCAAAAAAATCCTAACCTGTCTGTCCTATGGAAAAACTCAATCTCACACCTTGTTGAATCGTAAACCAGCTATTTGGAAATAGTCTTTGGTCTATTTGGTCTAGTTAACACCAGATTTGTTAATAATAATAATAATAATGTTTTTTTTTGTTTTGTTTTGTTTTGGGTTTTTTAATGGCGGCCCGGTAGTTCAGTGGTTAGCACTTCGGCTGCACAGTGCAGAGGTACCGGGTTCGATTCCAGCTCCCCTCCTGCCTGTGTGGAGTTTGCATGTTCTCCCCGGGCCTCCCACATTCCAAAAACATGTGTGGCAGGCTCATTGAACACTCTAAATTGTCCCTAGGTGTGAGTGTGAGTGTGGATAGTTGTTCGTCTCTGTGTGCCCTGTGATTGGCTGGCAACCGATTCAGGGTGTCCCCGGCCTACTGCCCGAAGACAGCTGGGATAGGCTCCAGCACCCCCCGCGACCCTAGTGAGGATCAAGCAGTTCGGAAGATGAAGGAATTAATTTTTTTTAAATTAATTTTGAAAGCGCTTTTCATGATACTCAGAGACGCTTTACAAGAGTTTAAAACATAGGATAAAAATGTACACTTTAAATCCAAGCATACATGATTTAAAACAAACGCATTTATAAAAAGAAAAACAAAGCAGAAATGGGTAAAAGAGAATCAAAGTTTTTAAAAGCATTACGGAATAATTGAGTTTTAAAGACATTATTTGAAGGATTGGTGCTCAGTTGCGGATGTGTTGTGGTAGAGTGTTCCAGAGCGTGGGGGCGGTGACAGAGAAGTCCCCCCGGGTTCTGAACCTGGTCACGGGGATGGCGAGGAGGTTTGTCTTTGAGGAGCAGAGTTTGCGGGAAGGAGTGTATGGGTGAAGAAGGTCGGCGAGGTAGGAGGGAGCCTGATTGTGAAGGGCTTTATAGGTGAGTAGTAGGAGTTCAAACTGAATATGCTGGGGAACAGGGAGACAGCGGAGGTTTTTCAGGATGGGGGTGATGTGATCACGAGTGCGAGTGTGGGTGAGAAGGCGGGTGGCAGCATTCTGCATGTACTGTAGTTTATTGAGGAGTTTGGAGGTTGTACCGTAGAGGGTTCTATTGCAGTACTGAAGGCGGGAGGTGATGAAGTCGTGGATGAGGGTTTGAGCGGTGTTGAAAGAAAGTGAAAAGCGGAGGCGAGAAATGTTTTTGAGGTGGAAGAAAGCAGTTTTGGTGATTTGGGTCATGTGTTGGTCAAAGGAGAGATTATTATCAAAAAGGACACCCAAGGTTTCCGACAGTGAGGGGAACAGGGTGGAGTTGTCGATAGTGAGGTTAAAGTTGGAGGCTGTTTGGGTGAGGGACTGAGGACCTATTATTAGCAGTTGAGATTTAGTGCAGTTCAGAGTGAGAAAGTTTGTTTGCATCCAGGATTTTATATCTGAAAGACAGTTAGACAGGGTGGAATGGGTTGTTGGGGTAAACAATTTGGTGGATATGTACAATTGGACGTCATCAGCATAGCAGTGGAACTGGAGACCATGATGACGAATGATTTGGCCGAGGAGTAGAAGGTAGAGGATGAAGAGAAGAGGACCAAGCACAGAACGTTGTTTACGATGATACTAGTGCAGCGTGTTATACCGGAGACAAATTC
This sequence comes from Hippocampus zosterae, assembly GCF_025434085.1. Classification (NCBI taxonomy): domain Eukaryota; kingdom Metazoa; phylum Chordata; class Actinopteri; order Syngnathiformes; family Syngnathidae; genus Hippocampus; species Hippocampus zosterae. The sequence goes on along the minus strand of NC_067461.1, from coordinate 22,494,327 downwards.
CTTGTGTGTTCTCCATACTTGGCCAATAAAGATGATTCTGATTCTGATTCTGATTCTGAGAACCTTGGGGGACACCTCGGGACAGTGGGGCAGTGTAGAAAGAGCAGTTGTTGATGTGTATGAATTGTTTCCTGTCAGCGAGATACGAGCGAAGCCAGGTGAGGACTTTGTCGGTTTTGTATGGAGATGGGCATGAATTTGGAGAGAGGTGGAGTAGTTGGAGGAATAGAGGCAGGTAAGAATGGAGGGGGGTGGGTGAGGTGGTGAGTGAACTGTAGTGGATGTCGATTTTGGATTTAAAGTAGGATAGGAATGAACTACATTTGCCGAATGTAAAAGAGGTTGAAATGTTGTTGCTGGGTTTGAGGAGTTTGTTGACAAAATAAATCAACAAATCATCAAAATAGCATGAATTATTTAAATCTAATTCAGATGCTGTTGTATGACCTTAAATGAGCTGTTCATACTTGAAAAGACTCAAATACGACTATGTTGTTGTGATTGTGTGAAAAAGAGTGTGACAACATTTTGTTAAAGACTCAGCCTATGATCACAAATGCTTGTGATACACACAGTTATCCACGTTTGAGATTCAAGGGCCAATTTATTTTTCACAAGGGGTCAGATTTGTTTTCCGCTTCATCAATAAAAGCGCAATTTTGAAACTGCATTGAATATTTAATTGTGTTCTTTGTGAGATTTTAAAGTTGCTTATCTCATCTGAAGATTTAAAAGTGGTTAATGCAAAAAAAAAAATCACGAAGGGGGCCAAATACTTTTTGTTAAAATGGCACATTACAGTTGTCGTATTTGCTTTAGTGACGAGAATTTGTGACTTCTGCTTTTAATCTGAAAAAAAATCTTTTATATTGTCCACCACATGTAAACTGACTGTAATACCCTACCGCTATAATAATCTTGCTGTTCCTTCCTATTAACATGGTCCTTGTTTAATATTTCCACTCCCATCAATCAAGTCTTCACATTTCATCGACTTTTTCAACACATTCAACTGACTTCCAAGGGATAAGCGAACTCAAATGAAAATACTTGATCCACATGGTGAATGAAGAATATTCTAAATTCGGCTACGAGTGAGCATTCAGTTGAAAGTGTTGAAGATCAAGCTATGGAATCGTGGAGTTGTTTTTACTCTTGTCCTATCTTTCCTTTGTATCCACAGGTCTTCCTATCCCCTTTTTCCTTCCCTCCACCTTGCCCCATGGCTCTTTTTCTCGCAAAGGGTTGCCCTCTCTCCCTCTCACAACACTTGGGCTCCTGCTCCTGCTCCTGCATTCTAATTAAAGTCCTGGGTTAATACTCCTCCTCTTACACCTCCTTTTTGCCTATTCCTTTTTAACTGTACATTTGCCATGCAAGTGCTCATGAATCAACCCCTGACCCTTTTTCCATATCCCCTAAATGGCAAGTGATGCTCTCGCATCATTGCATGCTTCTAAAATTCTGTTGATGAAATTTTTATTTACGTGTACACACACCGTTAAACCAAACTACCTTCAGTAAGTCAAAGCTTACACACTGAGCATACTTGAAACAGCACGCTCACTTCGTATGATTAATGGAAGCATTCCGTGCCAAACTCAAGTGACTCCTCTCAGCGCAGTACAATTTGAAAGACGTGGGCCGACCATGTTTTCCGGATTGGAAATCGCACCAGCCATGAAATGCAAACTAATGAAGAAAAAAACAAAGTCGCACTGGAATTTCAATTGCATTTTTAGGGGAAATTTATTTGATAAAACCCAACACCAAGAACATACATGTCATCTTGAAAGGCAATTAAAAAAAAATTAACAACAGGCTGAATAAGTGTGCGATTAGGCTAATGTTACACATAACACATAAACAACAAATTGAGAACGTGCCTGGTATGTTCACGGAATGTCCATTAAGGGAAGTATGACTGAGCCGTATTCTAACTCATTAACTATGAAGTAACGCAGTAGTTAAGTCAGTAAATGTTTGTATGAAACTGACCTCTAGGCCAGAAATATTCGTAAAACAATCAAATGAAAAAAAGTACAGCAGTATAGCAGCAAGTACAGCAGTACTCTTCCATTATGCAAACCTTGAAACAAGGACAGCCTTTGATCTTGATGAACAGGTGTTCAAAAAAAGAGCACGTACAGTGGATATAAAAAGTCTAAACTCCTTTGTTCAAATGCCAAGAATGTCAAATGTTTTGGATCCACATTGAACGAAAACAGTCCAATCTAAGGCCAAACAAAAAAGTAACATGAAATTTCAGCATAGGGTCGGTAGGTCGGACAAAGTTTTTTTTTTTAATCTTTTGTTTTTTCCATCAAAAATGTAAACAAAATAACCAGAAAACATAAAACAAGAAGTCATTGAACCCAACGCTCCGTGGCCGGCACCGCCGCCACCTATTTAGTTTTCTCCCCGCTCTGGACTCAGGGGGAGAAGGAGGGGGGGGACATCCGTCGATGTCCTCCTCCGCCCTCGATGTTTACTCGGCCCGTGGTGTTCATCAAATAGTTTGCTGATTTTTTTTCAATACATAAATGGATGCTATTTCCTTAACATTACGGTGCGAGCATGCAACTGTAACACAGAAAACGCGGTTTAAACTGTCGTCGCAGATCGCGACCGCCGCCATGTTTCAATGTTGTTGACAGGCGACAGGGCAAACGATGCACGCGCTCAACTTGAATATCGCGAGAGTTTGCACCGACGTAAACTCTCTACACAAAAATGTAGAGGGTTGTTTGAAAAAAATGCTGACCGTAAAGTTTTTTTTTTCGACGTAGAAATTCTCGGTCGGTCGGGGTACCGGAAACACACTACTTTTTTTTTTTTTACGCCTAAACACCCCAAAGAGACCAATGTGCAATGTGAACTGATGTCTAATCCAATTAGGCTAATTCCAATTCTGGCACAAACAATTAACATGTAATGTTTGAATAGAAAAACATGATGTAATTTACTCAGGTAAATCTTATATTTGATGACCTCATGGATTATTTCATACCTTTACTTATGTTGGGCTTTTTTGTATTGTGCAGTTGGAGCACCTACAATCAAACAAAGACCAAATACGAGTTCTGTATTTTCCTTTGCGATCTTGAAACATGCAGCATTGAGCAGATCATTCCCTCAAAAACACATAACTGGCGTTTGATAACCCATCCCTCATTCCCTAACTATATCTGCCCTTTATTCAACAATTCTATTATTGCCTTAAAGGGGAAGTCAACCCAAAACATTTTTTTCCAATAACATGTTCAATGTAGCCCCACTCATCTAAACACGGAATTCGGAATAATATTGCGTTGGTGAAACAATGAATGAACCAGCAAAATCCACTCATGTTTTTAATCCATGTCAAGGGGCAGCCATTTTGTCACTTGCTATCGACTGAAAATGACCTCACAGTCGCTCATGACTCAGGTAACAGCCAATCATGTCATTTTTCAGTCAACAACGAGTGGCAAAATGAGATGGATAAAAATGGGAGGTTTTTGCTCATCGGTACATACTCCACAAACGCAATATTAATCCGATGCTTGGTTTAGACTAATGGGGGCGCATACAACATATTATTGTCAAGAAAATGTCCCCTTTAAAATACAGAGCAACACACGGAACTAATGTATTTCTCATGTTAAATGAATAACAACTAGATTAATATAGCAGAATCTCAAATTTGCACAAAGGAGGACTAAACTCATTTGTTTAATACACTGTTGTTTGCAGGGAGAGAGGGGCAAGAAAGGCAACAGGGGGGCCAAAGGGGATAAGGGAGACCAAGGAGCACCTGGATTAGATGCCCCATGTCCGTTGGTATGTCAGTAATCTGTGTACATATAAGAGCCAAAAAGAAGAAATGGGGGTCACTGAAAAAAAATATTCTTTTTGGCTCTGGTTCTCATCAACCTCAGGCGTCTTTTCTCTCCCAAGGTACAAGACTGATGGGAATAAATCATTGATATGAATATCATTTTATTTGGGGGGAGTTTAAACATCCCTTATTTGAATTTTTCAACACGTGCAGTTGAAGACACGCAATCTCAACACATATTAGGTCTTCAAATCCCATGCATGCACTATGCCATATGCACAAACCGCATATGACTTCAATCCAAAACAAAACACGGTCAAATGTACCTTATGTGCTTAACGTTTGGCCCATACACATCATTCCGAGTCAAGTTATTCTGTTCTCTTAAAGAAACATTTATTAGCAAGAATGCTGACGCTCTCATCTCAATGAATTCTGTTCCTATCAGTCCCGTTTGCCCGCATGCTGAGGTAAACCTTCAAGTCGCTCAACGGACAGATGGGCGAATCCTCGTGTCCCCAAACGGTGGAGGACAAACTTAAGCTCCAAAGCTGGTTTTAAATGGATGATTTCACAAACAGGGTTTCCGAGGCTTTAAAGGAGAGAAGGGTGAACCGGGCTTGCCAGGCCTGGATGGGCTGGATGCCCCTTGTCCTGTGGTATGGTGCTCTCTCTTTCCTCCCCAGCATGCATTTAGCTACCTACCATTAACATTAGAGTTGCGAAATAGCATCATATAGTAAGATGCCTGCACTTTATTAGGTTTTGCATTGCAAGTTTGCATGAAAATAATTATCGTTTACGTAAATTATTATTGGTTTAAATCTTTTTTTTTTTGACTGACCATCTTCATTTGAAGGAAGTTACACTCAATTTAGTGACCTTGGTCACAACTTCATAACTTACCGATTGTGACTAACGCAACACATAACAAACTTTCATTCTAAAACTAAACATTCATATACAGGTACTTGGCTGTACAAATACACTCTGAACTTTTTATAACCATAGTTAATCTGTTTTTTGTTTTTTTTTTGGTTCTCTTTCATTTCTTGCATGGAGCACCAAATCTTATGGGCCACATTACCACAGGTTGTGCAAAGCAAATAAAAGTAGAAGTGTGTGTGTGTGTGTGTGTGTGTGTGTGTACTGTATGCATGTGTGCGTGTATGTATATATACAGTATATATATATATATATATATATATATATATATATATATATTATTTTTTTCATGCATAGAATTATTTCCATTTTCTTGCTTGAATTCAATTTTACTACTACATTCGCACACTTAACATTGCAGAGCATCTGCAAATCAGTGTTGTCACACAGCTGTCACTGAATACCATACTAAAGGTTTGTAAAAAATGTATGTATGTATGTATTTCATAGTATAATGGTCATCTCACCAAATTTTACCTTCACACATGAAGTCAGACTTGGTTCAGTACAATGTTCCCCCTATGCGCCTGTGAGCAATTGCGCACTGCTCTCACACTCTCAGCACACTCGCAGCACATTGAAAAATAAAATGACATTGGAACCTGAGCTGTAGATTATTACAAGTTTCATATTTACTTACATTGATTCCTGTTTAATTTGAGCTGGTTCAGAACATCAAAAGTGGCATAAAATGACTCCTTGACCAATTCTTTCAAACTACAACAAATCCTATTTGCATCACAAATCTGCATTGCTCTACTTTGATACAAGGGGTTTTGACTTTGATTTTGTCGGTACTGTGGTGGACGGATTAGCTCCGTGACTTTTTGTGAATTCTCATCCGCATTTTCATCCAAAATTAAAGGGAACATTCGTTCAATGTCCTTTTATTGATCATCATTTGCTCAAACTTGTTTTATAAAAAATAAAAAAAAAGGATGAAAATCTTTCCTCCTGAGAGTGTCATGTGCTATTGTGCATCGACAGTATGAAATTGATGGATGAAGTGTGATCTAAAATTGATGTGCACCTAACAAAGATAGTTTTCACAGCAGTTTTGTGGATCAAAGTAAAAATTCAAAATCACAAAGTGTAGATACAGCCGGTTCCAACTCACGACAGGAGCTGAGGGATTGTGCTGATCAGCTGCCTGTGATCTTCACGTCCATTTTCAAATCTTCCCGAAGCCAGGCAACTGTCCCTCCCTGCCTGAAGTCCTCCATCATTGTACCCCACCCAAGAACATCAGTGGACTGAATGACTATTACTGGCACTGACACCCAAAGGCTTGGAGTGCTTTGAAAAACCGGTCCGAGCTCACATCAGTTCCTGTCTCCTCCTGGTTTCTGATTCTCCCTTTACAAACCAACAGGTCAACGGGGGCTGCCCTAGCAATAGCTCTCCACTATGCTCGTTCCCATCGAGAGGAGCAGGGGAGCTACGTCCGGCTGCTCTTAGTCGACTTCAGCTCAGCGTTTAATACCATCTTCCCCTGCAGATTGGTGAATAAGATGCCAGGCCTGGGTCCGTTTTACTGTCTGCCTTTGGATTTTCGATTTCCTGAACCCCCCACCCCCACCACACACACACACACGTCTCATCGGCCATTCGCCTCAGAATGGGGTACACCTAGGGCTGTGTACTGAGTCGCCTACTTTTCGCCCTGTATACTCATGACAGTTCCCCCATCATTGTGGATGATATAAATGTGGTAGAGCTCATCTCTGGGCAGGATGAATCAGCACACCAGGATGAGGTGCAGCGACTGGCAGTGGTCTGTCAACATAACGTGATCCTAAATAAAACCACAACAATGGAGATTATTGGGCATCACAAAAGGACAGACATTCAGCCACTGCTCATCTATGGGTACCTCGTGGAGACGGTACCTGATCTTCACTTCTTGGGTGTGCAGAATACAACTATTGTGAAGAAGTTGCAGCAAAGACTGAATTTCTTGAGGGTTCTAAGGAGTAACAACCTGACACAAAAACTGCTGGTAGCCTTCCATCCGTACTCCAGAGTGAGCATCCTCCCTGACTATATCTATGGTTTGCCAATTGTGTTACCGGAATCTGAAACCATCAAGAACACCTCTTTGGAGTGCTGAGGCAGAAAGGGGATGCCTATCTGACAGTTGATGGTTTTGTTGGGCTGTGAGGGACAGGGCAGCTCTGGCATGCCTACAAATGACACGACAACGATGAGATGTTCATGGACTGAGGGAACGGTGACCTCTTGCTTCTGGGAGGAGAACATTGGGGGTTGATTCCCATAGGCCAGGCATGTCCAACTCTGGGCCTGGAGGGCCACTGTCCTACCTGTTTTCCAGCTCTCCCAGCTGTAACGCACCTGATTCAGACAATCAGCTCATCAGCCAGCTCTAAAGTAACATTAGAACGACCCTGATTAATTGAATCAGGTCTGTTGCTCCTTAGATAGCTGGAAAACAGGCAGGACAGCGGCCCTTGAGGACCGACTTTGGACACCCCGCCATAGGCGACCATAAATAACGATGGGTCTTTGTTTGAGGAGGTGACGGAGTTGTGGAAATACTCGACCCATGAAAGGCGCCGGAAGTTGGATGGAGGGCCAAGAAACACCAAAGGGGTGCTTCCAGGTCCTGATTGGCTCTCTCTGACTGTTCATTGGACTGGGGATGATAACCCAAAGACAGGCTACAGCAGTGATTCTCAAATGGGGGCTTGTGAAGGCACTTCAGGTGCTGTGTTGGTGTTTGAAATATATTTAAAAAGCAGTAGTTTGCAAACCCCAGGAATTGTTTGAGGCTCCTTGGCAAGCAGCTCTATCTTGTGGGATCCAGCCAAAGATGACCCCAGGTGAGTATGTAGCCGAGAAAAGTAATAGTAGGAACACCGAACTTGAAGTTTTCTGTTCACTAGGAGGCGTTGTTGCACTAATCTGACATGCAGGATGTCTTCTTCAGAGGTTCGAGAGAAAAAATGTCATCGAGATAAACATGCACACACTGGGAAAGCATCTCTGGGAGAATGTCATTAATGAGTGCTCGAAACACAGCAAACACATTTGTGAGACCAAATGTCACCGCCAAATATTCAAAGAGGCCAAGGGCCATCCGTATAGGTTATTTTCCACTCATCCCCATCCTAGATACTCACCAAATGATAAGCACTGCGAAGATCCAGTTTAGTGAAAATGGTGACTTGGTTGGTGGGGCTCAAAGGAGGGGTCGATGAGTGAGAGTGGATCTTCTTGTATCTGCTTTCCACCCGTAATTGTTGAATGGCTTTACAGTTGCATATCGCTCTATTTTGTGAGTGTTCAGCACTTTGTTTTCTCTTTCCAGGGAGATGATGGCCTACCTGTACCAGGCTGTTGGAACAAAGTAAGGAAAAGTTTGACACCTACACCATGTTTCTAACTTCCCGAGTGCCATTGTTCAAACTAACATTGTGCCTTTTGCTTCCTCCCTGCAGTGATAACTTTGGAATGGCTTGCGTGGTTGTACATAGAATATTTATTTTTCTACTTTTTTCCTATCCTATTATAGCCTATTACCATTTTTAAAAAAACAAGTAACGCAAGGTTTTGTACAGATTTTTTTTCTAATTTTATTTTATTACACATGACAATGTATTTGATTTTATATCTATGCATTTAGTTTTTATATTTTGAAATTGGGAAGAATTAATTATTAGCAGTTACATATGAATGATATTTGTGCATACTGTGATGTGGATAATGCTTTTTAACTTATTGTAGCTCATTTTATTCTATTGGACAAGACCATGCTACACTGAGTTGTGCGGCTGGAAAGATTCATGTGGGTATTATATTTGGTATTTGGACAGACTTAGATGAACATTTCTCCGATTTAGGGTTGTCAATGTTTTTCATGTTAATTTCTCTCCCAAATACTGTTGCGCATTAGAAAAATGAAACAGTGAATTTGGGTTGGACCCTGTTGAAACCAAACAAATGTGCCAAAATGTAACATTTGTATTCTAAAATCAAGAATGCCACATCTTAATTGTGTAGTATCTAACAACACATTAATGAAGATAATTTTGAACACATTGTTTGTCGTAATTGCATTCATTTCCACGGCTGTTTCTTGGAACAAGAGTGGCTTTGACCCACACCTAACTAAAACTAAAAATAAAAATAAATCCTGCACTACTATTAGCTTCAAATTACATGGCTAGCAAAGTAATTTACATTGAATACTTGATTTTGTTTTATCTCTTGTCCAAACTTAGATCTCTTTACCAATTTCCAATGCATGAAATGTCCTGAAAGTATGACTTTGCACAGCGGCATATCAATTAAGATTTCCATTATAACAACCATGTTGCAGGCTTCAATACATTGTATCTTGTTTTTACCAAAACTGTATTATTATATGCAGCGGCATGCTTCATAAGTGTATGGCTCTGTATTCACTGTAGCTTTTTGTCAGTATTATGAACATTAATGCTCACCCTTAAAGGGCTGCTCAAGCCAACACATTGCTTCACTCATATGGAAGCCAATCATTCATTCATTCATTCATCTTCCGAGCCGCTTGATCCTCACTAAGGTCGCGGGGGGTGCTGGAGCCTATCCCAGCTGTCTTCGGGCAGTAGGCGGGGGACACCCTGAATCGGTTGCCAGCCAATCGCAGGGCACACAGAAACGACCAACCATTCGCACTCACACTCACACCTAGGGACAAATTAGAGCGTCCATGCATGTTTTTTTGGAATGTGGGAGGAAACCGGAGCACCCGGAGAAAACCCACGCAGGCCCGGGGAGAACATGCAAACTCCACAAAGGGAGGCCGGAGCTGGAATCGAACCCGGTACCTCTGCACTGTGAAGCCGAAGTGCTAACCACTAGACTACCGGGCCGCCGGAAGCCAATCAGTCACATGCATTTTAGTTAGGGGTTTTTCAACCAGCCTTGATTGGTTGCTTTATTTAAAGCAATGACTGTATTGATCTGGATGATGTTGAAATGTTCATCACTGAGCATTGGCCTGTCTATAGGAACAACCTCAAGATCGAGTCACTATCCAAATGTAGTACAAGTACAGTTTATGCAAATGATATGTCCACTCATAAAGCGTTGATCACTAACCCGGAGCTTGTTTGCAGTTGTTAATCCACTCGGGCATATATTAGTAGCTGCGTGCCGCACTGCATGCACTGAATGGGGTGAGTTTTTTAACATTTCCAATCATATATACAGCCTGTGAAGTGTAATCCAGAGTCAAAAATCAAATGAGATGAACACAAACACAAAGCATACTTAGATTTGTATTTGTAGCTTGTAAAACAGTGGCCATGTTTAATTTATCTCTAATATCACAATTATGATCCTGAGAAAACATTGGACATCACTGTGCTTACATTTACTGAGTACCTGAATCAAACCACATGTACACGCACAAACACACACACACAGCTCAATGCTCGTACTGAAATAGAGGTGATGGTACATCAGGCAGCCAACAGTGTGCAAGTTAGCAAACCTTGTGTTTCATTATTACAATAAACATGACATGCAGTGGTTTAGTATGTGCTGCTGCCCTTCATGTTAATGACATGGGTTTCATTCCCATCAACTTCCAGTCCGAAGTCCGGACAAAATAATTTGTGTTGCGTCACGAAGGGCATCCGGCGGGAAAAAAAATGCCTCTGACAAATTATCTGTGGGACTTTCTGTGGTGACCCGCAATGGGACAAGCCTATAGTCACGACATTATTAACATCCATTGTTATATTATTGGAAAATGTATGGTATTATATGAATAGCATCATTTCAGTTGAGTCAAACTCTTCTTCCTTGAGTTTGAAATGTCACAATACCTCTGCATTGTGCTTTTGATAACCATTCACCATCATCTCATCATCATAGGGTGCATCAATCAAAGCTACAATAATGGGTGCTTTTGCGCTATGCATCTACTAGATGGAGCTACGCTATAGGGAATACAATAAAATGCCGCTTTATAGCGAGCAAAGCCATGCAGAACTGGTCACCAACACAGACATGAAACATATAAATATAAATGGCATTACAAAAGAATAAATGAAAGACAAAAGTTATGAAGACAATTTATTCAGCAAAAAGGCACACAAACCTTGTGGGCTCACATCCACAATCTATACTTAGAAGTCTTGCTTCGTTTCCTCAGTAGTTAACTACGGTACTATGTTCCTTTCATTATGTCTGTATAGGTCAGGGGTCAGCAAACCAAATGTTGAAAGATCAATATTGGACCAAAAAACGCAAAACAAATGTGCCTGGAGCCGAAACAAATTAAAACATACGCTGTATGTATCGATATTAGCCTACTATCAAAAGGACTAAGTTGGCTACAAAGACACATTGAGCCTTATCGATTAAACATTTGTTTTCCCTGCAGCGCATCCTGTAGAGCCCCCCTGCCCCCGCTCTACGGGCCTGAACGTTTTTGACCAAAGCTCTATTCTTCGATCAACCAGCCTCCCGCGATCAACCCGTGACCGCACACGCATGCAAACGCGCGCACTTATACATGCATGCCATAATGAGCAACAGCCATAACGGGGGCTAAGATGAACGAGGCACAGGATGCACTTTTGTAGCGTGTTAACCGTCGTAACTGACGTGTAACATTTTAAAATGCTTCTCTCGGTCCTTCAGATTGCCATTCTTTGACATTTCCCAGTTGAATTGGACATGAAACGCCATTTCTTGTTACAACAGCCACCTGCATGGCATCCCGCTCTGCTAATAGAAATGTGTATCGCAGGCTATGATGCAAATCTTCGTTAACAGAAATGTTGAAATGTAATATTTATTCAACATATTTTTACAGCATTGGAAAATGTTAAGAATGTTTGTCCTCCTACAAAAACCATATTCAAACAAAAAATATATTTTCACTCCACCATCTTTTTCCATTTTCAAACATTTTAAAAAGCTCCAGAGAGCCACTAGGTGGTACTAAAGAGCCGCATGCAGCTCCGGAGCCCCGTGTTGCCAACCCCTGGTATAGGTGAACCTGTCAGTCACCTTTTAGGTTACAATTGGTTCCTGCTAATAATCAACACTGGATGGCATAGGAACACTAACAGGTAAACAACTCAATGGGGAATATAACACCATACATAAAGGGCATCGAATTATAGGGCGCACTCTAGACTTTTGGGAAAATTGAATGCTTTTAGGTGCGCCTTATATTGCGGAAAATCCTGTAATTTGATTTGAGATCCAAAATATTGTAATCTAATGTGGAGTAAATTCAGTATGCATGATGTGTGTTTGTCATATGCACAGTGAAAACACAACGGTAGCACACTGGGAAATGAAATTCTTATTTTGCTAATCTCGCTCTACTTATACAAATAATATAAAACATACAAAAAGAACTACTTTAAGTGATGAAAGAAATATACTGATGGAGAAAAGAGCACTTGACGATTCAGTTCAGCAGGTTGCAGAAATAGTGTGAGTGTAAACCTCCAATTGAGTAGGATTTAAAATTATTGTACAGTGTGTTTGATGAATTGTGATATAAATTCTTCAGAAGTCTGATGGCATGTGGGGAGTAGCTGTTTATTTTATTTGATTTAAGTTACTTTATTGAAGCAAATCGTGCCATAAAGTAGAACACGTCAATGGCCTTTCGTCTCTATAAAGCAAACCGGGCATAGTCGTCCGTCAACAAAAAACTCTGGACTTGCACTTTATACTGGTCACAAATTCTAACCTCTTTTTGCACCAAAAGTCTTATTGTTTGACTCAAGTGTTTTCATAACTATTTTAGGGTCAACACCCCTTCCAACTGGCTAAGAAGTAAGAACGCCAGCAAGTATCCCATAGGGGCAGCAGGGAGGAACCTGAAGGCCTCCAGAGAGATCTTTTTGGAGCTTTGTACAACCTGGAGCTGCCGTGTCAACATTTCACTGTGAGACAGGACACAGACACCCGAGTGATGTTTGAAGCGCCAGTAGATGTCGCGAGCAAAATGATTTTGACCTGTCACACATGTTTTAGAGGCCGTTGTTTGTTTCTCTTTAACCCTTTCGGGGACAGCGGTTACTACAGTGGAGAGCTTATCATGTTATCAGGTTGCAGGGTGCATGAAAGGGTTAAAGGTTATTTAGGGTAGCACAGCCTTCAGTCATACAAAAAAAAAAGTGTAGCTGCTGACGGATATCTTTAACTCTACGTGATGGTCCTCCCACCATCTCGTGAAAACAAGGCATGAGCTACTCAGCACATGCTCGTTTTGGTGTGCTGAACAGCTCACAGCATATATACGCAGTAAGATGCATCATAAGAACAGTGGAGAGCCTCATGACGATTCCTTTGGTGTTTTTCTGATTCTCTGCAAAAAAAGCCCATTTGATGCAGCTAGAAGATACAATATTCGGAAGAGTTGGTTCGACGGTATACGTTTTGCAACCAGCTTCACATCATGGCTGGTCACATATGTGATAATGCTGATTGTTTTCGATTCAACTGTTGTCATCAAGTAGTCGATAATTCAAAGTTGTTATTGTAAGTATTGTAAAATATAAACAAAATGATTGTGTGTGTGTGTGTATATAAACATATTCAAGCATTGTATATAGATTGCAGAGTATCCACATCGATAGTGCTGTATGTGTGTTACTCCCAATAAGTAGCCTGTGCATCCAGTGTTGAGCAGATGCAGCAAGCGCTGCTTGTTAATTTCCGACATCATAATACCTAGCAATACCTTTTGAGGGGATTTGAGTGAAAGTGCCCACGCGTCCATTCGTGTGCATCCAGATAATCAAACAAAACGATGTCAAGTCACCTCGTTAATCTTTGTCGGTGATTGACACACGCCTGGACACATGCACATTTTGTTTCTTTCGTGGAGAAAAGCATTCCGTGTCACTATTGACAGCTGCCTCCTAAAACAGGCCCATGTTCTTTCAGTCTCTGTTGAGCAATTCATTTGCATTCATATGAAGCTACACCACCCAAAAACCGTCAATGCGTGCATTTGGAAATATAAAAGTGCATTTAGCGACATGGTCATTGCACCCACCTCAAGTGAAAATGTTAAATGGACAAAGTACACTTTTGCCATTTTGACAGCTTCCCCTCTCATGAGAAGATTTGTCTGGGGCACGCACATTTGTAGCATAGTTTATTTTCCAGATACCCGGTAAGATTTGGGAGGTCAGAGGTCAGTGGCCTTCGATGAGGGGGCGGGGTTGGCGTCTTGCTCACACCCTCACAAACATATTTCATGAGATCTAGAACATGCTCCATCCATCCATTTGACTTTTGTTTTCCATGGGTCTTGTCCAACCACATTCAATGAGGACTGTCCAAAAAGGGAAGTTGTACACTATATTTATTATTCAACTGTATTTAGAAAAAAAATAGCAAAGATCTGATTGAATATATAGTTTTTTGTATAGGTTTGTGTTTGGTCTGTTTCAGATCTTTTTTTGTTCTATTTGTAGTTCCTTGTTATTTAATAGCTCATGGTTTTCTTTTTTGTGTGTTTTACAATACAGTATATATACAGTTAGGTTCAGATGAAGATTTATTTTTTCCTCATTCCACCACCTCAGTGGATTAAAAAATCACTAATATGTTATTGGAAAGTATAGATTTTCAGATACAATTCACAGCATTTCAGGAAAATAAATGGCATCCACTTATTACTTTGTAGGAATGAATTCCGGGATTGCTGTGGTTACATTTTGTCAAGAATCAACATACAGTACTTCTGAGGCCCTGAAAATAGATAGTTTGGATGAAATGATAAATGCCCTATTTTTATGGAACCCCTTGAATCAAACTGAAAGTATGCACAGTATGAATGCTTCTGGACCGACGGTATTACTTGGAGTCCTTTGTGGTACAGTTGACCTCAGATCCATGCAATGAGTACCAAAAAAAAAAAAAAAGATTGCACAATATACCTTAACATCTTAAGCCGCAAGACGCTGTAAGTGTGGTTGGCAACTGATAAACTTACCCTGCATTAATAAGAATCCATTGACAAAGGCACCACCAAAAAAACCCGGCCTTGGACATACTGGGCAAAATGGTTAGCACCCGTCTGTTCATGAAAGAAACAACAACAATAATATGTAGTAGTAATAATAAATGAAAATGACTCAGACATTGCTTTTGAAATGTGGATCAACAGAATAAAATAAAATAAAAAAACATGAAGCCTGTGCAAAAAAATGCTACCTGTAGAAAAGATTGAAAATAATTTGACCATAGGGACATGGTTAACCAAATTGTGTGGTTTAACTAGTATCACAGGTGTCTTTAAGCTTCAAACCAGTCAGTTAGCCTAATAAAAAGGTGAAAAGTACCGTATTGGCCCGAATATAAGACGGTGGTTTTGTTTGCATTGAAATAAGAGTGAAAAAGTGGGGGTCATTTTGTATTCGGGGTCGAGACATTATACCCATTGACGACGCTTGATGGCGCCAGATATCATTGAAGCGAATGATGACTTGACTTGACTCCCCAGGCCAAAGTGAAGCCCTGCCACGAAGAATAAAAATACAAATTGCGGTAGCACGAAGAAGAAAAATAAAAATAGCGGTAAGAAAGAAAATAGAAGAAAATAATAGAAGATAATAGAAAATGGAGAAACGTAGCAACAATCTGGAGAAAAGTGGGTCGAAGATCAGCCAGGTTAACCGGCAGCTGAGGAGAAGTTATGATGTAATTTACATTTCAAAAACCAGAAGCCATTCATTTACGAATGTGATTGCACTATAGTTTACATATTTAAATGTTCAGATATTAAGATTTGAATGAGGCAAAATAACATGCTTTTCTTCTCAAATATGTTGTTATAATCATTTGTTTCAGATGTACTCTAATTATTTTCTGCATACAAATTAATTTGGTGTTCATAAAGTCTTTTTTCAAACTTGAGTCTTGAAAAAGAGGGGGTCATCTTATAATCAGGGCCGTTTTATGTTCGGGCCAATGTGCTCTTGGTGAAATGTTATGTAAACACTCTAAACATGGGCCATGAGAAGCAAAGCAAGGAGATTGGAAAGAAAGTTATAGACAGATACAGGACCATCGCAGTTCCCGTGACTGCAACTGCACCTATTCAGAAATTTAAAATCAACGACAATGGAGCCAGCCTCTTGGGATGTGTCCGGGGAAGTGAAATGACAAACTAATAAGACAAATTATACAAATGGGAACAAAAGAGTCCAGGACAACCTCCAAAGAAATTAAAGGTTTAACTCCAACCTCAAGGTTTTGCAACAAAATATTAAGTTCAGGGTACCGTCATTTTCTTGTCGAGGCCAGTTTCATTCGTTTGTTTGTATATTTATTTATTTATTTTTACAATAATGTGGTATAAACACAATTCAAAAGCAGTTCCCGATTTTCATTGGTTTCTTTTCCTTGAATTTACTACCAACAATTTTGTCCATGTGTGCACTAAACAGCTGCCTACAAAGAAGTGCAGGATGACATCATTAGTTTTCCCTCTGTCTACTATTGTGTGACCTTCCTCTTTCTTGAATCAATGACACGTTACATGATGCCATAATTTACTGAGCCGATTCTAGTGCCATCCTCATTGAAATGTCCGCTGATAAAAATACAAGACAGATTATGGATTATCCTTCCAAACTGTGACATGTTGAGCTGAACTGAAATATACTGTGTTGGAAAAGTGGCATTATTATTATTTTTGTTATTATTATTATTATTATTATTATTATTTTAAGAAGGTACACAGAAAGATTCATTGAATGTGTGGTTTCTACAATTTATTGTGCATTTGGGGACAATCTACGAACTGGTCATTTGAAATTGTATGGACAAATAGATGTGTATAACAATCATATAAGCAATACTGTTTATTTTCCAACAAGAATAGTTTCTGTGACGGACTGTTATCTACCCGTCAATATTGGGCGTGGAACAAAAAAAAACGATTTAAACTGGAAAGGCGTTTTTTGATTTTAAAGGAGGCAAAGGCAACGACCTGAACCAAACCGAATAGTGGAACTCAGAAATGTATCCAGATACAGATTGAATCATCTTTTATTGGAGAGATTTAGCTTCCTAGGAAATTGAAGTATATCGTATTTTCTGCGCGATAAGGCTTCAGTTTATGAAATGAATCTTCAATGAAAGGCGTATTTTAAAACTGCTTACATATGTAGGGCGCACTGCATTCATTGTAAGGCACATGGAATAGAAGCTACAATAGTAGTTGTAGTTGCATTATGTATCCACTAGATGGAGGTACACTAAAAGGAATACAATACAATACAATACAGCTTTATATTATATCGAGCATGGGTGTCAAACATATAGCCCTAATAATAATAATAATTCTAAAATGAAAAATGCATAAAGGAATATTTTAATAAAATGCAATTCATAGATTATCCGCTAGGGCACACTGTTTTCTCTTTAGTTTGTAAAGTGTAGGCAGGGATTAAATTGAGATTTTCTGGAGATGCTTATAAAAGTAGAAATAATCAAGAATCTTGTAGATATACATTTATACGTCTATGTACATATTTATTTATTTGAAATTCAGATTAGTAAAACTATGTGCAAAAAGGGCATTATGCACACTTTGCATGTGAATGGTAAACTTTTATGAGGCACTAACTATATTTTTTATTTTGTTTTTCTTTATTGCTAATATGTACAATTATACATACAATATTGTACATTTCACTCACAGTTAACTGAAATCTGCCAATTCAAACAGGTTTGTGCCATTCGACATGCTCTCAGCAACAGTGAATTGAGGTGTAAAGCAGTGGTCCCCAACCTTTTTTGCCTCACGGACCAGTTTATGTCAGACAATATTTTCAGGGACCTGCATTTAAGATGTGGCGGATTAATATAACAAAATAATATGGTATGAGCTGCATGAAAACCGTGGGGTTTTGCAAATATAAAAATAAACACAAGGAGCATCTAAGGCGTAACAATGATCGCTATGGTAATGTTTAATGCCTTCAAAATACGATACAACGCAAATTCAAAGTGCATGAAAATGACAACTCACCACAGCCCCGAGCTTGATTTTCTGCAACTAGACGGTCCCATCTCAGGGTAATAGGAGACAATGACACCTCAAGTGTGTGGTTTATGTCCAGTCTACTTCGTAATTTTGTTTTAGTTGCCGTTGCTGCAGAAACAACCCCTGCCTAACACAGGTAGGATGTAGGAAATAGCAACAGTGCTATTGTGGCGATCTCAGAGTATTCAGCCATAACTTTAATCCAGTTGTCTCGAACGTACTTTTAAGGCCGCCGTCATTTGCGATCTCCAGCAGTTTTTAAACTCATTTTGCGAACTCCAAAGTTTTGTTTTTAGCGTAATCGGTCACGTGACGGAGAAGCGTGGTTTGACCTGTGTCAAGCGTGACACAGACGGATGTAACGGAGAATCCGGTCATTTTTCAAAATAAAACATCCTTCGTATTCCGAAAGAAATAAAACGGAATTAACCATTGTGTGCCCCAAATTAAAAAGTCCTTAAGTTACGCATTTTACAATTTTTGTAATGATTTTGTGTTATACAAACATTCTTTTTTTTCAAACACTCAAAATGTTCAGAGGCAGCTGTGCTACCCATACATATATAGTTTTTATTAGTTCTTTAGGATTTTTTATTCTTTATTTTTTTCTTTATTTTTTGCAAACGTCTGTCCAAGCGAAAACAAAGCGATTGACGTAAAAATCGCATGAAATGCATGTTTACACATGAGGTTTACGATGCATTCAAAAATATGAATTATAATGAGTCTCTGTGGTGCAAAATATGTAAATTGTGAAGATTAAGGTATCAAAACTTTTTTTTATTATTGCTGCAATGCCTGAGAATTATCAGCCGGTGACGTCATGAAATTTAGGCCATTTTAGAAACCCTCCATAAGTTTCAGCTCTCTCGTGTTTTTTGAATGCCTTTGCCTTTGATTCAAAGACATAATTTTACATTTATCGCAAGCGGTGCACTACGAGGGTTAAGTCAAGTTCTTTCTGTGCGGCCCGGTACCAAATGCCCTGCGGACCAGTATCGGTTCGCGGACCGGCGGTTGTGGACCCCTGGTGTAGAGTACAGTATACGTTTCTTTCGGAGATTGAATAAGACCAGTTGTGGTGTTTGCGAAGATCCATGTATTGATCCATTCGAGATGACCTCTCGCGTAACTGTGTTGTCTGAAATGAATGTTTTAAGGAGTAAATAGGGTCATTTTGTTTTCCAAAGTTATTTTTACTTTCTTTCTTTTTTTAATACATATAATGGCAGCTGTCATAACTGAATGCCGAACTGTTTTTCCTCGACTGTCATTGAATGGGTATTTGAAAAAATACATAAATAAAGTCAAAATGTTCTGTGTTCAGAGTAAATGTCAGAGGTTCAAATATATACATGCACACACCCACTCACACACACTCGCAACACATTAAATGACAGTGTACCCTGCTCTACAACCCGCGGCTCGTGAGTCGCATGCGGCTCTTTGGCTGGTTCAATCCGGCTCCCGGGCTTTCAAATGACAAGCATTGAAAACGCCTAGGCGGTGGCGCTGCCATTCAAACAACGGTGCTAAATACAAAGAACTATGCCAGCCTATCATCAATCCCGTGACTTGATTGACAAATAGGGCAATCAGTCAGATGACTGCCCTTCTCTCGAGAGAAACAACGTAAATTCAGCTTCATGGTTAAAATGGGAAACACCTCCGAAGGTGGTGGAGAATGACAGAGCGAAGATCCTGTGGGACTTCCAGATCCAGACTGACAAGATGGTAATGGCGAACCAACCAGATATCGTGATCATAGATAAAGGGCAAAGGAAAGCCGTTGTAGTGGATGTAGCGGTCCCAATTGATGGAAACTTGGAAGGTAAAGGTGACAGTGGTGCCTGTGGTGGTCGGAGCACTCGGGGCAGTGACCCCCAAACTAGATGAGTGGTTGCCACAGATCCCGAGAATAACATCAGACATCTCAGTCCAGAAATGTGCAGTGCTGATAACAGCAAGGATACTGCGCAGAACCCTTAAGCATCCTGGCCTCTGGTAGAGGACCCGAGCTGAATGAGGAACGGACACCACCCAAGGGGTGAGACGAGGTTTTTTTTTTTTTTTATAGTAGAGCCGTCAAACGATTAAATTATTTAATCTAATTAAAAATGCAACTGTCATAAGTAACTCAAATGAACAAAAAAATTAATCGTGATTACTCACACATTTTTTATCGTTTCTGAATTTCCTTTTACATTTTTTGTCCTATTTTTCCCAATTTTAATGCTCTCATCAACATGGAATCATGAATCAGTTTTCTCCGTGCCAAATGCAAATATTTCGATTTTCAATTTTACATGAACATTTTTCACTTGGAGCAGTTATTCACACATAATCTCTTACACAATATTACTGTCCGTCAACAACAGTGAAAAAATATTTTGTCACACAGCTGCTTTAACAGCTTTTTTTATTAAATCAAAACAGAGCAATATAACATTATAAAGTGCACATCTAAGGTAAACTAGTACTCAGCCTATAGTGGATTTAAACCATGGTTGCATACTTCGTTTTTCTCAATTTTGCTTTGAACACAGCAGTCTGTTTCTGTATGTTTGTTGAAGAATAACGAGACACCGTGCACCAGTGTTCATTATGTGCCTCTGTATACAAAATTGCCGGCCGTACAAACAAATGCATGCACTTCCCCGGTGCTGCTGGGGTAAACCATTCGGAAAGGGGTGGGGGGGTTCACTCCCCCTAACACAGTCAGGCTATGTTGATTGTGTTGGTCCTTCTTGCGCGGAAATCTCTCTTCCAGTTTTGTGTATACCTCATTTCGAATGACTACACTTGGTACGATGACAACATTCATTCATTCATTCATCTTCCGAGCCGCTTGATCCTCACTAGAGTCGCGGGGGGTGCTGGAGCCACTGGAGACGTTTTATTTTCGCTAGGTCGCTAACACTGCAGCGCACTGTCACTGTCAGACGAACACAGAGAAGCTCCGCCCGCTCTATTTCTATGGACACAGAACACTGTAACCTTCCACACAAAATAGTTCCAAACAAGTAACAATCGCGTCAGTGGCATGCATAGTATACCTGTATGATACAGGTAACTTTGGTCTTGTTAGTGGAGTAATCTGGCAACTTTTTAAAAGTAAACTTTCCATTCATAAACTCTTTAAGTATCAGTTTTCGGTGTCTTGTGCTGCCGTTGCTGACAAAACACACATGGGTGTGGACTTCTGCAGCGCTTGTTGTTTTGTATCTGGTGTATTTATAGAGCAACGTAACATCCGCTTGTGACGTGTGCCACGTTAATCTCGCTAGAAAATAAATAATCCCATTAAAATTCGTTTAAATTACTGCCAATAAAAACGCGCTAAACTATGACTATGAATAAATATATATATATATAGTGGCTGGATAGCTCAGTTGGTAAGGCATCGGTTTGGCATACGGGAGACGGTGGTTCGAATAAAAAAAATGAGCACATAACACCATCCAGTGTGGGTCCTTGGGCAAGATCCTTCACGCTAATGCCTACCTCATACAATGATGAGAGACAATAAAATGAATGACATGCCGTCTCAGACGGCATAGCGGAGATGGACAAAATTCGATAACATGGCTCTGTTGGAATGCTACTACTCAACCAACCCTAGTCAGAGGGGTTACATGCAGAGAATGTGGGCTGAATTATTACTTCAGTTCACGATTGACCACGAAACAACTAGTAACTCAGTGTTCCAACATCCACAAACGGCAACTGCTGTCACAACTTGAGATTTTGCAACGCAGGTTCCATGGTGAAGGGCCCCAGGCTGCCAATTCAGAGGAGGAGGTCATACCAGAGATTGGGAGGCAAACCCCAATGAATGCAGATGATGAGATTGGGAGGCCAGCCCTAATGAATGAAATGCTGAGCGAGACAGCAACTGACCTGAAAGCAAAGATCATGGCGAGAATGAAAGCTGGCCAACCTAGAAACCGATTACAACGGCTATGTGAAGTACCACCTGAAAGTCTCATGGAAAGTGTGAATGCTGGCTGTTCGCAACGTAACCTGCGAAAGTGTATGCTCAGTGGCAGGGTCCTAACAACAGAGCTGACCCACCAAGACTGGAAACTGAAAGGTACTGGAAAGGCATATGGGAGAAGGAGGTTGCACATAACAGCAGTGCACAATGGCTGGTGACCCTGAGAGAGGAGCACAGCAACCTCCCTGAACAGAACCCAGTTACCATAACAGTGGCAGACATACAGGAAAGAGTCTCAGATATGAAGAACAGGACAGCACCAGGCCCGGACATGGTCCGCACCTACTGGCTAAAGAAACTCACAGCACTCCATGAGCGCCTAGCAGCACAAATTAACCAGCTGCTGAGGGATGGGACTCACCCAGGATGGCTAAGCGAAGGGCGAACGATCCTGATCATGAAGGAGCCCTCAAAGGGTGCGGTCCCATCCAACTATCGGATAATAACCTGTCTCTCCACAACATGGAAGCTCAGGCATCATTGCGGCTAAGATAAGTGGACAGATGGATCAATACATGAGCGAAGCACAGAAGGGCATTGGTAGAGATACCAGAGGAGCCAAACATCAGCTCCTGGTTGACAGAACAGTCGCACAAGACTGCAGGTCCCAACGTACCAACCTGTGCACAGCCTGGAGTGATTACAAGAAAGCCTATGTATGACTCGATACCACATACATGGATCACTGAATGCTTGGAGTTGTATGAGGTGAACAGGACCCTAAGAGCCTTCGTTGCGAACTCGATGAGGAT
Organism: Hippocampus zosterae; assembly: GCF_025434085.1. NCBI lineage: Eukaryota > Metazoa > Chordata > Actinopteri > Syngnathiformes > Syngnathidae > Hippocampus > Hippocampus zosterae. The sequence continues at coordinate 22,471,774 of NC_067461.1, read as the reverse complement.
GTGGAAAACCACACTTGAAGTCAATGGCAAGCCACTTACCCAAGTGTCCATCAAATGTGGCATATACCAAGGTGATGCACTCTCCCCACTGCTGTTCTGCATAGGACTGAACCCCCTAAGCCAAGTAATCACCAAGACAGGCTATGGATACCGCCTCAGAAATGGAGCTACAATCAGTCACCTCCTCTACATGGATGACATAAAGCTGTATTCTAAGAGCGAAAGGGACATAGACTCCCTGATCCACGCGACCAGGATCTACAGCAGCGACATCGGGATGTCATTCGTGCTTGAGAAATGTAGTCGGATAGTGACTAAGAGAGGAAAGGTAGTCCGCACTGATGGGCTCTCACTCCCTGAAGGAACAATAGCAGACATTGAGGACAGTTACAAGTACCTCGGTATTCCACAAGCCAATGGCAACCTCGAACTGGCAACAAGGAAAGCGGCTACGACCAAATACCTCCAGCGAGTGAGGCAAGTCAGAAGAAGCCAGCTCAATGGCAAGAATAAGACCCGGGCAATAAACAGCTATGCCCTGCCAGTGATCAGATACCCTGCATGAATAATAAGGTGGCCAAAGGAAGAGATTAAGACCCGAAAGCTCCTAACCATGCATGGAGGGTTCCATCCCAAATCCAGCACCCTGAGACTGTACGCAAGCCGAAAGGAAGGAGGCCTGGGACTAGTGAGTGTGAGAGCCACTGTCCAGGATGAAACATCCAAGCTCCATGAATACATCAAGGATAAGGCTCCAACAGATGACGTACTCAGAGAATGTCTCAGACAATGGGGAACAGTAGATGAGGCGCTGGAAGAGGGACCATCATGGGAGGACAAGCCCCTACACGGGATGTACCACCGGACCATAACTGAAGTGGCCTATCTCAAGAAGTCCTATCAGTGGCTAGAGAGGGCTGGCCTGAAGGACAGCACAGAGGCACTCATCCTGGGCTGCTCAGGAGCAGGCCCTGAGCACCAGAGCCATTGAGGCGCAGATATACCACACTAGACAAGACCCAAGGTGTAGGTTGTGCAAAGAAGCACCTGAGACGATCCAACACATAACTGCAGGGTGTAAGATGCTGGCAGGGAAAGCCTACATGGAACGCCATAACCAGGTGACTGGCATAGTCTACCGAAACATCTGTGCGGAGTATGGACTGGAAACCCCAAGGTCAAAATGGGAAACACCTCCGAAGGTGTTCAGTTCAGTCCAGAAATGTGCAGTGCTGGGAACAGCAAGGATACTGCGCAGAACCCTCAAGCTTCCTGGCCTCTGGTAGAGCTGAATGAGGGACAGACACACACACATATATATATGTATATATATATATATATATATATATATATATATATATATATATATATATATATATATAAATATAAATATATATATATATATACCAGTGATCAGATACCCTGCAGGAATAATAAGATGGCCAAAGGAAGAGATTCAGACCACAGATGTTAAGACCCGAAAGCTCCTAACCATGCATGGAGGGTTTCATCCCAAATCCAGCACCCTGAGACTGTACGCAAGCCGAAAGGATGGAGGCCGGGGACTAGTGAGTGTGAGAGCCACTGTCCAGGATGAAACATCCAAGCTCCATGAATACATCAAGGAGAAGGCTCCAACGGATGACATACTCAGAGAATGTCTCAGACAATGGGGAACAGAAGATGAGGCGCTGGAAGAGGGACCATCATGGGAGGACAAGCCCCTACACGGGATGTACCACCGGACCATAACTGAAGTGGCTGATCTCAAGAAGTCCTATCAGTGGCTAGAGAGGGCTGGCCTGAAGGACAGCACAGAGGCACTCATCCTGGCTGCTCAGGAGCAGGCCTTGAGCAACAGAGCCATTGAGGCCCAGATATACCACACCAGACAAGACCCAAGGTGTAGGTTGTGCAAAGAGGCACCTGAGACGATCCAACACATAACTGCAGGGTGTAAGATGCTGGCAGGGAAAGCCTACATGGAACGCCATAACCAGGTGGCTGGCATAGTCTACCGAAACATCTGTGCGGAGTATGGACTGGAAACCCCAAGGTCAAAATGGGAAACACCTCAGAAGGTGGTGGAGAATGACAGAGCGAAGATCCTGTGGGACTTCCAGATCCAGACTGACAAGATGGTAATGGCAAACCAACCAGATATCGTGATCATAGATAAAGGGCAGAGGAAAGCCGTTGTAGTGGATGTAGCGGTCCCAAGTGATGGAAACATCAGGAAGAAGGAACATGAGAAACTCGAGAAATACCAAGGGCTCAGAGAGGAGCTGGAGAGAGCCTGGAAGGTAAAGGTGACAGTCGTGCCTGTGGTGGTCGGAGCACTCGGGGCAGTGACCCCCAAACTAGATGAGTGGTTGCAACAGATCCCGGGAACAACATCGGACATCTCAGTCCAGAAATGTGCAGTGCTGGGAACAGCAAGGATACTGCGCAGAACCCTCAAGCTTCCTGGCCTCTGGTAGAGGACCCGAGCTGAATGAGGGACGGACACCACCCGAAGGGTGAGATGAGGATTTTTTTAATATATATATATATATATATATATATATATATATATATATATATATATATATATATATATACACACACACACACAGTATATATGGAGAGAGAGAAAGAGAGAGGGACAGAGATTTCTTTCGGGCGGGCGGGGGTCATGGGCACACCCATAACCCTTCGCCAGTCGATGAACAGCTTCCCCCCATCCCAAAAACACACTCCCTGACCCCCGGCCTTTTTAGCACCCATTGACCTCTCTGTCACCCCTGACCCAAGGATCGCCCCTGTTGGTCTTTATAGCCATTCCATATGTAGTTTCACTGTTCTCCCGCAAGGTTTTGTGTGTACACATGGTCAGAGCTCTTCATAAATGTATAAATGTCCCCGCACCCAAGTCCAAAGGGACCTCCAATACTTGCCATTGGAATGTTTGTATGCATGCTTGAGACACACTTCTGAAAAGTGAGGACCCTGGTGAGGAAAACCGATGGGAGCAATCCACACAGAGAGGTACGTCCCATTGTCCATAATCGCAAACAATGGCGCCGCAATGTGAGGAGCCCCCCCAAGTCCGCTGGGTCCAGAGTCTGCAGGATGACACCTCTCAGCGTTGAAGCGACACTGGAGTTAAAACTTCTAAGAAGTCAAAGAAGCTAAAAGTTAAAAAGACAAAATAAAATGTAAATAAATAAAAATAAGATGGGATGAAATAAAATGTTCCAATTTTATTAAATGGGTAAATGAATAGGCCTACATAGGCAAGTAAATAAAAAAATGAATTCCATAGTTATATTAGTGAACAAACAAAAGATCGAATTACTAACAAATGATATAAGAAATAAAACAGGTGAGTCACTAGCCTCCTTTTAAAATGATCAACAGACTCTGCGGTCCCCACACCTTCAGGCAGGCTGTTCCAGAGGTGCAGCCCATCATGGGTCAATGAAGGCTCTTTTTGTTTGATCTTTGGAAGCAATTAAAAAGCCAATGCCAGAGGAACTCAGGGCGCGTAAGGGTTGATATGATGAATTATATCAGATAGATAGGACCATGACGATATTTGAAAACTAGTAAAAAGCTGAAAAATGAAATGAAAAAAAAATGAAAAAGCTGGGTAACTGATCCAGTGATCTTAAGACTGATATAATGTGCTGTCACCCACTGGTGTTTGGCTGCTCAAAATGCTGCCGAGTTCTGGAGCAGTTGTAGGCTCGAATTGCTCTTATTTGAAAGACCAGCGATCAGGGCATGAACAATAACTAAAAACGCCGGGAGATAAAAGCACAATAAGTCAGGGAGTTTGATCTGTGCCGCGAAGGCTTTCTATGCCATGCGGCTACCAGGGAAAATCTCTACGCTGCTCCCAATGGTTGGTCTTACACAGCAAACCTGCGCATACGGACACACACATGCCTGCGTACACAATGTCAAACAGCTTAAGACCAGCAGGGGCAGCCAGATACTTCAATTTAATCAGAAGCACCCTTGGTAACGCATGAAAAAAGGTCCCTCCTGGCAAACAGTCTCATTGTGCTCACGGGCAGCAGAATGAGAAGATGCAGTTGGACGGAAACGTGATGAGGGACCACGGCTTACTGATGTGAATTAGCTCCACAGAATATTGGCAGGTAAATACTGAAAATAATTGGTCTATTTGTTAAATTTGTGAATGCTATCAATTTAAAGGACAAATGGTGCAGAAATGTCATTTCTTTTCAGAAAAAAAAGAAGCAATGACCAGTTCATGCTTCATTGCACGCTTCGAGCAGCTAAAGAAAATAAGGCATTTGTATTGTCATATTGTATTGTCATAATTTTATTCAATGTGCATATAGAGTACTGGGTAGTTTAAATTCTTATTTGGTTCTATTTCTGACATTCTTATATTGTGACATCATGGTGTGTTAAGATCCTTTTCTTGTTAACCCTATAGTTGAAAACTCTTTTCTAGAGCACTTTTCAACATGCTCTTTTGAGTTCATTTTTAGCGTCAAAAGCAGTCCTATCAAGCTCATACTGTGGCGGAGCACCTTTTTGAACAGACAGTAATGTGAAATACCTCTGAGAGCAAATCCTATGGTGGCAGGCCAATGTCTGGACATGGGCAACGGTTCAATCAAGGTCCCACGCGCTGAGGAGAGCAACGGCCTAACCTCCATCCACCCAGTACCTCCAGGGCTGGACACAGACATTTTGAGGTTAGTCGAGCCAAGTCTCATAATTGTGTGTAATGAGTAAAATGTATAACATCGCAGTGTAGAGCCATTACGAGGAAAAGTCAAACTTAGCATTCACAGCTCAGTTCAAGATAATGTAAATATCTTTGCGTATGTAGAGCTGTGATCATTCGTTTCAATGCTAACAATAATTCTGCGATCCCAGATTGGACCTTTTTTCACATATTTTGAATACGGAGATGACCATGAGTGAATCTCGAACCCACTGTTCCTATCCTGGATGGTCAGATTGCACTGCGCTGCTCGCCTCTTAACCAGTACTCATAAGAGGGAGCACATAACTCCGACTCTGGCATCCCTTCACTGGCTCCCTGTAAATTTTAGAGTTCTTTTTAAGATCCTATTATTTGTTTTGAAATCTTGAAATGGCCTCGCTTGCAAGCCACCTCGCTGCCAATCTTTAAAACTCATCTCAAAACTCAGTGGTATTCTTTGGCATTTGACTCGGCATGACTCAGACTTTATCTTAGTTTTACTGTATTGCGCTTTCTACTGTCTTCGTTATTCATTTATTTTTTTGCTGGTGTATATACAGTATGATATTTGCTCCATGTACAGCACTTTGTATACAATGGTTGTTTTAAAGTTCTCTATAAGTACAGTTGAGTTGAGTTGAGTTGAAACTAAAACAGTTAATAGGTAAATGCAATGATTCTCAATTATTTTCTGTTACACCCCCCTAACAAGAGGAAAACAATTCGCCTCCCCCGATTCTCTGCCGCCACTATAAATGTTATTTGTCTGTAAAAAATTGCTATAAGTACACCTCAGAATTACATTGTACCCTTATTAACATTAAAGAAAATAAAAAATAGCATAGTTCAACTTACAGCAAAGAATAACTTTATTAACAGTGTTTTTAGTCTGGAACAGAAAAGATTTTAAGGGAGTCGGAAGAAGTAAAGAACTTATCTAGTCCTACCCCGTGCTATGTGTTTATATCTAATCAATCATTTTTATATCAATCAGAAAGGAAAGAAAGTAGGAAGAAAGACGCCTCCATTAATACTCATGCTTTACCCTTAACCGTGATATTTTTACAACTTTTGGTTTGTATCGGGATTATATACATCCACACCCTGGCACTCTTGTGTCAATTCTCTCTTGTATTCATAATGGATATTTCAATACCTTTCTCTATTTATCAACTTAGTTGTGATTTATCATTATATTTAATGTTTTGAATTTAATTTATCATTTTAACTCTGATTGATGTAGTGATTGACATTTGTAAAAAACGTATTTTCTGGACTAAAAGATGCACTGGATTATGAGGCGCACCTTCAATGAATGGCTATTTTGTAAATTTTTTTTATACATTAGACGCTTCGCATCAAAAGGCACAATCAACAATGCCTCCACTAGATAGTGCTACGCTCCTTTCATTTAACTCCGAAAAACACATTGGCATTTCCTTTATCGTAGCTCCAAGAGTATGATCAGATAAGATAAAATAAGAAAACCTTGAAGAGTCTCACAATGGAGAAATTCATATTTAACAGCAGCAAAGTTATGAGAGGAAGAAGTAGAAGAGCAAAATAAATAGGAGCTGCTGGAAAGGCAGCCACTCTCGCGGCGCCATCTTTGTCAAAATAACACAAGATGCCAGTCGTAGTTATTTATTCCTTTTTTGTGTATTCACAAATGATGAAATCACAAAATAAATTCTGTACAGGGGGGTGGCTATAGAATTTATTTTGTTATATCCTCGCTTGCTTATCAGTATTAGTATTTAAAATTTTTGTAGTTTCACTGAAGTAATCGTTGGTATAAGTTTTTCGGTGGCGGTCTTGAACGCCTCTCAAGTCGAACAGAAGAAAGAGATAGACAAAAGACATACCTGTATTTGTTGAGACTGTTTAAAAAAATTAACACCACAGCTCTCCTTTTTTCGGAGCTGCAACACAAATTTATTTAATAAAGCAGCGACACAGTTCACTGAACCGACAACAAGTTATAACATTGGAAGCATGTCTGGTCGACATATAACCGTAATGACCATACAAAAGACGCACCGTATTTTAAGGCGCTCTGTGAGCTTTAAAGAAAATGGAAGACTTTTTGGTGCCCCCAATAGTGCGCAAAATACGGTACATCAATTTGCCTGAAATACAAAAAAAATCCTTGTTTAAACTGTAAACATCTTTGACCAACTTATTGCGCCACTCCATTCTGAAAACTAAAATTAAATACATATAATATCAATAAATAATGGCAAATTCAAATTCCGTTCAGCAACATTAATCAGGAGCACAATATATAAAACACTTTAGTTTACATAGAGTTGATCTTTAAATCAAAATGTGGAAGTCAGGATTGATGGCTACGATGCGCGTGTTTTGCAGTGCACAACTTTTCCAGCGGCTTAGATTTCCACTTACTTACTTTCCCAGATTGAGGTGTTCTGTCTTTAAGTGGCGCCTTGATTTATTTGGCTTCATGCTGTCCGCAACCAGCAGTTGAAGACAAAGTTAACACACCGGTCTTTCCTCGCACTGTAGTCACAGTGAAGCCAAGCGCTACATACGCTTCGGCAGATTTCCTTGTCTTAACTTTCGGGTGACTTTCTTCGTCCCCCTTTATTTTCATCCCTGCTTAAAAAATAAAAAAAATTACCGGTAATATAAATTGTCTCCTGAGCCTTTATTTACCGCACTTCATATTGCCTGCTCGGTGCAACAACAACAATAAAAACATGGACATGCAATTACATGAATAATAATAATAATAATTATGAAACCAACTGACAACAGTTTCTCATTGAAGCCAATCATTCATTTCAGTCAGTGTTGAAAATGTTAGGTTTGTTTTCCTATTTAAAAAGAGAAAAATAATTAAATTGAGATCAAATTAAAAAATCATTGATGAAATTTATCCATCCATCCATGTTCTGAAACTGCTTAAACACACCAGGGTCGCTGGTGTGCCGGAGCCTATCCCAGCTGTCTTCGGATAGCAGGGCACACAAACAACCATTCACACACTCACACCTAGGGACAATTTAGAGCGTCCAATCCAACTGTCATGCATGTTTTTTTGGAATGTGGAAGGAAACTGGAGTACCCGGAGAAAGCCAATGCAGCCACGGGGAGAACATGCAAACTCTACACAGGAAGACTGGGCCTGGATTCGAACTCACGAATGTTAGGCGGTTGTGCTAACCAGTCGACCACAGCTACAGCTACAAATTGTTTCATTTCCCAGAAGTTATTTTTCACCTACAAAATTATTTCCGACACCAACGAGTCAATTTTTTTCTGCAACTGGAAATTGATTTGCAACAGGTACAAGTTATCGTTTCTATAGCTACTGATTGCTTTTTTTTTTTTGGCGGGGGAGGGGGGCAGCCAGCATTTCCACATAATGTAGGAATGCAGTTCCAATGAGAGGGGGGTATCCTGCTAGCAAAAAATAAAAATAATATTTCAGATTATTCAGGGATTAGTCGTGTTTTCCGCACGCACACAACATAACATATACTGTATTCATGCAGAGTATCACTAAAATGTGTGCATTCCACGAAGTAATCAACATTGCTCCATTTCAGGATGCGAATCAACTACCTGGAGTTGGAGTTGGTACAGAGGAACCAAGCATTAGAAGCTCAAGAACTTCAGTTGCAGCATCTGCAGAAAGAGCTCGATGCCAAGATGTCCCAGATTGACAAACTACAGGATGCAATAGGGTACAACAGCAGCTTGGGATGTACACCGCCAGGAATGTGTCACCGCCGCTTCAGTGTCATCAATGAAGGTCCCAGTCATTTCCACAAGGTCGCCGTGGAGGTCCATCATAGGTTGAAAGCAAAGAAAGGTGTCTCTGCTGAACCTACTTCTGAAAACTTCTGTGGGGGGCTGAGATCTACTCACATTTCCATGGTGAAGCCCATCCACAAAGATTCAGAGTAAGTCAATTGACAAAACTCGCACTGTTCAGTCAAAAACATTTACTCTTTCTTGGTGTTAAAAGGATTAGACAGGTAGAACAAGACAGACAGATAGGTCGACGCTGTACTGTGAAAAACAATGGTGTGTAAGAAAACAGACACCTCATTAACATAAAAAAAATTCATGACAAAAATGTTTTGTTGAATACAGCAACAAGGAAACATCGCATACTTTCCATGACAAGTGGTGAAGTGGCCAAGCTCGAGATTAATATTAGATACAAATAGAAAACAAATCTATATTTCACTTGTGACCATATGTTTCATCGTCAAGTCAAGGTCATCATTTCATTTCTGAACATTTGTTTTCTAAGCGAATTATCCGTCAATCAGTTTCACAACATCTTGAAAAACAAATGCACCATCATCTAACATTTTGGTAAATTCTGTGAATTTTATGTTAAACTCAATGCAAAAGCATTTAAAAAAAAGCATAAAAAACATGACCTAAAAAAATACTAGGGGGCTAAAAATTTCCCGGGAGTGTGTAAAATGTGCTGAAGTTCCAAATGGCACCATTAATGACTTGGTTATTGCACCTTTAAAACATCTACCATTTTGGTATATGTATGTTACGGGTTAGTTTTCATGTTACCACAAGGGTTTAGACCAGGGGTGTCCAAACTTTTTGCCAAGGGGGCCAGATTTTATGTGGTAAAATGTCGGGGGGCCGACCTTGGCTGACATTCTTTACATTGAACAACAATATTGTTCAACAAATTTTAGTAAGCCAGTCTGTTTCACATTTCCATTTTTATTTTAATTTCAACAATCTTAAGAATTTCTTTTGGTTCATTTGAAACAGGTATATCACATGCAACTGCTTATTCACTTGACTTTTTCTTAAACAGAAGTCTCCTGAGTGCAAATTGATTGATTTGAAACATAAAATGTATCACCATGACTTTTCAATAGTCACAAAACCTTCGACTCGAACAACAGGGAAATGAACAAGCAATACACATATCCACAATAGGGATGTGAATCTCAGCACTGAGGACGATTCGATACACATCTCGATGCACTACCAGCGATGCGATACTTAAACGATACATGGAATTTTCTGGCGACACGATGCGATACGTTTCACCGTCTACACGATGTGATACGACGCGATCCACATTTAGTTCAAATCAATGCGATCCGATACGATACAGTGCAATTTGTTGTGATATTGTGCAATTAAACATGATACAAATACGCAAAGAAAAAAAGTTGCAGTCACAGCCTCAAAGCTGCTGTGTGTATCGTAGCGTACACAGACCACTCTCACTGAGTGTCAAAATGAAATGTCCAAAAGAGTCATCCATATATAGTTTTTCCTTGCGCGGTCACAGTGGGCTGCAAGGGGAACCCCAAAATAAGAGGCGATTTTTTTCTGATGCTGACCTGGTTTGCCAAGTGTTTCTCCGGTGTCCAACGAGGAACTGGACGGGGAGGCGGGGGGAAACTTGTCGGTGATGTGGTGCCATCGTTTTAAGTGGTCTGCATATTTGTGGCGCTGCCGTTGTATGGCTTCGTAGTGCGACATTCTTTGCAAATTATGGAGCTTTTATCAATCTTTCCGTCTTTCTTTTCGAAGCCGTAGTATTTTCAAACCTAAGATCTGAATGTTGCGGAGGATTAAAAACAGTAGATTCCTCGCTGCTGCTTGCGCTAACTTCCATAGTGTTTCGCTAGTTGTGTACTGGACTGTATGTGACTCGCGGCTTCCGTCCGTATTCAACACAAAATAATGATAGTGCATTCATTGCGCCTAGGAAAGGGCAGATAGGTGACGTTTAACATGAATAAAACGGCGCTTGAATCGGATTTTCCCGATACCCGCCAATGCATCGTGATGAATCTCGATTTCACCCGTCAATCGCGTCGTACCCAGTGAATGAGCCGATGCACTCGCATATATCGATATATCGATTAATATCGATTATTTTCCACACCCTTAATCCACAACTGCAAGGATCATTTGAAATATGACATATCAGTCAATAAAAACACGGAGTGATGTCTTGTTAACTCGTGAGTGATGCCCTCTAGTGTCTAAATGCTATTACTCATTTAGTGAATGCTATTACTCATTTAGCCACTAGAGGGAAGCAGTACTCTATGAAACATCACTCCCCAGTCTACGAGACCTCAGTCAATGCAACACGTGTTCCATTGCGCCCAACCTGCGGGCCAGACGGCACTGATTTTATGACAGGGGCCGAGGGCCGGATGAAATTCGACCGCAGGCCGCATTTGGCCCGCGGGCCGGAATTTGGGCATGGCTGGTTTAGGCATACTGTATAAGATAAGATATCCTTTATTCATCCCTACAGTCTACAGCAGCAAGATTGTGGGTAGAAAGACGAAAAACAAAGTGTTTGCATTCACAAAATAAATTTTGTAAGTTTCAATGTACACCGTTCAATTAAGTGCCATATAAATATAGACATAGATAAAGTGGCTGTGCCATTTACAATTGTTTTCCACATGGCCAAGCTCTATTTTTTCCTTCTCTCTCTTTTGTGCCATGAATTTTTTTTCCATCAATTTGGTATACACTTTCACTGCTTCGCAGATGACACTGAGCTCTATCTTTCCAGCAAACCCAATGTATCCCTCCCACCCTCTTCCCTCTCACACTGCCTTTCAGAAATTAAATCTTGGTTCACACTTCCTCACACTTAACAGTGACAAAACAGAACTCCTCCTCGTCAGTACCAAATCCACCCTACACAAAACCAACTGTTTCTCTCTCACTATTGATAACTCCACTGTGTCCCCCTCCCTTCAGGTCAAAAGCCTGGGTATCATCCTCGATAGCTCACGATCGTTCCACTCTTACATTAATAACATAAACCGGTTCACATATTTCCACCGATGCAATATCAACCGTCTTCGTCCCTCTCTCACCCCTCACACCACTGCTATCCTTGTCCACAGTCTCGTCACCTCCCGTATTGACTATTGGAAATCAGTTCTCTTCGGTGTCCAGCACAAATACCTCCATAAACTTCAACAGGTCCAGAATTCTTCAGCCCATATCATCACTGCAACCCCCTCATTCCATCACATCACCCCCATCCTCCGACAGTTCCTCTGATTCCCTGTCAAACTGAGGATCAGCTTCAAAATACTCCTCTTTACAGTCAAAGCCATCCATAACCTTGCCCCCCTGTATCTGTCTGACCGTCTTCAAATTTTCGTTCCCTCAGGTCCTGAGCCTCCCTCCACTTCTGTGTACCCTTTGGCCGTCTCAGCACGATGGGGTGCCGAGCTTTTAGCCGCTCTGCCCCCAAACTCTGGAACTCACTCCCACCATACTCACTCCCATCCATAATATTGACTCTCTTCCCACATTCAAAACTCACCAATTTAAAATTGCATACTCAGTTTGAACTCATCGCTTCTTTTATTATTTATAATTTTATCTGTGGTGTTATTGCTATTGTTTGATTGTAAGGTGTCCTTGAGTGTTTTGAAAGGAGCATATAAATAAAATTATTTATTATTATCGGCTTACAGGCGCATGAAAGGGTTAAATCCTTACTTCCTTGAAAAAGGAGGATGTCAGGGGATTGGATACATTGTCTTTTGTCTTTGCTTGTTTACTCCTGTACTCAGGCAAATAAACTGGAATGGAAGAAAGCTATTTATTCACCATGAGAGCCAAGTTAGAATGTTTCTCCAAATGAAATTAATTTTTCCTCTGTATATATATATATATATAAAAGGCGGCCCGGTAGTCCAGTGGTTAGCATGTCGGCTTCACAGTGCAGAGGTACCGGGTTCGATTCCAGCTCCGACCTCCCTGTGTGGAGTTTGCATGTTCTCCCCGGGCCTGCGTGGGTTTTCTCTGGGTGCTCCGGTTTCCTCCCACATTCCAAAAACATGCGTGGCATTTAAAAATGAAATACGTCAGCCATGGTCGTGAACACGTTGCAAAAGTGCATCCCATGCCTCTGCGTCAGGTTTCCACTAAGGTAGGCAGTGGTTTGCTTTCGTGTAGTTTACTTTTTCTGTTCATTAGGGACATGCATGTCAAAGTGTGGTCACGGGTCGATCGCGGGAGTTTGGTTGATTGAAAAGTAGATCTTTGATCAAAAAAGGTTGGGCACCCCTGATAGATAGATAGATAGATAGATAGATAGATAGATAGATAGATAGATAGATAGATAGATAGATAGATAGATAGATAGATAGATAGATAGATAGATAGATAGATAGATAGATAGATAGATAGATAGATAGATAGATAGATAGATAGATAGATAGATAGATAGATAGATAGATAGATAGATAGATAGATAGATAGATAGATAGATAGATAGATAGATAGATAGATAGATAGATAGATAGAGAAATATTTTGTTGAAGCTGGATTGAACCTTTTACGAGTAGAGGCTCCTAACAGACCTATGTGACACATGTGTGCACCAAAGAGGCATAATCTCATAGTTGGCAAGGTGTCATGGCAACCGTGCAGCACACCTGTCAATTAACTGGAGTGGCACCTGGGGGTTCCAAGTAGATTCCAAGGGTGGCAGTGGTTACCCTTGGCCCCCTCCCTCTGTCTCCGCCACTGCGTTCAGTTTTACTTGCTTCCATAATACAAGCACAATTTTTGCCAGTACGATAAAAAGATCCAAGCCCCCACCCCGCTTACTCTGCTTATGCAGATCTGAAAGGCAGCTTTATTCTGGCTAGAGAATAAGGGACACAAAGAGGAACAAAAGGCTACAGGATATCAATGCAGAGGGAGAGTCATTTTGGGCTTCAATAACACAAGCCATGTTGTTTTCCTTGCCCGCAACAACCCGATTCATTTAGCAGCTTCTTAATGCACAAGCACATCATTTGTGTGATGTGGTAATGAACCAGCGTGCACGCGCCCACACACACGCACACACACCCACACGTTCATTTACTCGACTTTCCGTCGAGCTACAAGCAATTCACTCTGGGCATGGAAATTGTAAGAATCGGACTGAACAAGAAGCGCTTCCTTGTTTTTCAAAGTCTCGTTGATTTGAGTCTGTCCGACTCTAAGCATCTCCTGAATGTTTCGGACTTTGTAACCCGCTTTGTTTAACCAGATACACTTTTTCTTCCGCTGTCATTAGTGTTCCTCTTCGTTTGGATGCCATGATCTACAGGACGTAAATGTAAATGTAAATGAATGAAATTAAAAACGTTCGCAATTCCAATAAAACTCACTGCAATCAAGAGTCACTTGCATGTCGCCATTTTGGATATTGTGACGGTATGGTGGTATGGCGACGTAGACACACTTATTCCGTCGTATCAAGCAGGAATTGCTGGAGTTGGCGCTACTGCGGGCTTCTGTACGGCTTCCGGAACCTCCGTTGTTATGAATCAATCGTTAATGTAATATAGTAGTAGAAAGCGTAATGCATAAGTTTGTCTTTTTACCCGGTTCGGGAAATTACATTTGACAGAGGTCTGCAGGTGGTAGATAAGATTTCTCCCTCAATCTCTCTCCCTTCGTCTCCCCCTCCCTCCCTGTGCTCTGCAACTTCAAGTAACTTCGCCACCTGGCGTTGAAAAGCCTTTCATTAAAAGTCCAAATGAAATAAATGCAAGCATTCACATCAAACCTTAACTGTATACCAACCTTCAGCCGGACGGATTCGGCCCGCGGGCCACGATTTGCCCACCACAGACTATATGTATGCACAAAAATTTCCTTTGGTCTGAATGTGATGGGGTTTTACTCCTTCTCTCACCCACAGTCCACCGGCCGTCAGTTGTTCATCCCTGCGTAAAAAATGTTCCAACCATCTGTCGTCTGGCCTAAACCTGACAGATCTCTTCTATGTGTGGCATATATTGTAACTACATCCAAATTTTATGTACAAAATAGTGGTGGATGCTGGTTTGTCAAGGAGGGGAAGATTAATTTCGGCCTACATCATAAAATGTGCCCGTTTATTTATATGTGAATTCTACTCTTCGTTCCTTTTCAAGAAAATGATCTGTGACCCTGTCATATCAACAAGGCATCTTTTCCAGGGACTTAACTAGTGTCCTCTCTATGGCCAGCAGGGGTAGGCTGCTTAAACGGTCTTGGCCCATGGTGTTGCAGGTCTAAGACTTGAGCCGCTTTCAACAGGAGAAGCTCCTCTCTACACCTGCAGCTGTAGCTCCAATCGTTGCCATTAATTACAGCAGCTTGTGGACCTGAGGCATTGCACTGTCTCCATGTCAAACTCCATGTCTTTCAGAAACAACAAGAAATCACACAGCTTTCCCCTGTTGCCCTGCAAGTCCTGGTTTGAGTATAGGACTTGAAGTTCAGATCTCAGTCTTCCTGAATCAAAGAACTGGCCAAAACCTTTCAGAACACTCTGAAATGCCTCCTTGACTTGGAGAAGGCTTTTGACCGTGTGCCTCTGGGAGTTTTGTTGGGGGTGCTTTGTGGGTATGCTTTGTGGGTATGGGGTACCGGACCTGCTGATACGGGCTGTTCGGTTACTATACCACTGATGTCAGAGTTTGGTTGCATTGCCGACAGTAAGTCGGAATCGTTTCCAGCGAGGGTAGGATTCCACCAAGGCTGCCCTTTGTCGCCGATTCTGTTCAAAACATTTATGGACAGAATTTATAGGCGCATCCGAAGCGTTGAGGGGCTCCATTTTGGTGGCCTCAGTATTACATCTCTGCTTTTTGCAGATGATGTGGTACTGTTTACTCCTTCAAGCAGGGCTCTCCAACTCTCACTGGAGCATTTTGCAGCCGTGTGAAGCGGTTGGGATGAAGATCAGCACCTCCAAATCTGAAACAGTGGTCCTGAGTCGGAAAAGGGTGGAATGCCCCCTCCGGGTCGGGGAGGAGATCTTGCCCCAAGTGGAGGAGTTTAAGTATCATGGGGTCTTGTTCATGAGTGAGGGCAGGAGGGAGCGAGAGATCGACAGGCGGATTGGTGCAGCGTCTGCTGTGATGCGGACGTTGTATCTATCTATTGTGGTAAAGAAGGAGCTGAGCCAAAAGGTGAAACTCAATTTACCGGTCGATCTGCGTTCCAACCCTCATCTATGGTCATGAGCTATGGGTTGTGACTGAAAGAACGAGATCCCAGATACAATGCCCGAAATGAGTTTTCTCCACAGGGTGTCTGGGCTCTCCCTTAGAGATAAGGTGAGAAGCTCGGTCATCCAGGAGTGACTCAGAGTCGAGGCGCTTCTCTTCCACATCGAGAGGAGCCAGATGAAGTGACTGGGGCATTTGATTCAGATGCCTCCTGAACGCCTCCCCGGTGAGGTGTTCCAGGCATGTCCCACCGGGAGGAGACCCCGAGGACGACCCAGGACACGCTGGAGATGGAGAGACTATGTCACCCAGCTGGCCTGGGAACGCCTCAGGATCCCCTGGGGAGAGTTGGAAGAAGTAGCTCGGGAGAGGGAAGTCTGTGCTTCCCTGCTGGGGCTGCTGCCCCCGTGACCCGGCCCCGAATAATCGGTAGAAGATGGATGGATGGATGGATGGATGGATGGATGGATGGATGGGACATGCCAGAAAACACAGCTGATGGCTGGAATTGTGTGGTCAGAACAGAGGAATATTTAGCTCATATTTCTGTAAACTCCCTGCAATTCCCCTTGTTGGATGATTCATCACTCTCATCATGCTTCCTAAATGACAGCTCCGGACGGCCAAGCAAGGAAGTCACGTCAATAAGGCGGTTTAGGAAAGCTCTGTTATGTTTGACAGTTTCATTATGTTTTGCCAATTGAGTGTGAGTGCGTTCATTAATTGCATGCTCAACCCTTACTCTGCCCAGGCAGCTTAACATTTCCGTATTTGAAACGTCATAATTCATGTTTTCCATGCAGAGGGTAATTGTGTTTAAAATAATCTCATTCTAGTAATCGCAATGCATTGTGGGTAGCAGATGTCGTGTATCGTCAGATGAGTCGCTGCAGAAAGCCTGACTGTGGTCATTCTAACTGGTCCTCCTGTGTTACATTCCTTTTCTGTACACCTGTTTTAAGAGGTATTTAGATTTATGTTTCGGAGATCGTTTTCGTCAAGTTCTTGTCAATGAAACTTGCTAGCTCAGCGCACTGTGTATGAACGATGCGATGCTGCTAAGTTAGTTCTAACGAGCTAATTAGCATGCGAACGGATCACGAAAATGCGTCGTTTATAATTATCACACTTGGAGCCGCATGTGTGTCTATTGTTTGGCATGGACAGTTTGTGTTTTATTTATTTGGTAACAAAAAGCCAAAACACATTTTAAATCTCTTTATTCTAGTGTTACTCCACATTTTCATTGAGCTGATGTTACAGATGTTCACTGCACGCTGTCAAGACGACTGAAATAAAGGAGCAAGATACTCAGTTTCCTGGCTTATCAAGATTTGAGTTTGGCTTGATGTTGACCTGCGTGAACATACCCAGTGTATGTTACATGTAGTGATAACAGTACAAACACGTTCGTGTTCATCATGACTTCTCATTATCTTTACACACCAACCACATTTAGTTCGCCGAGTAAAAAAACTAACAAAACAAAAACAAAAACCTCAGGCCATATAATTTTATCTACATTTTCTGTTTTTAATAAATGTGTTTTTTTAATTTCTTGAATTTGTAAAAAATCATATTTTTGCCTTTCACAAAAGAAGGGTTCCGTGGATATGCATATGTGCAGGTTGGGTTCGGTACTGCTAACAAGGTTAAGAACCACTGTGTGAGAGTATTACGGTTTTGTTTTTGATGTGTGTTTTGGTGGAGGCAGCGTAAGTATTATTTCCTACTGAAATGTCTTCTTTCCATTTCAGAATTAAAAAGTTAATAAATGACGCCATCACAAATAATGACTTCTTGAAGAGACTGGAGCCACAGCACATGAGGGCGATGGTTGACTGTATGTATGAGAAGGTGTACACCAAAGGAGAGCTTGTCATACAGGAGGGTGAATCTGGAAACTACCTCTATGTTTTAGCAGGTCAGTTCACTATACCACTAGACAACTTGCAACATTGATGAGAGTAATTTTGCTGGTGACGCTGTGGTTGACTTGTTAGCATGCCTGCCACACGGTGCACAGGTGACAGGTTTGATTCCGGCTCCGGCCTTCCTGTGTGGAGTTTGCGTGTTCTCCCCGTGCCTGTGTGGGTTTTCTCTGGGTACTCCAGTTTCCTCTCACATTCCAAAACCATGCATAGCAGGTTAATGGGACACTGTAAATTGTCCATAGGTGTGATTGTGAGCGCGAATGATTGTTCGCCTATGTGTGCCCTGTGATTGGCTGGCAACCAGTTCCTGCTGCCCGAAGACAGCTGGGATAGGCTTCGGCACGCTCGTGAGGAGAAGCGGATTTGAAAATGGATGGATGGATAGTCATTTTGTAGAAATGATCATTATACTGTATTTTCTTATAAAACACTTTGGATTATAAGGTGCACCTTCAATGAATGGCCTATTTTTAAACTGTTTTCATATATAGGGTGCACTGCATATATAGGGTGCATAGAATAGAAGCTACAATCGTGTCTGCTGTTGCGCTATGCATTCACTAGATGGTAGTATGCTAAAGGCAATACAATACGAAACCGCTTTATTTATATGGAGTCATGAAGTATATAGTCATGAAATATATAAATACAAATGGCATTACAAAACAATAAATGAAAGACAAAAGTTATAAAGACAATCGATTCAACAAAAAGGCTCACATCCACAAGGTGCTAAATATCCTGAAAAGTCTTGCTTGTCTCCTTCTTCGTTTAGATAGTACCGTAGTTAACTATGCTTGTGATATTATCTTTGTTTCATAATGGCTGCGCAGAGCTCACAAAGTTGTTGTCTGAGTGGGTGTTGGCAAATGTGCATGTCAATTAGTGTTGGGCAGAATCCTTTTTTGTTACAATTTGTTCCTTCTAAGAATATATAAATATACAAAGAGAGTTACAGTCTCTTTATCTGAGGCGCATCGGATTATAGGGTGCACTGTCGGCTTTTGAGAAAATTGAATGCCTTTAGGTGCACGTCGTAGTGCTGAAAATATAGCAATAAAATAATTGCAGAGATTTCCAGACAATTTATCGACCACCTTGTTCAGTCATTGCTGATAATTGTGAGAAATAATGAACATGATCAGTATTTTCATGCAAAATACCATTATCTTGAATCATTTTAATGGATTTAATGGCATCATTTAAAATACTTTGCAAATTATTGAACAACATAACAAAATAAAAAATAAAAATATGTATGGTCTGCATTTCAGATGGCTTGCTGGAAGTCACCCAAAATGGCAAGTTGCTTAGTGAGATGCTGCCTGGAACAGCATTCGGAGAATTGGCAATTCTGTACAATTGCAAAAGAACAGCCACTGTGAAAGGTGAGTATCAACGCTACCTTCACTGACAGTCAACAAACATAGTAAACTGTCACTTTACTTTTTCTCCACCTGCTCCTCCACTGCTGGATTTTTTTTTAATTTCTTGATTGCATCATTTCTCCACATTAGGATTATTTTGTTGGACATTAGAATAGCCATAGAAAATATTGCCCTTAAAAGGGATGTTTTATTCCCATTTGTTGATCACTGTCGTAAAAGATAATTAGATTTTTCTGAATAACACTATACCAGCATGTAGTACAGTATATGTACCTTATTTGATTTTTTTTGGACTGTTGGACAGAAGTATACCACTGCCCAAACAGTGAAAAATAACCCCACAGAGTTGACATTTTGCACAGGATGTCAAAATGGGTCAAAGTTCTAAATGTTGCACAGGATGTCAAAATGGGTCAAAGTTCAAAATGTCCCCTGTTGGACATTTTTGAACACTTCAATTGGTATATCTTACATTATTACTTTTTTTTCACTATGAAAGACGTAAAATGCCAAGATTCGGCAGATTAACATCCATTATGAATGCATATTTTCAATAAACCTGGTGTTTTATGTGTTATACATACAGCATATTTGACAATAAAGTTGACTTGACCTGACTTATCATGCATTTTTTCAGAATTTCCGCAAAATGCACTTCACTGGTGTGTCACTTCAGTCACTTCACTGGTGCGTCACATGGAACAGTACTGATCATGGACATAATAGCAGTACTTTTCCACCGTTCATGTGAACATTTGAAAATATGGGCGTGTGAGTGTTTGCGAGTCTGCACGGACGTGCAACTCGGACGGACCCAGCACATTCGTGCATCTACAATGCAAGTCCGACCAGCGTATATGGTATATATATGGTACATAAACATGCGAATGTGGCACATGCACGTGTGCCCGTACATGCAAACCAATGTAGAGCATAGAGCATTGCTGGCTGGGCGTTTTTTTGAAAATCAGGTGTCATTTTTTGAAAATCGAGTTTTAAATTAGTCGAGCGGTGGTGCAATCGCTGTGCTGGCAGTGCGGTCACGTGATGCACGTGAACGCATGCGTGCATGGACGTTCGCGTTACCACGCTGAGCACAGACAAAACAGCCACATTTTACAAGCGTTTGTACGGCTATTTGAATGTATGTATGGGCATGTCAGCAACGTGCAACGTGCAACGTGCACGTGCATTGTGCATTTGTGCACGTGCATGCGCAGTGCTCTGGACATATGTGGCACGTGCACACGTGTGTGGCATGTTTCAGGTTGCAACACGCGCAAAGATTATAATGCATCTAATTACTAATTACTGTGTCACCATGTTGTTGAGGTTTTTTTTATCATCACCGTTTCGTACAGCTGTGACTCAGTCCAACATATGGGCTTTGGATCGCCAGACTTTCCAGGCTATCATGATGCGGACTGCACAAGCCAGGCATGAAGAGTATTACAGCTTTTTGCGCAGGTAAGACCCCTTACAAACTGCTACAAAGGGAGTAGCACTTTACAATAAGAGTACCCATTCAAAGTGTTCCAAAAATGTTTTGTAAAGCCTATCAGTCATAGAAGTGAAATATCTAGCAAAATTTAGCAACAGCATGCTAAAATAGTGAGTTCACATTTAGTTTTGAAAAGTGTCAATTGTCATGTTTGGGGTGGTGGGAAGACAGAAATAAATGGTGGACCCAAGTGCAGGGAAGCAAGCATAGCAGGAAGGCACGTCTCAAAGAGGTTCATTTCAAATCAGCAAAAAACAAACAAAAGAAAAACATGTTGTAACACCATAAAATCAAGTACAAAGCAACCGATCTGCAAAGTATGAGGAAAAACAGAATATATTCACCGCCAGTGACAATAGGACACACAACAATGGCTAATGAAGTGAGAATGAACCGAAATTTCAGACTGAATCCAAAACATACAGATGAAACACCTGTGCAAGACTGTGTTGATTGGTTGACATGAGAGGGACAAGGCTCATGGGACCAAACAATAACCAACCAGACAGATTAGGCACAAATAGGAGACAGAGGAAAATCAACCATAAGTAAATCACACGATTTGAAACAAATCGCCGTCTGGTGGGGAGGTGTGTGTGTGGGTGGGTGGGGTGGGGGGTGGGGGGTACATACAAAGTAGAACATTTATGACACACCCATCTTACATTTATTGTAAATGACATGGAAGGGTTTGAAACATGTGCTACACTGCCATTCCTGTATCACAGCCACCAGAATCCCATGTTGCATTGCTGCATTGTTAGTGAATTAAAATGCTTCTCTGTCCTTGTGGTGACCAAAACCAAGTTGCTATGACAATCAAGCAATGTTTTTCTTCCATGTCCTTGACCACAACGTCATCTTCTTCTTGTCTTCTGGCGGTTGGCAAACAACTTCTAGTGTATGACTGCCACCTTCTGATTCTGATATACACAACCTCCTGTTCAACCATGCTCCACCCCTGCCATGCCCCAAAAATAGATAGAGTAAATATTCCCACCTACAGACTTCTGTCAAACGTAAATTCCCTCATCCAGAATAAAAACCTGTGCATTAAAATTTCGACTATGATATTACATTAACGATCGATTCATAACAACGGAGGTTTCGTACCCGGAACCTGGAAGCCATATGGAAGCCTGCAGTGGCGCAAACTCAACTAAGTCCCGCTCAATACTAGGGAATAACTGTGTCCGTGCCGCTATTTACGCTCATTGGATCCAAAACGATAAATATAAGTGATTCTCTTAGCATGAGTTTAACTGGAATCGCGAACAAAGTTTTAGTTCATTCATTTACATTTACGTCTTTTAGATTGTGGCATTCAAACGAAGAGGAACGGTAATGACTGTGGAAGAGAGAACGGAATGCATCTGATTTGCTGCTCAGAGTAAACTACTCGTAGCTCGAGTAAACAGACGTTTCCTGGAATACTTTACCTGTTATCATGCTTAAAAACCTTCTGCTAACTAGACGAGCTAATTAGAGAGAAGTCGAGTTCCATAGTGCAAACTATGGGCATCGAGGACTTCGAAGCTTCCCATGGCTGGCTTCAAAAGTTTGTTGCATGACATCCATCAGTGATCGAGGGGAGGTAAAGTTAGAGACAGTGAGCGAATGGAGAGAAAAGCTACTAATTACTAATTATGACTAGTCTTGTTATACTGTATTGTACTTTGTTCATATACCTGTACTGTATGCTGCAGTTTTTGTGTTATAGAGAGTTTTTGGACCATATATTTTTGCATTTATGATTGTGTTGTTACACATTTATTTGGAAACATATTAGCATGTTCATAAAGGACATGTGCCATAGTCGTTTCCCACATAAGGAAATGTTATAAGGAAAGATTGGACAACGCAAATATGATTCCTTACTAGAGAATACTTATCTGTATATAAAACTTAACACGGAACAATTTCTCAATAAAATTGTCTCTCATATTCAAAACTACATTCTGATCTCTTAGCTCATTAATTATTGTTGTCTTGCACATTCTAAAGCATGCTTTTGCTCAGGGGTGCCCAACCTTTTTTGATCTACTTTTCGATCAACCAACCTCCCGCAATCAACCTATTCTCCCACACGCGCGCTTAGGCACACTCACTGGGAGTGGGACGCACTTTGACAGCGTGTTAATTATCGGAGCTCACGTGTACTGTTTTAAAATGTTCCTCCCCGCACTCCATATTCTCATTCGTTGCCAGTGCCCTTGGTGAATTGTACATGAAACAAACTCTGAATGATAATATTATTATTATTATTATTAATAATAATAATAATTCATTCATTCATTCATTCATCTTCCGAGCCGCGTGATCCGCACTAGGGTCGCGGGGGGTGCTGGAGCCTATCCCAGCTGTCTTTGGGCAGTAGGCGGGGGACACCCTGAATCGGTTTCCAGCCAATCGCAGGGCACACAGAAACGAACAACCATTCGCACTCAAACTCACACCTAGGGACAATTTAGAGTGTTCAATCAGCCTGCCACGCATGTTTTTGGAATGTGGGAGGAAACCGGAGCACCCGGAGAAAACCCACGCAGGCTCCACACAGGGAGGCCGGAGTTGGAATCAAACCCGGTACCTCTGCACTGTGAAGTGTGACGTGCTAACCACTGGACTACCGGGCCGCCTAATAATAATAATAATAATAATAATAATAAAAGCTAGAGTGCAACAGCTCTGATTGCAAGCTGCAATTGCTTGACTGCTGACCGCTAACAACTTCCGGTGATGCATGGCACGCGCCACCGTAGGTTAAAGGTGACCCGCTTTTTTATTTTATTTTTTTTAAAGTACTTTTTGTGACAGACTGAAAGGCTGCAAAGGATGCAGTGTGCACTAACACAAAAATACATTTCGTGAGATCAAAGTTGAATTTTGATGTTCTTCGAGTTCTCATTTCTGTTTTGTTTGTTTGTTTAATTTTCAAGTGTGTCTCTGCTTCAAGAACTGCCAGAAGAGAAGCTTGCCAAGATTGTCGACTGTCTTGAAGTTGTGAGTCTTTCCAATGACTGAATTGAATAAATTTTTATACCGAATTTTTTTCCTGTAAACCAAAGATTATCCAGTTAGGACAAATGTGTATTTCTTTTTTGCAGGACTATTTTGAAAAGGGAGAGTACATTATTCGTGAAGGTGAAGATGGGAATACATTCTTTATCATAGCAAAGGGAGAAGTAAGATTCACACCTGCGTGCACACACACCTGCGATTCACACCTTGCACACATCCCCCACGAAGCAAAAAGCAATATTTTATGTTGTGACACTGAACATTCGGCAAGCCTCCTCGCTGCCCATCTTCAAAACCCTCCTCAAAACTCACTTGTATTCTTTGGCATTCGACTCAGCATGACTTAGTTTTGTTCTTGGTTTTACTGTTTGGTGCTTTCTACCGCCTTTATTACCGATTTGTCTTACTGTTTATTGTGCATGTTAAATTGATCCATGTACAGCACTTTGTATGCAGCGATGGCTGTTTGAAAGTGCTCTATAAATACTGTTGACTTGACTTGACTTGACACTTGTGAGAGATTCCAGTCAAATGCAAAAAGTGTTACAGATTCCAGATTTCAATATCAGAATCTAAATTTGGCATCCAGTCCCGGATATTTTTTCATCACCAAAAAAAACTGTAAATTCAGTCGAAAAGACTATTGCACGAAAACCTTTATTAGTCTCGCAATGGAGAAATTCCCAATTCACAGCAGCAAAATTATGAACTGAAGAAGTAGAACAACAAAATATAGGAGCTGCTGGAAAGGCAGCCACTATCGCGGCGCCATTTTGAAGTTAAAATAACAAAAATAACACAACACATAGGACACAGACAGTCGTGCAATCTTCACCACTTTTCTGCATACAATTTGTTGTCTGAAGCAGTTATAGATGAAAGAGGAGAGGATCAAAGTGTCCTTTCACCAGTGGGTCAGAGACGTCATGCTGAAAATGTGCACACGTCTGCTACAAGCTAGGTTTTGAAAGCAAACACGAAGCTGTAGCGTCTGTGGACAAAAAGAGATTAGTTCACTTCTGCTGTCCCACGTAATCCGCTTCAAACTCCAAGCCGCGACTCCCATTTCCAAATCTGCATCGGCGCTCCGCGTTAACGCTCCTTTCTTCTCATCGTCGGCTCCTCAAGCATTACATCCATCCAGCCGCAGACCGTTCAACAGCACCGATCTCTCCGCTGAACAAAGCGGGGCTGTGAAAAATGCTGCCCATTACAGGCGCAAAACATAAGTGCCCCCGGGACTGTCCAGCAACGTCAGTGAAATGGTGCCGACATTCCTCCCAGTCAAAAACAGTGCTGGTATACCCATGCTGCCGAGAAGGCGCAACCACCAAGCACAGAGTCTCCTCTTTGATGAATGTCGTGGCCAAAAAATGCTGAAAAAAGTCCACATCAGGTCCACACGACATAACAACAAACACAATTGTCACTTTGTGTTTGTTGTCAAACACAAAAACAACAACGAAAAAAAGCAAGGCCCATAACAGCACTTGCCGACGGCTGCCTTCTCGGGCGCCATCTTGACTTTAAATAACATTGTCAGTTATTTGCTGTTGTATAGCCGATTCTCAAAATGCAAAAGATCAGTTTACTTTATTTTCAAAGAATAGTTTGTTTTTTTATTGTTTGGTTGGTATCTAATATGAAACTGGGACATTGCGCAATTTATTGGACAGACTTGTTTAAGATCACACAGCGTAATTTGGGTGGCATTTTAATTCATATTTTTAAATCATCTTTTTGTTTTTGACAATATCTATAAATTTAGTTTCCTGCTTTTAATTATGAATGCATACTTGATGGTTTTAAATGCTCCTGAAATTAAGTGCTGCTTGACGAGCCTATACTATGCAGTGATCCCTCGCTACTTCGCGGTTCGTTTATCGCGGGTTCAGTGTATCGCAGATTTTTTTCAAACATTTAAAAAAAATTATTATTATTACTATTTTTTTTTCTTACAATACAATACAATACAATACAATACAATACAATACAATACAATACAATACAATACATGCTGATTTATATAGCGCTTTCACAACAGCGGCAGCTGTAACAAAGCGCTTTACAAAACAGTTAACATAAAGTAAAATAATAAACACAACACATAACATAAAACACGGACAGTCGTGCAGTCCTAACCACTTTTCCATCACACGCTTTGTTGTTTGAAGCAGTTTGAGATGAAAGAGGAGAGAATCAAAGTGTCCTTTAACCAGTGGATCAGAGACGTCATGCTCAAAATGTGCACACGTCGGCTACAAGCTAAGTTTCAAAGTCAACAAGAAGCTGTAGCATCCATTGACGAAAAAAGAGATTGGTTCACTTCTCCTGTCCCATGGAAATCCACTTCAATTCCAAGCGGCGACTCACGGTTCCAAATCCGCATCGGCGCTCTTCGCCAACGCTCCTCTCTCCTCACCCTCAACTTCAGCGGCCATCCATCCAGCCGCACCAACGCCGACTGTCCAACAGCGCTGACATAGCCACTGAACAAATCGGGGTTGTGAAAAATGCTGCCCATTACTGGCGCAAAAAACACAAGCGCCCCAGGTCTGTCCAGCACCGACAGTCAATGGCGCCGACATTCCTCCCAATCAAAATCTGTGCTGGTACAGGCGTGCTGCCGAGAAGGCGCAACCACTAAGCACAGATACTGCTCCTTTAACGAATGTCGTGGCCAAAAAGCGCTGAAAACAGTCCATATCAGGTCCACACAATGAAACAACAAACAACATGTGACAAAACAAAAGACAAAAACAGCAAAAAAGAACAAAAAAGCAAGGCTCTTGAAGAGCACTTGCCGAAGGCTGCCTACTCGGGCGCCATCTTGGGAAAAAAAAAAAAAAAAAAAAAACATGGAGTACAGTACTGTATATGTTGCTCTATGTGACTCGCTGTTGTTTTGCAGCTTTTTGCGGACTGTTTGCGGACTTTTAAAAAAAATCGTTTTTTTACCTGTTTATGTTAATTGGACACTACTTTGCGGATTTTCGTTTATCACGGGTGGTTTTGGTCCCGATTAACCGCGATAAACGATGGATTACTGTATTGTGTTAATGTATGTGACGTCACTGAAGGTCGAAGGTTGAAATGCACGGCCCGCCACTGATAAATATACTGTATATATCCTATTTTAAAAATGAATTCACCAAAATGTCAGTGTAATAAGCCTCTGAATGTACTCTTTTAAATAATGTTGTGATAATACTCACCATTAATGTGAATGGTTCTCCGTTCCTCATGATTGCTAAAGATCCAACAAAACTACCAGAATTATAGTCAGCTTGCCGGGTCCATAAGCTTTCTTTCTGCTGTCTCCCGCAGGGTATTTTGATGCCAACATAGAATGTTGCGTGTCAAAGTGACGCTTTCCATTCGACCGTTTCATCGATGGTATTTTGTCATTGCAAATTAGACACACCGCAGAATCGGTTCCCTCCACAAAGGCTTCGGACCATTCGTCCTGAAGTATACCATACTCTTCATCTTTCTTTCTTTCCGCCATCTTATTCGTCGAAGGATTAGCTTTGAGCTAATGACCGAGCGGGCTGATTCAAAAGGGAGCGTTTACCTGTTTACCAGCAACGGCCAATGTCGGCCAGTGTCATCCAATTAAAATTGCTCCTGCCGCCAACTGCAGCCCTGAACAGGACATGAGCAGTGAAAAATCGATGAATGGATAAACAAGTAAGAATATTTTGTTTTATCTGCGAGCCAGATGCAATCATTAAAAGAGCCTCACCTGAGCCATAGGATCCCGACAATTGACCTAAACTGTTGCAAACAAAGAGCAACTGAATGTCCCAATGGGAATGAGCATCCCGCAAAATATGCAAGATGCTTTCAGCACTTTCAGTGAGATACATTTCCTCAGCATTTTCTACATTTCTCTGGATTTAATTGACTCATTCTGTCAAGAGATTTGATCCTCACACATCTATTGTTGAATATGCAATAGATATGACCCCAATGACACGCAGCCAAACTCCTTTTGTAATGCCCCCCAACCCCTTTTTAGAACACACGCTACTGAAAGTGGGTTTAAAAATCCCACACATTCATGGAAGATTGAAAGCAAATCTGCCCCAGCTTTCATCCCAGGGGGGAGGAAACTTCTCTCGTTCAGTCAACAGAACTGTATACATTTCCAATGAACATAAGACAGTAATGAGTTCACCATGTCCCCATGAGAAATTTGCCAACACCTCATTAGCCTAGAACCTTGCCAGCACACTTAATACTCTCGGTGTGAAAATCGCTTTGTGAAATCGCAAAAACCCGTAAATTCATCTTGTTTTGCAGCAAGCCGCTTGGGGATGGGATATGCGGCCCTGACGAAAACCTTTCGAAAGACGGCCTTTTTCCACACATTTACATTGCAAAAATGACAACTATCGCTCAACGTCATGATGTCATCGGTGCCTATCATCGATATGACAGGCCTCAGGTGGTCAAAACAAGGTGCAGTTTTGCAAAGGTTTATCCATGAAAATCACACAAAGAAAAGAGGAGTCCGCCTTGGAATACGATATATTGTGCTGTGGTCATGAATTTCCATATGCTCAACTATAAAGGTGACCACTGTCATACCCACCCGCTTTCTTCCTACGTTGATCTACTTGACCACGTGGCCCAGCGGGCATTTTCAAAGCCGGCGCCCCAAACTTCATTTTTTCTTTTCCCGTTGCATTCAACACAGACGAAAACGGTGTTGTAGTTGGCTTTCTTATCTGTTTTCGTGCGTCCTTTGGGATCGTTCTGCAACTTGCTTGGACACTCGGCCACTGTGAAGCGACAGGCTCCTGAAAATTGAAGAGACAAAGCTGCCTCTGCGCTGCCGTAGCTCCGGACACGCCGTGTACCAAACCAGAACAAGTCATTCAGAGCAAGGAGAACCAAGAAAATAAACCGTTTGATATAAAGTCCACTGTGAATTGTGTGCGTGCGTGTAACTTCTAATTTGGTTAAAACAAACTAAACTATTCAATTGAAGGTCCTTCATTTTTAAAAGATTGATAAGATAAGAAAAGAAAGAAAGAGATTCAAATGAGTTTTCTTAAATAATGCAAAATCAGACAAAGTGCCCTGAGAGCCATTTGAGAATAGAGCAGACATTACAATCAAGATGTTTGTAATTAAATTCATTCTCTGATTAATCCCAATTTACACCACAAATGTTAGTTTGTCAGCTGACCAACACTGATTTGAAACTTGTCATGTTGGCTATCTGTAGGTGATTGTGACACAAACCACCGAAGGTTTTGCTGAGCCTCAGCAAATCAAGACTCTGGGAATTGGGGACTACTTTGGTGAGAAAGCTCTCATCAGGTTTGTGAACACATTGAGGACTTGTTTGCGTACATCATTCTTTTGCATGCCATCCACAGGTAGCGTTTCATCCATCCATCCATGTTCTGATCTGCTGATCCTCACATGGGTCGGGGGCGTCCTGGGGCCTATCCCAGTTGTCTTCGGGCAGTAGGCAGGGGACATCCTGAACTGGTTGCCAGCCAATCGCAGGGCACACAGAGAAGAACAACCATCCACACTCACACTCACACCTAGGGAGAATTTAGAGTGTTCTATTAACCTGCCACGCATATTTTGGGAATGTCAAAGGAAGCCAGAGTACCCGGAGAAAACCCACGCAAGCACGGGCAGAGCATGCAAATTCCACACAGGAAGGCCGGAGCCTTGCACCTCTGCAGTGTCTGGCCAATGCGCGAACTAGTCAACCACCGGCCGCTATGTATCATTGGTTATTATTAAAAAAAATAAAATAAAAAATTCCCAAATGGCTGGACTGAGGCGGTTCTGTTTTTGAATGAGAATTTCTGCTGCTTTAGATAAAACATCTCTGTCAGGGCACTGGTGATGCTGGTGTAGAAAGGTACATGAAAGCCGGTTGGAATAAATTAGGGAAATTCTGTTCTTGCTCGAGGTGGCATAAGATGGTCAACTGGTTAACATGTCGGCCTCACAGTGTAGAGATGTAGCCTTTGATTCCGGCTCGCGTATGATATATATATGTCAAAAAAGTGCCGCTTTACGTTCGACCGTTACATCTATGGTATTTTGTCATTGCAAATCAGACACACCGGAGAATCTGTTCCCTCCACAAAGGCAAATCCTTTGGCCCAGTCGTCCCGAAGTCGACCATACTGGTCATCTTTTTTTCTTTTTGCCATCTTAATTGTTTATGATTAGCTGATTCAAAAGGGGGTGTTTACCTGTTTCTGCAGCAACGGCCAACGCAGGCCAATATTATCCAATCAAAATTGCTCCTGGAGCCAACTGCAGCCCTGAACAGGAAATGAGCAGTAAAAAATCTATGGATGGATTAAACAAGCGAGAATATTTTGTTTTATCTGCGAGCCAGATGCAATAATCAAAAGAGCCACATATGGCTCACGAGCCCTGCTCTAGATTGTCCCTAGGTGTGAGTGTGAGTGTGGATGGTTGTTTGTCTGTGTGTGCCCTGCGATTTGCTGGCAACTGGTTCAGGGTTTACTTCACCTACTGCCCGACGACAGCTGGGGTAGGCTCCAGCAAGCCCCGGACCCTTGTGAGGATAAAGCGCATCAGAAAGTGAATGGATGGATGAATGTTTTTGCCAATGGCACTAACTGCAATGGATCTTGGCGTCTGTCTGTGTTCGGTTCGGCCAAGTTTGCCAAATTACCCCATTCACTGTCACATATTTGAAGATGGATCTTCTGAGAGAACACCCAAACTGGGGCAAACTTCCTCCTCTTTTCTTGTTCTATCGTTAAAACTTCCAAATATTTGCAAATATACCTAGTGGAGTGAAAACGACACAAACTGTGTGGGGGAACTCCCATCGTGTTTTGCTGCGCCTTTTTTGGGTGCAATGACACCTGTGTCTAACCGCCAAACAAGCGATCCACTTCCTGAATCAGTCACGTCGTACGGTGCTTCTGGAAGGTTCGAACGTCACCGATCCATGCTCTGCTTTACCTCTGCACTCATTACTCCAAACACACTTTAAAGTCTGTGTTTATTTTGCCCATCACTACTAAGAATACTGCATCCATGTGAAAATGGCAGAAAAATTACAGAGGTTGGCCTATGCTCAAAGGTGGATATATGCACCTCCTGCAAAATGTCAGTTCGGTTATTTGGTAACTCAAAATAATCTCATCCTAATTTGTTGACATATCTTTCCAGTGAAGATCTCCGCTCGGCCAACATCATCTGCAATGAGAATGACACACAATGTCTGGTGGTGGACAGAGAGTGAGTCAATGTTTCATTCTCCAAACTTTTTTACTTTTTTATACACATCCTAAAATGTCGGCACTGCGTCATGATGTTCACCACCTGAAGTACAAAAAAAATGCTGCATATAACTGCAATTCATTCAGTCAATAAAATAAAATATGCCAAGATCAAGGGGCGTAACTGCTTCCTGTCTCTGTTGAAGGGGGCTGAATATCAGGTATTGAAAAGATGCACACAGTCAAAAAGATACAATATGGCATTCATTTTAATTCATCTATGTGTGGTCTTTAACAAGACAATGCAGTCAAGACAACACATTCCAATCAAGTTTGATTGCCCCACATGTGCGAATTTCATTGTACAGTAAAATCCCCCCCCCCACCCCACCTCATCCCACTCCCGAATCTTGCCTTGCACACATCCCAAACCGTTCCCTTTAAGCATGAGAAATGCCAAAACTATAAAAGGCGTTAATTGATTGAATGGTTTGAAATGTTCCAGTCTGGTACTTTAAATGGATTGGTCTTGGAATACATGTTGTAGATATAGACACTTTTGTGAGAATTTTCATTCCCTCTCCAGCAACTTTAACCAGATGGTGGGAACCTATGAGGAACTTCAGGTTTACCTCAAGGAATATGTAGAAGAACTTTCCAGGAGTGATGAAAGAAGGAATGCCATGTGAGTACAATAACACATACAAACATGCATATTGGCAACTGAACTGATTGTCAAAAATATTCATATCCCTGCTGCTGGACTGTGTAGCACATTGTAATTCTACCACAGTATTCTAATTCTTCAATACATTCTGGAAAATATTCTTATATAATTTGTGGTATTCCTGTCTCAGGCTGCATTCACCACAGATTGATTCTACAGAAGCCCAAGAGCTTAGAAGGTTGAAGGAGAGAATTGTCCATTTACCACATAATCAGCCTTTCCAACAGTTGGAGGTGATAGCAACACTGGGCATGGGAGGATTTGGACGAGTGGAGCTGGTAAACTATGTTTTACTGAAATTTCATGTCGCACAGTATTTATTTGAGTTATCGAACTCATCACCTCAATTATTTTAAAATAATAACCAATTCCCTATTACCTCCATTATTTTGTCATGTAACAATTAGGGGCTCTATTTTTGTGACTGGCATAAATGCTGGCATACCTCTTCACGGAGGTGAGTTAACGAGCACAGGCCAGCAGACCAGTAAGAGAGAGAGAGAGAGAGCGCACTGCGCCGCAGTGGGAGTGGTCATAGCCGACTTCAATTATTCTGTTCCATTCATTCATTGAAAATTCGCGTTTGCCAGTCGGGAACCAGAGTCTTGACATGACTGAAGCACATCTGCTTGGTCAACACACACGCACACACACACGGAATGCCGCCCCCCGCCCCCGACCCCCACCCTACCTAGCTTTAATGCTCATTGGGATAATTTGACAAATATCGAGGGTCATTCAATAACTGGGGTGAATTTTTCAGTATTAGGACTTCTAATACAAATAGAAGCTACCTATTTTTTGGGGGGGGGGTTGTTTTATTTTTTCAACGCAGTCACCCAGCACTGTCACACACTTTTCCCATCTGTGCATAAACTTCTATATTCCCTCAGTGGAAAAATCTGTGGACTGATGTCCCAGCCAGTCGCTCGCAACATTTTTGACTTAATTGGGGCCACCG
Source organism: Hippocampus zosterae (assembly GCF_025434085.1). Taxonomy (NCBI): domain Eukaryota; kingdom Metazoa; phylum Chordata; class Actinopteri; order Syngnathiformes; family Syngnathidae; genus Hippocampus; species Hippocampus zosterae. Next base: position 22,439,269 of record NC_067461.1, on the reverse strand, counting down.
CAAAGGACAAAATCCCATTGCAACGGACAGTTAAGAAAAAAAATCATTGGCACCACCCTACCCACTCTCGAAGAGTTGCACACCGCTAGAACCAAGACAAGGTCACGGAAAATCCGACTGCTACTGGTCACTTAAAAAAATGGTGCAAAGATTATCCACACCAACTGCACAACCATCGTAGTATTGTATTGCACCACTGATTACGTTATTTCTGCACAACTGTCATTGAGTGGTACTACTTGTCATGATTCGGGTTAGGGACCAACAGGTGGCACTGTAGGGCTCCCCTGGGAGCTGCACACCTGCTGTTTATAGGTAATCAGGCCTTTAAAAGGACTCCCAGCCCAAACACTCAGTGTTGGGTCATTGTTGCTTCTTGCTACTGTTATGTGTGTTGCTCTTGGTTTCTGTCATGTTTAGTTCACTGTTATGTTTTAGCGTTAGTCATGGTTTTTGTTTGATACTTTGGACTTTGTGTGTTTTGGATTTAGTTTTCTTTGTTTTAAATTCAATTCTTCAAATACAGCATGATCCTCCCTCCTGCCTGCTTTTTGGGGTCCACCACCATCACCTCGCTATGTGACACTACTGCATGATGGTACTAGTACGGAAAGTCTTTCGATACTTATATATCATGACTTTGTGTATCATAGTTGCTTGTTATTGCAATACTAGTGTAAGGTATACTACCGGAGACAAATTCCTTGTGTGTTCTACATACTTGGCCATTGTAGATGATTCAGATTCTGATTCTATCTCTCATGAAGGAGTATAAATAACTTAAGATGTTGGTAAAAATCTGTGCTGCCAGAAAGCAATCTGGCCCATCGTATACAGTGATCCCTCGCTATTTCGCGGTTCGTTTATCGTGGCTTCAGTGCATCGTGGATTTTTTCAAACATATTCATTAAAAAAAATTAAAATAAATAAAAAATGTCCATATACATGTAGTACAGTACTGTATATGTTGCTCTGTGACTCGCTGTTGTTTTGCTGACTTTCGCGGACAATTAGCGGACTTTTTGCGGACTTACATTTTTTTATGTTTCCTGTAATTTGTTATTCATAAACTAACCTAACTTATACTTGTTTAAATCAATTAGCATACAGCATTAAGTCATGTTAACTAATTCAAAATGTACTTCTACCTGCATGTATACCATTCAATTTGGCCTTATAAATATTATGTACATGTACGTATATTGAGGGGGGGATGGCGCTACTTTGTGGATTTTCGTTTATTGCGGGTGGTTTTTGTCCCCATTAACCGTGATAAACGAGTGATTACTGTACTGTAAAGAAGCTATACAGTAATATGCGAAATATGAGCTCTCCTGGGTTATTTCTGACAGATCTGCGCACTGTAATTCTCTTCCTATGTGTAGCCACCAGAGTTGCAGCTACTCGGTGTCACCCTTCTAATGAGTTCTCAAAGGACAAATAAATCAATGTCTAGCAAGTGCGTCAATTTATCCAAATCTATTCAAGTTAGGGTGCACTTAAGGTCACAGTGAGATTGGCAACCGCAGACTCTAGTTCGAGTCAAACGGAAACCTCCAACAGAGAGAAGACACACTGACTTAAGTTTTTTGCAAAAATATATTGAATAAATACTTACATAAGAGTAATTCGCAACAGAACTGAGAATACAAGAAAAAACACTAATGAAATTGTCGTCAGTTCCTATCAGGTTTGGTATCAGATATGACTCCAAAAAATTGTCTCAGATCTCAGTTAAAAAATACTGGGTTCGTCAAAAAATCGGGAATCCTTTTAAACTGTCCTACCAGCCTCCAAGGAACCGGGTGGCCCTGAAGTCCAAAGTGTCCTTTGTTGACGTCCCACGTGGCATCCAATTCAGAGAGCGGTTCAATCCTTTGATGATTCAATCTCATTTTCTTTATAACAACACAGTTACATCTTACATTAACAAGGAACAATCTTCATTTTCAACAATTTCATTCCTGACTGTTTTTTAAAAAAATATATTACGAATCGAATGCTAACATCACATATTACAATACAATACATGCTGATTTATATAGCGCTTTCACAACAGCGGCAGCTGTAGCAAAGCGCTTTACAAAACAGTTAACATAAAGTAAAATAATAAACACAACACATAACATAAAACACGGACAGTCGTGCAGTCCTAACCACTTTTCCGTCACACGCTTTGTTGTTTGAAGCAGTTTGAGATGAAAGAGGAAAGAATCAAAGTGTCCTTTAACCACTGGATCAGAGACATCATGTTCAAAATGTGCACACGTCGGCTACAAGCTAAGCTGTAGCATCCGATGACGAAAAAAGAGATTGGTTCACTTCTCCTGTCCCATGGAAATCCATTTCAATTCCAAGTGGCGACTCTTGGTTCCAAATACGCATCGACGCTCCTCTCTCCTCATCATCAACTTCAGCAGCCATCCATCCAGCCGCACCAATGCCGACTGGCCAACAGCGCCGACATCTCTACTGAACAAAACGGGGTTGTGAAAAATGCTGCCCATTACAGGTGCAAAAAACACAAGCGCCCCAAAGGCGCCGACATTCCTCCCAATCAAAATCTGTGCAGGTACAGGCGTGCTGCAGAGAAGGCGCACCTACATACTTGTTCTTTGATGAATGTCGTGGCCAAAAACCGACCATATCAGGTCCACACGATGAAACAACCAACATGTGACAAAACAAAAAGACAAAAAGAACAAAAAAGCAAGGCTCTTGAAGAGCACTTGCCGCAGGCTGCCTACTCGGGCGCCATCTTGGAAAAAAAAAATATTCACTTGAAAATCCTCATTAGGAATGTTATCTCCTAAAACTTTTCTCGCCTTGGCAAAAAAAAAGAGAGAGAGATTGCCACGGGATTCAATCTACGACCCTGTACAGATAGACGTTCAAGGATCAGCTTTCATTTATCCAGAGCAGTTTTTCTTTCGACCATATGGGAGAATGCTCGAAAGTTCTGTCTCCTTCGCGAGCAAGTGTCATTGCTCCTAGCGCTGCTGTGCGTTCAAGGTCAATCGGGAAGTGTCATCGCTCCTAGCGCTGCGGTGCATTCAAGGTCAATCGGGAACATCACTATCGCTAATAAACATCGCTAACAGTAACTAACAATAAAATAACGGTCATAAATAGTCTGGGTTGCATATGGAAGCTCTTAAATGATGTAGACCAGGGGTGCCCAAACGTTTTGGACCGAAGATCGACTTTTCGATCAACCAACCTACCGCGATTGACCCGTTACCGCGTACACGCACGCACATAAACACGCACGTCGTGATGAGCAACAGCCTGACACGGAGGCATTCGAAACACTTTTGCAGCCTGTTAACTAGGGAAGTACTTTAAAACGGTATGTGTGAGCTACGATCACACGTACCGTTTTAAAGAACTTCCCTCGGCCCTCTAGATTCCTATTCTTTGCCCGCGCCCTCTGTGAATTGTACACGAAACAAACTCTGAATGAGGATAATGAGAACGACAAAAGATATAGCGCAACAGTTCTGATCACAAGCTGCTATTGCAGACTGCTGAGCTCTAGCAACTTCCGGTGACGCAGGTCACGTGCCGCCATAGTTTAAGATTTCCCTGCTTTATTTTTTATTATTTTACTACTTACTTTATTATTTATTATTATTATTTTTTATTTTTTTAATACTTTTTGTGAAAATGAGACTGCTAGGATGATTAAGATGCAGTGTAGATCAACACAAAAAATATATGTGACTAACAAAGACACAAATGGTTGTTTGTTTTTTTTCCCCCTCTACACCCCTCGCGATCGACTTGGGACCAGTCCGCGATCTACCGGTCGATCGCGATGGAAGTAATGGGAACCCCTGATGTAGACATTTCACAGTATGTTGCGAGTTAATAATTAGTGAACTAAGAGTTGATAGTTTTAGACCCCAATGACTGTGTCTCAGGTGAAGCTGAAAGGCGAGGACACGACGTTTGCTCTGAAATGCATTAAGAAGATGCATGTTGTTGACACCAGACAGCAGGAACACGTTTATTCTGAGAAGAACATCCTTCAACAAACCAACTCGGCATTCATCATCAGGTGACCTCCTTTCTGTTTTGTTTTGTTTTTAACTAACCACAAAAAGGGGCATACTCTGTTCCTGTATGTATGCATAGCATTCAAATTCATTTGAGCACACTTACAGTACGTAAGTGCAATGGAGAAGGAGCGCAGTAGGCATGAAAATGAAAACACTTCTTGAAGCAGAGGTGAATATCTGAAGTGCTCTATAGGCTGGCTTCTCTTTGGAGTTGCTAAGGAGTGTGCTGCAGAATGCTGCACTCTAGGATCCCACCACTGTGCGGAAATTTATCTTGCCTATGACATTGTAGAACAAAAGCCTTGTGCAAGCAGTCTCTCAGGCAGATAAAATGTAAGGTCTACCTTTGAACTTTTCCCACACTTCTCTCACTTTGTTTTCATTTTATATTGTTGTTGCATCCATGTCAGGAATGTAATAACAGAAATGGGTATGAAATAACCGAAAGATTTTATTGTATCTAATTGAAATTGAAACCTCATGCTTAACTTTAGGTTATTTCGGACATTTCGTGACAATAAACATATCTACATGCTGTTGGAGGTGTGTCTTGGTGGAGAGCTGTGGACGGTGCTGCGTGACATGTAAGTCTCTAAATCATACTCATTTTTCAATATGAGACACTTCTATGTCAAGAAAGTTTTATGCAGCGAGACAGGTGATCTCAAGTTACAACATCAAAACCAATTGTATGTGTGAAAAGGATCATGCTGCTTGGCTGGCCGAAGGAACAGGAGGCGCTTGAATGTTACCTAAGGCCAACATGATCGAACTTGGGTCTTAGACTGGACAGTGATTTTAAATTGGACTGTCAAATTGGTGCTGTTGTTTAATCAAATGTTACACACCTTCGGAGGGTGGAGGGTTCGATTCTGGTCCGGCCTTCCTATGTGGAGTTGCATGTTCTGCCCGTGCCTCCGTGGGTTTTCTCAGAGTACTCCGGTTTCCTCCACAATTCCAAAAAAATGCATGGCAAGCTGATTGTACACTCTAAATTGTCCCGAAGTGGGATTGCGAGCGCGGATGGTTGTTTGTCTCTGTGTGCCCTGCCATTGTCTGTCAACCAGTTTAGGGTGAACCCCACCAACTGCTTGAAGACAGTAGGGATTTGCCCCACGACCCTTGTGAGGATAAGCAGACCAAAAAATGGACGGATGGATAGTAATACTAGTCATATATACCATGAAATAAAACAAAATAATTTTCATACTAATTTGGCCACACTGCAGAAAAAATGCAAGGATAGCTGTATATGAGCTTTTATGATATATTGATATTTGTTGATGATGAGACAATGCATTTCACAGTAAGGTAGTGTTACATTTAAAACATGGACTTTAGTTTTTCTGGATATCTTAGCAAATGGTGAGTGTCTGCCTGTTCTCCACCACTCACTGTTCTATCCTTTTTGTACAATCCTGTCCCAATCCCTCTCAACCCACAGACATGGCTAACCAATCCATAATATCACAGGAACAGTCATCAAGCAAGCGATTTATCAATAAGGGACTCTAGCTCTATACTCAAGTCAAAGAACCCGCAGTTAAGGCCCAAAGTGCAGGTTTAAGAAGCAGGTGGAAGAATTGTTTGTATTTAACATGATTTTTCTTTCCCTCCAAGGAATTATTTTGATGAACCCACAGCCAGATTTTGCATAGGTTGCGTCTTAGAGGCTTTTGATTATCTTCACACCATGGGTATCATATATCGAGACCTCAAGCCTGAAAACCTTCTACTTGATGCAAAAGGTTATGTTAAAATGGTATGTTAATACTTCAAATTGTAAATGATATTTAATTCCTTCAGTACTGACAAGCTTTCTGTTATCGGTTTCCACAGGCAGACTTCGGTTTTGCGAAAAAGATTGGTCTTGGAAAGAAGACTTGGACTTTCTGTGGGACCCCAGAATATGTGGCACCAGAGGTCATAATGAACAAAGGCCATGACTTTGGAGCTGACTGCTGGTCTTTAGGAATCCTCATATATGAACTTCTAACTGGCAAGTAAGCCAGTACTGTATATATTGTCCTATGATCTGCCTTTTGGAACCTGAATTCTGTATTTAATGGGTGGCATGGCTCAGAGGGTACAGGGGTTGTCTCTCAACCCCAAGGTTGTGGAATTGATCCCCAGCTCCCCCATAGCCCTGTCAAAGTTTCTTTGAGCAAAACAACCCCCCAGTTGCTCTTGGTGCTGAGTGAATGAGTGAATGACTTGTTACTTTTTCAATGTGGTGCCTTTACTGTATGAATGTGATTTATCATTTTCCATGAGTACATCGAACTGTGTTTGGATGGAAAACAAGTCTCTATTTGCCACAAGTGAAATTTTAATGTACTGTATTTCCCACCCTATAAGGCACACTAAAAGCATTTGATTTTCCCAAAAGCCGGCAGTGCGCCCAATAATCCGATGCGCCTTATACATGGTTTCTCTTTATATTCCCTATTGAGTTATTTCCTTGTTAGTGTTCCGATCCCAGCTTGTGGTGATTATTAGCAGGAACCAATTGTAACGTAAAAGGTTTCTGCCCGACACTAATTGACATGTGAAACACACACTCAAATAGACAACTCCTTTGTGAGCTCTGCACAGCCATTATGATACGAAGATAAGACCAAAAGCATAGATAGATTCAGATATATCAAGGGGTTTTATTGCCTTTTGCGGTGTGGTTTGCTTAACGTTATTCAGCAGGCATCCCTCATCTGCTCTGCTGTGTGATGACCGCAATAGCCCAAGTGTACTAACATGGTATACCGGTAACAGTAAGGTGTGTTGGATTGACTTAATAACTATAGCTTGACTTTAAACACCAAGAGGAGAATTGTCATGGCAATATGTCATCGAACACATTTCCATGTTATATCCGCAACATCTCAACAATACAATCATCCTCCGCCCGTCTTTTTTCTCAGCGTAATATCTGTGGATGGAATGTACTATATGTGTGCAGCTGTATTTTTTTAACAGAATTATGCTCTTTCATGCTATTTGTGAAAAGATTCTAAAATACTGTCCATTCATTTAGGCGTCCCCCCAAAAAATATTGTGATATTATTTTCCAAATAGAATGAGGCACTTTTTTCAATAAAAACACAATATATTTTGTTTTCCAGTCCCCCATTTGCTGGATCAGACCCCATAAAGATCTACACAATGGTCCTCCATGGCATTGAGAAGGTTGACTTCCCAAAGAGAATTGGCAAGCGTCCAGAAGACCTCATCAGGAGACTCTGCAAGTATGGACCGGATAGGGTAATAACACTAACTGGCTATACTATAGTGACTCGTTGTACAGCGGCAATCGCCATCCTTTTTTTTAAAAATACGAATCCTTTATTTGTCTCACAATGAGACATTCCCTAATTTACAGCAGCAAAATTATGAAAGAAAAAAACGAGAGCTACTTCTTGTGTACTTTAATGCAAAGGGGTAACCGTTGGATTCACAATTCTGGAAAACAATGTGTACAATGATGTTTCCTTGATTTACAGATATATTGAAATGAATCCATAATTTCTATTCATCTGAGTTTCAGAATAGTCTGAGTGAAACAGGGCCTTAGGATCCTATTTCCAAACGCATGATGAGGAAACGGGTATGAGGTTGGGGGGGGGGGGGGCGAACTCCGAGGCCAGATTAACGAACCCAGATTAACGAACTCCAAGGCGCACTGTTCGGAACCTCATAACACTGTTGAACTGTGCCATTCAGTTATTCAGAGTGCACTCAAAACAGAGTGCCAGTGCACGCTCAAGGCAGCCCATCTGGGAAAACAATACGCAAGTGCACCAAGGAGTCCAGATTAAGCAGGTCAAGTACGAGATGCTGATTGGTTTAGAACCGTTGTTCTTTACCTTGTAAGGGGTACCAAGCCCAATCCGGTTCATATTCACATTCACTGAACCCTTCATTAGAGGGAAAAAAAGCTTCAGATTTTTTACAAATTCAAGACACTAAAAAACACATTTATTCAAAAGAAAACATGTAAACACAATTAGTATAATTATAAAGTATACTTTTTTTTAATTGTGCACAAAATGAACCAGCCTGTCATGGCCAAGCGGGCGAGTCATAACTAATTGACATGTTGCGTCGGGTGTGTCTTAACCTCCATGGCAGAGGCTCCGTCGAACCCGTGAGACTGATTCACCGAACCCCCAGGGTTCCATCGAAACCAGGTTAAGAACCACTGGTTTAGAACAAAGGCTGTGATTGCAAATTAATGGAAGGGAAGCATGCGTACAAAAGTGCACAGGCGTCAGAGTGAATTTCTGAATCTGTCCCAAATATCCATGGTTTTTGAAACACAAATTTCTCCTTTAAAAAAAAAAAATCAACATTTCTTTACTGGTCAAACTTTAAAGGGATGAAAAATAGCAAGAAAACTAGAGAGAGAGAGAAAAATAGAGATGTATAACTGCAGTAGATGAAGTTAGGGGTCACAAATGAAAATCCGCAATCGAGTGAAGCCACAATAACCGAACCGCGATGTACCTAAGGATCACTGTGATGTATTTTGCAATTATACCTAAAAATAAAATATGTGCATTCTGCTCCTTTCACTTAGATTAAACCCAGTTGAAAGGGTGGGGAACAAAAAGAATGGGATCATTGACATCAAGAAACACAAGTAGGTCCACTTAAAACATTCCAAGTGTCATTGGTCATCATTTACCATTCCTGTTCTCTTCTTGGTCGCTTTTCCGGTCAGATTGCTGTATAATATACCCTCCCTTCACATCGTCGATGTATTCATTCTTTAAAAAAAAACCTCATGTGCCTTGTATGACCTATTCCTCCTACAGATGGTTCCAGGGCTTCAATTGGCAGGGACTGAAGCATCACAAGCTCCTGTCTCCCCTAAAGAGAGAGGTGAGCACTTTTGCATGGACAACATACATATATCAATGTTATGCAAAGTTTCACAATCCCCCCAAAATGGCCACTTGAATTAACCTTTGAACCGAAATTGTGAGTATTTTATATCATTAACAGGATGACTTGTGAATTTAGGTGTGAATGATCCCATCAGCATATTGATGGTCCACTTTTTTTCCAACAGCTGAATGGCCCAATGGATCACAGTCGCTTTGACATCTTTCCTCCTGACAAAGAAATAACACCCGATGAGACCTCTGGCTGGGATAAAGACTTCTAATTTCTCACACAAAATGTTCTCCAATGTCTCCTCATACAACAAATGATGCAGCATCATCAGTTCATAATCCTGCTAGGCCCAGCAGGAATCCGCGATTGCACGATTGTGGATTTGCCGCGGATTTGAAAGCTCTCTGCGGAATTGAAAGCAGTCCGAGGAAATAAGGATGCAGTGATAATTTTACAGTTTACCCCCAGCGAGTCCCAGGGCCTCGCTGATCAGAAAAGTATGAGTCCCATAATGCATTTAAGGAGTCCCAAATTTCGAATTTTGAAATGGTCTACTTATTCAATTGCATATGATAATATCACAAACAACAACAATATACATTGATAATAGGTTTATTTCTTATTAACAAATGCTGCAAAAATTAAAACAATTCAGCATACAAGATTAATAATAATAATACATTTTATTTGAAGGCACTTTTCATCACACTCATAGACACTTTACAAGAGCTTAAGACAGGATTAAAATGTTCACTTAAAACAAGCATACATAATTTACAATAGCACATTTACATGAACAAAAAGCAAAATGGGTAAAAGAGATTAAAAGGGTATTAAAAGCATTGCGGAACAGATGAGTTTGAAGAGATTATTTGAAGGATTGGAGGTCAGTACAGTTGCGGATGTGTTGTGGTAGAGCGTTCCAGGGGGTGGGGGCGGCGACAGAGAAGGCTCGGTCCCCCCAGGTTTTGTACTCCAGCTGTGTACTCCAGGTTTATTAAAAAAAATATGGCATCATGAATACAACATAGCACGAAATCTGAGTATATTTTCCAGTCTCACACTGCAAATATTAATTTACTGGTAATCATTAATACAGGTAGTATTGATGTGGCTTGACATCCTCTTCTCAAAACAATGCATGGGTAATCTATCAATGTGATGAAAGAATCTACCACACATCATCGTTAGTTCTACTGACAGTTAACATTAGCATTTCTACACCTTGTAACGAATGTTTTATTCATAAAGTTACCATGCTACAACCCGTAAATTATAGAATAACCAAGACTGTTTCATAATATTTTTCATAGTGATTGACCTATAGTTCTAATGACCAACATGCCTCGTAATCGTGCCTCCCGTCGTATCTCGTTCTCGTGTTCTGTGCATACTTCACATGCGAGTTTCGTGATACGCACTTCGGACGATTCATACAAAAAAAAATCAGTCTGGCATTCCCATTTCTTAAATGTCGTAATTAGTAGACCGTTATGTGGGTTTTTTTTCGCCGCCACCTCAAACTGTCATCAGCGCGATTCCTCAGTTTGCGGACAAAAATAGCAACCCGCATGCGCACATAACGTTATCTGTTCCGCCCCGCCAACACTGAAAACAAAACAAAACAAAACGAAAGTAAATTAGAACAAACACACTCACACTCGCACACTACACCACAAACACACATTCAGGCACAGTGAAATTGCGTTGATCATGCTGGAGAGATTCGATCACGTACAGTCAACTCGTGTGCGGTGACTTTTATGGTTAAATGATTTTTTGCTACCGTCAAAATGACTAAGGAAACAACACGCTCCCGGTAACGATCGTTACCCTAAAATCCTCAGGCCTGCGGTAGTTTTTTTCATTATGACGGAGAAATTTCCTTGCGTCTCAAAAAAGAACATTATTTGGAACTGTGCGTCCCGCGGGAAAATTATGCGTCGAGGACGCGGGACGCAGAGGTAACAAGATGGCTGAGGATGAGGTGCAGAGTATGTCATTTAAATGTAGCTTTCATTGCGGCCTCAAGACGCAGTCAGACAGGATACATTCACACTGCAGGGTGTGATGCCCAATTCTTTTTTTGGGTGAGGGGGGGGGGGTGATAAATCCGCCATTTTGGTGTTCTGTTCATATAACAAAACGACAGAAGCGTGGGGCAACTGGCATGAAAATATTTTGACTGGCAAATATGTTCCATCCATCCATTTTCTAAACTGCAAACGTACTAACCTCTCATCCAACGTGCCACCCAAATTCTATTATAACCATCCATCCATCCATTTTCTGATCCGCTTAATCATCATCACACCACGGGTCGCGGGGGTGCTGGAGCCTACCCCAGCTGTCTTCCGGCAGTAGGCGCGGTACGCGCTGAACCGATTGCCAGCCAATCGCAGGGCACACAGAGACAAACAACCATCCACGCTCACACACACACACGAGGGAAAATTTAGAGTGTTCAATCAGCCTGCCATGTTTTTGGAATGTGGGAGGAAACCGGAGTACCTGGAGAAAACCCACGCAGGAGAACAGGCAAACTCCACACAATGTCTCCTCATACAACAAATGATGCAGCATCATCAGTTCATAAGCTGTAATTGAATCCAGAACCTCCGTACTGTCAAATTTCCTACTTTAAAGGTGATTTATTATGTCAGGTATTCAAATAGAATTTCTGGGTAAATTACTCCGGAACAATGTGATATCACAAAGGATTGCACCACCGTACCATAACTGAAGTGGCTGATCTCAAGAAGTCCTATCAGTGGCTAGAGAGGGCTGGCCTGAAGGACAGCACAGAGGCACTCATCCTGGCTGCTCAGGAGCAGGCCTTGAGAACCAGAGCCATCGAGGCCCAGATATACCACACCAGACAAGACCCAAGGTGTAGGTTGTGCAAAGAGGCACCTGAGACGATCCAACACATAACTGCAGGGTGTAAGATGCTGGCAGGGAAAGCCTACATGGAACGCCATAACCAGGTGGCTGGCATAGTCTACCGAAACATCTGTGCGGAGTATGGACTGGAAACCCCTAGGTCAAAATGGGAAACACCTCCGAAGGTGGTGGAGAATGACAGAGCGAAGATCCTGTGGGACTTCCAGATCCAGACTGACAAGATGGTAATGGCGAACCAACCAGGTATTGTGATCATAGATAAAGGGCAGAGGAAAGCCGTTGTAGTGGATGTAGCGGTCCCAAGTGATGGAAACATCAGGAAGAAGGAACATGAGAAACTCGAGAAATACCAAGGGCTCAGAGAGGAGCTGGAGAGAGCCTGGAAGATAAAGGTGACAGTCGTGCCTGTGGTGGTCGGAACACTCGGGGCAGTGACCCCCAAACTAGATGAGTGGTTGCAACAGATCCCGGGAACAACATCGGACATCTCAGTCCAGAAGTGTGCAGTGCTGGGAACAGCAAGGATACTGCGCAGAACCCTCAAGCTTCCTGGCCTCTGGTAGAGGACCCGAGCTGAATGAGGGACGGACACCACCCGAGGGGTGAGATGAGGATTTATATATATATATATATATATATATATATATATATATATATATATATATATATATATATATATATATATATATATATATATATATATATATATATATATATATATATATATATATATATTTTACTCGTGCATTCTCAAGTCTGTACCCTTTGGCATTATGGGAAACATGCTATGCATTGAATCTACAAGTACATATTTATTTGCCATTCAAAATATATTATTGTCACGTTGTGCCCGAAGCGATGGAATAATTGCTTTGTGCACAACAAAATAAGGAAGTGGTAGTGGATCCCCGAAATAGCAGACACAGAAAAGGTTTGTCAGAGAACAAAAGAGGTTTAATACAAAAACACAAAATACCCGTCCGGGAGAAACAACAAAAAGCGCTGGTCAAAAATAAGGACCAGGAATGAATTAAGGAGGTAACGGAAAACGCTTGCGGAAAAAATAGCAAGGAGAATCTATAGGTGAACAAGATAATCTTACACAAGCGAATATAATGACGTGCAATTAAAGCCACAAGGCTTAAAGGCAACGAATGGATTTAGTAATAAGCGAGAGAATTGGCACGGCGTGGAATACACCGGCAGTGAGTCGACTGCCAGAGCGCCCAAATAAAGCATGTGTAATTAGACCCAAATGGGTGACAAACAGGTGGCAAACAGGGCCTGCCCCCTGCTGGCAAACACGGGACGTGACAATTATCAGAACAATATTTTGCACAGCGAAAGTGCAATGTCAAGAGCCTCCATCACTGTGTTGTGCACGATTCAGATTCTGATTCAGAAAACTTTATTTATCCCCATGGGGTAAGTTGGACTGAACAGGCACGCTCTGCACAAGAAACATGAAAAACAATGACGAACATGGGATACAGTGCAAAGGGCCTGTCGATACTCGCCGTATGTACAGCGCCGGATTTGCAGTTTCTTCAGAGGAGAGCTCTAAGTTTCTTCAAGTTAGTTAAAAAAAAAAAAAGAGTTGTGAATTCCATCTTTTACATTTGTATTGTCTGCGCTAATCGCTGTGATTTGATCAAATTATAGCCCTAATTTGACCATAGATTGCTCTATTCAAGCTGATATTAAGCATTTTGTTCGTGACCTCGCATCTGGGACTGAAGTATTGAACTGTAAGAGAAAACATCTTCCTGTTCCTTTTATTTGATGCGTCAGTCTGTATGTATTTCACCATTGCCTCTGTTCTGCCTGTAGTCATTTTTTTTCAATTTAGAAGAATCTTTTGATTTGGTTTTTCTGCACAATCGCACTGTTGTGCTGTAATAAAGGTTGTGTGGGACTTTATGGTAAAATTGTATTTTAAATAATAATTTAAAAAAAATATCTAGTCATAAAATGTTTTCTTTTTGTCCCACGTGGATAGTCATTGAAGCCAAGAAATACATGTTAGTCTATCGGGAGGAATTTGTCTCAGCCAATTTTTGTGGTCAATTTAGCCGTGTTTACTGATGGACAGTCCATCCATCCATCCATCCATCCATCATCTACCGCTTATCTGGGGCAGGGTCGCAGGGGCAACAGCTTTAGCAGGGAAGCCCAGACTTCCCTCTCCCTAGCTACTTCGTCCAGCTCTCCCCGGGGGATCCCGAGGCGTTCCCAGGCCAGCTGGGTGACATAGTCTCTCCAGCGTGTCCTGGGTCTTCCTCGGGGTCTCCTCCCGGTGGGACATGCCCGGAACACCTCACCAGGGAGGTGCTCAGGAGGCATCCGAATCAGATGCCCAAGCCACCTCATCTGGCTCCTCTCGATATGGAGGAGAAGCGGCTCGACTCTGAGCCCCTCCCGGATGACCGAGCTTCTCACCTTATCTCTAAGGGAGAGCCCGGACACCCACAAACTCATTTCGGCCGCTTGTAACCGGGATCTCGTTCTTTCGGTCACGACCCATAGCTCGTGACCATAGATGAGGGTTGGAATGTAGATCGACCGGTAAATTGAGAGCTTCGCCCTTTGGCTCAGCTCCTTCTTCACCACGACAGACCGATACAACGTCTGCATCACAGCAGATGCTGCACCAATCCGCCTGTCGATCTCCCGCTCCCTTCTGCCCCCACTCGTGAACAAGACCCCAAGATACTTAAACTCCTCCACTTGGGGCAAGATCTCCTCCCCGACCCGAATGGGGCACTCCACCCTTTTTCGACTGAGGACCATGGTTTCAGATTTAGAGGTGCTGATCTTCATCCCAACCGCTTCACACTCGGCTGCGAAACGCTCCAGTGAGAGTTGGAGAGCCCCGTTTGAAGGAGCCAATAGCACCACATCATCTGCAAAAAGCAGGGATGCAATACTGAGACCCCCAAAACGGACCCACTCAACGCTAGAAATTCTGTCCATAAAGGTTATGAACAGAATCGGTGACAAAGGGCAGCCTTGGTGGAGTCCTACCCCCACTGGAAACGATTCCGACTTACTGCCGGCAATGCGAACCAAACCCTGACATCGGTGGTATAGTGACCGAACAGCCCGTATCAGGGAGTTTGGTACCCCATACCCTCGAAGCACCCCCCACAGAACTCCCCGAGGGACACGGTCAAACGCCTTCTCCAAGTCCACAAAACACATGTAGACAGGTTGGGCGAATTCCCACATACCCTCGAGGACCCTGCTAAGGGTGTAGAGCTGGTCCACTATTCCACGGCCTGCTCCTCCTCAATCTGAGGCTCGACTTCCTGACGGACCCTCCTCTCCAGCACCCCTGAATAGACCTTACCAGGGAAGCTGAGGAGTGTGATCCCTCTATAGTTGGAATACACCCTCCGGTCCCCCTTTTTAAAAAGACGGACTACCACCCCGGTCTGCCAATCCAGAAGCACTCTCCCTGTTGACCACGCGATGTTGCAGAGGCGTGTCAACCAGGACAGCCCCACAACATCCAGAGCCTTGAGGAACTCCGGGCGGATGTCATCCACCACTGGGGCCTTGCCACCGAGGAGCTTTTTAACCACATTGGTGACTTCAGCCACAGAGATAGGAGAGCCCACCTCAGAGTCCCCGGGCTCTGCTTCCTCCAAGGAAGACGTGTTGGTGGAGTTGAGGAGGTCTTCGAAGTACTCAGCCCACCGGTTCACAACGTCCCGAGTCGAAGTCAGCAGCGCCCCATCCCCACTGTACACAGTGTTCGTGGTGCACTGCTTCCCCCTCCTGAGACGTCGTATGGTGGACCAGAATTTCCTCGAAGCCGTCCGGAAGTCGGCTTCCATGGCCTCACCAAACTCTTCCCACGCTCGGGTTTTTGCCTCGGCGACCACCGAAGCTGCGTTCCGCTTGGCCAGTCGATACCCGTCAGCTGCCTCTGGGGTCCCACAGGCCGTAAAGGCTCGATAGGACTCCTTGACGGCATCCCTTACTGCTGGTGTCCACCAGCGAGTACGGGGGTTGCCGCCACGACAGGCACCAACCACCTTACGGCCACAACTCAGATTGGCCGCCTCAACAATAGAGGCACGGAACATGGTCCACTCGGGCTCAATGTCCCCCGCCTACCCCGGAACATGGGAAAAGCTCTGTCGAAGGTGGGAGTTGAAACTCCTTCTGACAGGGGATTGCGCCAGACGCTCCCAACAAACCCTCACAATACGTTTGGGTCTGCTAGGACGGACCGGCATCTTCCCCCACCATCGGAGCCTACTCACCACCAGGTGGTTATCAGATGACAGCTCCGCCCCTCTCTTCACCCGAGTGTCCAGAACATGCGGCCGCAAATCCGATGATACAACTACAAAGTCGATCATCGGCCTAGCGTGTCCTGGTGCCAAGTGCACATATGGACACCCTTATGTTTGAACAAGGTGTTCGTTATGGACAATCCGTGGCGAGCACAGAAGTCCAATAACAAAACACCACTCGAGTTCTGATCGGGGGGGGCCGTTCCTCCCAATCACGCCCCTCCAGGTCTCACTGTCATTGCCCACGTGAGCATTGAAGTCCCCCAGCAGAACAAGGGAGTCCCCAGCAGGGGTACTCTCCAGCACCAGGACTCCAAAAAGGGTGGGTATGCTGAGCTGCTGTTTGGTGCATATGCACAAACAACAGTCAGGACCCGTCCACCCACCCGAAGGCGGAGGGAGGCAACCCTCTCGTCTACCGGTGTGAACCCCAATGTACAGGCACTGAGCTGGGGGCAATGAGTATGCCCACACCTGCTCTGCGCCTCTCACCGTGAGCAACTCCAGAGTGGAAGAGAGTCCAACCCCTCTCGAGAGAACTGGTACCAGAACCCAGGCTGTGTGTGGAGGCAAGTCCGACTATATCCAGTCGGAAATTCTCTGCCTCACACACCAGTTCGGGCTCCTTCCCTGCCAGAGAGGTGACATTCCATGTCCCAAGAGCTAGCTTCTGCAGCCGAGGATCGGACCGCCAGGGTCCCCGCCTTTGGCTGCCGCCCAGCTCACATTGCACCCGACCCCTTTGGCCCCTCTCATGGGTGGTGAGCCCATGGGAAGGGGGGCCCACGTTGCCTCTTCGTGCTGTGCCCGGCCGGGCCCCATGGGTGTAGGCCCGGCCACCAGGCGCTTGCCAACGAGCCCCACCTCCAGGCCTGGCTCCAGAGTGGGGTCCCGGTGACCCGCGTCCGGGGAAGGGAAACCTTGGTCCATCTATTGTATTCATTATAAGGGTCTATGAGCCGTACTTTGTCTGGCCCCTCACCTAGAACCTGTTTGCCATGGGTGACCCTGCCAGGGGCATAAAACCCCAGACAACTTAGCTCCTAGGATCATTGGGACATGCAAACCCCTCCACCACGGTAAGGTGACGGCTCACGGAGGGGCTGATGGACAGTATTTATTTTAATCAGCTCTTATTAAGATTCGGCATTTATATTTGTTTTTTTGACTTATTTTTATGCTTTAGCCCTTCTTAACCTTCAATCCTGTAAGCATCAGAGGTCCCGGGGAATTTGCAAGAAAAGACGACAGTTTGGGCAAAGGATAGTCAGCACCTAGCACCTGTAAAAGCAGTCTCGCTCTGCAAATTTGGCAGGGCATTGCAGTCTTGGAGATTTGGAAACATCAGTGATTTTTTTTTTCTATACACACCCAACTGCACAACATACAATATGTGCTGCTTAATACTAATCAGAAAATCAAACTTGGAGGAATACTTTTCCGACTACAAATATATCTTTATTTATGTTTCTATGCCATTGACACGTAGTGACAGGTTGAGCAGACTAAATGCTCTTTCATTAGGTGGCGGAAGGTAACATAAGCCTGCATGTCCACCTGTCGCCATTTATACAACAGAATTAAATCATGGCATCCATATATAGCAGAGACCACAACAACAAAATGAGAATCACCCCAATGTAAACAGAATAGTATCTTCTGTTGTAACTTCTGGTTGATACAAAAATTAAGCAATGCATGTAACGATAACTTCAGATGATGACTTTTAAAAACCAGCAGACTTCAGTTTGCCATGATCTCCAACTTGGATGGATTTGATAAAATAACTCCCCGCCCCTCAAAAAAACTAAACAAAAACATTATTTGAGTAAATTTCATTTCACGAGCACAATGTCAAGAAATCAAACTCAACACTACGAGCGGCGGCTTGCGAGGGGGCCAATGTAACAATGGCCAGGACATCCGAACTGAATTAGTGGAGATAGGAGAATTACATCACATGATGTATGCGGAAAGTCCTGTTCATCAATTAATCAAAAATGACAGCTGTCTTTTCGTGAACTTTGTTTGAATATGGGTTAGTTCTTTCACTTCATAGCTCATGTCAGTGAACAGATCTAAAAATATATACTGTATATATTTATAATCGTCCGGCAGGGACTAACAGTTTGAATTTATTTCCCTTCATTGATAATGGCAGTGTTGTGTCGCATTATTGACTGTGTAGATAGAGATTTGATAGAAATGACCCGAAGAGCTTTTCCCACATACAAAAGAAAACGGAAGCTCGTCGAAAACTCACTCGAGTGGAGGAATAACAGGGTGCAGCCATGGTCACCGATTGACACTCTATGGAGACACCCACCCCGAGGGTAAAATTTAGATTTCTTAGATTTTCACAAGTATGCAATATTCATATACCCCTTTATACTCTGGCACAACCTTTTTTAATATTCATTCATTCATTCATTCATTCATTCATTCATCTTCCGAACCGCTTGATCCTCACTAGGGTCGCGGGGGGTGCTGGAGCCCATCCCAGCTGTCTCCGGGCAGTAGGCGGGGGACACCCTGAATCGGTTGCCAGCCAATCGCAGGACACACAGAGACAAACAACCATCCACACTCACAATCACACCTAGGGACAATTTAGAGTGTTCAATCATCCTGCCACGCATGTTTTTGGAATGTGGGAGGAAACCGGAGCACCCGGAGAAAACCCACGCAGGCCCGTGGAGAACATGCAAACTCCACACAGGGAGGCCGGTGCTGGAATGTAACCTCTGCACTGTGAAGCCGACGTGCTAACCACTGGACTACCGGTTCGCCCCCTTTTTTAATATGAACTGCATATTTAAAGAAGAAAGTACGATTGATTTGAATGTAAACTCTAAAATAATCAGTTTTAAACCAAGAACGTTAAATTCTTACAGTCAACGTCAATCAAAATCAGTACTTCAGACCATAGCAAGAAAACAGCATCAGAAGTTGTTGAGTGTCATGGTTTCATGAAATGAAATGCACAGCAATACCAGTCTTGCACACACACTCATTATATAAACAGGAACAAACCTAAGTAAAAAGCAACAGTTGGAATTGTGAAGATTTAACAGACTTTTGTGTCACAGTGCATTTTAGTTATGATTATGCATGATGAGCCATTGATCGTAGTATGCAAATGCCATTGGCTGTCTGTGAAAATTGGTCCTTCTGATTAGCTGTTAGCTATGGTGCCTGAGATCGAAGTAGAGATGTGAGAATACACAAAAGCAAAGGCACTGCAAAGAAAATTGCATTATCTAGTAAATTGAGGTAAGCAAAATTTTGCTTTTGACTTAGATTTGTTGCGAGTGTGAGTGTTGTTCTGAATATGTATGCATTTTATTTCATGAAATCCTGACTGTGGGTGGGATAATAAAGAATGACAGGCGACGAAGACGCTCACGCGCTCTTGTCACGATGCAAGGTGGTGTTGGACCCCAAAAAGCAGGCAGGAGGAAGGAGCAGGGTGTACCTGACGAATTGTATTTAAAACAGAGAAAACTAAATCCAAAACAAAGTCCAAAGTAACAAACAAAAACCATGACTGAAACAAAAACTATCAATCACCAAAACACTACCAGAACAAACATGACAGCAGTAAAGGAACAGCAACAAACGAACATGACAGTAGCAAAGAGCACCAACAAGGATTGATGGGTCAATGAGTGTTCGGGCGGGAGTCCTTTTATAGAACTGATTACCTAATGACCAACAGGTGTGCAGCTGCAGGGGAAGCCCTACAGTGCCACCTGTTGGCCCCAAGCCAAATCATGACAGCCCTCATGGCCACCCTTTACTACCATCTTCTTTGGACAGAAGCAATGATGTGTAATTGCAGCTGAGGGTGAAGACTGAAGCCTGCTGAAAAGGACCACGTTTGTGTTTTATACTTTATAATGCACATAACCGAGGCCCCCGAGATTTGCATACAGCACCCCCCCAGTCTGGCCCCTCGGTAGTGATCTGATATACCCGAATACACAAGTCACAGACTTTGCTGATGACAAATGTCCACCTGGGCGCGACAGCTGTTCCCAAACTGTCTTTTAGTATTCAACAACTCTTTGTTCCCAATTTGTTTATTCCCACTCTGTGATTGAATCAAGCCTTCTTCCATCTGTTCGCCCCCCTTGCTTTGACGTGAAAACTCAAGAAAAGGCCCTCCGCCCAAATGGCCAACACCTCTGCTCTGAGTATGTCCAGACATGCCCAAATTAACCGAAACTTTCAACATGATACAATTTTGCTCATAGATTTCTCTATCAAGCATAGAGCATAACAAAACTGTATTTGGAAAATGCATCCATGCAATATGCATACTGCAACATACAATAATGAGCAAAGTTGTCTGATGGATATACAAAAATCACATGTATATTTTATTTCTTTACCAAAGGAAAAAAAAACACGTTCAACTGCATAAAAGTGTGTTAAGGATACAAAATGACAGAAAGCAAAAGAACTTGAGTTAAATAATAATAATAATTTCCTGCAAACATTAATGAATAATATTTACAACTGCGAGTTATAAATCAACAACTGGGCGGACATTAATAATAATAATAATAATAGTAATAATAATAATAATGTATCCAAACATTTACAGGTTTTTAGTTATCCAATTAATCAAATGATACAAGGAGTTAGGTATGCACTATATCAGAAAAAACACTTCCATTTTCCTCTGAGGTACATTTGGATGGTGCTATGTAGACATTAAGCACTTTTTGCTGTCGTTTGGCTTTTTTTCAGGGTGGGGGGGCAATAAAAAGAGGGCCTTGTCTGGACAGTTTGGGGTGTTAAATGGATGTTTTTCTTTATTTGCTTTACTTTGTTTTGAACTTATATATTACTTCCATACCGCATGCTGGTCATTAGACACATCAATAGACACCTTTTAACCCTTCCAACCACAAATAATGATAACCTGTAACCGTGATAACCTGATAAGCTGCCCACTGTAGTAATCGCTGTCCCTGAAATGGCATTAAAAGATGCATTTAGACTCAACATAAAGCACATTTTGAGGAAATGTGAGTCAGTTCCAGCTCAAGAAGTAAAACAGTATCAGGGGAAAGGGAGATGCAGGCCAGCTCCTGTTGGGCTGCTTAAACTGATATCAGGTATGTTCCATACTGTGTAAGAGAAGAAAGTCTCCCACGGTGTTTATCTCAAATATTATCTTCCGGCATACATCATCCTGACAAAATAATCCATCAAAGCATACTCTTGACACACAATGTTTGCATGCGTTCCAACATGCTCCGTACTTAACAAATATGAAACACCACATTTGTCGCTAGCATGCTAACTACACCCTCACCTAACTAGAGCTAAATACTATATTTGTATATTGCACATTAAATAAATTGAAATAAATGTTTTGCTGAAAATATGACTACAGTAATTTGGGAGCATATAATACTGTATTTTGTTGTATAGGTTGTTTTAAAAGTACGGTAATCTTCTTCCACTGATTTCGTCAGACATAAATGTCACAGTGTTTACAGTTTGACCCTTCCTCCCACATACTGTACAGCTACAACTCATTCTGGAATCTTCCCTTCAATCCCTAATTATGTATTGTCTTTGTCGCTCCTTCCATTGTTTGTTGTTCTCTGTCCTGGATCCTCTGCGATGCTCTCCTCCTCATCCTAGATGACGATAATCTGGATCTGATTTGAGAACAAGGCAAAAATGGATGGTGTTAATCACTTCGTTTTACTTTTTTGACATTACAATACTGTATATGAAAAACTGTATGGATTGCCTGCGTTCAAAAAAGTTGCTTGTTTTGCTCTTTGTGCTTGAAAGTCGTCGGTCTCAAATTTGGAGCAGGGGTCCTTGAAACTGTAGCTTAGAGTGATTATGTTGTATCATTTTTTTAAAAATCGCATACATGTGGAGATTGGTACACCAACAACTTTGTTGCTCCTCCCTACCTTATGCTTTGTTTAGATTATGTTCACCATGGCAACCACAATCAGGTTTCAGGTCACAATGGAAAAAACAGGACAGATGTGAGACAACATGGGTTAAACATGGCAGGCTGTGATTGCCGTGGATGTCGGGCCACATTCCCCGGCAGTCACAATGAGGATGAGAAACATAGTTGGGGTGAACGCATCAAATGTATGCTGTTATGCTGTTGGTGGGTGTGTTGCACGTGATCGACCAAAAGGTTACACGTGCAACAACATGCTCATACTTAAATGCGCACGATAATACTGCTGTGTTGAATCATTCATCTTACAATAAAATTCATTTAAAAAATAACAATGGTGAAATCCATTTATCTACATGAAGTGTAAAAACCTTTTAAAAACGGCGGTCTCAGACACTTTTTACAGCTTTTCAAACTTGCTCCCACGGCGCACTATTTTTCAGGCAAAATCAAAAGCACTGATGTGATTGTGACATCAATTTGACACCCGCTCTTGCATGCAGAATTTCGGTTGGGCAAAAATGGAACTTTATTTTATTTAGTCTGAGTTCTTTTCTAATAAATCCTGAAGATTTGGGTTGAAAAGAAAGAAAAAGGGAAATGAAAATACAGCAATCCCTGTGAGCAATTGTACGTGGGATCTTTTTCTCCATATTGTTATTATTGTGTGTTTAATTGGCATTGGAATTATTAGTCAGCCCTTGGAAAAACATCTCCGCTGTAAAAAGTTAGACTCTCCACAGATCAACGAAGTGTTTAATCAACAGTTCCTTTACATATTATGTGGCACAATGATGCTTCGACAGCCCTTTTCACCGAATGGCACCGAAGAATTAAGTTGAAAGCGATTTGCACTACCTACATTTATTGTAGCCAAGGGATGTGCATTTTGTTGAGGTGTCCCAAGACAATCATGGAGTTCCTATTTCTGGTATCAGGTTCCCTTTGTCCCACATCAGGCCTGTAAAAATAAAGGCAGTCATAAAGTCAATTATTAAAACTCAAACAGAAATTAATATTATCCACAAGGTAACCCGACGTGGGCCACAAACAGATACAGTATGAGTTTGATACCTATGCACTTGGCCGTCAGTGACTCTGATATTTATTATTCTCATGGAATAAACTATTGTCAGCATGTAATGGATATCAACAGCTCACCGGTTTGAACATCTTTCAAAGCCTTAAGAAACTTTTGTCACAGTCATCATCAAGATGATACTGGCGTGTGTCAAAGTGAGGGTACCTAGTCCACACCCCGGGAGATGCACACATTTCAACATCACATGACACAGAAGAAAACTGGCCACGTTATATCACATATTTCAATCATATTTCAGCCCTATTTATGTTGCCCTTGGAAGGTCATTGATGGGCTGGTGCTGTTGGAAGGGTGTGGTGTGTTTGACTGACTCAAGGTCAAATTATAGGACAAAAATGCAAAGTTACTAAAACATGCACCAATTTTATAAATGATTGCAGATTTGGATTCTTTGTTGAATTCCACTTTTCCAAAATACCTGTGTTGTGAAGCTTGACCCAGCAGTTCCCAGTGATATACTGTATAAGGAGGGTGGCCACACTCATTTTTGCCTAACGTATTCAAACTTAGCCTAACCTCCCAAACCCGCACTTCGATTGACCGTCAATTTGGAATTTTGTGTTGTGGCATCACTCTCAACAAGTACAGCAAGTTTCATGACATTCAAAATCCGATTGGTTAAACCCACTGGATAATATGGCATCGAATGACCCGACCACAAATGTTTCCAAAACTTGTAACGGTACAAGAGGGTTGAAGCTCACTTGTAGAGTTGTGGACAGGACATCTTCAGTGAGGTGCTGGTTAATCCCAATTTGTTCCTGTTTCTCACATTAGTTTTCTTCACCAGGTCCTTGACTCTGTCCCATGTGTCATAATCACCCAGCTGCTGCATAAGAACAAAACATGAGGTACAAACCTGTGGATCAAAATCATGGAAATGTTGAGGGTCAATTTGATTTACAATCTTAGTATTATTACTACATTTATTTATTCTAACACAGTAGAGTCAAAATGGTTGGCACAAACTTCACGACCAGGCAGTAGAACAAAAAAAGCGTACCGTATATAATTGAACCCGGTTACAACGTACCATTAGGGACATAACGAATCTGGACGTTATACTGTAACTGTAGTTCGTTGTAACCATTTCCAATAAAATGGCTGTCAGCTATGATGTATGTATGATACAGTATGAAAATTTATACATTTAAAAACATGAACATGTAACATAGCATAAACATGTAAACTATGTGTATACAGTATGAATAAAAAATGATTTTATAAGCCATGAAACAAACAACTGTATGAAACAAACAACTTAAGGGGTCCTACTTAATCTCTGAAAATATTCAGTCGGCAAATGAAACATGCCTTTTCCAGTTGAGGATGTGCATTTACGATCATCTTTCAGTCTGTTGGGCTCGAACTCTGCCATGGTTTTGTTGCCATTACGGATAATTGTCAAAATCGTCGACTTTAACAATTCGTAGTCTCGGCTGAGCTCAGGCTGGGAGACTCTCTTTCCCTTTCGAAACTAAGAAACAATTGCAGCCTTGACATACTGCAAGATTTGCTTCCATTTACCAGACATGTTTTCAGAGCATGTGCTCAGGACCGCGCCTTGCCTCCGAAAGTACAATAATCTCCAAGTCGATCAGTAGTGTTGCTGAGAAACAGAGGGGAATTCCATGCTGAACATTTCGTTTATAAGCAAGGTTGGGGCTTCCCATCGTTTGTTGTAACAACAGCCGTTTCATTATTTTGTGGGAAAAGAACTGGTCATTATAATGTAGTTTATTTTATAAAGGTGTTCGTTGGAAGCAAAATGTGCACATGGAAAATGGATTACGTGAAATCAGGACTTTGAAATGTGAACGTATCAGGGTGAAATGTAAATGGGGTGAGAAATGACGGGGGGGAGCGAGAAGAGGTGCGTCTGTATGAAAGACGAACATTACACTGAATACTACACTGTAATACTGGGACAGAATAAACAGATTTTTAAAACTCTGAACACACTCTAAAACTCTCACACTGCAACAACAACAACAAAAAATAGGTGAAATCCTATGGTACTCCTTCACATGAAAAAAATTACTACTTTGTTGAAACCCACACACAGTATCGGTAGGTGAACAAGCACAAACATTTCAATCACTCATATCCGACCATCCCCGCCAAATGATAAAAAAAACGACAATGCTGCAGGGCCCTTCAAGATGTATACATGACTCACCGGCCGATGAGGTATGGAAAGCCCTTCTGTGCTTTCACAATCCCCCTCATTATAACTCATTCGGTTGAGGCTTCTTTTCCACAGAGGGAATGGCGTCAAGTTGTCACAAGTCAAATCTGTAAGCAGAGCAGAATCAAGACGGTTTTGCAATTTTCTGATGACTGCGCTGATAATATAGTAGACAAGAACTTTGAAATGACCAGTCTTATCTGACTATGAATGAAAATATCTTATTGATCTTTTGGAAAATAAATAAATAAATAAATAAATAACAGTGTGATGACTGAACACACATGCTTGCACAATGTACAATGGATGACAAAATACTTGCCATTCAGTACATATTCACAGATATTTCTTTTGAATATTTAAAAATATATACATCCATTTTATAATCCTCTTGTCCTCACAAAGGTCGGGAGAGGGGTGCTGGAGCCTATCCCAGCTGTCTCGGGTAGTTGGCAGGGGACACTCTGAACTGGTTGCCCGACAATCAGTCACAGGGCAATTATTCACGCTCACAATCACACCCAAGGACAATTTAGGGTGTTCCATTAACCTGCCATGTATACTTTTAGAATGTGCGAAGAAACCGAAGTATCCAGAGAAAACCCACGCAGGCATGGGGAGAACATACTGTACAAATTCCACACAGGAAAACCAGAGCAGGAATCAAACCCACCTCTGCACTGTGAAGCCGGAGTGCTTACCGGTCCTCCACCGAGCCGCCCAAAAAAACATGTCTATGTACGAAATGGCAGGGGAGGGATTGGAACTCTGAAGTGTTTCCTGTACTTGAACTTTCAGTTGGAATATGATCTCGGTCTTAAAGCACTAAAACGACTGACTTCTTCTTATCATGATATCCTAATCGAGAATGAGAAGAAACCCAGCTAACAGTCGATGCTGCATCTACCAATGGGGTAAACTTCACTTGACACAAGCCCAACCAAATGAGCACCCAACAGTTAGAAATGCTTTCCCAAAATGACAACTTTAAACACTCGTTGGAGTCATTTGTGAGATTCTGTATTCATCTTTAAACTTAAGAGCCAAAACAAACTTCACGGGAACTAAAAGGCGTGATGAATGACTACTTTGGCATTTGTCCGCTGCCATCCAACAGGTTCATGGAAAATAATTTCTTAGGAATTCACGTTTACAGTCTCTGCTAAGCATGACACACAAATGAAACCTTGCAGATTGATTATTTTTTGATTACTGGAAAATTAAGTCGCTTGGTTGAACTACTTGAAGCTTACGAACTACTTAAGTTTTTCATGCCCATTACATATACAAGCGTGTGTGATACGGACTTTTATAGCGTTACTTCCTCGTTTCACGAAGCAGGGACAATGCTTTCCTTGTCTGTTGAGCTAAATGCCGAATTGCCTGCCTTTCAGAGAAGGAACCGATACATTCCACAGGCCGTGGGACAGTATATGTTCCTGTCATGACTTAGGATGCCAGGAAATCTGCCTCATGCCCTTGATTTATATATATATATATATATATATATATATATATATATATATATATATATATATATATATATATATATATATATATATATATATATATATATATATATATATATATATATATATATATATATATATAGTGTTTTTTTAATGATGGCGCCCCCTGGCGCCTCTCCAGCAGCGCATATCCCTATTTGAGTTTCTTTGCGTTCTTTTACTTTATTTATTTCTTCTTCCCATTTTGTTTTGCGTGGTTTTGTACCCCAAACCTACGGGGGGAGAGGGGCAGCTTCATTTCTGCTCATCTCCTTTATTTGCTTTATGGTGTTTATTTGTTTTTTTCTTCTTTCTTCTTTCTGCCTACATTCTTGCTGCTGGAGGCTGTAAATTTCCCCAGTCCAGGACAAATAAAGGATATCTTAATAACCTTAATAATTTCCCTGAAGGACCACCGTGCTGTCAGGCGTTTTCCGCAAAGGCAGTGAAAACACCGCAGTAAAATTTGGGGGATGATTACTACATTCCCACATGACTAATATCAACTGGAGCTGGTTTCTGATGACAAGGTAAACATGGAAACTGAAAAGCATAAGGGGTTGGTGTAGGGTCAGGATTTAAAAATGGAACATAGTAATTATAACATATGCATGAGATTCATTACAGAAAGGTGTCAACATTAAAATTAAAACAATATGGTCATATTTGAAAGGTTATCAAAAGTGGCAGAAATGTATTAAGTGATGATTCCTTGATAAATTCAGACTGTTCTAGTCAGTTTTAGAATTCTCCAGTCCACTGACTTGAAACTCTAATAATTTTTGTTTGTATGCTTATACAGTTCCCAAGTCTGTCTTAAAAAATCTGTCCAAGAGAAAAAGAACATGCAGTCTTATTTTGCAGCAGACGTTATAGTTTTAAGCATGTGTGTTTCTTTATATAGGGACTTTATCCTAAACACTCAACTCAAGTCAACTCAACTGTATTTATAGAGCACTTTCAAACAGCCATCGCTGCACACAAACACGATCCCCCTGGCTAAAAAAAATATATATATATATATACAGTATATCTGTTTTTTTAAAGTAAATTTGGGGGGGGGCTTTGTCTATTTTTACCCAAATTAACTTGTTACACTCAATATTTTTCAAAACTTTTCAGGGTTTAGTTTTGCTTATTGTTACAGCTTTCGGCAGATAATTCCTTCAAACTTTATTTTATTTAATCAGTGATGTTACAAAACAGCAACAGGAATTCATTCAGACTTTAAGGAAATGATATGTGTGAATATACCAAGATTTTTGTAGGTCATTTTTTAAATCTGAATGTGCAGGAAGTATATAAAACAGCATTACGAGGCCGATTGGTCAACCAACTACACTACAAGTAATTAGCACTGTGCCTGGTTCTTAATTTTTTTGATAGTTTTCATTATCTCTTTGGACACAGTCATTAGAAAATTTCATGAAAGATGTGAAATCTGGGAAAAGCATTATAGAGTGTGAAGTGTAAGTTCTCCTTCCCTTCCTTGCTTCTTAAATTTCTTGTCTAATGGATGAGTGCTGAAAAAGATGGCCGGCGCGACTGAAGACCTTTGGCATGTATGAAACGAATTCTAATGGATTGATTGGGAGGAACACCCAATCAGATCAGAACTTGAGTGGTATTCTGTTAATGGACTTCCGTGCTTGTCGCGCATTGTCCATAACGAACACCATGTTCAAACATAAGTGGTGTCCATATGTGGCAACAGGACACTCTTGGACGCAGTCCGATGATTGACTTTGTGTTCGTATCATTGGATTTGCGGCCACATGTTTTGGACGCTGAGGTGAAGAAAGGGGTAGAGCTGTTAACTTATCACCATCTGGTGGTGATTTGGCTCCAATGGTTGGGGAAGATGCCAGTCCGACGTGGCTGACCCAAATGTATAGTGAGGGTTTGCAGAGAGTGTCTGGCAAAATCCCCTGTCAGAAGGAGTTTCAACTCCCCACCTCCGACAGAGGTTTTTCCACACCCCGGGTGATGAGGGAGTGGGGGGCATTGAATCCAAGTGGACCACGTTCTGTGCCTCTTTTGTTGAGTCGGCCGATCTGAGTTGTGGCTGTTAGGTTAGTGTCCGAGTGTGAAGCGGTTGGGTTGAAAATCAGTGTCTCCAATCTGAAACAATGGTCCCCCATCCAGTAAAGGGTGGAGTTTCTTCTCCAGGTCAGGGATGAGATTTTACCACAAGTTGAGGAATTTGAATATTTTCAGATCTTGTTCATGTAGGAGGGCAGGATAGAGCGGGAGATGGACAGGCCGATCAGTGCAGTGTCTGCTGTGATGAGGACTTTGTATCATTCTGACGTGGTAAAGAAGGAGTTGAGCCAAGGGGCGAAGCTCTCAGTTTACCGGTCGAGATACGTCCCAACCCTCATCTATGGTCACGAGCTATGGGTCGTGACCGAAAGAAAGCGATCCCGGATACAAGCGGCTAAAATGTGTTTTCTCCGCAGGGTGTCCGGGCTCTCCCTTAGAGATAAGGCGAGAAGCTAAGTCATCCAGGAGAGGCTCGGAGTACAGCCGCTTCTCCTCCACATCGAGAGGGGCCAGATGAGGTGGCTCGGGCATCTGATTAGGATGATTCCTGGGCGCCTTCCTGGTGAGGTGTTCTGGGCATGTTCCACCTGCAAGAGGCCCCAGGGAAGACCCAGGAGAGATTATGTCTGGTAGTGTGGGAACACCTTGGGATGCCCCGGGAAGAGCTGGAAGAAGTGGCTGGGGAGAGTGAAATCTGGGCTTCCCTGCTAAACTGTTGTCCCTGCAACCCCACCCTAGATAAGTGGTCGAGAATGGATGGAATATATTAATTGAAACTACAAAACAAGAATGTGTTTACAGTAACTGACACTAAAATATACAACACAAGAAACATTTTTTCATCCTTCCAAAAATGAAATCTTATTACTTACTAATCTGGGATGATATGAGCGGGTGCCGAGAGATTTCTGGGATAGTGGATAGATCAGAGAGTGTTCCACTGAGTGACAAAACTTCGCCTACGTCCTCAAAGGCGAGAGTGGCTGCACCACAGCTGCAATGGTGTTGGAAGAAGTCCTGTGATGGCATAGGAGGGAAAATATACAAGCAGCATATTATTTTGGCTTTACCTATACAGGAGCTGGTCAAAATGTAGAAATGCTGTCCAACCGAAAAGGATAAACATGAAAAGTATGTACAGTACATGTGCAGAACTCAATACTTAGTTGGTGCTCCTTTTCACTTCAACTGTGTTCACGCTGTCTTTCAGGTACATTGGTACATCAGAGTCAAGGCAGTAGAGCTGTCCCATTTCGACAGAATTTGTACCCGTGCATGTTCACACAGTTGTTGCAGCGCAACGCAAAGCGAAAATTGGATTCATGTTCACAGTTACATCAGTGTACTTCTGCTTCATGATGTCACTTAACAGGCTCTGTTTTGTTTCAAATATCTCTGCTTTCTTAACAGTTAAGTTTCGCCCAGACAGAGTACTGTGGCAACAAGGTACAGATGGGGCTCTTGAAGATCAACAGCTGTATTGCATAAGCATGAGATATTTGGGTTCCTCATTATAAGGGGTGGGAGGGTGTTCCGAGGGTAGGATATGTGATGACATGCTTCTGCCATTTCTCATGTTGTAGTTGTTATTGTTAAACTTGTCAGTATTCAGTCCAACCAAACACATTTCCAGATGTGACCAACCAAGTTTTAACCCTTTCATGGACCAATAATGACAACCTGCAACTTGATAACATGATAGGCTATCCACTGTAGTAACCACTGTCCCTGACACAGGTTCGACATTCAAACGTGGCCAAAACAAACTTATGAGTGATATAATGCTCTTCAATGTTCAATTTAAATATAAAAGTAGCAAGTGACGATTGACTTCTGGTATTGAAATGCGAACCAAACTGTTTGGATCCGTTTTTTGTTGTTGGTTTTTTTTTTTACTTTTAGATTTGCTTTTGCGTTTTGTTTTCATCTGAACTGAGTTTGTAATCTGGACTTTAGTTTTTTTTTTCCGGTCTCCCGAATGCGTTTCCTGTCTGCCAGTCCTGTCATTGACGATATGCATACCAGTGGCGGATGCTGGTCTGCCAAAGAGGGGAAGCTCAATTTTGGCCGACATCATAAAATGTGTCCATTTATTTATACGTGAATTCTACTCTCCGTTCCTTTTCAATAAAACTATCTGTGACCCTGTCATACCAACAGGGTGTCTTTTCCAGGGACTTAACTAGTTAGTGTCCTACAACTACAGCAACTACAATAAAACCCACCAGAAATAAAATATTAATGTGTCGATAATTTTTTACAACAAATAGTGTCGCTAAGGTGATTAGGAGAAGTCTCCAGCTCAACTCAGAACAGAATGCGAATTGAAAAATTGCTCACACGGATTGCTTCACTAAAAGGTCGGTGATTGGATCATTTCGATGTCAATCAAACTGGCACACAGGCTCAGACAGATCATCCAATCCGATGCAGAAAAGTCCCACAGGATCTTTGATCTGTCATTCTCCACCACCTTCAGAGGTGTTTCCCATTTTGACTATGGGGTTTCCAGTCCGTACTCCGCACAGACATTTCGGTAGACTATGCGAGCCACCTGGTTATGGCGTTCCATGTAGGCTTTCCCTGCCAGCATCTTACACCCTGCAGTTATGTGTTGGATCGTCTCAGGTGCCTCTTTGCACAACCAACACCTTGGGTCTTGTCTGGTGTGGTATATCTGGGCCTCAATGGCTCTGGTGCTCAGGGCCTGCTCCTGAGCAGCCAGGATGAGTGTCTCTGTGCTGTCTTTCAGGCCAGCCCTCTCTAGCCACTGATAGTAATGGTCAGTGAATGGTCAATGATCAGTAATGGTCCGGTGGTACATCCCGTGTAGTGGTTTGTCCTGCCATGATGGTCCCTCTTCCAGTGCCTCATATTCTGTTCCCCATTGTCTGAGACATTCTCTGAGTACGTCATCCGTTGGAGCCTTCTCCTTGATGTATTCATGGAGGTTGGATGTTTCATCCTGGACAGTGGCTCTCACACTCACTAGTCCCCGGCCTCCTTCCTTTCGGCTTGCGTACAGTCTCAGGGTGCTGGATTTGGGATGGAACCCTCCATGCATGGTTAGAAGCTCTCGGGTCTTAACGTCCGTGGTCTGAATCTCTTCATTTGGCCACCTTATTATTTCTGCAGGGTATCTGATCACTGGCAGGGCATAGCTGTTTATTATCCGGGTCTTATTCTTGCCATTGAGCTGGCTTCTTAGGACTTGCCTCACTCGCTGGAGGCATTTGGCCGTAGCCGCTTTCCTTGTTGCCAGTTCGAGGTTGCCATTGGCTTGTGGTATCCCGAGGTACTTGTAGCTATCCTCAATGTCTACTATTGTTCCTTCAGGGAGTGAGACCCCTTCAGTGTGGACTACCTTTCCTCTCTTAGTCACCATCCGACTACATTTCTCAAGCCCGAATGACATCCTGATGTCACTGCTGTAGATCCTGGTTGTGTGGATCAGGGAGTCTATGTCCCTTTCGCTCTTAGCATACAGCTTTATGTCATCCATGTAGAGGAGGTGACTGATTGTAGCTCCATTTCTGAGGCAGTATCCATAGCCTGTCTTGTTGATTACTTGGCTTAGGGGGTTCAGTCCTATGCAAAACAGCAGTGGGGAGAGTGCATCACCTAGGTATATGGCACATTTCATGTATATATTTTAAAAAATCCTCGTCTCACCACTTGGGTGGTGTCCGTTCCTCATTCAGCTCGGGTCCTCTACCCGAGCTGAATGGCCAGGAAGCTTGAGGGTTCTGCGCAGTATCCTTGCTGTTCCCAGCACTGCACACTTCTGGACTGAGATGTCCGATGTTGTTCCCAGGATCTGTTGCAACCCCTCATCTAGTTTGGGGGTCACTGCCCCTAGTGCGCCGACCACCACAGGCACGACTGTCACCTTTACCTTCCAGGCTCTCTCCAGCTCCTCTCTGAGCCCTTGGTATTTCTCGAGTTTCTCGTGTTCCTTCTTTCTGATGTTTCCATCACTTGGGACCGCTACATCCACGACAATGGCTTTCCTCTGCCCTTTATCAATGTCATCCATGTGTGTGTGTGTGTGTGTGTGTGTGTATATATATATATATATATATATATATATATATATATATATATATATATATATATATATATATATTAGAGCTGTCAAACAATTAAAATATTTAATCTAATTAAAAATGCAACTGTCATAATTAACTCAAATGAACTAAAAAATTAATCGTGATTACTCACACATTTTTATCGTTTATGAATTTCCTTTTACATTTTTTGTCCATTTTAATGCTCTCATCAACATGGAATCATGAATCAGTTTTCTATGTGCCAAATGCAAATATTTACTGAAGTAACAATTTCGATTTTAAACTTTACGTGAACAATTTTTCACTTGGTGCAGTTATTCACACATAATCTCTCACACAATATTACTGTCCATTAATAAGGGTGAAAAAACATATTTTGTCACACAACAGCTGCTCTACCAGCTTTTTTTATGAAATCAAAACAGAGCAATATAACATTATAAAGTGCATATCTAAGGTACACTAGTACTCAGCCTATAGTGGATTTAAACAATGGTTGCGTACTTCGTTTTTTTCAAGTTTGCTTTCAACACAGCAGTCTGTTTCTGTATGTTTGTTGAAGAATAACGAGACACCGGACACCAGTGTTCATTATGTGCCGCTGTATTCGAAACTGCTGGCCGTACAAACAAGCACACGCACTTCCACGTGATGCAGGGGCAAACCATTCTGGAAGGGGGCGGGGGGTTCACTCCCCCTAACACAGTCAGGCTATGTTGATTGTGTTGGTCCTTCTTGCGCGGAAGTCTCTCTACGGTTTTGTGTAGACCTCATTTCGAATGACTTGGTTCGATGACAACACTGGAGACGTTTTACTTTCGCTCGGTCACTACCACCGTAGCGCACTGTCGCTGTCAGACGAACACAGAGAAGCTCCACCCGCTCTATTTATATGGACACAGACCACTGTAACCTTCCACACAAAATAGTTCCAAACAAGTAACAATCGCGTCAGTGGCATACATCGTATACCTGTATGATACAGAGAGAGAGAGAAGAACAGATAACTTTGGTCTTGTCAGTGGAGCAGTATGGCAACTATTTAAAAGTAAACTTTCCATTCATAAACTCTAAGTATCCATTTTCGGTGTCTCGCGCTGCCGTGGCTGGCAAAACAGACATGGGCGTGGACTTCTACAGCGCGCTAGTTGTTTTGTTTCTGGTGTATTTATAGAGCAACGTAACATCCGCTTGTGACGTGTGCCGCGTTAATCTCGCGAGAAAAAATTTAATCCCGTTAAAATTCATTTAAATTAATGCCAATAAAAACGCGCTAAACTGACAGCTCTAATACACACACACACACACACACACACACACACACACACACACACACACACACACACTTGGTTACTTCTGATTCTACATCAATTTCACCTTTTTTATTTTCACACTTGCATTCTCCTTCTGTTTACCAGAAATGATCAAATCTGGCCAGGTTAAAGGTTGGGCTTTGGAGTTTTACTCATAGTGCACAACAATAACCCACACATTATGCAATGTTTGTAATTCCTGTTCATTTGTGATGTGATTGATTGTGCCTTTAGGCAGGTCTACCAAAGATAAGATGGATTTTTCATGATTGTAAGAGTCACCAATCAATTGCAATCGGTGTAGTAAATAATGTAATGCAACATTGGAATTCTAGAATTAATCATGAATGAAGGGTTCAGTGAATGTGCATATGAACTGGTTGGGTTAAGAAACACTGTTCTAAGCATTCCAAAAAATAAGTAATAATCAGACACTGCCATTTAAATGATGGTGGTAAGGCAAATGTGTTTCTGTTTGGTTGTTGTTTTTTTTCTGACTTTTGAGTTGATATTTAAGTCAACGTTGAAGACACAAAAGACTTTCTTCCAAAAACATCTTTAATCTGAATAAAAATAGAAGAACCTCTTTAGTCTTTGCCATATTGTCATCCTTCTGCAAGCGATAGATCTGCTTCTGAAGACGAAGGTTGTTCTCTTGCAGCTGACCAATTTTCTCGATGAGCTGGCAGATGTGTTCCAAGTACCCAAGTCCTGACCCCAAAGGATTGGATCTTGATTCTTGTGTCTGGATGAGCACAACATAAGGTGACAGATGAATAAGGACCAGAATTAACTAAACTAACAAGAGCATTGTTTTTAGGGGAAACAGAATCAGATCTTATGGTATTCTGGATAAATAATTTCAATGTAGTATTGAGTATATGTGGTCACAGGCAGGGTATGGGCAATATGGGTGACCCCCCCCTCCACCCCCTGAAAAAAAACTAAACTCAAAACAAAACCTGCCAGCTTTCTAGACTTGCATCATTTCCATGTCAAGATTTTCACGTCAACTTGCTGCTGTCATACATGTTGTGTGTGTCCGAACAGGCAAGGGAGAGGGATTTGGGGATAAACTTGTGACGGTAGAGGTTGGCAAGAGGGACGGGGAGGGTCAGGCCACACAACGCAAGCTGCTTCCAAATAAATACAATACAATACAATACAATACAATACATTCTGATTTATATAGCGCTTTCACAACAGCGGCAGCTGTAACAAAGCGCTTTACAAAACAGTTAACATAAAGTAAAATAATAAACACAACACATAACATAAAACACAAACAGTCGTGCAGTCCTAACCACTTTTCCGTCACACGCTTTGTTGTTTGAAGCGGTTTGAGATGAAAGAGGAGAGAATCAAAGTGTCCTTTAACCAGTGGATCAGAGACGTCATGCTCAAAATGAGCACACGTCGGCTACAAGCTAAGTTTCAAAGTCAACAAGAAGCTGTAGCATCCATTGACGAAAAAAGAGATTGGTTCACTTCTCCTGTCCCATGGAAATCCACTTCAATTCCAAGCGGCGACTCACGGTTCCAAATACGCATCGGTGCTCTTCGCCAACGCTCCTCTCTCCTCATCCTCAACTTCAGCGGCCATCCATCCAGCCGCACCGACGCCAACTGTCCAACAGCGCTGACATAGCCACTGAACAAATCGGGGTTGTGAAGAATGCTGCCCATTACTGGCGCAAGAAACACAAGCGCCCCAGGTCTGTCCAGCACCGACAGTCAATGGCGCCGACATTCGTCCCAATCAAAATCTGTGCTGGTACAGGCGTGCTGCCGAGAAGGCGCAACCACCAAGCACAGATACTGCTCCTTTGACGAATGTCGTGGCCAAAAAGCGCTGAAAACAGTCCATATCAGGTCCACACGATCAAACAACAAACAACATGTGACAAAACAAAAGACAAAAACAGCAAAAAAGAACAAAAAAGCAAGGCTCTTGAAGAGCACTTGCCGAAGGCTGCCTACTCGGGCGCCATCTTGGAAAAAAAAAAAAAAAAAAAAAATTGTATGTAATAATCCAATGTTGCCCACTCGGCACTCATTGCAGCCTGGTCATCCTGGAAGGGGGATTCTCCCATCAAGGTTTCACATTTCCCCCCCACGTTTTTTGAGTTTTTCCTTGCCCTCCTGGGAGTTTAGATCAGTGGATGTCATTAATATTTGTCAACTGTGGGCATGTGAAACCCGTTGCTACATTTCTGTGATAAAAGGCTATGGAAATAAAATTGACTCGACTTAATCAATGACCTAAGCATAAATGTGTTTACGTCATGTGACTCCGGACTACCTTCGATTGACGTGTGAACGATGGATTTTAGCAAACGGTAATCTGAAAGATCTTGACGGTCATGTTATGATTTTGAGACTTAAATGAAGATCATCGATCAAAGAAGCCACCAAGTGCTCAGTTTAGAAAAAGAAGAAAAGAAATGGGCAAAAGAAATTGGTATGTAGATTTCTCTGAGTGATGTGTACATTGGGCTTGAGACATTTTCCATTCTTCGTCATTAAAGAGTGTGACAACTTGGTTTTTTAGTTGTTATAGTTTTTGAATCGTTGAAAACAATGTCAACATGTATTGCTGTTGTATGTACGGGTCAACGAATTGGAGTACAAGTGATATTTTTTTCCTCAGGGCATTCAGAAACACCATTGTGTGTGAGAGTGAGAGTGTGTGTGTGTGCATGTGTGTGTGTATGTATATGTGTGTGTGTGTATTTGTGCGTGGGTAGTGAACGTGTGCGTTTTTATATATTTGTTTTACTTTTGTAAACATTATAAATGATGTGAACAACATGTATATTTATGACAATACTGTTTTCACTTTATTAGAAATCCCACTAAATCTGTGTCTGAGGATGAGTCTCTATCTGCTGACTCAGCTGGATTGTGGAGGAGCAAGTGATGTATCTGCTGTCTTTGCTTGCTGTCAAATTGGCAGTAATGAAACAGTCATGAAATTAGGAACATGTTAAATTTGATATTTTAAATTGTGTGACATTATCTTTTGATTTAAATGCAATGTTAAAAATTAAACTGCTTTGTAAGTGCATGTAAATCATCAATGGAGGGGGTGGGGGGGCGTCGTATGACATTATACCCAGGGCGCCACATTGGCTCGCAGGAGCACCATTGACTCCTTAAAAACAAAAACAAAAAAAGCCACATTTAAACCTTCAGCCCTATAAATTCCCCAACAAAAGCAGGATATGAACTTCGCTTGGGGGTCTGTGCTGTCCTCCTTTGACTTTCCTTTCCCATGATGCTGACACTGACAATTGTGTTCAGCTACTGGAAACTAAAATGGAAACAATGCAAACAATTAGTTCTATCAGGCTTGGCGACTGACATCATGCTTTTCCTGCTATGGACAAACTTTCCTGATAATCACACTGATGCATGAGTTCATACACAGCGGAATGAGTTCACACACAGCCACGGGGTAGAAGAAAGCATCAATAATAAGAAAATGTCATGGTTTTAATCTTTTAATCGTTTTCACGACCATTCAGCGCACCGTATTGTTGGGCGCAGTCTCAGTAACGGGTGCTATTTCTGTATTTGACACGTACACAAAATGCACTGCATTATTGAGCGCAGCCAGGCATGGTAAAACATACGCCAGCTTAAACATGCGGCATGCATGCACGCACACCAAAAACACATTAGCTTGAAGCATACGGTAGCATGCATGCATGCTAAAACATACCAGGTATGTTAGCTTAAAGCATACAGTAGCAGCTAAGACATACGGACACATGCTAAAAACATGTTTTTAAAAAGGCAACGGAAGCAGAACTGAGTTCGTTGTACTTTATTTAGCCATTTTACAATGTACTCACGCAACTGGTACCAGTTAGGGGCGTGCCTTTAGCGTCCTCTTACACGATCACCCTTCACTCATTGGCGACTGGTACCTGCTAGGGGCGTGCCTTTAGCGTCCTCTTACACGCCCACGCATCACTCATTGGCGACTGGTACCTGCTAGGGACATGCCTTTGCATCCTCTTACACGCCCACCCTTCACTCATTGGCGGACTTCCGCATGCCTGTCGTCAATCACGTCCGCCTTTTCTCTGTATAAACAGCATGTCGACCAGAAGTGGTCGCAGTCAGGCTTTGGAACTCAGCGCATACACTAGACGCTCCACATTATAAGGCGTCCTGTCCATTTTGGAGAAAATTTAAGACTTTTAATGGTGCCTTATAGTTGTGAAAATACGGTACATTTTCATCTAATTTCAGGATTGCAGGAAACCTATATTATTAAACATTGCCAATTACTAGAATATCTGAACTTTATTTGGGATGAATTAGTGGCACTCTCAATGGTGGTATAAGTTTGAACATGACTGGATAATTGCCGAATCCCGTTATAAAATGCTGTGCACCTTTGTTTAACCTGAAGACCCGAACTCTTGCAAGGCATGAATTTTTATTTTGTTTTTATTTTCTCTTTGATATTTCGGCTAATTGGGACCTGATAAGTGTAAAAACAAAGAATTATCTTTTTTCTCGACGTAACGTCCTCGTAAGTGGACGCCAGGCCCTTATACTCCAAAATTTAACATTATAGTCCTGAAAACCAAAGACGTCATGTCCACACATGTGGCCGCTAGGTCCTAGGAGAATAATCTCCTAGGACCTGGCTTTTAAAATAATTCAACATTATTTTAAATGTTTATTTGGTTTTTTTTCTTTTTTTCAATCAAGTTAGTAAAGGTCATAAGGAAATTTTGGTGAAAAAATTTGTGAAATTAATTTTCTTGATCCCTCTTTTTTTAATAACACAAAAGCCTAAAGAGGATAGGGGTGAGGACTGATTCGAGGAGAACACCACGGGCGACAAGAAGCAGCCTGGACTCACATCTTCCAAGACAATTCGAGTCCTGTCTGAAGGATAAGACCTGAACCATTTGCAGTGCGCTGTTATGGAGTTTCATGTTCCTGTCCTTGGCCTGGCCAGCAGGTGGCAGACTGAGCAGACTTTCTGGCTGCACACCTGCTGCCAATCTTTCAATTACTGAACTGTGTATTTAAGCACCCGCAATCTGTCTTCTGGTTGTCGGAGTATTGTTTATGCCTTGCTGTTTCCATGCTCATAGACTATTCTTGCTGTAGATCTCGTCGTGTTTTGCTTTAGAACTCTCAGTACCAATGGTTTTGTATGTATTGGATTTTATTTTGTGATTTGGCTTTCTCTTGCGTGTATTTTGATACATTGTTTTTGGTTTGTCTTTGCGATCCTTAGTTTCCTCTCTTGCCTTTTGAGCAAGCGCTTTTTGTTGGTCGTTTTTTGTGCCCTCTGGTCCTTGTTTTGATCAGCGTTTTATGTTATCTCTTAGTCGTGGCGATTTTTGTATTAAAAACACATTTTTGCAACGGAGACCTTGTTGACGTCTACACTTTGGGGGTCCAAACTTAATTCGGCTTGTCCGAAACGTAACATGGAGATGCTCAAGGAGACAGGTGTGGTCCATGGTGTCAAAAGCTGCAAAAGATCCTGAGATACCAGTCATCATAAGGTCGTTTTGTCACCCTAAGCAAAGCTGCCTCAGTGCTGTGGGCTGCATGAAACTGGAGGTGGATCAGGAGATGTTGGGTGAGTGGAAGGGAGTTTGAAGGAACTGTGGATGGTGTCAATTGCGGACTGGAAGAAATACTGGAAACTACCGAATTTTGTGAAGGATGAAGCAGTGTTACTAGTGGGTTTAAGGAGTGGGTTGATGGTTGAAAAAGAGTATTTTGGATTGTTGGAGCAAGAGTGGATGAGATTTGAGTTGTAGTTTAATCAAGCAGAATTCAATGCATTTTGTACTAATGTATTAAGTCTGTGTGGGCATGAAGACAGACAGTTAAACTTGATTTCTTGTAGAGTCCCTCAAGCTGACAATAATGGGATTTCATTTTATGGAGCTCAGTACTATACCAGGGGGCAGTGTAGGTGAACGAGGCTGTTTTAGTTTTTGTAAGGGCAAGTTCGTCAAGACAGGAGGAGAAAGTGTTGTTGTCGTGGGTGACCGGTTCAGAGGGGTTGTCAGTTGTGATGGGGAGATTTCCACTTTGGGGGTGAGAAGTGGAGAGAGAGCCAGAGCATCAATGGATTTGAGGTATCTGAAAGTTATTTCACATTTTGTTTTGGAGAGAGAAAGGGGGGTGTTTAAATCAAAAGCAATGGCGCATAGTCTGATAGGCGCAAGTTATGGTAAGAGTTTTTAGATACTAGTGATAGTGATACCAGTAGCTGTTGTAAAACAATTTTATTAAGATTCTAAATTTGTACCAACTTTTGTTTCTATGTGTTTTGTCTTTACTATCACATGAGCACACTGACATTAGCATATCATAGCATAGCATATAATAATTGTAAATTTCCCCAGTGTGGGACGAATAAAGGATATCTTATATCCGTCCATCTATTTTCCATGCCGCTTATTTTGTTGTGGGTTGCGAGGAGCCGAGCTTGACTTCAAGTGAAAGAAACTCCACAGTTGACCGACTGGTCATGGTCACCATCCATCTCAAAGCACATCATACAACACACAGAAAATCAACC
The DNA here is from genome assembly GCF_025434085.1 of Hippocampus zosterae. Lineage (NCBI taxonomy): Eukaryota > Metazoa > Chordata > Actinopteri > Syngnathiformes > Syngnathidae > Hippocampus > Hippocampus zosterae. Next base: position 22,398,365 of record NC_067461.1, on the reverse strand, counting down.
CCACTAACATTTACAGTCACTGAGCGGGAACTGAATGTACGCTTCCTGCATGCAAGTCAAACAAGTGAACAAATGCAGTCGGTGACTCACGGATAGAAGAATACAATATTGTAAGAATACAAACCCACTGTATTACAGTGCAAATGATTTTATGCTCAGAATGCCAATTACCGACGGCCTAAAGCAGATGGATTGGTCACTACAAAGCAACACAAAATGGATAAATCGCAGTGCTATTTACAATCGTCTTTCACATAATTTAATTATTATTATTATTATTGTTATTTTTATTCAGCGCCTGACAGCCGTCGGTAGGAACGAGCGTCGGTATCTCTCCTTCTTGCAGCGCGGGTGTAACAGTCTCTGGCTGAAGGAGCTACCAAGTGCTGTCAGGGCGGGCTGAAGGGGGTGGGAGGGACTGGCCATCATAGCTTTTACCTTAGTTAGCATCCTTCTGTTGCTCACCTCCTCCAGAGTGTCAAGGGGGAATTTTTTGCTCTATCCAATAACTTTATCCAGTGTTAGTTCTTGTAATGATACAAATCTTACATTGTTAAGTAACCCCCATTGTCTGCCCACAGTGAAAGTTTCGGGCCATTTCATTTATAGTAATTGTGTTTAGAATATTCATTTAGTTATCGCGGTGCATGTGGACAGATGCCGCGTTTCACCAGACGAGTCGTTACAGAAAGCCTGACCGTGGTCGTTGCAACTGGTCCTCCTGAGTTGCATTCCTTTCGTTTCACCTTCGAAAGCAATGGCTTTACACTCTACATTTCATTGAGCTGGTGTCACAGTTGTTCACTTTATGCCGTCAAGAAGACCGCAATAAAGGAGCAAGACGCTCAGTTTCCTGGCTCATGAATAAATGAGTTTGGCTTGTTGTTGACCTGCTTTAACATACCCGGAGTATCTAACACGTAGCGATATCAGTACACCCACATATTTGCATTTCTGGATTTGCAAATGTACATAGTTGCTGATTTAATCGCTGAAAAATGTATTAGCTGTTGATGAGCTGCTTTTGTGCTCAGGCCAAAGCCTAGTATTTTAAAAGTCTGCTTTGGCATCACTGTGGAAGAATGAAGTGAGTTGAAGAGCTTCCTGTAGTGCATTGCGGCCATCTTTTTGCATTCATAAGCGCTTATGAACATTTTCCTTGGTACTGTTGGGAAAGTCTGGGGACCAACAAAGCCCACTTTGTCCTTTCCATTCCTTTGATCAAAGCGCACCCAACAGAATGAATTTGAATACCGTATGTTCAAAATGTCTTGAACATATTCAGTCAAAAAGGTACATTGTTGCTTTTGCCACAAAAGTTCCTTCATGATGAATTTCCACTGTCACAAAATGAAAATCCTATCTTTATGGACTACAAAGTCCTATTCATGAAGAAGGAACTACATTATTAGTGTACAACAGTGATGACAAATGATGACCAACGTGGTGGTTGCCAGTCCACTGTATTGCCTGTAAACAATTCCAGTACACAGTGTTCCTAATTATTAGCCTTAAACGGTGTTCCAGATTATGAGGCATATGTTATTTTCATCCACTTTCCTACTCAATTTGATTTAAAGTCAATCAAATAGCTATGATTATTAGCATCTATACATAGGCGGTTTTACAGGGTGGCAAGGGGTGGCAGCTGCCACCCTTACCAAAAGCCTTTACCACAAATTGCCAACAGCCAGCTGTTGGCAATGAATCTATTCAGAAAGTTTATAAAAATAGTATATAAAATGTGTGTTTGGAATTTATTCCCCCTCCCGCTCCCATCCTTTGAATAAGAAATGGTTGCATCCTACTGGCACCACCAATTAACGATTTGATGCACCCTGTAACCTGCTAACATGACAAACTGTCCACTTTAGTAACAGCTGTCCCTGAAAAGGTTAAAGAAAAAGTCAAGTGCATTTTAACTTGACCATTCCGGCAGACCAGAGTCAGGCAACCTATACAGGTATTATGTGTGTCGGTGCGCTAGTCTATTTAATATGTTCAAATGGCCTGTCAAGTGTGACAACTTATGTGAAATAGTAGTTAGTAGTAGTACATTTAGATAAGTGAAGGTTTAATGCATACTGCAACATACCTTTGCACTGAAAAAGTAGAGAATAGCTTGTAGGTATAGTTATCTGTTGAGAAATCTGCAGTCTCCTGGTGTAGATGAATAGGTGCTACATGACATGAAGGCTCACAACAGTGATGTTCTCTGAAACGAGCCCACACACTGTACTACTGAACCTTTGAGACAGCTGCCGTGACTTCATAAATACTTTGATCTTGACAGTATGCCCTGCAATTGATTGGTGACCATTCCAGGGTGAAACTCACCACCTCGCTTTTACAGTAGCAAATGCATATCAGTTAGATCAGTGGTTCCCAAACTTCGCTCGGAAGGCCCAGTACAGCCATCTCGTGGTGATTATGAGCAGGAACCAATTGGTAAAATGGTTTCGCCTGACACGAATTGACATGTGCATTCGCCAACACACACTCAAACAGACAACTATTTTGTGAGCTCTCCGCAGCCACTATGAAATGAAGATAATACCAAAAGCATAGTTAACTACTGACTAAGCGAAGGAAGGAGACAATCAAGACTTCTAAGAATGTTTAACCCATTGTGGATGTGAACCCATGATATTTGTTTGCCTTTTTGTTGAATCAATTGTCTTCATAACTTTTGTCTTTTATTTATTGTTTTGTGATGCCATTTGTATTTGTATGTCCGTGTTTGTGACCTGTTCTCATAGCGTAGTTCCAGCTGCAGCGGTTGTGAAGACACCCCCCAAATAATACTGTATTGTATTGTACTCCCTTTAGCATAGCACCGTCTAGTGGGTGCATAGCTCAACCGCAGCCACTGTTGTAGCTTCTATTCTATGCGCCTTATAATATGTGCCCTGTATATGAAAACAGATTTAGTATGGGCTATTCATTGAAGGTGCGCCTTATAATCCGATTTGCCTTATAGTGCAAAAAATATGGTGGTGTAGCTAAACACGCAGCTGACGAGCAGCTATGATTTGGCCCAATCCTCTGAAGATGACGCTATTTTTACCAGAGAAGTTCCTTCTCTTTGCTTGTGTGGTGTTCTCGCCAGAGCAATGGGGAGGAGGAAACCGTTGTGCTGTATGTGGTCAAAAACAAGGCAATACAACAAACCTGTTGAATCATTTGAAAAAGTCGCACCCAAGGGATGGAGTGGAATGCATGAAAATGTGAGCCCAGAGTTTGCACAGCTTGCCCACGTAAACATTAGCAGTTTATTCTGCTAATAACTCAGCGGGAGCCACCGGACAAAAGCAATCAAGTCCTCTTTTGATAATCCTCATTTGCAAGTAGCAATGATGTTAACACTATATGTAGTCATCATTATAAAAATTACTAGCATCACATTCTAAGGCTTATCCATTGTTCCTGAGGGCTCCATTTTTCGGAGTGCACTGTATTACCGGTATTTTATATCGTTGTACATTTTCTACTGTTGAATAAAAATGTTTGAAATGAGAGGGGGGGAAACAGTATTTCAATCAAATGTTAAATTACTCTATAATTATCTTTGTTGTCGGACTGGGACTGACTTTGCTTTAAAACTGGCAATTTTAAAGCAATGAAAAAACTCCAGGAAGTGTGACAGACTCACATTGCTCAGTACACATGGTGAGTCCTCTCCCATTTGTTGCTCGTTAAAAAATGTCATCTGCTCGGCATATTTACCCTTCAATTGTAAATCACTCCTTTTCAAATGTTGACTGCATGTGTTCTTGTGCAGTTAGTTGCCCACACAGCGGCTCGACAAAACTCTCTCTCTCTTCTATCTGTAAAAATTGCGGACTAAGATGTCAGTGTGCACCTTGTTTAGAGTTTCTGGTCAACCCTTTGCAAATGTTTGCTATGCATCATGACATTTTTTTTCTTTTTGTTCTCCTCGTTGTCCAATGTGTGTCTTTTGTCCAGCAGTAAATTATAGGTCGTGTTGGACACACCATGGACTTACCCGTGTGTTGAAAATGTGACCATAAAAATGAAATATATCATTATAGAGGTGCATTTTTTAGGCTATTATGTGTTCTTCCAAGCTAAACTACTTAGTTCCAATTACTCGGCACATGTCAAATTAAAGAAGCCGTTTTTTTTTCTCTTTCTCCTTTCTTCTTTCTATATACATTCTTGCTGCTGGAGGCTGTAAATTTCCCCAGTGTGGGACGAATAAAGGATATCCTATCTTATCTTATCTTGTCTTAATTGTTGAGCATGGTTGCCCTCTTTGTTGGATGCCCACTGAGCACTACTTCAGATGTAACAATATGAAAACAAAAGCTCAAATGAGGATCTCTTGTCTCATACTCGTCTTTTAATGTCAAACTCAAATCTTTGGCTTCACATGTTGTTTACTCTTCCACATGTAGAAGCACAATCCTTCACTCTACATCTTGGGAAGAGTTGAGAAAAATGAACGGCTGCCTGTGTTGATATTGGTCCTTAAGGATGGATATGTGTGTGTGTGTGTGTGTGTGTTGTTATCTGATGGTTGTATTTCTATCATTCCAGGATGAACAACTGAAAGACAGTCAACTCACCTCACTTTGTATGCAGCATTTGTCCACGTGCTTGACAAAGTTGTCACGGGTGCCACTCCCTTTTAAAGACGCCAAGTCACTGTCTGCCTTGTTATTATAGGTTTCCGATAATGATGGGTTCCTAGCCTTGGAGTTCTTTGTCTTCTGGAGCTTTTCAATCATCTCCTCCTCACCCTCAGGGTTTACTGGCAGTGAACTATACAGATCCGTTTCCAGATCCTCACAAGTTTGCACTTCAGTTCTTGAGGGCAAAGAGCTGATGTCAGCCTGTGGCTGTGAAATGTCAGAGTTCTGTTGATGTTTTGTTTGCTCATCAGAGTGTGTTGATGGGTACGACTTTAAATTAGATGAGTCGCAGGATGACTCGCGACTGTGGACAGCAAAGTTCTGGTCGGAGCCTCTTGGACTGGATGGAGCGTTACCACTTGATAACTCCACTCCAGAGTCCTCTGACTCAAACTTGTACAACCTTGTCAATTGAGAACCTGAGAAAATGCCTGACAGGTCGTCTGCATTGGTGTAGGTTTGACACTGTCCTGACTTTTCATCAGCGGGGAAATCCACCAAAGAGTCTTTGGAGTGGTGTGAGATCTTCTCATCAGAGTGGGTGGAGGGGAAATTGTCCACCTTTGCAAGCCTGTCATTGAAGTTGCCGAATCGCTTAATTTTTGTCAGCACAACTGCGCTGTCCAGTACTGAGTCTCGGGCCTCTTTGCCTGGAAAGAAGGAGTAAAGAATAAAATGTTTATTGAAATTGCAAGAACTGGAAAAAGTCTCTTAATAATGGCATCGTAGAGTTATCCAAAATTGCAAGAACTGGAAAAAGTCTCTTAATAATGGCATCATAGAGTTCTCCATTCAGTTATTAATACAAAGTGAGACACATAGGAAATTAAGTCAAATGTCCAAGCTGCACATATAGTGATGATGGCTGAGGTGAGGACAAAGCATAAAATGAGGGCCATCTTGAGCAAATGTTCCCACCCTCTCCACGACAAGCGGCCGCATTCCTACCAGAACCATAACTGAGTGTTTCAAGCACTCCTTTGTGTTCACCGCCATTAAACATAACAATAGCGTTGCGGGCCACTACACATTTCACCCCTACCTTCAACTGAACAACACCTGTCATCCATAGACTGAATGCTATTTTTAATCTACTGCTAACTGAGGTTGCTGGTGGAGTTTTTGCCAGGAGGCAAGATCTATAAAAGTATAAATTGATATTATTTAGCGAATATATACATCTTTCCAGACATCCATACATCCGTTTTCTGATCCGCTTATCCTCACAAGGGCCGCCCGCAGGCCATGCTGGAGCCTATCCCAGCTGTCTTCGGGCAGTAGGCGGGGGACTCCCTGAACTGGTCCACACCCACACTCACACCTAGGGACAATTTAGAATGTTCTATGTTTAGAACAGGGGTGGGAAAACTATTGCCCGCGGGCCAAATCCGGCCCGTTGGTCTTTTTAATCCGGCCCGCCGAAGGTTGGTACACAATTAAGGTTCGATGTCAACGACTGCATTCATTTCATTTGGACTTGTAATGACAGGCATTTCAACGCCAGGTGGCACAGTTACTTGAAGTTGCAGAGCATAGGGAGGAAGGGGGAGACGATACAGAAGCCCGCAGTAGCGCCAAGTCAAGCAAATCCCGTTCGATACGACGGAATAATGTACGCTTAAAGTGTGAAAAACGTGCCAAAAAATGCAAAATACTGCTTTTTAAATAAAGAAATTCAATTAATATTATGTCGAATTTAGTTCAACCTTTTGATCCGGCCCTCCATAATATTTTCTGGTTCTCGTGTGGCCCTATGCAAAAAATAATTGCCCAGCCCTGGTTTAGAATGTCTATGTATCTTTGTGTCATTGTTGTAGGCCTATTGATTTCTATGATGCTATTTGTTCATATAATTAATGCCGACTGAGCTGGACCGCAGTTTCATACAACACTCTGTCAATTCCAGAAATGCAATCTTGCTAATGCCAAAAGCATTGTGTGTGTGAAATGTTCATATCTACTTTTGTGTGTGTGTCAGGCAGCCACACCACTTTATTTGCCTTCAAAATGTATAAATCTGACAATAATGTCAGTGCCTCACCAGCCATGAATCTCACTGCACGTCACGGACTTCAACAACAGGGCAGATTGTGAGACTTCCTACAGGGTGAATTTGAGATCCCGCCAAGGCAAATATGAGATTAAAAGTTCTTTGAAGTGGTAAATCTGACGCTTTTATCCTCTCTGAAGGGAACTTTGGAGGAGGGAGACTTGAAGAGAAATGGAGCACATAAGCCTTTTTTACACTTCCTTTTCAAGACCAAGTCTAAAATGTAAGCTAGAGTGGGAGTCGGGCAGAAGGCCCGCATACACAACACTAGATGGGAATGTTATGTTGTTATTCAGCTTTATTGTGTAAATGGTATAATGTACAAAGCCCCCTTATTTCCACCGAGTAGTGGAGTAATTTTTGTGCCACTGTCAAGATGGAGGGGTATAGTATTTGGACTCTTTTATTGTCATTAAGGCATTACCCAAATTAATGTGTCTGATTTTCAAAACATCACACTGAAGCCATACTACTAATATGAGCCATCCATCCAATGTCTCGAAGCCCCTTGCACTCTTTAGGGTTGCAGGTGAGTCGGCGCCCATTCGTACTATTCATATGTGTACTTATGCAAATAAAACAGTCTGAGTCAGAATAGAGTTGAACGTTCGAAACGATTCTGTGCTCAATTGAACTGCATTCCGTGGTGGAAATTATCACAATGGGGAGGGCGTTATTGTTTAAATGCTGGAAAGCAGGCATGAGCGGAATCCCCCCACGAAAACAGCTTGTTTTGATTTCCAACCTAATCTGTCAGCAAAACAGCCACCCATCTACATCTCTTCCAAATATGCCACTGTTCTGATAACCTTATTGTTGAATAGCCGTCACTCTGCCAAAATACTGATAGTGTAGTGTTTTGGTCATATCAGTTTCCAAAGGCTCACTTCCTCTTTTAGGCTGTTTTATTTTCACCTCTGTTGAACTCAAACATCCATCCATCCACGTGAATAAGTATAATTCTTTACCACTTGTCTATGATTCCTTTTACCTCCACCTGGGGAACCAAATTCATCAACTAATCATTAGCAACGAAAAACACAATAACTTAGCGGTGTATTGAAAGACTACAATAGTTTGTTATTGTAGAAGACAAAACACCTAAACTTACACTGAGCGGGGGCGGAGGTTTAGGTTTGTTTTTTTAACAAGAGTACTGTACATTGCGATGATGATTATGTAAGCCAGTTTCATTGCATGCAGTGACCAATGCAGATCTGGTTTACAAGATGTTTAAAAAAAAAACATCCAGTCTCACAATACACTACACATTTAGTTTTTCACTAAATCAACTGAGTCATCAGAAGGAAAGACCACATCTAATGATTTTGTTCTTGAGCTATCTACCCCCTAAAACAGAGCCTCAGGGGATTGATAATCGAATCCTAAACCTGAAAGTAAACGACCAAAATTGCATTTGAAAAGTGCCGTGCACCACTGGGAACACACCCTATGGCTGATGAGGAAAACTTGCAATAAAAGAACATTTAAAAGGGAATGCATTTGTGTCACTCTTTGCTGCCAAAGTCAAATAATTAACTGGCAAAAATTTTGGAAACCCCATGAAACCCAACACTTAACCCAGAGGGAAAATCCTGCTTTTCTCCACTCAGACCAACAACAATGTGAGGTGGCACAAAATTCCCCTTTTTTTTCCAAGAACGGTTAAGTTGGAGCAAGAGGAGGACCTTTTCCCAGACAAGTGGTTTAAATAAGATGACTTTCTTGTTCTTTTATCACTGGAGCCCGTCCTTCTGAAAATGAAATATTTCCACCCCTAAAACAAGGTTGGAGTGCCAAACTTAACATGAGGCAGAATTTGGGCCAAGATTCAGCACTCACATACTTTCTTTCATATCGCTTTAGGTGTGTAAACAGGACTGTACATACCATGCAGTCTGTCAGATAATATTTAATACTGGGGTTTATTTTCTGTGTATTCATCGACAGGAACTCCGGATATGATATGGTGTCTGTATTTGTAAATATTCAGTGAACATATAGTTTCATCTGTCTTACTGGTAATTAGAAGAACACCTGGTTACCTTAAATTATACTACTTATACGAGCAGCGTCATCCTGACAGGTGTTGCTCTTATCACACGCAACACAAATAAGTCTTGCACACTGCCTTGTAATTGTCTTCAATGACTGACTCGGCCTATTACCTGCCTCTTGACTAAGACCCACAACTTACTCTATAACTACAAACAGGTCATCCTCCCAAACATGACGCTATTGCTTCTTATCTTCTAAAAAAAGTTCACGTCATTTCCCTCCAGATAAATATTGCATTCCACAAAACATTGGTATTGTAATTCACGCGAGTGCCCTCCAAAGTGCTCTGGGCTAAACAGGTGTTATACGCGAGTGGTAGGAATGCCTTGCCTGAAGCTGGAACACTCTAACAGCAAAGCATTTCAAGTGCATGAGAGGATGAAGGCAAAAACTAGTCAACGGGTTTTGATTTTTTTTTATAATAGCTTTTACATGCACAATAAAGGGCATTCCAGAAGTGGAGGACATTTTACGTTCCACACATCAATTTTTAAACAATCCACATCCAAAATACGAAAATATGCAGTTTCTGAGTACTTTCTGTTCCTGAGACAAAAAAAAAGAAAAGAATGCTTGGCAATAGTTTTAAAAATACCAAATACGGTGCTCCCCGAAATGCAATTTTTCTTTTTTTTCCCCATCACCCCCAATGACCACATTTGATCTCAAAACAGTTAAAACGAAATGTTATTTATTTTTTGGGGGATATTATTTGTTTCATTGCTGTTTCTTGTCACTGTGGGACCATTTGATTTAATAAAGATTCATCCATCTATCCATTTTCTATTCCGCACATCCTCACAAGCATACCCGGAGAAAACCGGTACAGGGAGAACATGCAAACTCCATACAAGAAGGCTGGAGCCGGAATCAAACCGAAATCAAACACTGCATTGTGAGGCCGACGCGTGAGCCAGTTATCAACTGTGCCACCACCTTAATAAACATCCATCCATCCATTTTCTAATCCGCTGATCCTCACATGAGTGTGCTGGAGCGTATTCTGTCTGTCTTCAGGCAGTATGCAGGGTACACCCTGAACCGATTGCAGAGCACACAGAGACGAGCAACCATCCGCGCTCACACCTAGGGACAATTTAGAGCAGGGGTGGCCAACCAGTCAGAGACTAAGAGGCAATTTTTTTACTCTGTTACTGCAAAGAGCTACATCCCATCCACACGCGCGCGCGTGCACACACACACACACACACACACACACTTTTATGCACAAAGATCGACTTTCTAAGCGACCAACTTCCCACGATCGACCTAATCGCACACACACACACACACACACACACACACACACACACACACACACACACACAGACGCATGCACGCACGCACGCGGGTGCCCAATCATGCACTCGCGCCCATATGCATGCACGCCACGATGAGCAACAGCCGGAACGGTCCGAACATGAACGAAAGTTAAAAACACAAACACGCAAATCTTTTTTTCCCCCACCCATTTCCTCCATCTTGTCACGTTGAGCCCGAGGCGATGAGAAATCGCCTCGTGCACAACAGAAAAAACGAGGTGGATCCCAGGAAAAGCAGACAACGAAAAGATCTTGTGAAAAACAAAGGGTTTTAATAAAGAACAAAAGGAGCCCGAACAGGGAAAACGGTAACAGAAAACGCTGGTCAAATAAGGACCAGGAAAAATAAGGAAGACAACCGAAAACGCTCGCGAAACGATAAAGGGCGAGGAACTACCGAGATAGGTGAACCGACGATAACAATTTGGTCACACTATGAAATACGCGAAGATAGAGGCCGTAAGGCAATAGGGCAGCGAGAAATTTGTCAAGCGACGAGAATAGCGAATAGAGAGCAATGGCACGGTAAGGAATTCTCCGGCAGTGAGATGACTGCCGGAGTCGCTTAATAAAGGCAGGTAATCAGCCCGAAATTGAGAGCAGGTGCACCGAACAGGCGGAGGGAAAACTCCGCCACCTGTCGGCGAGCACGCGACGTGACAGTACCCCCCCCTCAACGGACGCCTCCCGGCGGACTACCCGGTTTGGACGGATGAGCAGCGTGGAAGTCGCGCAGAAGGGACGGGTCAAGGATCCAGGAGCGAGGCACCCATTGCCGCTCCTCCGGCCCGTAGCCCTCCCAATCGACCAGGTACTGGAAGCCCTTGCCCCTGCGCCGAGAGTCCAGGATGGCACGAACCGTGTACACAGGGTCCCCGTCGACCACCCGCGGGGGCGGCGGCGGAGCGGGAGGGGGCGCCAAGGCGCTGGCAGACACAGGCTTGAGCAGGGAGACGTGGAACACGGGGTGGACCTTCATGGAGGCCGGCAGCCGGAGCCTGACCGCGACGGGGCTGATGACGGCCTCGACCTCGAACGGGCCAGTGAATCGGGGCCCCAGTTTGGCAGACGAGCCGGCCAGGCGAAGATCCCTCGTTGCCAGCCACACCTTCTCTCCCACCGCGTATGAGGGCGCCGGGCGCCGACGACGATCAGCGATCTGCCGGTTCCGGGACGCAGTGCGGGATAACGCAGCCCGGGCCTCCCTCCACACGTGATGGGCCCGCTTAAGGTGGTGCTGCACGGAAGGGACCTCCACCTGCCCCTCCTGGGACGGGAACAGCGGTGGCTGGTATCCGTAGGCCGACATGAACGGCGATCTGCCTGTAGCGGAGGAGACGAGAGTGTTGTGGGCATATTCCACCCAGGGCAGGTGGTCGGCCCAGGATGCCGGACGGTGGAGACAAACACAGCGGAGGGCCGCCCCCAGATCCTGGTTGGCGCGCTCAGCCTGTCCATTGGACTGGGGGTGGTATCCCGAGGTCAGGCTGGCCGTAGCTCCGAGGGACCGGCAGAACTGCTTCCAGACGCGGGACACAAACTGGGGCCCCCGATCCGACACGATGTCCGCCGGAATGCCGTGGAGACGGAAGACGTGCCTGATGAGGAGGTTGGCGGTCTCCAGCGCCGACGGCAACCTGGACAAGGGCACAAAGTGAGCGGCCTTGGAGAAGCGGTCCACGATCGTGAGCACGACCGTCCGGCCCCGGGAAGGCGGTAGACCCGTGACGAAGTCCACAGCGATGTGAGACCACGGGCGAGGAGGAATGGGCAGCGGCTGGAGCAGTCCCGCCGGAGGTTGATGTGACGACTTGCCGCAGGCGCAGGAGGTGCAGGCCTTGACGAACTCCGTCGCGTCGCGGCGGAGCTCCGGCCACCAGAAGCGCTGGGCGACGAGCTGCACAGTCCGGTTCACCCCGGGATGACACGCCACTTTGGATGCGTGTCCCCACTGCAGGACCTCCGAACGAAGGGCAGGAGGCACGAACAGCCTCCCTGCTGGGCACCCCGCCGGCACCTGCACCCCCACCAGGGCGGACAGGATCCGCTGCTCAACCTCCCACTGGACGGCCCCCACTATGCACTGGGTCGGGAGGATGGTCTCCGGGGAACGGTCCCTCCCCGCAGGTTCGTGGAGCCGGGAAAGGGCGTCAGGCTTAGTGTTCTTAGACCCGGGGGAGTAGGTGAGGACGAAGTCGAACCTGGTGAGGAAGAGGGCCCACCGGGCCTGACGGGCGTTTAGTCTCTTCGCGGAGCGGAGATAGGCGAGGTTCTTATGGTCCGTGTACACGGTAAAAGGTTCCTTAGCCCCCTCGAGCCAGTGCCGCCACTCCTGTAAGGCGGTCACCACAGCCAACAGTTCCCGGTTGCCCACGTCGTAGTTCGACTCGGCGGCACTGAGTCGACGGGAGAAGAAGGCGCAGGGGTGCAGCTTCTGGTCGACTGGGGAGCGTTGGGACAGCACCGCACCCACCCCTGAATCCGAGGCGTCCACCTCTACGACGAAAGGGCGGTCAGGGTCAGGATGTTGCAGTACCGGGGGACTAGTAAACGCCGCCTTAAGATGAGCAAACGCCGTATCCGCGGCAGGGTCCCACTTAAAAGGGATCTTGATCGAAGTAAGGCGGGTTAGGGGAAGCGCCATCTGGCTGTAACCACGGATGAAACGCCTATAGAAGTTGGCGAACCCCAAGAAGCGCTGCAGTTCCTTCCGGTTGGACGGGACCGGCCAGTCAGTGACCGCACGCGTCTTAATGGGGTCCGCCCGTAGCTTGCCCTGTTCTATAATGAACCCCAGGAAGGAGATGACGGGAACATGGAACTCACACTTTTCTGCCTTGACGAAGAGCCGGTTCTCGAGCAAACGTTGTAGCACCAGCCGAACATGTTGCCGGTGCTCATGCAGTGAACGAGAAAAAATTAAAATGTCGTCAAGATAAACGAAACAGAATATGTTGATCATATCCCGGAGCACGTCATTAATGAGGTTCTGGAAGACGGCAGGTGCGTTTGTGAGACCAAAAGGCATGACCAGATATTCGAAATGGCCCAGGGGGGTCTTAAACGCGGTTTTCCATTCGTCGCCCTCTCGGATGCGAACCAAGTGGTAAGCGCTGCGTAAGTCTAATTTTGAGAAAATTGTGGCTGATTGTAATGGAGCGAAGGCGGAGTCCAACAAGGGTAGCGGGTATCTATTTTTAATTGTAATTTCATTTAATCCACGATAGTCTACGCAGGGTCGTAGGGACTTATCCTTCTTCCCCACGAAGAAAAAACCCGCCCCCAACGGTGAGCGTGATGGTCTGATGAGACCTGCAGCGAGCGAGCTGTTAATATATTCCGTTAACGCCTCACGCTCGGGATGGGATACCTGATACAGACGCGAGGTCGGCAACGGGGCGCCCGCCTGCAGGTCGTAGGGGCGGTGTGGGGGCAAGGAGCGCGCGCGATCCTCGCTAAAGACCTCCCTAAGATCCCGATAGCACTCCGGCACTCCGTCAAGGCAGATCTCCTCGGGGGGCGTGACGCGTTCGTGCCTCCCGACGGCTGACTGCAGGCAGTGCTGGTAACAATAAGGGCTCCAGCTATCGATAGCGGGGCGCGCCCATGAGATCACCGGGTTATGCGTCTGAAGCCAGGGTAATCCGAGGATGATCGGGGCGTTCCGGGACCGCATAACATAAAAACGGCGATGCTCAATATGATTACCGGATAACGAAAGCTTTAACGGCTCCGTTCGATGCGTTACCACCGCCAGGAGGCGCCCATCCAGATCACGCACCCGCTTCGCCACAACCAACTCCTCTAAAAAGCACCCCAGTTCGGACGCGAGATTAGTGTCCATTAAACAGTCATCTGCTCCTGAATCCACCAGGGCCCGAACCCGTCTTGACCGGGACCCGCCGAATACCTCCGCCTCGAGCTCGAGTCTATTGGGGTGTCCGGGTCGCTTGTCTACTCGCCTAGGCTCGGGGGGTGACGCGCGGGGCCGTGACTCACAGTACTCGGGAGGAGCGTGGAAAGACGATCCCGGATAGCTGGTTGTGGCGCGGGAGGGTGGTTGTGCGCCGTCAGTTGTAGCATGGTCCCGGCGACGGCGCCTTCCTTCCTCCGCACCACCGTCCTTGCCGCCCAACTGCATCGGCTCCTCCGCGGATGCCGTCTCCCGGCCCCGGGAGTGCTCGCCGTACCCCCGATATTCCTCACGGTCCGGGAAACGTCGAGACGGGTACCGATCACCTCCTCGCTCCCGGCCCCGTTCCCTCAGGCGATTGTCCATCAGGAGGGAGAGGTCGATCAGCTCCTCCAAGTCGGTGCTGTGATCGCGAGTAGCCAGCTCGTCCTTGAGTTGCGTGTTGAGTCCCCGGCGAAACAGTCCACACAGGGCCCGATCGTCGTACCCGCTCTGCGCGGCCAGGATCCGGAACTCGATGGAGTAGTCAGCGACCGAACGCCTTCCCTGCTGCAGGGCGAGCAGCCGCCCCTCCGCCTCTCTGCCCCGCACGGGATGGTGGAACACCCGACGGAAGGCTGCCACGAAATCAGGATAGGAGGTGCAGAGATTCGGCTTAGCGTCGCTGGTCGCGATTGCCCACGATGCCGCCGGACCTGTCAAGAGACTCATGATATAAGCCACCTTGGCGGCGTCAGTAGCGTAGGCGGACGGCTGTTGGTCAAATATGAGCGAGCAACTGTGTAGGAAGTGTCCACACTGCCCGTGCTCACCCCCGTAACGAGGGGGATGTGGAAGCGAGGGCTCCCTCGACATAGTGGGGTACGAGGAGGGAGCCTCCGGGGTGGTAGGACGAAGCCCGGAAGGTGGTCTTTGTTCCTCCACCCGAATTAGGCGAGGTTCGAGATCATCGAACCGATGAGCCAGCATGGAGACCGCGCCGCGGAGTTCCGTAAGGGCTTGGCTGTGCTGACTCATTTGCCGCTCTTGTCGAGCAAGAGCGGACAAGATTCTTTCGGCGTCTGCGGGATCCATGGTGGCCGGAGAATTCTGTCACGTTGAGCCCGAGGCGATGAGAAATCGCCTCGTGCACAACAGAAAAAACGAGGTGGATCCCAGGAAAAGCAGACAACGAAAAGATCTTGTGAAAAACAAAGGGTTTTAATAAAGAACAAAAGGAGCCCGAACAGGGAAAACGGTAACAGAAAACGCTGGTCAAATAAGGACCAGGAAAAATAAGGAAGACAACCGAAAACGCTCGCGAAACGATAAAGGGCGAGGAACTACCGAGATAGGTGAACCGACGATAACAATTTGGTCACACTATGAAATACGCGAAGATAGAGGCCGTAAGGCAATAGGGCAGCGAGAAATTTGTCAAGCGACGAGAATAGCGAATAGAGAGCAATGGCACGGTAAGGAATTCTCCGGCAGTGAGATGACTGCCGGAGTCGCTTAATAAAGGCAGGTAATCAGCCCGAAATTGAGAGCAGGTGCACCGAACAGGCGGAGGGAAAACTCCGCCACCTGTCGGCGAGCACGCGACGTGACACATCTAATCCTTGCGTTCGACTTGGAACCAGTCCGCTGGCTCCCGGTCGATTCTGATAGACGTATTTGGCACCTCTGCCTTAAAATCAGAGGTAATTCACTGACTAGCTTAGCACTTAGCGCCGTTGTTTGCGTATGAGCGGTGATTCAATCATCTGATTGGTTGCGCTCTATGTCAATCAAGTAACGGTACAGTACTGATGATAGGTTGACGTAATGCGTTGCTGTGTATTTAGCGCCTGTGTTTGAATGGCAGGGCCACTGCTGAGGTGTTTTCGACGCTTGTCGTGTGAAAGCCTGGGAGCCGCATTGAACCAGCCAAAGAGCAGCTCGCGAGACGCGGGTTGGCCACCCCTGATTTAGAGTATTCCATTAACCTGCCATGTGTATATGGGGAGAGCATGCAAACTCCACACAGGAAGGCCGAAGCCAGAATCAAACCCTGCACCTCTGCATTGTGAGGTCGACGTGCTAACCACTGGACCACCGGCCATCCCTATTGTCAGTGTTAATTTTATTTATGGTGCAAGTGAGAAAAAGCAGCGGCACACAACTATCATCTCCTGTATATTCCTACCAGTCACGGGAGTCACTTCCCACCTTCTCATTTGTTTCTCACCACATGGGCCTGGTTTCAGCTCAACTCTGTTTTGCACTATTTTCAAGACTGGGGTGTCGTCACACTCAAGGATGATACCCAGACTCGCCTTCTTTATCAAAATGCCTCCCCGCTCCCAACTCGACAGTGGCTTATCAAAAACATTTGGATAAGAAAAGAATGTTGAAGAGTCCTGTAACTTTGTTCAATGTGAGGATTGGTCCTACTGAAATGTGACAGTTTGATTGTCAATCCCTCACAATAAACCTGAAATGCACATGCCTAAAAAAATACTACTAATAATTAATATATGGAGAAATACACTGTGGATACAAATGTGTTTCCTATTTGAATGCATACAGTTACAGCAATTGCACCAAAGACAAAAGATTCATTATTATTCTTGTTTAAGGGCAGTTGATCAACTCATTGACCATTTCAACTCAACATCAGCATTTTTCAGCATTCACATGCAAGTTCTGAGGAGCTGAAAATGTCTTGTACAGTATTATAGTTTAAACCGTAATAGAGATAGGCAAAGTTGCTGTTCTCAAGCTTATAACCCGGTTTCATTCCTGATAATAAATAATAATAACAAGGGCTCACGAGAAATCTCCAGCTAAGAGCCACTCCCCGCTGCACTGCACACAATGAAAGTGGTACACTGACAATGGCCCACACAATCCTCGAAAAATTCAGACTAAAACTCAAAGCTTCTGCAAAAAGAGATTGGTCTTCACGCAACAAAATGGAAAGATTCTTGGCGGGCATGTGCTCTAACACAGTAAATGAGCTGAAAGCTATATCCAAGCTAGGCTTGTACATGGAATGTGCCGCAACCTGACACTAGGATTAGAATGAAAAAAAAATTGGAACTACCGCACAATGTAGTCTTTTGCAAATCATCTAATACTACTCCCTGGCCCCTGCACGCTTTGAAAGTTTTGTCTGTTTTATATTGGGGAGATGAAACATGACAAGTGATTTCTAATGTTGTTCAGTGCTTGGTACATGTCAAAACAGGCAATTGTTAGCACTTTGTAATGATACTTTACTCAATGATAAAGTGGCAACATGTCAGATGTCCTATGTTTTGCTTCTCCCTCCGAAAATTATAGGAAGTAAATTTGGCTTCACAAAACTTGTCCGCCCCCCCCCCCCCCCCCGCAAAAAAAAAAGAAACAATAGCAACTGGAAGTCCACATGTCATGAAATATCTAAAAGACTGTAAATAGACAAGCTGAATCTGTCTCGGGTTATTTGGCGGGAATATTAACTGACTCATGTTATCACACTCACCAGTAACACTTCAAAATCCGATTTTCCTTTTTTTTTCTCCACATAGTCTGACCCCAATATTTGAACCCTTTCATGAGAACTGTCATCAATAACATGACCAGTACATATACCACATAAACAGGTGAGTCAAGCGGTTCATGTTTACATCCGAAAATGATGTCAGTTAGCAACTGTGTTCTTCAGACACGATATCAGAAATCAGCCAGGATTATTGTTCACTTGTCAAAATGGACTGACACATTCCAACACTGATCCTATGTGCAGATGTGAAAGAATTGATTCTGATTGTCTCTCAAAGAATTTCATCAAGGCTTGAGTTGAGAATGTCTGTTCGTTTAGCACGACGCACAATGTCATAACAAAAACGATCATGTCAACACAACAGGCAAAAGTCGACTGTACCTTTCCTCCAAGGAGCCAGGATGGACAACGACTTCTGCCAACGAATAATCAGCCCACTCTTTTTCCTATTTACACTCATGTTGTCAATGCTGTCAATGTATACAAACGTAACTTTGTCACTTAATTTTGAAGTTAAAAAAAATTATAATAATAATCCTCAAAGATTCCTTATGTTGTCAAGCTTTTTTTTCCTGCCTCAAAATGGAAGAAAAAGTTGTTAATGGTCTTTGACGGCATTTCCCGTGTCCTTGTATAGGGTCACGATGCCCATGTCCAAGCGTATGTGGATGTTTTCAGGTCCTCCAGCTGATGGAAATAAAACGGGGGGGGGGGGGGGGGGGTCTCCAATAGGAGAAGTTGAATTCATGAGAGAAAGAGGAAGAGGAGGACTGGCACACTGCCAAAGGGAGTGAGATAGTGGAGAAAAAGGAATGCAGCAAAGAGCAAGTGACAAGAGGTGGAGGAGGAGTCACAATGGAGGCTTTTAGGCCAAAAAGACATACATCTAAAATGAAGCAGGAAATTAATACTGGCTGCATCAACGCTTACCTTGGAGGCCTAGAAAATACTTTCCGCTCCTAACTTAGGATGGCGGTTGACACTCATACTCATTCAAACGTGCGAGCTGTGAAACAAAACGTGGTCAACAATTGTGATCATGCGACAACTAACAGCTTTTGGGGGTGGGGGGGGGGGTTGTGACCGCAAAACAAAAAAACTAAAAATGAAGACTTTTACAAACAGATGAAAAGTATGCTTTGATTTCAGAGAGCATTTTTAGAAATAGATTCAAGCATTGTGCCTTTTTAAAGTAGGAGTACAGAATTTTTCATTCACTGTCACGAATGCGAATATTGACATCCGAGATAGAAGTCAAAGAACAGATCCGTGCCAATGTAGAAGAACAAACATGTGATTGTATTTCCTTAATATTATTGTATTTCCTTAGTTGTATTTTCCTTAGTTTCTCTATTCTTGCTGCAGACTGAAAACATTTGGGTTTGCTATAAAAAGAGGAACATAAGACATCAACGTTTCAACTTTTATTTCCAGGTATTTCCATCTGAATGTGACACACAAGTACCTGTGAGTGCGGGCAAAAGTGCACGACTCGCACTGCCTGAGCAGTGGAGTCAAATGGCTTTCCTGCGTGGCCTCTTTTGGCTCTGGTCATTTTGTCAAGGTTCGGTAGGGTGTAGTGGAGCAAAGGAATTTCAGTGCAGAGAAGCAGGCAAGGCCAGACTGCAGGCAAAACTTAAATGTTTATTCACCAAAGGTGGAGGAGCAAGTGTGTTGGCGAACCAGGAACAAAATGACATTTCAAAGTCTAAGCAAAATTCCAAGAAACAAGGAGCATGAGAAACACGCTCATCACGTTTACGATCGGACTACCTCCGTTTTAGCATTCTCAGAACCATCATGAAGAGTTTTGGGTTTCACTTGGCTGAATCAACACAATTCAGATATTAATTAGATACTGAAAGCTGACCTTGTCAAATAAAGGGATAGCTATCAAACAACGCATGACACCAAGTGCAGTACAACTAAAAATATTTTTAAAACATTTTAAAAAGCAAAGGTAACTTCTTGCACAGTTTGAACATCAACATTGTTTAAATATAGGAAAAGATGATGACTTTCAATCAATGTTTGATGTGAAGTACAAATAAACTACCATATTTTCCGGACTAAACGTCACATTTTTCCCCCATAGTTTGGCTGGTAGTGCGGTTTATACTCTGGAGCGTTTTATGTGTGAAATTATTAACACATTATTATATCATTCACATGTTATCTTTACATTAAACAGCAAGAGAGCGCTCTAGGCCTGTGTTGATAAATCGTTGATGAGTCTGACGTAAATGACGTAGAAGAGGAAGCGCCGTGACGCAGAGAATGAGGATTTCATTGGATTTAGTGATTTGGAGTGACACTGATGGTTTGGTAAACTTGTTTGCATCTTCTTCATGCAATAGTTTTCTGAATAACTCTTAATATGTTACGTGAACATACCAGGCACGTTCTCAGTTCGTTATTTATACGTCATGTAATGTTAGCATATCGTACACTTATTCAGTCTGTTCTCTATTTTATTTTAATTTTAAATTTCCTTTCAATATGACATGTCTGTTCTTGGTGTTGGACATTATCAAATACCCTCATAAAAAATAAATAATTTCCCTCAAAAATACCCCTTATACTCCAATCCAACTGATATATGTTTTTTTTATTCTGTATTATGTATTTTATAGCTAGTGCGACATATACACTGGAGCAAATTATAATCTGGAAAATACGGTACACTTACACTGTGATTCTTTCACATACAACCCGAGAGAACCCACGTACCAATAGCAGAACTCGTAACACACTTTGAGAAAGACTGAATGAAAGCATTGATTGATGTACATAACATTTGTATCTGCTTTGGCCTCACCTATTGCCAGTCAGTAAAATCATTGGTCTTTCTGTGGTTCCACCAGGGGAAGATCTGAGAGAGATTTCTAACAAGTATATGGCCCAATTCGCACCTCCTCGCCATCCATATGACTGCTCTGTTAAATTCCTTCCCTGCACCACGCGCTCCTCTAGAAAACTGTAAAGTGTCTCCCAACCGAAAAGGGATGCCTTGGTTGAGTGCATCTCCACCTCCTTAGTTAATCTCGCGAGAAAAAATTTAATCCCGTTAAAATTCATTTAAATTAATGCCAATAAAAACGCGCTAAACTGACAGCTCTAATATATATATATATATATATATATATATATATATATATATATATATATATATATATATATCAAAGCTGTCAAACGATTAAAATATTTAATCCAATTAAAAACGCAACTGTCATAATTAACAAAATAATTGTGATTACAAGCGCATTTTTTATCATTTCTGAATTTCCTTTTGTATTATATTTGTCCTATTTTTCCCCATTTGAATGCTCTCATCAACATGTAATCATGAATAACTTTTCTATGTGCAAAATGCAAATATTTACTGAAATAACAATTTCGATTTTCAATTTTACACAAACATTTTTCACTTGGAGCAGTTATTTACACATAATCTCTCACACAATATTACTGTCCATAAACAACAGTGAAAAAAATATTTTGTCACACAACAGCTGCTTTAACAGCTCTTTTTATGGAATCAAAACAGAGCAATATAACATTATAAAGTGCACATCTAAGGTAAACTAGTACTCAGCCTAAAGTGGTTTAAGCCATGGTTGCATACTTCGTTTTTCTCAAGTTTGCTTTGAACACAGCAGTCAGGCTATGTTGATTCCGTTGGTCCTTCTTGCATGGAAGTCTCTCTACGGTTTTGTGTAGACATCATTTCGGATGACTACACTTGGTTCGATGACACTGGAGACGTTTTATTTTCAGTGTGTTCTCTATGTCGCTACCACTGCACTGCTGAACTCTCGACGTGCCTCAACGCACCGTCGCTGTCAGATGAACCTACCTGCTCTTTATTCACCAGAGGGTCATCAACCTAGTCTCTTATTTCTCTCCCGAAACAGTGTCTTCTCCCGCTTGGTGTACCTTAGCCTTCGTCTCTGGCTCCGTCAAGGGGGGTGCGTTTGACCTCGGGGAACATGCTTTTTAATTTTTTTTAGTCCTAAAATAACGTGCAGTTGCACCTCCACTACGTTAGGGGGAAGTGGCGCTCTCATTGGCAGAGTTTGCGCAGGGAGCATTCTCAGGGAGGAAATATGTAGTGCTTGGCTTCAGACTGCGGTGGCAGACGAGGAACGATCGATGTGCTTACTGTGTCTAAAAAAATTGGTAGCGGACAGTAGTGATGGGTCCAGCAACACCGATGCATTGACACATGCGCCGGGCTCACAGGGCAAACCACGTGTCGATGCATGTGCTGGCTCATTACGTCACGTGATTGACACGTGAACTGCGTTGACACAGTCCAGGCTTCTAATTGACACACCGGCTGCGTTGACACAGTCCAGGCTGCTAATTGACACATCGACTGTGTTGACACAGTCCAGGCTGCTAATTGACACATCGGCTGCGTTGACACAGTCCAGGCTGCTAATTGACACGTGAACTGCACCGGTGCAGTTTAGACTGCATCGGCTGCTTGGCACAGTACAGGCAGCGCCACTTAGTCCAGGGGGCGTCGACTCAGTGCAGAGGGCGTTGACGCAGCAAAAGCCCGCCACACAGTGTTTATAAGGAACACCTGCCGAAACAAGCCAGACCTCACTCACGCTCGCTTGTCGAAGCTCGTGTCAGTGCAGACTTCGTGTTCGTGCCTTGCCTTCCTTGCCGATTATGGAGCAGAGACGCAAATCATCCGCCGTGTGGGACCATTTTGATGTCCCGGAGAATAAGGTATTATTTATTTATTTATTCAAATCGCCTTCTGTCGCCGAGAGCCTCTCGGCGAGAGGCACTCCCCGAGTGCCTCTCAGATTATTGACATGTGTTGTACCATTCTAATCCGAATACATTTCAAGGTAACTCTTAGTTACTTCTTATTCACATTTCATTACAGGTGAAATGTCGAATTTGCCGGGTCGAATTGTCATACACCAACAGAAGCACCTCCACCAAGCTGAGGCATTATCGGGCCAAGCATGAGAATGAAGTTCGCGATACACCCGGTATTACGCCAGGTATACAAACGTTCACTCATCTTTTCACGGTTGCTATGTTGATGATTAATTGACAATCAGTAATTATTATTGGTTGACTCTCCACTCCATGTTTGACAATCAAGGTTCCAGGAAGCAGCTGTACTGGAAGGACCAACACACTTCTTTCCCAAACCTCTCCCACCTCGCAAAGGAGTTCCTTTGTACGCCAGCCTCATCTGTAACTTGTGAGCGTGTTCTCCACAGCAGGAGAAATCGCTTGTAAAAGACGCAACAGGCTGAAGTTTAAAACATTGGAGCATCTTATTTTTCTCAATAAAAATGTGAAATCAAAGCCCACAAGCATCCTCATTCAAATGATCTTCACATTATTTGAACACATTGAATGTTGCAAAATGAATGCATGGATGTGAATGATATTGTATACACTTCATCAAATCGATGAATGACCTTATGAAAATGTCTTGGAACAGTTGTAGATGCAAAACCGTGCTGGCAGCTACATAATAGATAATAAAAGAAAAATATCCCAAACCATAGGGATCCTCCCAAAACTAAGGATGTGCTGAATAAGAAATCCTTGTACACACTTTTATTACTTCCATATTTGACCTATTGTGTGGAAATATGGGGAAATGCCAGTAAAACTGTTTTAAAACTACAATACAAAGCAATCGGAACAATCACTGGCTCCAAATAGACGGAACCCACAAATCCACTGTTTATCAAATTAATGAAATCTCATGACCTGGTTGACTTCAAAATCGCCCAATTAATGTACAAAGCACACAATAACCTCCTTTGCCAAAACATCCAGAAGCTTTTTAAAATTCGAGAAAGTTGTCATAATTTAAGGGGTACTAACCTATACAGAAAAATCCAAAACACGAACAAACATCACGCAAAGGAGTGTATCTGTAATAGGTGTAAATCTGTGGAATGATTCTGAAACGGACCAGTAAAATGAGTAACTCTCTTGCTGAGATTAAAAATGAATTTGAGAGTAGTACAAGACAACTACACAAATCAGAATTAAGCTAATAAATTCGATACACCCATGAAATATAGCAATACATCAGGAATACATTGATGAGATTATTTAATATATTAATGAAATGTAGCATCCATTATGAATATGAGAAAATCGACATATACTTGTGCTCCAATGAGTATGTACTGTATATACAAACCTAAAGTTGTAAAAATGTATAAGTACAGCATACATAAGGGTAAAAGCATTTGTTGATATGTAGACTTTCTTTTCTATTTTGAAAAATGATCAATTCATATATAAGAAGGGGTAGGACTCTAGGGTTTTTTTTACTTCTTTCTACTCCTTTGAACACATATTTGTGATGATGACTATTTTCTTTTCCTTTTTTTATATCTTACCTTCACTTTTTGCCAATTTATTACCGATTTGTGTATTTTATATGTTCAATATACAAAAAAATTATCAGTCAGTAAAGTCTGTTGAGTGGGTTGGATGCTGGGACAGTGGCAGTGGTCAGTGACACAGTATCAGCACAGTATCAACACAGTGTGTCAGTGTGTCGACACGCCTCATGAGGCCTCATGGACCCATCACTAGCGGACAGCATGAAGCCAAATAAATTAAGGCATCACTTCAAGACATTACACCCCAATCATGCTGATAAGCTGCTTGAGTTTGTGTTTTTTTCAGCGAAAACGTACCGAATATTGCCAACAATCATGCCGCTTTGTGACTGCTACTTGAGTCAACTAAAATACAGGTCCTGGCTACACATTGAGCAGGAGCCGAGAGTTGCTGTGTCCTGCTTCAAACCTTGCTTCAAAAAGCTGTGCATTGCAAAACGGGCTCATTGTAGCCATTCATCCAGATTTAAAATGTTTACAAAAGCACAAATTATTTTATAGATTTTTGTTTTGCTGGTTAAAGTTTTTTTTTAATATTGTGCTCCTGAGATAATGTTGGCGATTAGTTTTCAATGCATTATTAGTTATTGATTTGATGTAATTTAATTTTTCAGTATTGTATAGTTTGACATGGTCAGTCAAAAAAATTATTGTTAAATTAAAGATGTAATGTTATTTTTGAATTTTAGATGCACTTTAAATCTTTTCTGTTCCAGTTACTACTCAACTCAACAGTATTTATAGAGCACTTTCAGACAGCCATCGCTGCATACAAAGTGCTGTACATCGAGCAACTAACATACACAACAGTAAAGCAACAAATCGGTAGCAAAGACGGTAGAAAGCACTGAACAGCAAAACCAACAACAAATCTGAGTCATTCTGAGTCAAATGCCAAAGAATACAAGTGATACAACAAATAATACTAAAGCTGTTCTTTGTTGTAAATTGGTCCATAAAGTTGGTCCATATTTCTTTCTTTTTTTATTCTCTTGTACGTTAATAAGGATACAGTGTTATGCAAAGGTGTACTTATAACAATTTTATCGACAAATAATGCTATTTATGGTCATGCGGGATGGTGGGGTGAGATGTTTTCTTCT
The DNA here is from genome assembly GCF_025434085.1 of Hippocampus zosterae. Taxonomy (NCBI): domain Eukaryota; kingdom Metazoa; phylum Chordata; class Actinopteri; order Syngnathiformes; family Syngnathidae; genus Hippocampus; species Hippocampus zosterae. The sequence continues at coordinate 22,373,352 of NC_067461.1, read as the reverse complement.
TTCTTGGGGGGAGGGGCATGACAGAAAATAATTGAGAACCACTGCATTAAGGAGAAAGACACATTAAATCCAGAAGAATGTTATCATTTTTCATCATAGCGGTAGTAGGTGGTGCATATATCAAATAACAATGAAAAAAGACCTCTCATCCATGAGTATAAAAACGCCCAAGGCGTTCTGAAGTGATTCCATTATGTAACGTGTTATGCTAAGCAGCACACACCAGAACGAAAACACGGACTGTCGAGGAACCAATCAAAATATGCATTTTGTGCTTTCAAATGTTCATGGAGCTCTTCTTGTTTATCAAGTATGTGAATTACTGTTTTTCTTGGCGTGCCAATAAAAGAACTAAAGCCAGGGAGAGGTCTCCACTCTAAAATAGACCTCAATTCTCTTGAAGTAATTCTTCTTGAGTTTAGAAAATAACCTCACGTAGGTCGGATCTGGAATCAGTCAAACCACACCGTATATGTCCTATGATTGAGAGCATTATGAATTAAATTACGAGAACTATTGACACAATGTTGTCATATTACCTAGTTTTGTTCATGTCTCTAAACAGTAGCAGCCAGTGAGTTTTTTTTACCTGGGCATTCAGTGGGGACTTAAGTGACCTAATCGACCTCTTTACAACAACGTTCACATTGCAAAATAATGTCCAAAGATATGATATAACTATGTATGGCATTAAAAAAAATAATTTAGCTTTTGTAATCCACTCAAGTGAACCACTTCACTTATTTTATTATATTGCGTACAGTTGCAGTTTTTGTCCAGCAGAGGGCAGAACTAACTAAAGTCTTCTCAGTCAGAGAGTAAGAGAGAGGACGTGAGTTAATACGTAAACAAGAGTTACGGATTGAGGAGATGCTTGATGCAAGAAGAGTAAAACAGACGGTGAAGGGACTTCCAGTACATGTATAGCGTCTTAAGGTGTTGGGTGTCCTGCTCCTACGTAAAATCTTGCCAAATTTTCTACAACTAACTGAACTACGTACTCAACACTTGAAGTGAACTGGAGGGTCACTGAAAATACTCTCAAGGCATCTGCGCTGCAAGCAGGGTAAAGGACACAGCAGAAGATTTAATTCCCACAGATTAGAGGCTACGTGGAAAATCTACATCGAATGTTACCGCAATGGCAGAGGGAAAAGCTAACGGGAGCTCTGATGAAAATACTAATCCCCAGTCCATTCTTGACAAGTGAGGAGGGACAATTTATAACGGCAACTTCAGTGCCATTTCAACCCATTTCTTAAAAGAAGCCACAAACTCTTTAGAGATCAAAAATCAAAGATCAATTGTATTTTCCTTTTTTGCTGTAGATCCCACATTGAGCCGGGTTGCCCGTTCTGAGCAAAAGTCAACGCGTCAACCATAATTGCATGAGGCCATTGTAGGAACCATAAAATCTCTGAATTATATTCATAAAACAGAATTACAATTACATGAAAATACAATCTGGAGCAATGGATCAATATTAATCCAATGAGTCTTGATGATGCATCTCCAAAGAGCAGTGAACGAAGCACGCCTCACTTTGCCACATTCAGTATAGCTGTCTGTGTACTGGATATGCACTGAAAATTGATGGTAATACCCGCCAGTAGTTACAAAGAGTGCCATTCAAGACTATTAACAGGGAGCTTACAGTAGCATCAAAAATATGGAGGAAAGTAAGTACTTTCGATGAAGAACAATACTAATTGCCCCACCCCTGATGCATCTCCCCCTTACGGCTGAGGTCAAGCAACAAGTCCGAACAGAGCAGACTATCAAACTGAACCAATCAGAGGACGGCAAAATGCCAACGTCACTTTGAGCCTTTGCCTGGGTGCACAGGTGTGAATCTAAATTCTAATTGTTTGAAAAAAGATAAAAACTGGATAAAAGAAGATAAAATAAGCCATTTCAACGGTTTGTGTATTCGATGACAGTCCTTGGGATTGTGAAGGTCTTGGGCAAGTATATTTACATGGGAACACAGACGCCAGTCAATCGCAGTAACTATGACACATGCTATCAAATTAATATTTTGGCCAGCAGAAGGGTCTTTCAAACACTAACTGCATGCAACTGCCTCAAAACAAGATGAACCACAAGATGTTTACTGAGAAGAAACAGGCGCAAACAAGATGCATTCGTCACAAGGTATTCACAGAAATGACCAATGGGAAATTTCTGTCAAATTATGGATTTTTGTTGTAACTGATTTTCTTATGCTTCCCCTCTCACATTGAGAGTGGTGACGTGAAAAATGCAACATCCGTGATCATATCTGCCAACTGGAGGAAGAGTCATTTCCTCAGGAGTGGTCTCTGACAATTACTGGATGCACATAAAAGGCCTTGAGGCCTAAGAATAACCCCATTTAGTGCAATTTACCGCTGCGGGTGGAGGGTCAGGTTGAAAGGTTGTGAAAAAATGTTTGATATGTCGACTCCACCTCACTCTGTTTGCCATCGTATTTACTTGAAACATGATTCACATTCTTTTACACATCTCACTTAAGTTAATGGTCTTCATGCACAGACACAGCGTCATCCTTTTAATAAGCTGAATGAAATGAAGTTTTCAACGCTAAGAGAAAATGAGTAGAAATTCCAGCATGTGGTATGCTGGAAGTAATGAACTTCAGTTTTTTGTTTGTTAGGTTTTTTGGGGGGGAGAGGGGTCAGATGTAAAGGTTCCAATCTTGATTTTGGTGGTATGAGCAAAAAATGTTGACATTTTTTGCATGGATCAGGTGAGTGTTACTAACAAGCTGAAATACTGCACAAATATCTTCATGCTAATAATACACAAATCGCTTGATAAATCAATGTAGATAGAGGCTATAGCACCTACACAAATCAGCAAAAGGGAGTGACATTCAACCATTTTTTTAGAAAACCCTGCGTACAGTGGGAGATGGAGGCTCAGTGCAGAACCCCGTTGCACCGCCTTGTGGACAATATAAAAAAGAATTATGTCATATTTAATGCAGTGCCTGTTGCTGAGGTAATCTGCAAATCAAGCAACAGTGTGCTCTGAAAATCGTGAGTCACCTAAATTAATTTTTAAAATGTCAGGGTCAATAACAGTACACTAAGTGCAGCATAAGATCACAATTTGCCTTTGCCACTGGCCAAATTTCAACGTGGGTGTCTTTCAAAGTAGCGGTTTCTGTTCAAGACATATTTGGAATAATTATTTACAGATTTCAAACTATTGTCGACCCACCATCATGAAATAATTATTGGTAACAAAAAGGGAAAACTATATGTTGCGATTTACTCTCAGGGTCGTGTCATGGTTCTATTTTCGGCATAACCAGCAGCTGGATAATTTGAGCGAACTTTCTGGTTGCACACCTGCTCCCAGTCTGTATTTAAGGACCCTTCTGCTGTCGACCGGTTGTCAAAGTATTGTTTATTGCCTTGCTGGCCACTAATACTACATTAATTAATACCTTCAACTTCACAATAATAAATAATTAAATCGACCATGGTTTTAAACTATGTATTATCAATATTCGTTTTTCCAAACATGAGAAAGCGTTCAGCAAACATAACTGGAATCAAGCAAAATGACTTCAAATCCCAACGTCTAGTGATGGGTCCATGAGGCCTCATGAGGCGTGTCGACACACTGACACACTGTGTTGATACTGTGCTGATACTGTGTCACTGACCACTGCCACCTGCTGGACCTTCAAGATCCCTGCAGCCAACCCACTTAACAGACTGAACTGACTGATAAATTGTTTTGTATATTGAACATATAAAATATACAATTCGGTAATAAATTGGCAAAAGGTGAAGGTAAGATATAAAAAAAGGAAAAGAAAATAGTCATCATCACAAATATGTGTTCAAAGGAGTAGAAAAAACCTAATATGAATTGATCATTTTTCTAAATAGGAAAGAAAGTCTAAATATCAACAAATGCTTTTACCCTTATGTATGCTGTACTAATACATTTTTACATTAGGTTTGTATATACAGTACATACTCTTTAGAGCACATGTAGATGTCGATTTTCTCATATTCATAATGGATGCTACATTTCATTAATATATTAAATAATCTCATCAATGTATTTATGTATTGCTATATTTCATGAGTGTATCGAATTTATCAGCTTAATTCTGATTTGTGTAGTTGTCTTGTACTACTCTCGAATTCATTTTTAATCTCAGCAAGAGAGTTCCTCATTTTACTGGTCCGTTTCAGAATCATTCCACAGATTTACACCTATTACAGATACACTCCTTTGTGTGATGTTCGTTTTTTTGTATAGATTAGTACCCCCTAAATTATGACAACTTTCTCAAATTTTAAAAAGCTTCTGGATCTTTTGGCAAAGGTTATTATTGTGTGCTTTGTACATTAATTGGGCGATTTTGAAGTCAATCAGGTCATGAGATTTCATTGTTTAATTTGATAAACAGTGGATTTGTGGGTTCCGTCCATTTGGAACCAGTGATCGTTTTAAAACTACAATACAAAGCAATCGGAACAGTGTTTTACTGGCATTTCCCAAAATATTCCCACACAATAGGTCAAATATGGAAGTAATAAAAGTATGTGTACAAGGATCTCTTATTCAGCACATCCTTAGTTTTTGGGAGGATCCCTATGGTTTGGGATATTTTTCTTTTATTATCTATTATGTAGCTGCCAGCACGGTTTTGCAACTACAACTGTTCCAAAACATTTTCATCATGTCATTCATCGATTTGATGATGAAGTGTACAATATCATTCACATCCATGCATTCATTTTGCAACATTCAATGTGTTCAAATAATGTGAAGATCATTTGAATGAGGATGCTTGTGGGCTTTTATTTCACAAATTTTTATTGAGAAAAATAAGATGCTCCAATGTTTTAAACTTCAGCCTGTTGCGTCTTTTACAAGCGATTTCTCCTGCTGTGGAGAACACACGCTCACAAGGGACGATGAGGCTGGCGTACAAAGGAACTCCTTTGCGAGGTGGGAGAGGTTTGGGAAAGAAGTGTGTTGGTCCTTCCAGTACAGCTGGTTCCTGGAACCTTGATTGTCAAACATGGAGTGGAGAGTCAACCAATAATAATTACTGATTGTCAATTAAATCATCAACATAGCAACCGTGAAAAGATGAGTGAACGTTTGTATACCTGGCGTAATACTGGGTGTATCGCGAACTTCATTCTCATGCTTGGCCCGATAATGCCTCAGCATGGTGGAGGTGCTTCTGTTGGTGTATGACAATTCGACATTTCACCTGTAATGAAATGTGAATAAGAAGTAACTAAGAGTTACCTTGAAATGTATTCGGATTAGAATGGTACAACACATGTCAATAATCTGAGAGGCACTCGGAGAGTGCCTCTCGCCGAGAGGCTCTCGGCGACAGAAGGCGATTTGAATAAATAAATAAATAATACCTTATTCTCCGGGACATCAAAATGGTCCCACACGGCGGATGATTTGCGTCTCTGCTCCATAATCGGCAAGGAAGGCAAGGCACGAACACGAAGTCTGCACTGACACGAACTTCGACAAGCGAGCGTGAGTGAGGTCTGGCTTGTTTCGGCAAGTGGCATTGTGTTGCCAAACCCACTTCCTTATAAACACTGTGCGGCGGGCTTTTGCTGCGTCAACGCCCTCTGCACTGAGTCGACGCCCCCTGGACTAAGTGGCGCAGCCTGTACTGTGCCAAGCAGCCGATGCGGTCTAAACTGCACCGGTGCAGTTTACGTGTCAATTAGCAGCCTGGACTGTGTCAACGAAGCCGATGTGTCAATTAGCAGCCTGGACTGTGTCAACGCAGTCGATGTGTCAATTAGCAGCCTGGACTGTGTCAACGCAGCCGGTGTGTCAATTAGAAGCCTGGACTGTGTCAACGCAGTTCACGTGTCAATCACGTGACATAATGAGCCAGCACATGCATCGACACGTGGTTTGCTCTGTGAGCCCGGCGCATGTGTCAATGCATCGGTGTCGCTGGACCCATCACTACCAACGTCCAACCTCGAACGTGAAGTGCCGACATTATTGACTCCAGCTGTAACGCAAATTAATTGGTTCAAACAAACATTCTAGTGCGACCGCACAAACGTGACGACTGTGCAAAAATAAGGAAATAAAAGACACCACTGTTAAAGAAAGGCTTTACGAGCTATTTAACTGACGATCGCGAACGGAACGAACCGTGATTAAAACTGTGATGCCGTTCTTTACATGTTGTACTTTCAGTGGCAGCCCCGCCCCTTTTAAAGCGCCAGATGAAGTCATCGTGGGTTTCCCTGGATGGATTTTGTTTGATTTCTTTATTATTTTTGCGGTCCTCTGGCCCAGTTTATACCTCATTTCCTACACCCACCACATTATGGTGGCGAACCGGGGCTCTGTGGACAATTTTTGCACCAATGCTCACTAATATTCGACCAGCAACCTTTCGCTTATGATTCAGGGGTGGGGGCGGTATTATCTCAGCGATCCCCAGTTGACCAGAGACTCCACCCTTGTGCCTAGTGATGGGTCCATGAGGCCTCATGAGGCGTGTCGACACACTGACACACTGTGTTGATACTGTGCTGATACTGTGTCACTGACCACTGCCACCTGCTGGACCTTCAAGATCCCTGCAGCCAACCCACTTAACAGACTGAACTGACTGATAAATTGTTTTGTATATTGAACATATAAAATATACAATTCGGTAATAAATTGGCAAAAGGTGAAGGTAAGATATAAAAAAAGGAAAAGAAAATAGTCATCATCACAAATATGTGTTCAAAGGAGTAGAAAGAAGTAAAAAACCTAGCCCCCCCCCCCCCGAGTCCTACCCCTTCTTATATATGAATTTATCATTTTTCAAAATCGGAAAGAAAGTCTACATATCAACAAATGCTTTTACCCTTATGTATGCTGTACTTATACATTTTTACAACTTTAGGTTTGTATATACAGTACATACTCATTGGAGCACATGTATATGTCGATTTTCTCATATTCATAATGGATGCTACATTTCATTAATATATTAAATAATCTCATCAATGTATTTCTGATGTATTGCTATATTTCATGAGTGTATCGAATTTATCAGCTTAATTCTGATTTGTGTAGTTGTCTTGTACTACTCTCGAATTCATTTTTAATCTCAGCAAGAGAGTTACTCATTTTATTGGTCCGTTTCAGAATCATTCCACAGATTTACACCTATTACAGGTACACTCCTTTGCGTGATGTTTGTTCGTGTTTTGGATTTTTTTGTATAGGTTAGTACCCCTTAAATGACAACTTCCTCGAATTTTAAAAAGCTTCTGGATGTTTTGGCAAAGGAGGTTTTTGTGTGCTTTGTACATTAATTGAAGTCAACCAGGTCATGAGATTTCATTGTTTAATTTGATAAACAGTGGATTTGTGGGTTCCGTCTATTTGGAGCCAGTGATTGTTCTGATTGCTTTGTATTGTAGTTTTAAAACGGAGTGCGTTTTACTGGCATTTCCCCATATTTCCACACAATAGGTCAAATATGGAAGTAATAAAAGTATAATGTGTACAAGGATCTCTTATTCAGCACATCCTTAGTTTTTGGGAGGATCCCTAAGGTTTGGGATATTTTTCTTTTATTATCAATTATGTAGCTGCCAGCATGGTTTTGCATCTACAACTGTTCCAAGACATTTTCATAAGGTCATTCATCGATTTGATGATGAAGTGTATACAATATCATTCACATCCATGCATTCATTTTGCAACATTCAATGTGTTCAAATAATGTGAAGATCATTTGAATGAGGATGCTTGTGGGCTTTGACTTCACAAATTTTTATTGAGAAAAATAAGATGCTCCAATGTTTTAAACTTCAGCCTGTTGCGTCTTTTACAAGCAATTTCTCCTGCGGTGGAGAACACACGCTCACAAGGGACGATGAGGCTGGCGTACAAAGGAACTCCTTTGCGAGGTGGGAGACGTTTGGGAAAGAAGTGTGTTGGTCCTTCCAGTACAGCTGCTTCCTGGAACCTTGATTGTCAAACATGGAGTGGAGAGTCAACCAATAATAATTACTGATTTCAATTAAATCATCAACATAGCAACCGTGAAAAGATGAGTGAACGTTTGTATACCTGGCGTAATACTGGGTGTATCGCGAACTTCATTCTCATGCTTGACCCGATAATGCCTCAGCATGGTGGAGGTGCTTCTGTTGGTGTATGACAATTCGACTTGGCAAATTCGACATTTCACCTGTAATGAAATGTGAATAAGAAGTAACTAAGAGTTACCTTGAAATGTATTCGGATTAGAATGGTACAACACATGTGAATAATCTGAGAGGCACTCGGTGAGTGCCTCCCGCCGAGAGGTTCTCGGCGACAGAAGGCGATTTGAATAAATAAATAAATAATACCTTATTCTCCAGGACATCAAAATGGTCCCACCCGGCGGATGATTTGCGTCTCTGCTCCATAATCGGCAAGGAAGGCAAGGCACGAACACGAAGTCTGCACTGACACGAACTTCGACAAGCGAGCGTGAGTGAGGTCTGGCTTGTTTCGGCAGGTGGCATTGTCTCGCCAAACCCACTTCCTTATAAACACTGTGCGGCGGGCTTTTGCTGCGTCAACGCCCTCTGCACTGAGTCGACGCCCCCTGGACTAAGTGGCGCAGCCTGTACTGTGCCAAACAGCCGATGCGGTTTAAACTGCACCGGTGCAGTTCACGTGTCAATTAGCAGCCTGGACTGTGTCAACGCAGCCGATGTGTCAATTAGCAGCCTGGACTGTGTCAACACAGTCGATGTGTCAATTAGCAGCCTGGACTGTGTCAACGCAGCCGGTTTGTCAATTAGAAGCCTGGACTGTGTCAATGCAGTTCACGTGTCAATCACGTGACGTAATGAACCAGCACATGCATCGACACGTGGTTTGCTCTGTGAGCCCGGCGCATGTTTCAATGCATCGGTGTCGCTGGACCCATCACTACTTGTGCCTTCTTCTCTCGTTGTCTCAATCCAGCTAAAGCCAACTATGACGTGGGAAACCGGGAACTATTAGCTGTCGTTTTGGCTCTGCAGGAATGGCGACATTGGCTCGAGGGGACTGAGAGCCGTTCACTGTGTACACCGACCACAAGAACCTCTCCTTCCCGACCATTGCATTTTGGGGGCCCTTAGGTGGGAGATCGAACGGAGGGTCCAGGAGACCCAGAACGGAACCCTAGTCACAAATGGCTGTCCCGCAGGGAAGCTTTTTGTACCTCTGCGCTCGGAAGTGTTGCAGTGGGGGCACTCGTCTAAGGTGGCTTGCCATCCTGGGGTGAACTGGACCTGACCGCTCATCTCTCAGCGGTTTTGGTGGCCTGAGCTGCGGGAGGAAGCAGTCTATGCTGTCCAGAGACTAAAAGTAACCTCCTAAACGGCACAGTCTTTTTTATCAATTGCAAACATCAGTGAATCCAAATAGCTTTATTGTCATTGTATGTCCATCCATCCATCCATCTTCTACCGCTTATCCGGGGCCGGGTCGCGGGGGCAACAGCTTTAGCAGGGAAGCCCAGACTTCCCTCTCCCTAGCTACTTCTTCCAGCTCTCCCCGGGGGATCCCGAGGCGTTCCCAGGCCAGCTGGGTGACATAGTCTCTCCAGCGTGTCCTGGGTCTTCCTCGGGGTCTCCTCCCGGTGGGACATGCCCGGAACACCTCACCAGGGAGGCGTTCAGGAGGCATCCGAATCAGATGCCCAAGCCACCTCATCTGGCTCCTCTCGATGTGGAGGAGAAGCGGCTCGACTCGGAGCCCCTCCCGGATGACCGAGCTTCTCACCTTATCTCTAAGGGAGAGCCCGGACACCCTGCGGAGAAAACTCATTTCGGCCGCTTGTATCCGGGATCTCGTTCTTTCGGTCACGACCCATAGCTCGTGACCATAGATGAGGGTTGGAACGTAGATCGACCGGTAAATTGAGAGCTTCGCCCTTTGGCTCAGCTCCTTCTTCACCACGACAGACCGATACAACGTCCGCATCACAGCAGACGCTGCACCGATCCGCCTGTCGATCTCTCGCTCCCTCCTGCCCTCACTCGTGAACAAGACCCCAAAATACTTAAACTCCTCCACTTGGGGCAAGATTTGGAGGTGCTGAATTTCATCCGAACCGCTTCACACTCGGCTGCGAAACGCTCCAGTGAGAGTTGGAGAGCCCTGTTTGAAGGAGCCAACAGCACCACATCATCTGCAAAAAACAGGGATGCAATACTGAGGCCACCAAAACGGACCCCCTCAACGCTTCGGCTGCGCCTAGAGATTCTGTCCATGAAGGTTATGAACAGAATCGGTGACAAAGGGCAGGCTCACTGGGAACGATTCCGACTTGCTGCCGGCAATGCGAACCAAACTCTGACATCGGTGGTATAGTGACCGAACAGCCCGTATCAGGGGGTTCGGTACCCCATACCCTCGAAGCACCCCCCACAGAACTCCCCGAGGGACACGGTCAAACGCCTTCTCCAAGTCCACAAAACACATGTAGACTGGTTGGGCGAATTCCCACATACCCTCGAGAACCCTGCTAAGGGTGTAAAGCTGGTCCACTGTTCCACGGCTGGGACGAAAACCACACTGCTCCTCCTCAATCTGAGGCTCGACTTCCTGACGGACCCTCCTCTCGAGCACCCCTGAATAGACCTTACCAGGGAGGCTGAGGAGTGTGATCCCTCTGTAGTTGGAACACACCCTCCGGTCCCCCTTTTTAAAAAGAGGGACTACCACCCCGGTCTGCCAATCCAGAGGCACTCTCCCCGTTGACCACGCGATGTTGCAGAGGCGTGTCAACCAGGACAGCCCCACAACATCCAGAACCTTGAGGAACTCCGGGCGGATCTCATCCATCCCTGGGGCCTTGCCGCCGAGGAGCTTTTTAACCACATCGGTGACTTCAACCACAGAGATAGGAGAGCCCACCTCAGAGTCCCCGGGCTCTGCTTCCTCCAAGGAAGGCGTGTTGGTGGAGTTGAGGAGGTCTTCGAAGTACTCTGCCCACCGGTTCACAATGTCCCGAGTCTAAGTCAGCAGCGCCCCATCCCCACTGTACACAGTGTTAGTGGTGCACTGCTTCCCCCTCCTGAGACGTCGGATGGTGGACCAGAACTTCCTCGAAGCCGTCCGGAAGTCAGCTTCCATGGCCTCACCGAACTCTTCCCATGCTCGGGTTTTTGCCTCGGCGACCACCAAAGCTGCGTTCCGCTTGGCCAGTCGATACCCGTCAGCTGCCTCTGGGGTCCCACAGGCCATAAAGGCTCGATAGGACTCCTTATTCAGCTTGACGGCATCCCTTACTGCTGGTGTCCACCAGCGAGTACGAGGGTTGCCGCCACGACTGGCACCAACCACCTTACGGCCACAACTCAGATTGGCTGCCTCAACAATAGAGGCACGGAACATGGTCCACTCGGACTCAATGTCCCCTGTCTCCCCCGGAACATGGGAAAAGCTCTGTCGGAGGTGGGAGTTGAAACTCCTTCTGACAGGGGATTCCGCCAGACGCTCCCAACAAACCCTCACAATACGTTTGGGTCTGCCAGGACGGACCGGCATCTTCCCCCACCATCGGAGCCTACTCACCACCAGGTGGTGATCAGTTGACAGCTCCGCCCCTCTCTTCACCCGAGTGTCCTGAACATGCGGCCGCAAATCCGATGACACGACCACAAGGTCGATCATCGAACTACGGCCTAGGGCAGGCGTGTCCAAAGTCCGGCCCGCGGGCCAAATCCGGCCCGCGGTCGAATTTCATCCGGCCCTCGGCCCCTGTCATAAAATCAGTGCCGTCTGGCCCGCAGGTTGGGCGCAATGGAACACGTGTTGCATTGACTGAGGTCTCGTCGACTGGTGAGTGATGTTTCATAGAGTACTGCTTCCCTCTAGTGGCTAAATGAGTAATAGCATTCACTAAATGAGTAATAGCATTTAGACACTAGAGGGCATCACTCACGAGTTAACAAGACATCACTCCGTGTTTATATTGACTGATATGTCATATTTCAAATGATCCTTGCAGTTGTGGATATGTGTATTGCTTGTTCATTTCCCTGTTGTTCGAGTCAAAGGTTTTGTGACTATTGAAAAGTCATCGTGATACATTTTATGTTTCAAATCAATCAATTTGCACTCAGGAGACTTATGTTTAAGAAAAAGTGAATAAGCAGTTGCATGTGATGTACCTGTTTCAAATGAACCAAAAGAAATTCTTAAGATTGTTGAAATTAAAATAAAAATGGAAATGTGAAACAGACTGGCTTACTAAAATGTGTTGAACAATATTGTTGTTCAATGTAAAGAATGTCAGCCAAGGTCGGCCCCCCGACATTTTACCACATAAAATCTGGCCCCCTTGGCAAAAAGTTTGGACACCCCTGGCCTAGGGTGTCCTGGTGCCAAGTGCACATGTGGACACCCTTATGTTTGAACAAGGTGTTCGTTATGGACAATCCGTGACGAGCACAGAAGTCCAATAACAAAACACCACTCGAGTTCTGATCGGGGGGGCCATTCCTCCCAATCACGCCCCTCCAGGTCTCACTGTCATTGCCCACGTGAGCATTGAAGTCCCCCAGTAGAACAAGGGAGTCCCCAGCAGGAGTACTCTCCAGCACACCCTCCAAGGACTCCAAAAAGGGTGGGTATGCTGAGCTGCCGTTTGGTGCATATGCACAAACAACAGTCAGGACCCGTCCCCCAACCCGCAGGCGGAGGGATGCAACCCTCTCGTCCACCGGTGTGAACCCCAATGTACAGGCACTGAGCCGGGGGGCAATAAGTATGCCCACACCTGCTCTGCGCCTCTCACCGTGAGCAACTCCAGAGTGAAAGAGAGTCCAACCCCTCTCGAGAGGACTGGTACCAGAACCCAGGCTGTGTGTGGAGGCAAGTCCGACTATATCCAGTCGGAACTTCTCTGCCTCACACACCAGTTCGGGCTCCTTCCCTGCCAGAGAGGTGACATTCCATGTCCCAAGAGCTAGCTTCTGCAGCCGAGGATCAGACCGCCAGGGTCCCCGCCTTTGGCTGCCGCCCAGCTTGCATTGCACCCGACCCCTTTGACCCCTCCCACGGGTGGTGAGACCATGAGAAGGGGGACCCACGTTGCCTCTTCGGGCTGAGCCCGGCCGGGCCCCATGGGTGTAGGCCCGGCCACCAGGCGCTCGCCAACGAGCCCCACCTCCAGGCCTGGCTCCAGAGGGGGGCCCCGGTGACCCGCGTCCGGGCAAGGGAAACTGAGTACCATTGATTTTGTTTTCCATAAGGGGCTTTGTGAGCCGTGCTTTGTCTGGTCCCTCACCTAGGACCTGTTTGCCATGGGTGACCCTGCCAGGGGCATAAAGCCCCAGACAACTTAGCTCCTAGGATCATTGGGACACACAAACCCCTCCACCACGGTAAGGTGACGGCTCACGGAGAGGTCATTGTATGTCACAACGAAATTAGGAGTGCATCTCCATCAAGCTCATCAAAAAAAAAAAACAGTAAATAAAACAGGAGGAAACAGTACTACAAAAAAAACTAAGCAGCAATAGGTTTTCTAAAATTATGTTTTATGTAAAGTGTACACTAGTGGCAGAGGAGTGCAATAATCCCTGATAAAAGAATAAAATCCTGCATTTAATATTGTACTATTATTTTAAGTGAGTGTTCAATGTCGTGATGAATGAAAAAAAACAAGACTTTCGTTGAATCTGGATGTGTGGGATCTAATAGACCTGTATGGCATTTCTGAGGGAAGTCATGGAAAATGTCTGTGAGCGGCTTTCAGCAGTGAATTATCCTATTTGCTCCACCGGGATAACGGGATGAGGCGATTTTTTGCAGTGAGGACAGAGAGCAGCCAAAGGTCTTTTCTGCAGAACAGATTAGTCTCCGCAGTGACTTCTTTGCCTCAGTTCAACTATCTTACCACACTGCAGTGCTTCTCAAATAGGGGAGTGCCCCCCCACCCCCCATCCGCAAGGCGCCATCAAGGGGGGCGCGTTTTACCTCGGGGAACATGCTGTTTCATTTGTTTTTTTTTTTTACTGTCCTAGAATAAAGTGCAATTGCTCATCCACTACAGAAGGGGGCAGTGACACTCTCATTGGCAGAGTGTGCGCAGGGAGCATTTGCTCGGTGCACACAGCACAGAGTATAAGTATGAAGTGCAGACACAAAGTCGACAGGTGGAGAGAGACGGAGAAAAGAGAAGACTTGTCTCTTTGAATGTTCGCTCGGACGGTCGACAAAGGCTCCAACACAGGAACAGATTGTCTTTCTCTGCCGGCAGGAGGTGCAGTTTTCTACGAAGCCACTCCGTGTGCGCTTCTCACTGACACCCGACCTCTGCCGGCCTGTCAATGTCTGTGTCTACTAGTGAGGGTTAAATCTTTCTCTCTGAGGTACCATCTGCTCGGGTCCCTTGATCTCTCTATGCTTCCATTGTGTGCAAGATGCTCTGAAGTATTTCGAGGTAAAGCATGTAACAAGATGAAACTTTAAAACATGACAACATTGTATTTTTCTATTCTAACACTGTGTCCGGCTTGACAAGATCATACTGAGCTTCAAACTGAGGAACTTTTTTTCAGCAGCTGTAGACTCTGCATGCTCTAAATTTTACTACCCGTTAGAGGTACATTAGCATTTGTTTAAAAAAAAGTACAGATTTTAATATTGAATGACAACATTGGTGTACGACACTATTTCGGCACAATATAAATCACAATAAAATGTTAAAACAAGTGCATTCCATTTACCATTTGAATATTTAAACTCAATATAATAAAAGTATATAGAAATATACTGTATGTGCATCTATTTTTACATTAGGATTAATAGCATGCAGTGTTCCCCCGCTAAGAGCAAATATTCAGGTATAATTAACACGCATGAAAAGTAACTGCCGCGTGGCCTTTTCAAGCCAGTTGTCGCTGGATCAAATGAGAAGATGGCACGAGTTGGGTGTTCCAGGGGTAATCGGAGATGTCCAAGCCAACGGATGCACCTCTGAGCGGCCAGTCGGGTCGCAGGGGGCTGAAGAGTATGTTTTCGGAGGTCTGAGTTGGCAACATGGAGGTGCCAGCTGATGTTCAAGATGGTTCTGAGTGACCTGCTGTCAAAGCCGTCGATCCTCTTGGCCAGGATTCTGCACCATACAGGAGGATGGGAAGAACTGCTGAGTTATAAATGCACATCTTGGTCTTTCGGGACACTGAGTGGTGGCGCCAGAGGGGCCGCCACAGTGACTGCATTGCCGCGGCCGCGAGGGCGCATGTGCGGTCAATCTCTGGCTTGAGATCGCCGCTGCTAGTAATAGTGGAGCCAAGGTAGATGATGGAATTGACGAATTGCACTTCGTCTGTGCCGAAGAACAGGGGGGAGGGGCGGGGTCCGTCACCGATATACATGAGTTTGGTTTTCTGCTTGGAGGCCCAGCTTTGCTGCTTCTGTTTGGTATATGGAGAGAGCAATGCTGAGGTCTTGGAGGGAGTTGCTGAACAGTGTGGTGTCTTCAGCGTATTCCAGGTCGGTCAGGTGGAAGTTGCCGAACGACACGACTTGCTTCCAGACTCGGATCATAAGGTGGTCAATGACACAGTTAAATAGGTCAGGAGCGGCCAAGCAGCCCTGTCTGACCCCGCTGTTAATGGGGAACCACTCTGAGTCCTTCCCACAGGCCACGCGGCCCACGGCCCACACTAGATGGCTTGATGTCATCAGGGAGGATCTCAAATACCAGGGCCTTACCCTGGAGGATGCAGTGGACCTGGCTCATGACCGTGCTCATTGGCGGGCCCTGGTGAAGCTGATTGGCTCTACGCACTGTGACGACCCAGCCGAATGAGACTGAGCCTCCGCATCGCAAAAGCATTTATTATTATTATGAAAAGTAACAATATAAAAACGTCAGGAAATGAGATCATGTTGGTTGTATCTTGATTTTATATACATCTTTCTTGTTTTATTTGTTTACATTTATATATTTCTGTCTTTGTCTTTTTATGCAGTTCCCTTTTGCTGCCCTTATTTTTAGCTATGTGTTTCAATGCACTGCGTGTTTGCACTGTGGTGGAGAGGAAATTTTATCTGTGCTGTATGTTGCACGGAGCGTATTTGACAATAAAGCTGACTTGATTTAACTGGCACAATATTGTGAGGAGGTTGGCGATCTTTAAAAAAAAAAAAAAAAAAAAAAAAGCTCACAATACTGCAAAAGACTCAATGTAAGAAAACAAAAACAGAATATCGCGTTTTTGCACATCACATCAGTGACAATTTATTAGGCTTTGCCAGTCATTTTATTGTCATGTGTTTGTAATAACTCAGCGGAGCAATGTGTCACGGAATATATAGTTCACAATGTGGGCAAAAAGTCATGACTGTTGAAGAGATGTGCTGCTTGATTTCATATGACTAGACTTTTAATATCACAATATCGCTGCTATTGTTACATCCCAAATTACAGGTGCTTTGGGGGGGAAAAAAAAACATTTTTTCTCTTGACCCCACCCAAAATTCTCAAATAAGCGGGTATGTACTGTATGCCACATTGGTTTTCTCCAAAAAACAGGATTGGGCGCAAAAAGAAAAAGGATGTTTCCAAAATGTAATTATTTGAAATATGTTGGGGAAAAAAAATCTGCTAATAGGCGAATCCAGATGCTGAACCTCAAGTATTCGTGCGTCAGTTTCATGCATTTCTGTTTTCTAATTTAATTATTCTTTCTGGGCACACAAATCTTTAGCCAATAACCCTTGTTTAGAGCTTGATTTGCACATTATCTCCTCTTCAATACAATAGATGGGAACGAAGGTTGTATTTTTAATTTTCAAGGATTTATTTTTAATTAATAAATACTATAACTCGGGTTGGAAATCACTGCTTTAGACGATAACATATCTTCACCAATTTACCTTTTTTAATACTTAATCAACTATTATACAAGTATTTAAGGGTCATACCGCCATATAAAAAAATGCTCCCGCTCCAAACTGTAAATCAACTCTTGATCAAGTCAAGGCATTGATAGTAAATATTTTCAAATTCAACCAATTATATAAAGAAGAAATGGGGAATCTGAATTTGAGATGGAAATCACAAAGCATCAAGAGTACAAATCTTTGCTTAATTTACAGGACAGTTTACAGTTTGGAGAGATTGTGGCAAATTAAACGCAGACTTTGCAAATACTTTGGAAATGTCATAAAGCATCTTTTTGGGGAAAGAATACACACTGTACAATTAGAAAAAGATATTGAGGTATAATGTCATCTTTACCTGCAAGACATTATACATGCATGACTTAAGCAAAGGATTGATATATGACGGGGATAACTATTTGCTGAATACTGTATACTATTAGTGGCAAGCTTTCACTAGAAACTAGTGGAATGTGGAACCACCTAACCAATACCAATGGATGGCAATTTTGGAAGAAATTCATATGATGGAGATGATGACTTTTTGTATGAGACATGGGAGTCATAGATATTAAAAAAAAGAAACGGATTATGTACAAGGATTTAAATAGCAATTGAGAGAGGAATGGAAACTGACATGCTTCGAAATGCAACTCCCCTCATGCGTTTTCTTTTTCCCCTTTCATGTTCTATTTTGAACAATCTGAAGTTTAAAAAAAATGTGATGAGGTGTCTTGTTTGACGCAGAACAAGGCAACGGTAAACTAAACACTGGTTTTCTTTTTCTGACGGAGAGGAGACAGTACATTCCACGGCCTTAATCCAGAAGCTCTGAAACAGAAAAGCTTAGCTTCAGCCATGTCCAGTCTGGAATAAGATGTGACTTTAAATTCCTGAGCCTCATCATTTAAGGAAGAACAACACATACAAGCACACACACTTTTTACATCATACAGCAGTGTTGGACTTTTTATGCATTTATTTTTTTCAAACAAAATGGCACAACTCACTGATTTTCATCTGATCGTACATGAAGAACACGAGACTGCTGGTGAGAACCTGTCAGGGCACAGAAACAATGTTAAAATTCATGCAAACCACAGCTCTGACAGCGAACGAATGGGTGTGAAACCAATTACAATTTCGGGTTTGGTTTTTGGGAGAAAGAGGGATGGCGGGATCAAGAGAGAGCGAGAGCAACTGAGAGAAACGATTTTCAGCTCTCAAACTAGATACTAGAGTCCCAAGCATGAACGGCTAACCTGGAAAAAGGGCTCAAGTTGACCAGTCCTTTAAAGGCATGAGTATAGACAACTTGATTATATGAGTTAAGGTCTTGTTCATGAAAACATGACACCGGCTTTTGTTTTCGTGATATGAGCAGCAGCACGTCATCAATCTCAATAGTCCCACCACTATTATATATCACGATCGTCTGGCATTTTAGGTACATTTTGTGCGGTACTGCATAAATGAAAATTCCCTTTGGATGGTGCTGTTTATGATGGCAAAAAGTACATGGGGTTGTCAATTTTATTTTTTGTATTTTAAGTAAAACATGTTGCAATGCTTTTGCTGCATGCATCTGTGCTTTAATTTTATTTACATGATTTTATAATATTGTGAAATGACAAATAACGGTGATAATTGTGATCAATGATTGACCACATTCAAATTGTTTCTCCAACAGTAGTGTTTGCATTAATATCTGATTCTGCTAAGTTCACGATGTAGTTGACTTCAAACTGACTTAAAAATCAGGAAAATATCTTGACAGACGTCCACATTAAACTGACTTAAAAATCAGGAAAATATCTTGACAAACGTCCACATTAAATTGCCTAAAACCAAACCACATTCAGGTGCATGACTTCTCTCTCAGTATCTCAATGAACAGAATTTAATATAAGAGAAATGACATACTTGTTTTATCACTGTGGATGGCACTTACTCCCTCCTCAAAAGTTACATCGATGCAGACACCTGGAACAGTTGGGGTGAGGTGGAGGGACTGAGGTAAATAATGTGAGGTCATACTAATATAGCTGTGTCAACATTGTTGTGGCATTATTCATACCATTTGGTGTGCTGATGGCTCTGTTATTCACAGCTCCTTGAGAAATGTCTGCAAGACAAATGTATACACACATGCAATGGAATGTTCCTTGTTGATGAATTGTTCATCGATGTAAAGCAGGGGTGTCCAAAGTCGGTCCTCAAGGGCCGCTGTCCTGCCTATTTTCCAACTCTCCAAGGAGCAACGCACCTGAATCAAATGATCAGGATCGTTCTAATGCTGCTTCAGAGCTGGCTGATGAGCTGATCATCTGAATCAGGAGTGTTGCATCCGGGAGAGCTGGAAAACAGGCAGGAAAGTGGCCCTCCAGGCCCGGCGCTGGACATGCCTGATGTAGAGTACTGAGTGTCATGTAGATCACTTTCGGGCAGATATAAGAAAAAAGATTTGATTGCCTCTATTCTTCCAGATGGATCTCTGGAGTGTAAAATTACCGTATTTTCCGCTCTAGAAGGTGCACCTTCAATTGTCGTAAAAGCCCACAGTGCGCCATGTAATCCGATAAGCCTTATATATGGTAGTAACAGTCAACTTTATATTCCTCATTGAGTTGTTTCCCTGTTAATGTTCCTATGCCATCTAGTGGTGATTATTAGCAGTAACCAATTGTAACCTAAAAGGGTTCTGCCCTACACTAATTGACGTACATTCGCCAACACACACTCAAACAGACAACTACTTTGTGAGCTCTGCGCAGCCATGATGAAACGAAGAGAATACCAAAAGCAGTTAACTACTGACTGCAGTTCACTCCGTTGTAGAAAACTGCACTGGTAGCTTTGCTGTACAGATGTTGTATGACTCTGACAGGTTTAGGGCTGATGTTGTATTTTCTCATGGTTGTCCACAGTGCTGCAAAGACTTTCTTGAAGTCTACAAACACGTGGTAGAGATGTCGTTGATGCTGCAGATATCTCTTGCTGATAGTCCTTAGGTTGAATATTTGTTCTGTGGTGCTCCGTCCTGCCCTGAATCCAGCCTGTTCTTCAGCTGTGATTAGTTCAGCTTGAGGTTTTAACCTATTCAGTAAAACCTTCAGAAGGACTTTGCTGGGATGGCTAATCAGACTGATGGTGCGATGGTTTTGGCACAGTTGTAGATTGCCTTTTTTCGGAATTGTGATGATGAGTGACTGGGTCCATGATGTAGACAACTACCCACTCTGCCAGATTTTATTACAAAGGATGGTGAGAGTGTCAATAATGGCTTATCCCCCTGCTTGCACAAGCTCTCCTGGGATGTTGTCCACTCCAGCTGCTTTTCCCTTTTTCAGTGCTCGCACTGCTGCCTCAACTTCTTCACGAAGGATAGGGAGTGTGTCTTCTTCCTCCGTAGATTGAGGACACGTCAAGACTGTTGGATCGCCGCTTCGAGTGTGGTATAGAGCTCAGAGCAGTATTCAGTCAATGTGTCCAATATCTTTTGTTCTTCCGAGAGGCATACACACGGTCTTGCTTTGGATTGCAGAGACTCTGGTCTGCTTTGGTTTTGTTAGCTCTTTATAACAGTTTGATATGCCTTCTTGGTGTTGTTGGTATTCAGGCTGTTCTCAATTTATTGACACTTTCCCTCAATCCAGTTCTGTTTTGCTGGCTGCATGCCTTTCTTGATGCTCTTGTTGATCTCTCTATAGGCGTCAGATCCTTCAGGTGAGTTATTACTCTTCTTCAGGGCTCTCCGCTTGTCACACAAGTCTAGCAGTGCATTCGTGACCCAAGGTTTTTTTCTTTGGGTGGAGTTTGCCAAGAATCTCCGTGGCTGTTTCGGTTACGACTGTGTTCAAGGTGGTGGTCATGGTATTGACATCAATTTCTTCTGCGCCCAAGGTGAGCAGTGGTGCAAACCTTCCTCTTATCATCACTTTGAAGGCTTCTTCTACCTCAGGATCTCACAGTTTGTCCAGATCAAACTTCAGTCTAGTGCACTTGGAGCTTTTTAAGCGCAGGCGGAATTACATCAGGACAGGATCGTGATCACTCCCAATATCTGCTTTTGGAAAGCTGCGCGTCCCACCGATGTTTACGCTTGAGCGGAAGCGTTTCATGACCAAGATGTAGTCGATCTAGTTGTTCTCCACCTATTCTCCATGCCAGGTCCATCATCTGGAGGCCTTATGGGGGCCAAGTGTGTTCGCCAGCAGCAAGTTCTTGTACCTGGCGAACTCCAAGAGCCTTAGGCCTCTGTCATTGGTCTCGCTGTTGCCGTATGGACCACATGTGTCTTTCCAGTTGTAAGAAGCATCTTCTCCAACCTTTGCGTTCCAGTCCCCTTACACAATAATGATGTTCCTTTGAAGTTTGATCTAGGACTGCTTGCAGTTGATCGTAAAAATCCTCCACCTCACTGTCATCATGTTGGTCCGTAGACCTGAATGATGGTGATAAATGGGGTTGCTCTCATGCGAAAAATAATGAGTCTGCTTGAGACTGGCCGGCAGCCCATGACAGTGTCCGTGATCTCTTCATGAACAAGGAAGCCAACACCTCGTTAGTGTTTGTCTTCCTTGCCGCTGAAATAGAGCTTGTGGCCTCTGTTGGTTGATGTTTCACCGAATCCTTTGCCGCGTAGTTCAGATTCAGTCAGATTCAGAAAACTGTATTTATCCACCTGGGGCAATTAGAGTTGTGCGAGAGCGGCTTATTATAGTCAGAGCAGAGGAAAAACAGGATGAGAGTGGGCCTGTAAGCTTAGCACTTGAGGTCTTGAGGTAGTGGTTCTAGCAGCAAAATAGTATTGCACATCGAGCAGTATTGCACAGTAAGGACACAGTAAAGACAATATTGCACAGTGAAAAAAGTATTGCACCGTGAAAAACAGTATTGCACGTCAAAGTATTGCACCGTAAACCCATATTGCACAATGTATGGTGGGGGGAGGGAGGTCAGGGTTCCTTGGAATAAGAGTTTAAGAGGAGAACAGCCTGGGAGACGACGGTGGATCTCCTCCTCTCTGTCCTGCAAGCTGGGAGTAGCAGCCTGCGGCCGCAAGGCAGCCATTTGAACACGGGGAAGAGAGCATGTGAGGGGTCTTTCATGATCTGAGCAGCCAGACCACTAATCTGCTGCTCACACACTGCCGTCAGAGGGCGAGTGGGAAGTCCGATGATCTTGGAGCTCACTCTGCTGATGCTGTCTAGGCGGTTCTTCTCCTGCAGACTTTGGGAGTGGAACCAGCAGGCCATAGAGAACGAGAGGAAGGACTCTATGAATGCCTGGTAGAAAGTCAGGAGGATTTTCCTGCTGACGGAGAAGGAGTTCAGTTTCCTGAGCAGGTACATCCTCTGGTGGAATTTTTTCAGGATCACCTCGGTGTTGGAGGAGAACCTCAGGTTATTGTCCAGGATGGTCCGCAGGTACTTTTATTCGGATACAATTTTCACTGGAGTCCCCTGGGTGATGGTGGGGATTGTCGAGGCCAGCTCTCTCTGTTTTCTGGAGAGGTTTACCAGCATGTCCTTGGTCTTGCTGATGTTCAGTTCCAGCCGGGAGGCGTCGCACCACTCGACGAACTGCTGCAGGGCGGGACCATGGTGTTGCGTGGAGCCAGAGAGCAGAGACACAAGGACAGTGTCGTCAGCGAACTTCACCAGGTGGCTGTTGGGGTGTGAGGACCTGTATTCATCCGTGTACAGGATGAAGAGCTGTGGCGAGAGCACGCAGCCCTGTGGGGATCCTGTGGAGGTGGCGAGGAGGTCAGACAGGTTGTTGTTGATCCTGACTCTCTGTGTTCTGTGTGTGAGGAAGTCCAGGATCCAGAGGATGAGTTGGTTGTTCAAGGAGAAGTTCTGCTTGAACCTCTGTGCCAGGATGTGAGGTTGCAGAGTATTGAAGGCAGAGGAGAAGTCAGCAAACAGAGGCCTAGCCAGGGTTTTGGGGAATTCAGCAATAAAACTGAACTCCTACTCGTCGGTACCAAATCCACTCTAAACAAAGCCGACAGTTTCTCCCTCACAATTGATAATGCCACTATATCTCCTTCCCCCCAGGTGAAGAGTCTGGGTGTCGTCCTTGACAGTTCACTATCCTTTCACTCCCACATCAATAACATTACCCGGTCCGCTCATTTCCACCTTCGCAACATAAACCGCCTCCGTCCCTCACTCACTCCGCACACCACCGCTATCCTTGTTCACAGTCTCGCCACTTCCCGTATTGACTACTGCAACTCACTCCTCGTTGGTGTCCATCAAAAATTCCTCCATAAACTTCAACTTGTTCAGAATTCAGCAGCCCGGATCATCACGAGAACCCCCTCCTTCCATCATAACACCCCCATCCTCCGACAGCTCCACTGGCTTCCTGTCAAACTTAGAATCAACTTCAAAATACTTCTCTATACATTCAAAGCCATCCATAACCTTGCGCCCCCCTATCTGTCAGATCTTCAAATCTCCATTCCCTCTCGCTCACTCAGGTCCTCATCCTCCCTCCACCTTTTTCTACCCTCTGCCCGTCTCAGTACAATGGGGTGCAGAGCCTTCAGTCGCTCTGCCCCCAAACTCTGGAACTCACTTCCTCCCAACATTCGTAATATTGACTCTCTTTCCTTATTCAAAACCCAGCTCAAAACCCACCTATTCAGACTTGCCTACCCGCCTTAAATCTTTCTTTCTAAGCAGTGTGATGTTCCCTGCCTATTTGCGAATTTTGGGGGATCCTATTCTCTTACTTGCTGCCACAAGATAGTGCAAAAAGACGTCTTGGTGGCAAGGAACACACATGAAGTGACACATTTTGTGGGGGAAATTAATTAGTCGTGATTTCATAGTGATTGCCGTCATAAGCACATGGTGCACCATAGCACAGATATATGTCTGAGGAAGCAACAATCTGAAGGTGATAGTTTTCTTTGACAAACCATAAAATCCAAATTATGCACACAAAAGTTAAGGAACTCAACTGTAATCTAGTGAGTTTATGTTTTATGGCTGACGCGAGTGATATACTGTAACTCTAAGCGTATCCGCATGGAAATCGGAGACAAAAAGTGACGACATGAAATGTTTAAACCTTAAGCAAAGTCAAGTCAACCTTATTTATAGAGCACTTTCAAACGGCCATCACTGCATACAAAGTGCTGTACATGGAGCAATTTAACATGCACAATAAACAGTAAGACAAAATGGTAATAAAGGCGGTAGAAAGCACCAAATAGTAAACCCAAGAACAAATCTAAGTCATGCTGAGTCGAATGGCAAAGAATACAAGTGAGTTTTGAGGAGGGTTTGAGGAGGACATTCTGGACCAGCTGAAGGCGCTTAATGGAGGACTGGCTGCCTCCACAGTAAAGGGCATTGCAGTAATCGAGCCGGAATGTGACAAAGGCATGAATTACTGTGTTCATGTGAGAGGAGAGGTTTTATTTTGGCCAGCTGTCTAAGGTGAAAGAAGCTGGATTTAACAAGGGCACCAATTTGCGGATCAAGTTTGAAATCACTATCCAGTTTCAGGCCCAAATTTGAGACTGTTGACTTAAGATAAAGAGACAGGGGGCCCAAGTCTACAGGATGGTATGTACAAGGGCCACTGGGACCAAACCATATCACCTCTGTCTTCTTTTCATTGAATTTCAAGAAATTTTCTGCCATCCATGTTTTGATTTCTTCCAGACAGGATAGGAGTGGCCTTAATGAGAAGGCGTCTTTCTTGATCAGTGGGACACAGATCTGGCAGTCATCTGCATAGCAGTGGAAGGGAATACCATGTTTCCTTAAGATGGAACCCAATGGGAGCAGATACAGCGAGAACAGCAGAGGCCCCAGAATTGAGCCCTGTGGAACACCACATGACAGGGGAGCAGTGCGTGACTCAGAGCAGCCAAGGCGGACACAAAAGGTTTTGTCAGCTAAATAGGACCCAAACCACTCAAGAGCACTGCCACCAATGCCCACCAAGTGCTGCAAACGAGTAAGCAGAATACTGTGATCCACTGTATCAAATGCTGCAGTTAAGTCCTATAAAACTAGACATACGTGGTCTCCAGAGTCATTTGCCAGGAGGATGACATTAGAAACGCGTAACAGGGTTGACTCCGTGCTATGCATCGTCTTGAAACCTGACTGGAAGACCTCCAAGATGTTATGTTCCTCCAAGAAAAATTTCAACTGCATGTGCACCACTTTTTCCAGAATTTTGGAAATTAAAGGCAGTTTGGAAATGGGCCTGAAACTTGACAGCACATCTGGATCAAGACCAGGTTTCTTGATCAAGGGTTGGACCACAGCATGTTTAAACTGTTGGAGAACTACACCAGAAGAGAGGCTGCTGTTGATGATATCCAAGACCGATGCGCCAACACTTGGGATAACCTCCTGAAAGAAGTGCGGGGGGAGAGAGTCGCAAGGGGAGCCAGATGGCTTCGTCTGGCGAACTACATCCTCCAAAAGCGCCAAGGACACAGTTTCAAAAGAATTTGTAGGCAGAGGGGGTTTGAGTACAGAATCTATCGTTTTAAATAGTGCGCATGGGTTGTGACGGTTAGCTTGAATAAGGTCCGACAGATATTCTCTTTTGGCCTCTTTTACTGTGATCTGGTAGTTATGCCAACAGTCTTTCCAAATTTGATAAGAGACATGCAATTTGTCTTTTTTCCACTTGCGTTCGGCTTTGCGACACCCCTGCCTAGCTGCGCGGGTAATGTCGTTAAACCATGGCTCTGGTTTAGGTTTTGGGAGCACAGTTTTTGAAGGAGCCACCAAATCCAGGATGGATAAAGTCAGCTGTCAACTCTGGTAAAATCTTTCATCATCATTCAAAACTTTACAATTCATGTGGTTCCTGTATTATCATATCTGTATAGCAACAGTCTTAAGAGATTTGTTGTTTCAACTTCAGCTGCTTCACCTGTTCTCTCCAGAGTGATGGCATTTGACTGTCCTTCTGATCTGGTTCTGGCCAGGCCACGCACATGTCTGCAACACAGATTACATTTTCTCAGCCATGCATGTGCATACTCATATTCTTATTCACTTGGTACATTTGAAGCATTTTTATTAAATCCAGACTGAAGATGTGAGGTAGGCAAGAACAAATACACTTAACTGAAAGCATCTTTTTTTTTCCTCCGTCCGCCCCCCCTTCTAGGTGATAACGCCAAACTAAAGTGGACTACAAATGTAAAATTTGCAGAATAAATGAAGTAAACAGACCTCTCACTCTGTGCAAGTTTTGTAGGAAGTTGATTTCGATGCAGCGGCTGTGGTGTGGAAAAGCCGAAAGGATGGAGACACCTCGACAAAACAGGAGAGCGATGGACTGAAACCTGCCAGAAGATACCAGATCCCAAAATAACGACAGTCGTGAAGTGAAAGACCATTACACCAAAGTGTGGCAAATGAAAGAGAACAGGAAGTAATCTTTTGTGCATTGCTTATGAATCTACCCAATCAGACTGACTTTAAAATGTTTTTTTTCTGGTGTCACGGTGTACTTAAAATACAATACAACTATTTATATAGTTGTGGCTATAACAAACCGCTTTACATATTACCGCATTTTCACGACTATAAGGCGCTATTAAAAGTCTAAAATTTTCTCCAAAATGGACAGTACGCCTTATAATGCGATGCGTCTTTTCTATGAGCCGAGTTCCAAAATCTGGCTGAGACCCGACATGCTGTTTATATAGAGAAAAGGCGGAAGTGAGGTCGGCCAATCAGTGAAGTGCGGGGAATCGGTCGGCCAATCAGTGAAGTGCGTCCGCGCACTTATATTTACATATCTCTCTCTCCATAATTTACATATATGAAGAGAGGTGGACGTGCGGGAGGACAGGCACGCAGGGGGTGGGTCCGGCAATGAGTGAAGGGTGGGCGTGTAAGGCACGCCTCTAGCAGGTACCAGCACATGTATAAAAGGTGAGTGTGTGCATTATTGCAAAACAACTTCGGTTTTGGTTTTCAAGAACCCCCGAAAATGAGTTCCACAAAGAGACACGCCTACGAAGCGCAATTCAAGCTCCAAGCCATCGGTTATGCAGTGAGTTATGCAGTGAAACACGGGAATCGAGCAGCCGCCAGAGAATTTAATATCAACGAATCCATGGTTCGCAAATGGAGGAAGCAGGAGAACGAGCTTCGCCAAGTCAAAAAGACCAAGCGCAGTTTCCGTGGAAATAAGGCGAGGTGGCCAGAGTTGGAAGACCAACTGGAGCGGTGGATTCTTGATCAAAGAGCAGCCGGCAGAAGCGTCTCCACGGTCACCATTCGACTAAGGGCGAAAACGTTAGCCGAAGAATTGAAAATTGAACATTTTCAAGGAGGTCCGTCTTGGTGCTTTCGCTTTATGAAACGGCGCCATCTATCTATGAGAGTGAAGACGACCGTGGCTCAGCAACTTCCAGCGGACTACAAAGAAAAGCTGGCCGTTTTCCGCACCTACTGCAGTAAAAAGATTGTCGACAAACGCATCCAGCCTAACCACATTACCAACATGGACGAGGTCCCGCTGACTTTCGACATCCCGGTGAACCACACTGTGGAGAAGAAGGGGACCAGCACGGTTGCGATACGCACAACGGGGCACGAGAAGTCAGCTTTCACTGTCGTTCTTGCTTGTCATGCTAACGGACAGAAACTGCCACCTATGGTGATTTTCAAGCGAAAGACGCTGCCGAAAGAAAAGTTTCCAGCCGGCGTCATCGTGAAAGCAAACCAAAAGGGCTGGATGGACGAGGAGAAAATGAGAGAGTGGCTAAGTGAGGTGTATGTTAAGAGACCGGATGGCTTTTTCCATGCCTCGCCGTCACTCTTGATTTGCGACTCCATGCGTGCCCATCTCACACCAGCGGTGAAAGACAAAGTCAAGCAAATGAACTCCGAGCTTGCCGTCATTCCCGGAGGCTTGACGAAAGAACTCCAACCGCTGGACATCGGCATCAACCGGGCGTTCAAGGTGAAGTTGCGAGCGGCATGGGAAAAATGGATGATCGATGGCGAACACAGCTTCACGAAGAGTGGGAGGCAGCGCCGGGCTAGTTACGCCAAGATCTGTGAATGGATTGTAGCTGCTTGGACGAACGTTGCTCCTAGTACAGTTGTTCGAGCTTTTGGCAAAGCCGGCATCATTTCCGTGGAGCCACATGACGACGAGAGTGACTCTGACAACGAGGAGGAACCCGGCGGTTTGAATGGATTACCGATACTTGCACAATTGTTTAATTCGGACACAGAAGATGACGACTTTGATGGCTTTCTGAGTGATGCTTGAGCAAAAAACGTGAGTACCTTGTAAATAAAATACACCCGAACTCAGTTCTGCTTTCGTTGCCTTTTTAAAAACGTGTTTTAGCTTCGAGCTTCAGTGTGTGCTTCAAGCTAACGTGTTAGCGAACGTGTTAGCATGCATGCATGCCGTATGTTTAAGCGTATGTTTTACCACTTTAAAACTGCGCCTATTCGTGCGGTGCGTCCTGTATATGTGTAAAATACAGAAATGTCACCCATTAATGAGACTGCGGCCATTGGTACGATGCGCCGAATAGTCGTGAAAATACGGTACATAAAATAAAATCATAACAACAAAAGAGAAAATGGTACATTAAAAACCTAAATTAACTATACTAACTCATATACCATGGGAAGGGAACTCCGGTTCCGCGAAAGCCATATTATGCCTGTTTTGGATCCCTCCCTACTCCAACACACCTGATTCAATCGTTCCTGATGGTTTCAGGCTTCGAGTGAGAGCTTGCTGATGAGCTGATCATTTGAATCAGGTGTCTTGAAATAGAGAGTGGTCTAAAACAGGCAAGACGCATATCGAGGAACCATATTTCCCTACCCCTGTCATATACAGCAGACACCAGAAATGTATAGAACAGTGGCAGTCTCTTATTGGGGTGAAAACCAAAGAATAAAGATATGTCGAGTTTTCAAACAAGTTTTCAAAATGGACAGGGAGGTGACTTGCCTGGTATTAACTCTTCAAATAATACATTCCTACCTGAGCAGAAAGCATTTTGGCATCTTCATTCAGACTGCAGTTGTCCATCCGATTCTCCAGCTCATGCTCCTTCTCAGCTTCCTTCAGGACAAATTCCACTTCTGCTGCTAGTTGCTCATCTCCGGCAAAAAACTCATTGACTTCATGACGGTAGTCCTGCATTGTTACCTAATACAAAGAATAACCCTGTGTCACACATACACTCAACTCAACTGTATAGAGCACTTTTAAACAACCAATGCTGCATACAAAGTGCTGTACATGGAGCAACAAATCATATATACAACAATCAAGCAATAAATCAGTTGCAAAGACGGTGGAAGGGACCAAACAGTAAAACAACGATCAATTCTGAGGCATGCTGAGTGAAGTGCCAAAGAATATAAGGCGGGTTTTAAAGATGGGCTGTGAGGGGGCTTGCCGAATGTTCAGTGGGAGGTCATTCCAGAGGGAGGGACCAGCAATGGAAAAGGCTCAATCCCCTCTGAGCCTCTGTTTAGTTCTTGGTACTTCTAATAATGCCTGGTCCCCAGCCGATGTCTTCATTGCCTTCTCCAAATCAACAATGGAGATGCAAGATTTTCTTTATGTTTTTATGACAGTACCTCCTGATAATGCACAACAATACCACAATGAAGAAAATATGCAGTGTGACGTACTGACCTGCAGGTAGGCTGTAAGATCTTTGAGGACAGTAGACTGTTTTTGCTCCAGTAAGTGCTTAAGACTGATGATTAGAGGGACGGTGTTCTCTATGAAGGTCTTTTTCCTGACCTGGAGATAAAACAAACGAGCTTAAACTAGCTCGAAAACAAGCTAAACTTCGACCCTAACAATGGTATTTGGGAAGAAAATAGTCCCGCACTCAAACATGTCCAATCCGAACTCACCTGCGAAACCACCTTATTTTGAGCTGCCTGAAGAACTGCTTTTGCCATCGTGGTCATGTTTGCCTCTTCTTGTTCCTCCCCTGCAGCGGTTCCAGGTGGGTGAGATATGACCTGCAGCTTCATCTCTTTCAGAGTCAGTATGTTGAAGGTCTCTGCTAAAATGCCTTCACCATCTGCATCCAGAGGCAGCTCTTTATTTGCAAAGCAGGCTGGGATATAAAAAGGCAGAATAAGATGGAAGGAAACAAGTAGGTTTTTCGGCTTTTGTTGCATCACATCATGGCGGCACTCCAAGTTGCAAGCTTGAAGGAGAAATACGGTGGCTATGTAAGGGTCATTCCAGAATTGGAAGACATTTTTCATCTCGCCCATCAAATTTTGATTAACCCATACATAACACCAAATCATTCAGTTTCTGAGTAAATGTATTTGTCCTGAGATCAAATAAAAAAAAATAGTACCAGTAAGAGAAAAGAATACCGAATAAGTCTGGAGTACCCCTAAAATGCAATTTGGCTCTCCCCCCCTCCCGGATGACAACAGTGAATTTCATTAAACAGTTAAAATGAAATGTAAATGTCATTATATATATATAGCGCGGCTGGATAGCTCAGTTGGTAAGGCATCGGTTTGGCATACGGCGGGAGAAGGTGGTTAGAATCCCGCTTGGGGCAAAAACAAATGAGCACATAATACCATCCAGTGTGGGTCCTTGGGCAAGATCCTTCACGCTAATGCCTACCTCATACAATGATGAGAGACAATAAAATGAATGACATGCCGGCTCAGACGTCGCCCGGCCAAACAAGGTCTGCGTCAGGTGCTGGTGAACCAGAGCACCTTGATGAAAAATGGGCTACTGGAACAAAGCGGAGATGGACGAGATGCGATAACATGGCTCTGTTGGAATGCTACTACTCAAGCAACCCTAGTCAGAGGGGTTATATGCAGAGAATGTGGGCTAAATGGTTACTTCGAAACCCACAGTCACGGTTGACGACGAAACAACTAGTAGTTCAGTGTTCCAACATCCACAAACGGCAACTGCTGTCACAACTTGAGATTGATGAGGTACAACGCAGGTTCCATGGTGAAGGACCCCAGGCTGCCAGATCAGAGGAGGAGGTCATACCAGAGATTGGGAGGCCAGCCAAAATGAATGAAATGCTGAGCGAGGCAGCAACTGACCTGAAAGCTAAGATCATGGCGAGAATGACAGCTGGGCAACCTAGAAACCGATTACAACTGTTATGTGAAGTACAATCTGAAAGTCTCAGAGAAAGTGGAAATGAAGCACTGAGGGCGATCCCTACCGTAACGATCACAGAAACCAATAAGCTGATATACGCTTCAGCATCAGTGATCCTAGAGACTCTTGGCTATAAGAGCAACCATGGAAGCCATGAGATACGTTACCCACCATGGAAAAGACGGTTGGAGGCTAAGATCAAGGCGGCCAGGAAAGATGCAAGTCAATTGACGGAGGTCCAGAGAGGTGTGATGAAAAGACCGATACCCGAGAGGTACTTCCAGATGACCATACCTGAAGTACTCGAAACTGCCAAACAAAGGCTCCAAGCCTTGTCCAGTCGCCTAAAGCGGTACACGAAAGAGAATGATGCCAGACGAATAAACAGGCTGTTTGCAACACAACCTGCGAAAGTGTACGCACAGTGGCAGGGTCCTAACAACAGAGCTGACCCACCAAGACTGGAAACTGAAAGGTACTGGAAAGGCATATGGGAGAAGGAGGTTGCACATAACAGCAGTGCACAATGGCTGGTGACCCTGAGAGAGGAGCACAGCAACCTCCCTGAACAGAACCCAGTTACCATAACAGTGGGCAGACATACAGGAAAGAGTCTCAGATATGAAGAACTGGACAGCACCAGGCCCTGACATGGTCCACACCTACTGGCTCAAGAAACTCACAGCACTCCATGAGCGCCTAGCAGTACAAATGAACCAGCTGCTGAGGGATGGGACTCACCCAGAATGGCTAACCGAAGGGCGAACGATCCTGATCATGAAGGATCCCTCGAAGGGTGCAGTCCTATCCAACTATCGGCCAATAACCTGTCTCTCCACAACATGGAAGCTCATGTCAGGCATCATTGCGGCTAAGATAAGTGGACACATGGAGCAATACATGAACGAAGCACAGAAGGGCAGTGGTAGAGATACCAGAGGAGCCAAACATCAGCTCCTGGTTGACAGAACAGTCGCACAAGACTGCAGGTCCCGACGTACCAACCTGTGCACAGCTTGGATTGATTACAAGAAAGCCTATGACTCGATGCCACATACATGGATCACTGAATGCTTGGAGTTGTATAAGGTGAACAGGACCCTAAGAGCCTTCGTTGCGAACTCGATGAGGATGTGGAAACCCACACTTGAAGCCAATGGCAAGGCACTTACCCAAGTGTCCATCAAATGTGGCATATGGTGATGCACTCTCCCCACTGCTGTTCTGCATAGGACTGAACCCCCTAAGCCAAGTAATCACCAAGACAAGCTATGGATACCGCCTCAGAAATGGAGCTACAATCAGTCACCTCCTCTACATTCTTCTACAATTCTTCTTTCATTTTCTTTCCAAATTCTTTGTGTGTGTGTGTGTGTGTGCGTGTGTGTGCATCACAAATTGCCTTGCATTAATGTGCTCACCCAGTACACTTTGGTTCATCTTGTTGGTGATGTTGAAACGCTGAGCATCAGTGAAGTGCTGCAGCAGAAACCGATAAATCCGAAAACGTTTCTCACGGTGTTGAGGGCCATTTAGGGAGAACCGAACTTTTTCCCTGAAAATATTTTGGAAAGGAAAGAACAAAAACTGCAGCATATTGATTCATGGAGAAGGAAAAAAAAGGAATGGATGGAAGTGACATTGCAGACATTCCTGTTCGCAAGTTGGGTCCGAGCCGATTCCTACCTGTCAGTTTGAGGGAACTTGTTGTAGGAATTGTGCCCACTATATGAATTGAAGTGGTAAATGCACTCAATGAAATGCTGACTAAACATTTCTGGGCTCTTTTTCAGCAGTATGTGAACTAGAGAGTATTCAAACAGACTGTAACAGACAGAAAACAGAAGGTGATTATTTTCCTCAGGTCATGAATAATTCACAGAATGCTTTTCAATATGGTCAATTTATCACGAACATAGCGCTTCTCAATTAGTTTATATTACACCCCTTGTATGAAAAACAAACAAGAAAAAAAGAGTATGTTCACTGGGGTCAAACGAGCCCAACCGCCTTCAGTTTCTCTCAATCTGGGTCTTTTTGGTTAGGAATAATAAAGTAGATTAACATCGAGCACGTGAAGAAACCCTAAGGACGTGCAACAAGATGGGCGGGTAAGTCCATCGCCCTCATAGTGAGACAAAGTTATCCACAAAAGGAGGCTTTTGACACGGAGCTGCACTTACATTAAAGATATCACTACAATATAAGCAGGAAAGAAGCCATGGGAATCATCACTCATTCTGGTTTAAGCAAGCCATCTCATTCTAAAGTCCGCCCCCCCAACAGCCCCAAAAACCCTTCATCTTCTCAGTCAGAATGTCTGAAGTGAAAATGACACGTCGCAACCAAAGAAACAATCACCATCGGCTCATATCATTCTCACATTCACATAGTTTTTTTTCAAGGTAGACATTTTTAAGTCCAGAATAATTACAGAAGTGCCAATTTTCAGCCAACTGAAGGGCCCCGGGTCATTCCATGTAAAAAAAAAAAAAATCACCCCCCACACCCCCCCAAAAAAAGTATATTTTGATTTTAATGAAGCTTGCTATACTTTTTATAGCGATGACAAAACATTAAATCTCAATTTTTAGGTCAACCGGAGCAGAGGTTTGGACGGTATGGCCCATTGAATTTTGACATTTTTGGTAAAAAGGGGAGTGGCCACCTTCCTTTGAAGCTACATCTTTAGGTCAGGAACTACTGAATCAATTTTCACAAAATCAACAAGGATTCCAAATCTGCAATCATTTAAGAGATCGGTGCATATTTTAGTGACTACCCTTTGACCTATGATTCAACCTTGAAATTGACCCAAACAAAATTCTTCATGATCTGTAATCTCTCATACGTTGGCTAAAACAAACGTTTCAGACATGTACATTTTTGTGTTTGGCTACAAAACAAACTCAAAGTACCATACCCTCAAATATTCATTGAATAGTCAATGAATGTTTAACCTTCAATGAATAGTCAACAAAAATGTCTAATTTCAATGATAGGTCTGCAGATGCCATCTTTTATCATCAAAAAACATTAGGCCCAAATGCTCACATGTAAAATTATGTTCTTTTTCAAGGTTCTTGTTGCCCATTCATATGTGCAAGTGCATGAAATTATTTGTATGTTTCCTAAATGACCAAATTGGCTTAACAGTTTGAAACTACTGCTATTATGCAATCTTTACCTTGCGATGCCTGGGACAGGATCAACGAGCACCACCATGAAGCGGAAGAATAGAGAACCCTTCCATTTCACAAACTCCTCCTAAAATAAATAAATAAATACATACATACATAGGCTTGGCAGTTTTACAGCGGTGTCTTTTTATAGTCTACCTCCAAGAATGTTTGATTATAAAAGGAAAAACAATTATTTTAAGGCGCTGTTTAAGAGACAGACACAAACTTAACATTGTTGCAGAACCTCAGTCTCTTCCTACCTGGAGGAGGTTGGTCAGCATGATCAAAGTTTGCTCCCTGATGACTGGTTCATCGTCTCGGAGACAGGCAGAAATGTTGGGGATATAGTGATCCACTCTACTTGTGTATCGAACACATAGATCACACATTATCACCACAATGTTGTTGCGGACAGCAACTTCTGTACCAAGCTCAAGCTCTCTGGCGAACACAGGAAGGTACTTCTGGACCAGCTCCTCCCGCTGCAGACACAGCTTACCTGATCCAGTTAGAAAGCATTGAAGAAAGAGGCACCCCTCCTCACACCATTTGCAAATAAATCACAGGACAAGAGTTTGCTTACCCAAAGTAAGGACACCATGTGCTCTGACTTTCGTTGGCAACGAGTTTGCTTTGAACTGAGAGACCGGAAGTGAAGCTGGGAGCTCATTTTGACAATCTGTCAGTCATAAACAAAGAAAAACACTTCTCAACCATGTCATCAGTGACTGGCTCTCATTTATAAGAGAAAAAAAATTCAACGATAGAGATGAGGTTCGATCTTAGTAAGGGCATCTAAAGATTTCCAGTCTTTAATTCTTTTTCCATGATGAAGCTTAGGCTGTTTGGAAAAACTCGGAAGCAATTAAATCTTACTTTCTATCTGAAAGTGTTATTGGTCCATTTGCATTGTGAGTGAGGAAGGAAATAAGGAGGGAAAAAATCTGCAATAAGTTATCTTTTGTTTTTTAATGCTCTTTTAAATGTTTAACAATACAGTACAGAGCAGAGACCGAGGCAGAATAGTAAAGTGGTTACTATGCTGAGATGGTCATACAAAAACAAAAATGAAAAAAATTTTTTAAAGGTTTTCCCCCCAAATATATGTGGTTTATCTTTCATTCAATTCACTAAAACAAATCCACGTAATACTGTACCTAGGAATTTGTCTGAATGTGCAGTAAGGATAGATTCCACAAGCAAGACTGTTCTTTTGGACACTCTACCAGGACAGTTGAGCGACGCAACACCAACAGTGTGTAAATGTTTCACCTGGAAGACACATATCACCAGTTACACACATGGAAAAAAATCTTGGTAACACTCTGTCAATGAAAACAAAAGAAAAGAAAGAAAAAAAATCTAGAATGGTAATAATAAAGGTAAACTTAATGAAAATGACCCGATAGAGATCCTACAATGCTTTTGAATTGTGGTTCAACGGAATAAAATAAAAACAAACTCAAAAAACAGGCATTAACCAAATTGATGGTAAACCCCAAAAATGAAAATAATTTGACCATATGGACACATTCAACCAGATGTGTCCTCTAATTAGTATCAGCAGTCCGTCGGCCTATTAAAAGGGTGACTAGTAGTGACTGTGAGCTTTGGAGACATGATTTGGAGACAGTGAACATGGGCTACAAAATATGAAGGAGAGTTGTCAAAAAAGATTAGAAAGCATAGTATAGACAAGCACATTAAACGTAAAAGCTCTAAGACTATCTCCAAGCATCTTGATATTTCTGTGACAACAATTGCACATATTATTCACTGATTGCTTCGAGGTTGAGTGAACGCTGGCACGTCTGGCTACCGCTGCTCACCCGCAAAACCTTTTTTAGCGTTTTTTACGGTTTTACTGTTGCCAATCCATTCTTGATCGTAAACCGTCAACCACCATATGATTGTTCTCAATCGCGCTGTCACAGCGTCCTACCTTTTCGATTCTCAGACGAGGCACCGTACCATCTCCACCCCTCTGTACCCCATGACGAGGGTCAACAGAGGGGCCCTTTATCTGGGCCATACCAATTTGGACTATCCTGTCGCTCATCCATCGACCTATGGAATGACTGCTACAGTACTCAGCGGCAGAGCTTCTCAGGCTCCGTTTTCGGTGGTCGAGCTCTCCACCTGCGCTACACCACTTCCCGGACATCGCTCTTCATCCCTCCCGGATATATATCCACTGTGGGTCTCGTCGGGGCTTCCAACTTGATGGCTCCAAAGGCATCACACCTCCTTCTGGTCATCCTTCCGCTGGCCAAGCAGAAACAACGGCCGATCCGCGGACCACAGCGTGTTAGCCGACCTGGCTAGGTCGGCAAATGCTCCTCACAACAGCGATATTGCCGGCGTCAACTTCGGACTGCTCAACATCCGCTCGCTCAATGGGAAAGGTTGTCTTATCCAGGATATCCTCAGAGACCGTAAATGGACTTTTTTTTTTGTCTGAATGAGACGTGGCCAACTCCTGGTGACTTTTCTCAGCGATTCTTTTTGTTTACCTATCGAAACCCCGCGGCACAGGTCGTGGAGGTGGACTCGCAATATTTTACTACGAGAAGTGGAAAGTTCTTCCCATCTCTCTCCCTCCTCTCTCCTCATTTGAATGCCTCGCCTGTCAAATTTCCTGAACCACTCCAACAATCATTGCCACAGTATACCGAACACCCAAACCTCATTGTGACTTTCTAAATGAATTGTCTCCTGTCCTCACCTATCTCTCCTCTCTATCTCCAAATATAATTATTCCTGGGGATTTCAATATACACATGGAAAATACCGCCCTTCCACTCACCATGGACTTCACCTCCTTACTTGACAGCTTTGGCTTCCATCAGTTTGCAGACTTCCCCACACACATTAAAGGACACACCCTGGATCTCATTTGCTGCTCTGGCCTCACCCCCGCCAACTGTACTGCTGATGAACTCCCTATAACGGACCACTTCCTCATTTCATTTAACGTCACCCTCTGGCTCTCCAACTCCAAATTACCCCGCATCATCTCTTACCGTAATATCAAAGACATCAACATTGACTCTCTCGCTGCAAGGATCGCCACCCTGACTCCGGACATAGACTCCTCTCCAGATGTTTTGGTTTCCCAATACAACACGGACCTCAACAACATTCTTAATGCGCTCGCCTCTGTCAAGTCCCGCTCTGTCCTTTTCACTCGGTCTGCCCCCTGGTTCACCCCTCTTCTCCGTTCCATTAAATCCAAAACCCGGTAACTTGAAAGACTCTACCGAAAAACTGGTCTCACTGTTCACAAGCACATCTACACAACTCAACTTTCCCATGACAGGGACTCAATTTCTCAAACCAAATCACAATACTACTCTGGACTCATCTGCTCCAATACTGGAAATACTAGGACTCTCTTTTCTGTCCTGAACAAAATCACTCAGCCCCCTGTCTCCCTACCCCCAACCCCACACTTTTATTCTTCTGACACCTGCAACTCTCTCCTATTTTTTATTGAAAATATTCAATACTCAATTCAATACATTGACAAACATTCAATATTCAAAACTCACTTATATTCTTTGGCGTTCGACTCAGCATGACTTAGATTTGTTCTTGATTTTACTGTTTGGTGCTTTTGTCTTACTGTTTATTGTGCATGCTAAATCGCTCCATGTACAGCACTTTGTATGCAGCGATGGCTGTTTGAAAGTGCTCTATAAATATTGTTGACTTGACTTGAAAACGTAAATAAAATCCACCAACACCTGGGCTCTTCTGTACCCCTCCCCCCCCCGACTCCCCCATCCTTCAATAATCTCAGATATCATTACTAAAATCAAAACGTCCTCCTGCCTACTATGTCCCCTCCCAACAGTCCTGGTCAAATCCTGCTTACCCACTATGCTTCCCTTCATTTCAGCCATCATCCATTCCTCACTGTCCACTGGAATTGTTCCTGTCCCCTTCAAAACTGCAGCTGTCATTCCTATCTTGAAAAAACCTGGTTCAGATCCCAATGATTTCAATAATCTACGACCAATTTCTCACTTTCCCTTCATCTCCAAACTTCTTGAAAGAATTGTTGCCTCTTAACTTCACTCCCACCTCACCCATAACAATCTCTTCTTCCAGTCTGGTTTCCGTTCCCGTCACAGCACAGAATCAGCCCTCTTAAAAATCACCAACGACCTTCTTATGGCAGAAGATGTAGTTGTTGCAGAGTTGCTTGTCGCCTTTCCGCTTCCAGAATGGCAGGATAATGCCTCGGGTCCAGTCTGTCGGGGGTTGTTCTGCCACCCACATGTGGTTAATGATGTGGGTGAGCCACTGGGCCATGGAGTCACCACCTTCTTTGAGCAGCTCTGCAGTGATGGCACAGATTCCAGGGGCCTTGTGATTTTTGAGTGGTTTTATTGCTGCTCTTACCTCATCGTTTGTGACTGGGTCAGTTTTGCAGTTGGGGTTGGGAGTGGTGGAGTTGGCTGCAGTAACAAGACGGGGGTCGCTAGGAACTGGAAGATGATGAAGGAGGTTGCTGAAGTGCTCTTCCCAGCGTTCAAGGCAGTCTATTTATGTGGTGATACGATTTCCACTGGCATCCTTCATGAGGACGGTCTTAATGTGTGGTCCGATACGGGCTTGGTGCAGCATTCGAAAGACTTGTCTGAGGTCATTACTTTGTGCTGCCGATTCCAGGTGTTCAGCTTCTTCTCCCCAGTACCTCTCCCTGTCAATTGCAATTGCTGCATTTCGTGCTGCATTAAGCCTACGGTACTCTGTCATATCACCGCGCAGGCGAGCATCAAGGCGGCTGTCAATGATGTCGAGGGTCAGCTGTGAGATCCATGGTTGTTTGGGAAGAGATCTTGATCTTCCCAATACATCCTGGGCAGACTGGTTGACCTTTAGTTTGAAAGTCTCCTCGTCCGCGATGTCATCATTGGCCAGGGCGGTGAAGGCATTGGTGATGGAGCAGCGATATGCAGAGGCAGTGGTGGGGTCACAGAGTCTGGAAGACATTAAGCGTGGTTGTGGCCTTAAGTCGTAGCTGGGCAACCAACAGGTGGTGGTTTGTGTTGCCCAGCTGTGCTCCTCTGAAGACCCTGCAGTTGGTGACGGAGGATCACCAGCGGCGGGAGGTGATGATGTGGTCTATCGCCTTCCAGGTTCTTCCATCAGGACTAAACCAGGTCCAGTGATGGATCTGCTTGTGGGGGAGCCAGGTGTTGGTGATGCAGAGGTTATTTGAATGGCAGATGAGAAGCAGACGTTTGCCGTTATCATTTGTGGTGTTGTCAACAAAAGTTGTGCCAATGGGTTGTGTGGGGGTTTGGTGAGATGGTCCTACTCTGGAGGAGGAAGAGAAAGTTGCATTGGCATCGATGAGGATGATGACAATGTCATGTGGTGGGGCTTGGCTAACAACCTGATGGAGTTGGTCGAAGGTGTCTTTCCTGTATCATCGGCGACATCTGTGGGGGCGTGAGCAACGATCATGCCATGTAGGTGGAGGAACCGTGCAAACAGGAGACGATCGTTAATTGGGATCCAGCTGATAAGTGATTGGCGTGTATGTGTGGACATATGAAACAGTGTTCTCCTGCTGTAATTTCGCCACTGTCTTGCCACCTTGATTCACATAGACCCGCCATGGTGATTTTGTAGCGGGAGAGCTCCAGGGACAGGAGGACTATGTAGCAATGCGCGTCTTGAGGCGTACGTCAATCTGTACTCGTGCGTCGGGGGGCGTTCCTGTCTTGTCTTGGTTTGGGCAGTCCGGTTTCTTCTGGTCCGTTTCGTAACAATAAATTTCTCCTGAGTAGGTTGTTGGCCCTCTGCAGGATAGTCGGAAGATGGGGCTGCCATCTTAGCGGCGTACCGACACACCGTCGGGACCTTGTTAGTCTGGGACCGCCCCGGAAGACCGTCCCGCCAAGGGAGACCCTAGCGGGTGCAAGCTTCAGATGGTAACGCTCTCCGGATCATTGGTACACACAAACCACCTTGCCATGGCAAGGCCAGGACCCACAAGGAGGCCCTCGTTAATTGGGGCCCAATACATCCTGGGCCCCAATTAACTCTGCCTTTCAGAAATTAAATGTTGGTTCACACATAACTTCCTCAAACTTAACAGTGACAAAACAGAACTCCTCCTCGTCAGTACCAAATCCACCTACACAAAACTAACAGTTTCTCTCTCACTATTGATAACTCCTCTGTGTCCCCCTCCCTTCAGGTCAAGAGCCTGGGTGTCATCCTCAATAGCTCACTATCGTTCCACTCTCATATTAATAACATAACCCGGTCCGCATATTTCCACCTACGCAATATCAACCGTCTCCGTCCCTCTCTCACCCCTCATTCAACTGCTATCCTTGTCCACAGTCTCGTCACCTCCCGTATTGACTCTTGCAATTCACTTCTCTTCGTGTCCACAACAAATTCCTCCATAGACTTCAACTGGTCCAGAATTCTTCTGCCCGTATCATCACTGGAACCCCCTCCTTCCATCACATCAACGCCATCTTCCAACAGCTCCACTGGCTCCCTGTCAAACTGAGGATCAACTTCAAAATACTCCTCTTCACAATCAAAGCCATCCATA
The DNA here is from genome assembly GCF_025434085.1 of Hippocampus zosterae. Taxonomy (NCBI): domain Eukaryota; kingdom Metazoa; phylum Chordata; class Actinopteri; order Syngnathiformes; family Syngnathidae; genus Hippocampus; species Hippocampus zosterae. The sequence goes on along the minus strand of NC_067461.1, from coordinate 22,332,504 downwards.
ACCATGCCACCCTCATCTGTCGGACATTCTTCAAATTTCCGTTCCCTCAGGTCCTCAGCCTCCCTCCACCTCTGTATACCCTCTGCCCGTCTCAGCACGATGGGGTGCAGAGCTTTCAGCTGCTCCGCCCCCAAACTCGACTCTTCCCATATTCAAAACTCATCTCAAAACCCACCTAGTTTAAATTGCATACGCAGTTTAAACTCATCACTTTTTTATTATTTATAATTTTATCTGTGATTTTATTGCTCTTTTTTGATTGTAAAGTGTCCTTGGGTGTTTTGAAAGGTGCTTATGAATAAAATGTATTATTATTATTATTGGGCGGCCCGGTAGCCCAGTGGTTAGCACGTCGGCTTCTCATTGCAGAGGTACCGGGTTCGATTCCAGCTCTGGAATTCCCTGTGTGGAGTTTGCATGTTCTCCCCGGGCCTGCGTGGGTTTTCTCCGGGTGCTCCGGTTTCCCTCCACATTCCAAAAACATGCATGGCAGGCTGATTGGACGCTCTAAATTGTCCCTAGGTGTGAGTGTGGGCGTGGATGGTTGTTCGTCTCTGTGTGCCCTGCGATTGACTGGCAACTGATTCAGGGTGTCCCCCGCCTACTGCCCGAAGACGGCTGGGATAGGCTCCAGCACCCCCCGCGACCCTCGTGAGGATTAAGCGGTTCGGAAAATGGATGGATGGATATTATTATTATTATTATTATTGTTCAGAAATTTGAGCTCCACAAGACTTGACTGGAGCCAAACCACCTGGATGTGGCCGGAGGAGGAAAATTGATGACAGATTGAAAATACAGATAGCACTAATGGGAATGAAAAAGCCCAGAACAACTTCCAAAAATATTAGAGGTGAACTCTCAGGTCAACATACATCACTGTCCAACCAACAGTCAATGTTTTGGTGGGGGACAACCGACGAGAACACCGTCGAAAAGAAAACATAAAAAATAAAATCCAAACCGTATATTGACTAGGCACAAAGCTTGCAAAAATGAAGCATAGCAAGAAAAGGACACTGTCCTTACTATGAAACATGGAGACGGTTCTGTTATGGTCTGGGGCTGCTTTGCTAAATCTGGCACAGGGTGTCTTGAATCTGTGCCAGTGACAATGAAATGTCAAGACTGTCAAGATATTCATGAAATAAATGTGCTGCCCAGTGTCGGACAACTTGGCCTGAGTCGCAAGGCATGGGTCTTGCAACAGAATAATGACCCAAAACACAGCTCGTATGCAGACACTTGACCGCTGGGTTTCCTCACAAGCTCATCCACTCCAGGTGCTCCGTGGATGTGCTAGACTAGCAGCGGCTAAGCTGCTTGACAGGGTGCCCCACCCCCATTTTTCCTCTTGCCTCCTTTCACATGTGCAAGTCCATCCATTCATTTTCTTATCTGTTTATCCTCACAATGGTTGCGGGCGTGCTGGAGCCTATCCCAGCTGTCTTTGGGCTGGCAACCTTGAACTGGTTGCCAGCCTATCACAGGGCACAGAGACGAACAACCATCCACGCTCACAATCACACCTAAGGACAATTTAGAGCAGGGGTGCTCATTAGGTAGATTCTGATCTACCGGTAGATCTAAGACAGGTCCCAAGTAGATCCGAGGAGTGTCGAGGAGAAAAAAAACCAAACAACCATTGGTGTCTTTGTACATGTTAATATCTTTTTTTGTTTTAATGTACACTGCACCCTAATCATCTTATCATTCTCATTTTTACTAAAAAAGGAGGGCCCAGGGAAGCACTTTAAAACGGTACGTGTGAGCTACGATAGTTAACAGGCTGCAAAAGTGCGTCGCATGCCTCAGTTTCAGGCTGTTTCTCATCAGGGCGTGCGTGTGTGTGTGTGTGTGTGTGCGTGTGTGTGCGCGCGCGTACCGGTAAGGGTAGATCCCGGGAGGTTAGTTGATCGAAAAGTAGATCTTCGATCCAAAAAGTTTGAGCACCCCTGATTTAGAGTGTTCCGTTCAGAGTTCTATTGAAATGTCTTTCATGTGATTGTGCATGGAGACCCCGCCCCCGAAGTCCATACGATGCACACTTTTTACGGCACATAAATTAGGCCTTGTTTCATTCCCTCCCTCATTCTCCCCCATGTTTTCTTGTTTTTCGTCAAAGAGACCAGGATTAACGAGCTTCCCGTTCTGTCAAAATATAAAATAGAGTGAAGAAGGCATTTCTCACCATTAGTTCTTCATTTATGTTGTGGGTTCCGTTTTCATTCAAGATGATACCAGATAAATAATCCTCAGAAATTGACAACAATTCACCGCAGTGAAGATTCATGAAAGCCTATGGGGACAAATGTTTAGCAAATAAGTACTAATACAACTACTAGCACACAAAAACCTCTCTTCCGTAGTCAAGCATCACAGAGGATAAGAACAAAATAAAGCTCAACGTCTTAAATCTGTGAAAGACTGGTGTCCTAGAAGAGGGCAGCGTATTCAAAGAGGCTCGGAACTACTAACCCCACTACGATGTGAAGGGTTGACATATTTACAAAAGTAGCTTTCCTTACTAAGAATTGTAATTATCCATTTTAGTTAACGCTTTCAGAGCCATCTGTTCAACAGTTAAGCAATTATCACAGGCATCCAAGGAATTGTATTTTCTTTCTGGATTTAATGAGACACTCTCCTACCGTTTAAATTACAAAATAAGAAATCATGTTCTCAAACCTGTGTCTCTTTGACATCGTCACTCCTGCCAAGTTGTTGCAGAGTATCAATAGCGGCACTGATACGCTCCAGAGACATAGAAAATGACTTCAACCAACGCATAAGATCGTCTGCAGAGAAACAAAATAATTCAGCCAGACATCTTAAAAGAAAATTTACTGATCTACAACCAATCACTGTAAAGATCACTCACCAACTATCCTATCCTTTGTCTCTTCATTCAAGTGAACAGAAATTTCTCCAATGACACACATAATATGACAGCAGGATGTCACACTCACATCCTTAGAACTGAGGGGGGGAAAAATGCTCATTAATCACAAAAACGGAGTAAAAATGCAAACTTTGTCGATAAATGTGGCCGATCCTACCTGACCATGTTGTCCCAGGCATCCATGAGTTTTCCATAAGGAATTTTGACTGATGCTCCAACTACCTTGGAAAGCAGCATCCAGGCACCAGCACTGTGGTCAGCCTCCGTGTGTGAAATCAGATTAGTTATGAATGTCACCGTAAACTTGTTTTGCTTAATCCAGATGGTGACGGCCTTACTAATATATTGGCTGGAGAGCAAAAGATATTAGATAGATATATATAATTCAAAATAAACAAACAAAAAAATAAATGAACCGTGTCAAAATAAACGTAACTACCCAGGCCCATTAAATAAAAGAAGGGTTTCAATCTTTTTAAGCACAAATTTAGGGTTACGCCTACACGAAGTTGACGTGACATAATTCAGGTTGCATATTCCCATTCTTAATAATAAAGAACAAACCTAAGGTTCTGACATTCGTCACAGAGAAGATTTAGCAGCTTCCAGGTCAGCCTCTGACTTGTAGCAAGATGATGGCAGGCAGAGTATGCTTGGATCTGCCCGAGCAAGACGTGATCGAGAGCCTCCAAGGCCTTCTCCTGGACAGAGCTTTCAGAATCCACCACCGCTGGTACTACACCTTGAAGCCATGCCTTCTGCACCAGGCAGCACTCTGGTTTAGCCTAGTTGTGATAATTGGCAGGCACACAGACACATCATAAAACACAGCGTAATGGATGCAATGTTTTTTTTATGCCCTGGATTGTTGATTGTCTGGACAGTTGCTAACCCGCAATTGCGAACTCACATTCAGCATCTCTCCCACACACTGCAATGCTTTCTTCTTCACAGACACAGCCGGGTCTCTACAGCGCTCCGAGAGCAGAGAAAGGTTCGTCAAGCTCATGGGGATCACACCATGTTTCAGAAGACCTACAAGGGCCTGGAGGAAGGAAGGAGAACTTGAATTTAATGATACCGACAAATAAATCAGCACACTGCACATCAAGTATGGAAATATTCGTGACCAGTTCACAATACCTGCAGTGCTGATTTGCGAATAGTAGACTTGGAGTCTTGTACACGCCGCATCAAAAGAGCAACGTTCTCTCTTGCTGCATTGAAAATAAACATCTACATGAGACTACGTCGATTCGAAACATACTATCCAAGTGAGGAGAACCATTCATTAGGTTAAAGCGCCAAACAGTTGAGCCACATTATTCTGTTTCATCTTGGAATAGCACTGGGTGATAATTCACTGTCAGCACATATCACAATAGACACATGATCAATATTAGGAGAAATTGCACTTGATACTGAGGCTGAGATATGATCATATCCTCCGAATGGGGGATTTTATATCCATGTGTGCTGTCGGGAAAAAACACTAGCAAAGGACTTGTTAAGACTTACCGACTCTTTTAATTTCGTGCAATATGTGACCAGCCCGACACATGAACAAGGACATATTTTAGACCTTGTCCTTGCTTATAGTCTACCGGTGTCATATCTGGAAGTCCCTGAAAATTGGATTTCTGATCACATGGCAGTTTTATTTGACGTGGTCTTATCGCATGTTGTATCGCTGCTGTGAAATCTGCCGCTTCTAGTTGCAAACGCTGAACTTTCAAGCCTCGCACTGCTAGTCGTTTCTCTGATGCCTTTAATAACCTTTGCGGACCCTCGTCTAACACAGAGGAACTCACCTCTTGGTTCACCTCATCATGCCGTGCCATCCTGGATTTGGTGGCTCCTTCAAAAATTGTGCTCCCAAAACCTAAATCCGAGCCTTTATTTCAACAACAAAACTCGCGCCTCTAGGCAGGGGTGTCGCAAAGCCGTACGCAAGTGGAAAAAAGACAAATTGCATGTTTCTTATCAAATTTGGACATACTGCTGGCGTAACTACCAAATCACAGTAAAAGAGGCCAAAAGAGAATATCAGTCGGACCTTATTAAAGCTAACCGTCACAACCCACGCGCACTATTTAAAACTATAGATTCTGTACTCAAACCCCCTCTGCCTACTTGCTCGGATTCTTCACCCGAGATGTGCAACAGATTCCTTCAGTTTTTCATTGATAAGGTCTCTACAGCTAGGACTTCGGTCTCAAATACCACATCTGACCCCTCTGTCCATGTTCCATGTTCAGCTGTGCTAAATTCTTTTAAAACTGTGTCCTTGACGCTTTTGGAGGATGTAGTTCGCCAGACGAAGCCATCTGGCTCCCCCTGCGACTCTCTTCCCCCGCATTTCTTTCAGGAGGTTCTGGAGTGTTGGTGCTTGGATATCATCAACAGCAGCCTCTCTTCTGGTATAGTTCCCCAACAGTTTAAACATGCTGTGGTCCAACCCTTGATCAAGAAACCTGGTCTTGATCGAGATGTGCTGTCAAGTTTCAGGCCCATTTCCAAACTGCCTTTCATTTCCAAAATTCTGGAAAAAGTGGTGCACATGCAGTTGAAAATTTTCTTGGATGAACATAACATCTTGGAGGTCTTCCAGTCAGGTTTCAAGACGATGCATCGCACGGAGTCATCTCTGTTACGCGTTTCTAATGACATCCTCCTGGCAAATGACACTGGAGACCACGTGCGTCTAGTTTTATTGGACTTAACTGCACATTCTGACATTCGTCAGATACAGTGGATCACAGTATTCTGCTGACTCGTTTGCAGTACTTGGTGGGCATTGGCGGTGGTGCTCTTGAGTGGTTTAGGTCCTAATTTTGCTGACAGAATCTTTTGTGTCAGCCTTGGCTGCTCTGAGTCACGCACTGCTCCCCTGTCATATGGTATTCCACAGGGCTCAATTCTGGGGCTTCTGCTGTTCTCGCTGGATCTGCTCCCATTGGGTTCCATCTTAAGGAAACATGGTATTCCCCTCCACTGCTATGTGGATGACTGCCAGATCTAGATCTATGTGCCACTGAGCAAAAAAGACGCCTTCTCATTAAGGCCACTTCTATCCTGTCTGGAAGAAATCAAAACCTGGATGGCACAAAATTTCTTGAAATTCAATGAAAAGAAGACAGAGGTGATACTGTTCGGTCCCAGTGGCCCTTGTACATCCCATCCTGTAGACTTGGGCCCCCTGTCTCCTTATCTTAAGTCTTAAACTAGGGCTTTAAACTGGACAGTGATTTCAAACTTGATCAGCAAATTGGTGGCGTTGTTAAATCCAGCTTCTTTCACCTTAGACAGCTGGCAAAAATAAAACCTCTCCTCTCTCATGAACACTTTGAGACAGTAATTCACACACATCCCGGCTCGATTACTGCAATGCCCTTTACTTTGGAGTCAGCAAGTCTTCCATTAAGCGCCTTCAGCTGGTCCAGAATGCCGCTGCTCGCCTCTTGACTGGTACTCGTAAGAGGGAGCACATAACTCCTACTCTGGCATCCCTTCACTGGCTCCCCATACGTTATTTTCAATATCCTCTTATTTGTTTTCAAATCTCTAGATGACCTCTCTGAGTTCATCCGTCCCTGCACACCTACCTGAGGTCCGGCGCCTCAGGTCTGCGGACCAGACATTATTAGAAGTACCAAGAACTAAACTGAGGCTCAGACGGGATCGAGCCTTTTCTGTTGCTGGTCCCCCTCTCTGGAATGACCTCCCACTGAACATTCGGCAAGCCTCCTCGCTGCCCATCTTCAAAACCCTCCTCAAAACTCACTTGTATTCTTTGGCATTCGACTCAGCATGACTTAGATTTGTTCTTGGTTTTACTGTTTGGTGCTTTCTACCGTCTTTATTACCGATTTGTTTTACTGTTTATTGTACATGTTAAATTGCTCCATGTACAGCACTTTGTATGTAGCGATGGCTGTTTGAAAGTGCTCTATAAATACAGTTGAGTTGAGTTGAAATACAATATCCATGAAAAAAAATTAAAAAATCAGGAAGCAAACCCCAACCCCAGCATTCTGCATGGTGTCGACAGAGGCTACTCCATTAATGAGATTAGATTTGTGCTACAATTACAAGTACCTAACAGGAAATTTGGAGCATAAATGTGTTCAGTGCAAAAGAAACACGTCTGTGAACTTTGTCCGCCCAACCCGTAAAGAAGACGTGCCGAACCACTGAAGAAATGTGTGCATGCACGCGCACGTGAGCGTGTGGCATATAGTTGCGATGGATAAGTGTGACATAACCTTAACTTTTTTTCAAATAAATGACCAAATGCCTCAGTGCAACTCTGGCAATCAACATTATATTGTGCATAGTAAAACGTCAAGCACGTTCAGATCAATGTTCCGTCTAAGCTGCACGGAGATGCCACCATCAACAGGGGACACATTGCTTCAATGGCAGCAAGCTGTTGGTTCGCAGCCTTGACCGGGCCGGGGAGCCTTATTTTGAAGGTTTCCCGCCGACTGGGTCAGGTGTTTTTCAGACACATCTCCAGGAAGCAGTGACAGCTCAAATGAAGGTTGAAGTGACAGCCGAAACTGTCAACTAGGTAAGACGTTTTCCCTCACAAAAAAAAAATGGACCATTGTCTGACAAAAATAAAATCTTAAACCTATTTCAACTAATAAGAAGACAAGATGAACATCATAGCACTACCCATCACCATGTTTTTCTCCAATTTAAAAACCTCAGCTACACCGTCAGCGAGATTATATCCTATATTTTGATATATAGGTGTGTACGCCGCCGTGTGTAAGCCTGATGTTGATAACCATGGTTACTAGGGATGCTCAGGGAGTTTGTCTGAATGCTCAGATGCATGGAAAAGTAGAGGAAACATTACTTTGGATCGATACGTGGTGTCACGTTAAATGACTTGCGAGCTCCGGTGTGTACCAGCTCATAGCCTCTCAGCGTCATCACACTCAGGCAAGTTAAAAAATGACCTAAAACATAGTTAGCTGGCTAAAAAGAAGAAGTTGCTTTAAGACAGATGGCAACTACAATGCATGCAGTCCAAGAGAGGCTACGCTTCCATTGTATGAAAAACAAAGGATGACATTGAGCATGACACAACATTAATGTATACAACAACAGAGTACATTCCTTCAAAACTGCTTTTACAACAAGAGATTTTGAATATTTCCTCTTCATAGCTTAATTTCATTTAATGTTTAATGTTTTTGAATTTCTTTAATCAATTTCGTTTTTCTCATTATAATAGGTGAAAAAAAGAAATAATTCTCAATGTTGACGGATATGAAATACTCAGGGGAAGCACAGTGCTGAGTGGTTAGTTAGGCGTAGAAAAAAAGTAGTGTGTTTCCGGTAACATGAAATGAAATTTCAGCATAGGGTCGGTAGGTCGGACAAAGTTTTTTTTTTAATCTTTTTTTCCCCATCAAAAATTTAAACAAAATAACCATATATCAAAACAAGAAGACATTGAACCCGCCGCTCCGCGGCCGTCACCGCTGCCACCTATTTAGTTTTCTCCCCGCTCCGAACTCGAGGGGCCGGGGCGCGCCGCCGCCTCCGCCAACGTCCTCCTCCGCCCTCGGTGTTTACTCGGCCTGTGGTGTTCATCAAATAGTTCGTTGATTTTTTTCGATACATCAATCGATGCTACTTTCTTAACATTACGGTGCGAGCACGCAACTGTAACACAGAAAACGCGGTTTAAACTGTCGTCGCAGATCGCGGCCGCCGCCATGTTTCAATGTTGTTGACAGACAACAGGGCAAACGACGCACGCGCTCAACTTGAATATCGCGAGAGTTTGCACCGATGTAAACTAAATGTAGAGGGTTGTTTGAAAAAAAATGCCGACCGTAAAGTTTTTTTCGAAGTAGAAATTATTGGTCGGTCGGGTTACCGGAAACACACTACTTTTTTTCTACGCCTTAGCACGCCCGCCTCACAGTGCAGAGGTCGTGATTTTGAATTCGTCCACGGCCTTCCTGTGTGGAGTTTGCATGTTTTCTTTGTGCAAGTGTGGATTCTTTCTGGGCACTGCAGTTTCCTCCTACATTCCATAAAGATGCATGGTAGGTTGATTGAATGCTCTATATCCCTCTTCCTCAACTGGCGGACCGCGGACCTCCTCTGTCCGGACCGCGGACCTCCTCTGTCCGGACCCTCGGCAAATTGTATAACAAAATTTATAAATTGATTTTTACGTTATACATTTTATATTTGTGGACTATAATCTGCGCATTACCGCCATCGCTTGTTAAAATTATCCGTTGTATTCTTTGCGTGCACTAACAGATGTAATGCAGAGGACCGCGGCAGCGCGACTTTGTGTGTATAATGTTTGACTCACTCGAGACCATGCCTGAGCAGGGCATGTCGGCGTAACGATGCGCTGATTGGCTGCTCTGAACTTAAGGTTTTGACAATTAGACAAAACGAATCGCGGGAGGTTTCGATTGTGCGCAGTTCTGCTGCCGTCTACTTTGCAGCTGTTTAATAGCAGAACACCGCAACATGGTAAATGAACATCCCAATGGCGTCCTCAAATAATATTTGCATGCCTCAGACATTGCATTCACCTATAGTGGAAGAAAAGCACTGCACATTCCTGTGCTCCCTTGTGTCAGTATTTAAAGTGGTTCTTAACTCCTCTTCTGATATATTTTTTAAGTGATTTCAGAAGGGATGTGAAAAGGGGAATTGTACAAATGAAAAGGATATTTTTGTTTTTATGTTTAGTATTTATTTTGGTAAAATTAGTATTTTGTTTTGTTTTTGTTAAATTAATGGGAAAATTACAACTACTGTTTAACAAAGTTAAAATAAAAATGTCTTATTTCCCTAAAAGGGCTATTTCTATTATTAAGCAGGCACAACTTAACAAAATAAAAGAGTTCGTGTGCCTCAACACAATACCCCTCATTATTTGCTGGGTACTGGCAACGTGAATAATTGTTATTTTCATGCACCCCATTATTGGTTGGTTGTGAGGAGTGTTGATTTGTATAAGCTTAGCTTGACCATACTAAATGGGCATATTGCCCTGCTGCCCATGACCGCTGTGCTTGGGACCGGACCTTGGTCTTATAAAAAAAAAAAAAAAAGTGGACCGACAGCATTTCTAGTTGAGGACCACTGCTCTATATTATTCCGAGGTTTGAGTTTGTCTATGTGTGCCCTGTGATTGACTGGCAACCAGTTCATGGTGTACCCTACTTACTACCTGATGACACCTGGGATAGGCTCCAGCACGCCCTCGACCCTGTGAGAAGAAGCGGCTCAGATAACAGGTGGATGGATGAAATACTCATATTGTTAAATCGCCCAGCACTACTAAACACACTATGTTTAAAAAAAAAACGTTTTTTTTTTAAATCTTCATAATGACCAGATTTCCTTTCTCATGGTTACATTGACCTATTATTAAAGTTTAAGTATTATATGTTAAAATAACATGACCCAAATTCTGCCTTTTTCATTTGTGTCATTATTTTCGATCCTTGAAATAAAAAGGAAAAAAAAGTACCGGTAAGTAGGTAAATTGGTAAGTAGGTAGGTAAGTATCAACATGGATCAATATGAAATAATTATTTTGTGATATACTTTCCAGCCATATTGCCCAGGCCTATCTTGGAACCTTGAGGTCTTATCAAAAAAAAAAAAAGCTTTACTTCAATATGTTATTGGCAGGGGATTGAGTATGTGGGCAGTTGTGGCCAAGTGGTTGACAGCATTGCCTGCCAAACTGTGCTTTGCTGAGCATATCAACACAAACACAAAACTGCTCACTGGGGAAAAGTCAAGTCAGCCTCTTCACATGCATGTCAAACTCTGAAGTGCACATGAAAGTATAATTCTCTGGGAGATACCAAAACATCATGGACGTGGTTACCAAGACTCTTGCCCACAAAATGTGAATAAACACATTGTTGAGTGCTAGACATTATTAATATAAAGTTTTTGTTAATGGACCGAAGAGAATAAAAAAATTCTCATCAAACGCACAATATCGAGCCTTTGTAGCATTTTGTATGACTCACCATCACAGACCAAGCTATCTGTGCCACCAACCTCCACAGTCCTGAACGGCAAAGAGTGGTAAGTTTTCTGAGGCTGCTGGAGACTTCCTGAATAAACAAACAATTCATGTATATGTGGATCATTCACATATATTTTGGAAATGCACAAAACCTACTGAGTCCTGGAAGGTAGCAGGTGAAGTTTTGAGTCGGGTATGGTGATATTTGGTTGCATTAAGCCCTAATACCATGTGCTCTGGCAATTTTCAAGACATTATATTGATGTAGGATGACCTAATGAAAAGTCAAGTGACAATAAATACATTTTAAAAATCAGATTGAGATCCACATCAGAGAAAAGCAAGTTGTGCAAAAAATTACTGAAACACTGAACCATTGGACATGAGCATTCAAAAGTTTAACTAAAGTCAAATAGAAACACCGTTAAGGGGCAGTGTGCATGTCAGGTTTGTCCTCAAGTTTTACTCAAACAGCCCAGTACCCCAAACTATGTGAATAGCATAGTCGCCATTCTCCATTTGCTCGCAGCAGGACTTAATCATTCTACAGTTACAAAGTCCTTACAGATTTGCAAGCACCATTCCAAACAAAACATTACCTTCTATAGTTCCTTCTTCCAGTACAGTCTGCGTCACAGCTATAAGGGGGAGAAAAAAAAGTGTAACTAAGTAATTCTGCAAAAAGAAAAATACCACCAAACAAGCTTACAGTCACACTGAATCAAAGTAAATAAATAACAGTTAAACAATAGGAAGCTGAGATTTATTTTGGTAACTATTTTATGAATAAGAGCTATTTATAATCTGACATGTCAAAGACTGTCGGACAGTAACTAGTGAGACAAAACTGAAAATTCAGCAGGGAAAAATAAATGTTTTGATTACTGGCAGAGAAGAGGTTTTGGACAGCACAGGTCGCATTGAGTGAAGGCAATTCCAGACACTGGGCAAGGCAGGCGAGGACATGGCCTTGGACAGTAGGTGAGTGGTCATTACGTCGAGCAAACAATAGGTTCTGGATTAGGAATTGATGTGATAGGTAGCAGGCAAGACCCGGATCGCCACATTCCTCGGGTCGCCTCTCTGGCTGCCCCAGTAGAACCATCACAACATCCACAGAGAACAGGCGGGACACCATCTACCAAACCGGTTAAGAATATTAGTGCTTTTTTTTTTTAACAACATGGCAAATTTCTAATCGGTTATCCAAATCAAGCTGCATTATCATATGCCAAACATTATACTTCAATTTTTAATCTGCATGTACTATATGTGGGGAATGAAGGGATTACCTTTGAGTGTCTTGAGAAACTAGACAGCCACTTCATGAAGTGGGCATAGTCTGTACTTGGCATCTCAGATGTCAGCATGCCAACAGCCTGGGCTCCATGGTTTCTAAACTCACATTTTTCCACAATCTAGGTACCATAGACAAATACATACTTTAACATTACATCACACGAGGTGATTAGATGGCATAAAGTGCAACACAAACATCACAGCATGGTATTTTGGCTGAATTACTCACCTGAAAACAAATGTGCTGCAGAAGTACTTTCAATAATGGCAGTGCCACTTCCTTCAGCTCATTCACAATATGACTATAATTAAAAAATATATATATCACATTACGGTATGAATACTTACACAATGCTGAGGAATTTTGTTGCAATATTGATAAATTAAGACAGACAAGCTAAACACATCAAAGAAGACATGCAAAATAAATTGCTTATTACTAAGGGCAGTGCATTTTTGTGCAAATATGATTGAAAATGGACAATTTATAGAAGAAAAAACCCTCACGAAATAAATGCGATCGTTAAACTTCCAACTGACAGTGGAACAGACTAATGATTCTCAACATGTGGTACGCAAAATATGAACTGCTTCATGTACAGTTTGGTTGTATTTAACTTTTAAATGTATTTATCTAATTTAATTTCTATGTGTTTTGGGGATGACGATTTCTGTAATTGCTTTGACAATAATCATCAGAGACTTGTGTTTACCAGACAAAGTGGATGGCTTGATCACGTGTGGCGAGTACTGCATGACCGGGTACAAGCAAGGTTGGTCTGCCTCTGTCCCCTTTATTCATCATCAGGATTACATACAGAAGTCTTTGAAAAACCCTCCTCACGGACTGAACGAAGACGAATCAACATAAGAGACAGATGATTGACAACCCTTAATTATCCTAGATGAGCTATTGCACAAACCCCAAGCACAAATACAATATGTGGCTGAGAAATACTTCTTTTTGATCTCCATGCTTTGCTGAGCAAATCAGCTGCAGGCCATAGAAAGCCATCTCAGGGATGCTCCGCAGTTCATTGATATCTCTGTAAAGAAACAACATCGCCATCATGTTGCTGTATAAATCATAAATGGAAAACAAAACAAAATACAAACTTACTGTCCAGCAGCAAAGTTTAGCTCTCCAATGACTGGCTCAAAGTAAAGCAACTTACTAAAAATCTGCAGAGACAACGCATTTTTAATGGTCAAAAATGTAATAAAGGGTGCATGTCGGCAAAAAGTTGGCTGGGATCTTAATTATTACCAGTGGGCAACTGCAAGCAATTTGTGGTTTGTCTTTGAGTGAAAATGTCTGCAAAAGTCTGAGAAGACTTTGAAGCAGAAGAACCAGTGCATCTCGGATCCTGTTTAGGTCTTGGCTTGAGAAAATGAGCTCTTCTTCCTCCTCCTCTTCCTCCTCCACTTCCATCTGCATGCAACACACTGAGTGGTTTACACTGAGTCGCGGTTTACATAATTCACAATATTCATTGAAGCTACCTAAACTACTGTACTTGCACATCCTTCTTTAAATAAAAAGGCTAAAGAGATCAAACCTATGGTTAGAAAGAGTCACATTTAGTCTTCAAGTTGCCTTTATGAAAAAACATTGGTTTGTTGATTCTGAGACCTCTTGAATTTCCTTCCGGTGTGGTTTGGAACGCTTGCCCTCTGCCTGAGAACTCTTGAGAATGCCCTTCTTGCGCTTTTTGCCCAAGTCCTGAGGCCAACAGTGCGTGCTTGCACTCATGCAGGTGTTCAATAAAACCTCATGAAAAACTTTGTTGGCAATGCTTCCTAGAAGACAAATACAATTATATATTTTACTGTCAGTTGCAAAATTAAATACAGGGGGGTGGGATGGGGTTACTGTTCTGTATATTGATAAACAACACGTTCCATGGTCTGTGCACAGCACAGTATGACACTTTACCTGGGACTCCAAGCAGTAACAGATAGAGCGATGCAGCATGGAGGCTTCCCACCCTCTGCTGAACATTAGCTGCTTTGGCGTTTCCTGTCAAGACAAAGAAGGACAGCACAGCCACCAAAGACTGCACCGAAACACCATTCTCCCTCAGCTGTATCCAGACACTCTGCAGAAGAACAGACAGGTATCACAACATTATCTTTATTCAAAATCATTTTCAAAGACCTCAAGACTGTCTTGAAGTGCAGTCACATTTATCATCAGTCCACCAAGAAGGAAATTGGGTCAGAGTTCTTACATAATTTTTGAACATATTTGATACACGTATTTATTTTTTTATTCCCCGATGCATGTGATCATGGCAAGTATATCGGCAAATGGTCATACCTGTAAACAGTCATCTCTGCTAGAAGACTGTAGTTGTTCCTCAGAAAGTACCAGTAGACACGAGTATAGCCTTCTGAAATCTTGCTCACTAGAGGCTGCTAGCTCCCCTTTGATGTTATCTTCCATCGGCAACATCTCTGTAAATTCTGCATCCCACACTCCATTCACCCAGGCTAAAACGATCAAAGTTTATGATATCACCAAGAAGCACAACAAATTGTTACTCAACATAGTTGTCATTGAATATCATATTTGCTGTACTTTGTTTTTAGACAAAAGTGTTATTATGCTTCAGTTACGGTAACTTCACATGTATGTTTTAGGGATGAACTAGTTGTTGAGTCCCCTGCCACTGAAAGGTCAGATCTGGCCCACCACATCATTTTATGTGGCCCACAAAAGCACACCCACTAGGTCAATGTCCATGCTGCTTGCTAAAATCTGTACCAAACTTTGTCATATGTAATAAATAATCATGTTGAGATATTGCAATAATTTTCTTGTGACATTATTACAGTAACAACAGTTGAACAAACTACTACCCTTGACTTTTGATTTCAAAATGTGTTATCTATTAATTGAGTGCTGTATATGTAGTAATGAGGAGGTAATTCAACATTTATATGTTTTCACACTCATAATGGCCTGTCCGACAACAATGTGGCTTACAATAAAAATGAGTTTGACACCCCTGCTATAAACCAATTGCACTAACTTTCCAAATGAGAAAAATTATGGAGAGGATGATCAATGACAGATATTTGGCGGCAGGGGGAATTAAAAATCTCCTGTAGAATTACCAGACTGGTTTTAGGAATGGAAGAAGAACAATGGACTCAGTAATTCCTCTGGGGGACAAGATAAGGAATGCACAGGTTAATGAGGAAACACCTATTTTTTCTTTTTTCATATAGATAACGGCTATGATATATGGTGTGGAGGGATGGCCTGCTCATTAAAACCACATCAACCCAGTCCTCCAACATCTACACTGGCTCCCCATCCAATAACAAATCCAGTTTAAAATTATTCTCATCAGCTTTAAGGCTCTTCACAACCTTGCCCTCTCCTACCTCACTGATCTCCTCCTCCACACCCCTAGCTGCAATCTTAGATCTGCACATGCCAACCTCTTCACCCCTCCGAGCCGATCCAAGTACTGTACTGGACCTGTCCTGGGGAGACAGAGGCTTCTCGATCGCCACCCACTCCCTCTGGAACTCTCTCCATCTCCTCAGACACACTCACACACTCACACACTCCCCTCTTTTAAAACGCCACTAAAAACACAGCTGTTCAGATCGTCTTTTAACCTGTAATACACAATAATTTGTTCAATTCAATCAATTTAATCTCCACAACCACACACATTCGCACGCGCGCCGAAGAGGATACGAAGTCATTAACTTTCTTGTTAAAAATGTGAAAAAAATGATTTTGTCATTTCTTTAGAATAAAAGAAATAATTACTTTGACTCAAACTCAACAACCACACTGGAAATTACATCTGTGTAATAGTCTGAATAGACGCCCGAAGTGCCCGAGTCATGCTAAAAACAGAAGCAATGGTGGGGTTTTTGTTTTGTTTTTTTGCCTCTTTTGTCCTGTTTACAATAGGTTGGCCGAGAGTCATGCACTGTGCGTGGTTCGTCTCTGATGTCACCCCTTCTCTCTATTTTAACCAAGTTTTAAATTTATTTTGTCACTGAAAGTAGACCGTTATCGTTCTTGCCAGACTAATCCAAACCACAACCCCCAGAGGAGGATTATTCATTAGTTTCTGAGCTGCTTTGAGGGTTCGGCTATCACAGAGCCAGTTGGACACACTTTGCGTCTTGTCAAATGCTACAATCGCATCATTTACTTCTCTAAATGTGGAAAATGAATCACCAACGCAGAGCAAATCTCACTCCATCACAATAGCATTCACGGTCGAATGTAGTAAATATGGCATTGATTGCAGCTCTGTCGTTTTCGAGCACTTAACGGCAAAATAACGCTCGGTGGCCAAGTTGCCCATCAGGACAAAATAACCATTTTACGAAGGAGAACAAAAGAAGAACATAGATTTGGTACTTGTGAATACATGCTGAAATAGCGGGACGTATACACTACTCCTAAAAGTGACGTTATTTTGCCTGCAATTGACTCGTATTCGCAATATTACCTTGTGGGACTTTGTGAAGATTCAAAAACTGCAACGCAGATATCAACTCCATTTTGAATAAAGCCGCCACAAATTAGAAGTTTGCACATGCGCACTAGAAAACCGTTTACACGGAAGTTGAGTGGGTCATGCCGTCATAACAAGCGCTGCGTGGTTCAGGATTTAATGTTAGGTGAAAGGGTAATCTTCCGAAGATGAATAATAATTTTTTATATTCTTAAGAGGTTTAATGTTAGTTTGGCATATAAGGAATCGTTTTTTAAAGGTCCAAATTGCAGATTCTTAGTTACATTTTATTTTGAAATTCAACATCAGATCCGAATGAAAGTACGTGGGTGGTCGATGATGAGAGCGTCAGCCTCACTATGCATACTAGGGGTGCAGGGTTTGATTCTGGCTCTGTCCCTCATGTGAGGAGTTTGCATTTTCTCCCCGTGCCTGTGTGGGTTTTCTCCAGGTACTACGGGTTCTTCCCACATTCCAGAGACATGCATGACAGGTTAATGGAGCACTCTAAATTGTCCCCAGGTGCGAGTGTGAGTGTGGGTTGTTTGTCTATTTGTGCCCTGTGATTGGCTGGCGACCAAATCAGGGTGTACCCCGCCTACTGCCCAAAGACAGCTGGAAAAAGCTCCAGCACGCCCCGCGACCCTTGTGAGGATAAGCAGATCAGAAAATGGATGAATAGATAACTCAGGTGTAATTTTAGTCATTGATGCAGGGTGAACAACTTTTCTTTCTATAGCTCAACTCTACATTTTTAATTACATTAAATATTTTAATCGTTTGACAGCTCTAATATATATATATATATATGGGCTGACGGAGGCCCAGAGAGGTATGATGAAAAGGCCGATACCCGAGAGGTACATCCAGATGACCATACCTGAAGCAATCGAAACTGCCAAACAAAGGCTCCAAGCCTTGTCCAGTCGCCTAAAGCGGTACACGAAAGAGAATGAGGCCAGACGAATAAACAGGCTGTTCGCAACACAACCTGCGAAAGTGTACGCTCAGTGGCAGGGTTCTAACAACAGAGCTGACCCACCAAGACTGGAAACTGAAAGGTACTGGAAAGGCATATGGGAGAAGGAGGTTGCACATAACAGCAGTGCACAATGGCTGGTGACCCTGAGAGAGGAGCACAGCAACCTCCCTGA
Organism: Hippocampus zosterae; assembly: GCF_025434085.1. Classification (NCBI taxonomy): domain Eukaryota; kingdom Metazoa; phylum Chordata; class Actinopteri; order Syngnathiformes; family Syngnathidae; genus Hippocampus; species Hippocampus zosterae. Next base: position 22,314,618 of record NC_067461.1, on the reverse strand, counting down.
ACAGAACCCAGTTACCATAACAGTGGCAGACATACAGGAAAGAGTCTCAGATATGAAGAACTGGACAGCACCAGGCCCGGACATGGTCCACACCTACTGGCTAAAGAAACTCACAGCACTCCATGAGCGCCTAGCAGTACAAATGAACCAGCTGCTGAGGGATGGGACTCACCCAGAATGGCTAACCGAAGGGCGAACGATCCTGATCATGAAGGATCCCTCGAAGGGTGCAGCCCCATCCAACTATCGGCCAATAACCTGTCTCTCCACAACATGGAAGCTCATGTCAGGCATCATTGCGGCTAAGATAAGTGGACACATGGAGCAATACATGAGCGAAGCGCAGAAGGGCATTGTTAGAGATACCAGAGGAGCCAAACATCAGCTCCTGGTTGACAGAACAGTCGCACAAGACTGCAGGTCCCGACGTACCAACCTGTGCACAGCTTGGATTGATTACAAGAAAGCCTATGACTCGATGCCACATACATGGATCACTGAATGCTTGGAGTTGTATAAGGTGAACAGGACCCTAAGAGCCTTCGTTGCGAACTCGATGAGGATGTGGAAAACCACACTTGAAACCAATGGGCAAGCCACTGACCCAAGTGTCCATCAAATGCGGCATATACCAAGGTGATGTACTCTCCCCACTGCTGTTCTGCATAGGACTGAACCCCCTAAGCCAAGTAATCACCAAGACAGGCTATGGATACCGTCTCAGAAATGGAGCTACAATCAGTCACCTCCTCTACATGGATGACATAAAGCTGTATGCTAAGAGCGAAAGGGACATAGATTCCCTGATCCACACAACCAGGATCTACAGCAGAGACATCGGGATGTCATTCGGGCTTGAGAAATGTAGTCGGATGGTGACTAAGAGAGGAAAGGTAGTCCGCACTGAAGGGGTCTCACTCCCTGAAGGAACAATAGCAGACATTGAGGACAGCTACAAGTACCTTGGTATACCACAAGCCAATGGGAACCTCGAACTGGCAACAAGGAAAGCGGCTACGGCCAAATACCTCCAGCGAGTGAGGCAAGTCCTAAGAAGCCAGCTCAATGGCAAGAATAAGACCCGTGCAATAAACAGCTATGCCCTGCCAGTGATCAGATACCCTGCAGGAATAATAAGGTGGCCAAAGGAAGAGATTCAGACCACGGACGTTAAGACCCGAAAGCTCCTAACCATGCATGGAGGGTTCCATCCCAAATCCAGCACCCTGAGACTGTACGCAAGCCGAAAGGATGGAGGCCGGGGACTAGTGAGTGTGAGAGCCACTGTCCAGGATGAAACATCCAAGCTCCATGAATACATCAAGGAGAAGGCTCCAACAGATGACGTACTCAGAGAATGTCTCAGACAATGGGGAACAGAAGATGAGGCGCTGGAAAAGGGGCCATCATGGGAGGACAAGCCCCTACACGGGATGTACCACCGGACCATAACTGAAGTGGCTGATCTCAAGAAGTCCTATCAGTGGCTAGAGAGGGCTGGCCTGAAGGACAGCACAGAGGCACTCATCCTGGCTGCTCAGGAGCAGGCCTTGAGCACCAGAGCCATCGAGGCCCAGATATACCACACCAGACAAGACCCAAGGTGTAGGTTGTGCAAAGAGGCACCTGAGACGATCCAACACATAACTGCAGGGTGTAAGATGCTGCCAGGGAAAGCCTACATGGAACGCCATAACCAGGTGGCTGGCATAGTCTACCGAAACATCTGTGCGGAGTATGGACTGGAAACCCCAAGGTCAAAATGGGAAACACCTCCGAAGGTGGTGGAAAATGACAGAGCGAAGATCCTGTGGGACTTCCAGATCCAGACTGACAAGATGGTAATGGCGAACCAACCAGATATCGTGATCATAGATAAAGGGCAGAGGAAAGCCGTTGTAGTGGATGTAGCGGTCCCAAGTGATGGAAACATCAGGAAGAAGGAACATGAGAAACTCGAGAAATACCAAGGGCTCAGAGAGGAGCTGGAGAGAGCCTGGAAGGTAAAGGTGACAGTCGTGCCTGTGGTGGTCGGAGCACTCGGGGCAGTGACCCCCAAATTAGATGAGTGGTTGCAACAGATCCCGGGAACAACATCGGACATCTCAGTCCAGAAATGTGCAGTGCTGGGAACAGCAAGGATACTGCGCAGAACCCTCAAGCTTCCTGGCCTCTGGTAGAGGACCCGAGCTGAATGAGGGACGGACACCACCCGAGGGGTGAGATGAGGATTTTTTTATCCTCATCTCTTTTTATATCTATATATATATATATATATATATATAAATGTGTGTGTGTGTGTAACCAGGTGAACCATACTTAGACTTTTGTAGTGAAGGCTGCCTTTTTTAACAAATGTAGCACTGTCACTATAAGAGCACGCTTGATAAAAATATGCGGGAACATATAGCGCGAGCGAGAATTAGACCAGGAAGTGGGGGAGGATGACAGGCATGTGAAGGAAGAAAGTCACTAAACTGTAGTGGTGGGACGATCATACCACAAGGAGTGTATTGACCAACTTCACAAACTGTGTCAGCGCTGTATTGACACTGTGTTGGTCACCCAATAGTGACCCGTGCAGTAGTTATAAAATCATTGCAGGTAAAGAAATTCCTTGTGTAAATGCTAAACTGAGTTGGTATGTAAAATATCGCAAATTTGAGTTACAATTCAGATTTTTAACTTATGTAGAAAATTGTGTTAAATCATGTGAAATAAAAGACAAAAAAGTCTCCAGTTTATGAATTTATTATTTTATTAGTTTTTGATTTATTATTGAGGAACAAAAGTTTTTGGAGTGTCTTTGCCTCAAGGCGATTTCTCCTCTTTGATACCAGCTCCCAATCCTCAGAAAATACTCTTTCACATGGTTCAGATGACGATAGTGAAATGAAAGTTGATGCAGACGTGGATATGTTTTCTGGTTCCATTTCCAATATTGTAAAGGGTCTTGGTTTCTGGGTGTGTTTGCTTCTGACAAGCAATGTTGGACTTCAATTATGGAGGATCTCACAATTATAAGATAAAATAAATAAAGCAACTGTAAGGCTCTTTCACTGACTATCATATGTATAATAGGTCATTCACTTGATAAACTTATAAAGTGGGTGCAATGTGCCACCTTAGAAAGTTAGTTAGTTAGTTCCGCCCGTTCCTATTTGGAACATTGTGCGACGAGTTTCCTCCATTTGGTCCGGTCACTGGCGACCCTTCTTGCTCCATGTCAGCTGACACCCATCTCACTGAGGTCTTCTTTGGCAGTCTGTCTCCACGTCTTCTTTGGCCTACCTCTCGTCCTCTTTCCACCCTCTGGCATCCAGTCCATGGCCACACTTGCCGGTCTCTCTCTTGGCAGTCGGAGTACGTGGCCGATCATTTTCCTTCTCCTTTCAGAGACAATTTCTGACAGTTCAGCCAGTCCTGCCTTCTTCATCACCTCCTCGTTGGTGATGTGGTCTCTCCATGAGATCCTCAGGATGGATCTCAGGCAACGCCGATGGAAGACATCTAACTTGTTGGTTATGTTGGCTGTCTTCATCCATGTCTCACAGGCGTAAATCGCTGTTGGGATAACCACTGACATATAGAGCCGTAGCTTGGTGGTCGTAGTGATGGCTTTCGATGACCAGATGTTGCGGAGGCGTTGGAACACTCCCGCAGCTTTACCAAGTCTACTGTTGACGTCTTTCTCCACACCACCTGTATTTGAGATGTTACTCCCAAGATATGTGAAGCTGTCAATGTACTCTATGTCATGTTGGTGTGGAGTGAGTGGGTGAAGGTGTTGGTGCTGTCCGACGGCGATGGCCTTTGTCTTTTCCTGGCTAATTCGCAAACCGACCTTAACTCCGTGCTCATACAGATTATTAGTCAACTCCTGGACTGCGGGCTGGGTGTGACTTAACAGGGCCAAATCATCTGCAAATTCCAGGTCAGCTAGTCTGCTCCCTCCCCACTTGATACCAACTTTTGCTCCTGTGATGGACTTCCTCATCACAAAGTCGATTATGATAATGAAGAGTTGGGGTGACAGAATGCAACCCTGTCTTACACCAGTGACAATGTCAAAAACGTCAGTTGTGCCACTGTTGGTTTTGACACAACAGGTTGAGTTGTGGTACAATGACCTGAAGATGTTGATGTACTTGAGGGGTACACCATACAGCTGGACGATCTGCCACAGTGACTCCCGGTGGATGCTGTCGAAGGCTTTCTTGAAATCGATATAGTTGATTATGAGTGGTATCTGAAGTTCTTGGCACTGCTCTATAATGTTTCGAAGGGTAGATATCTGTTCGGCGCAAGACCTTCCCTTCCTGAAACCGGCTTGCTCTTCCCTCAAGATGTTATCCACTTCATCTTTAAGGCGATGTAGCAGAACACTGCAGAATACCTTGCTGGGAATTGACAGCAGCGTAATGCCCCGCCAGTTATTGCAGTCTGCGAGGCTTCCCTTCTTGGGGAGCGTGACAATGACCCCACGTCTCCAGTTGGCAGGAAACTCTTCAGCATGCCAAATCAGGTTGAACAGGTGGGTAAGGCTCTCCACAACAGCATCTTGGCCATGTTTCAACAGCTCGGCAGCTATCTCATCGAGTCCCGGTGCCTTGTTGTTCTTAAGGCCCTTGATTGCTCTGGCAACCTGTCTCGGATATCTCTTTCGATGTAATATTTAGAGGTGGAGCTGGTGTCTCTTGATCGAAATTGAAGAGCACGGGAGGCATTGGTTGGTTGAGAACCTCCCTGAAGTGTTCCAGCCATCTTGCTTCTTGCTCCTCGTCGCTTAGAAGTGTCCTGCCATCCTTGCTCCTGATTGGCACGCTAGAGCTGCTCCTGGAGTTGGTTAGCTCCCGCACGATCTTGCATAGGGTCGTCGTGTCGTTGTTCTCTGCTGCTTCCTGTGCCTCTCTTATTTTCTCTTCTAGCCACTGTCTTTTATCCTTCCTGCAACTCTTCTTCACTGCCCTGTCCAAGTGTCTGTACTCCTCATCTTCCATCCTCCAGCTCCGGAGCCTCCTCTTTTGTTCTCTTTTTATCTTAGCCACTTTCCTTTCATCAATCAACTTCCAGGTGTCGTCTGTTATCCATCTCTCTTTGTTGGTACCCGTCTTTCTGCCTATAACTGCTTCTGCAGTGTCAGCAATGGCACAAGAGAACATACTCCACTTGTCCTCAATGTTTGCAAAGTGTTGTGATACCTTGAGCTTCCTACTCAATTCCTCACAGAAGCTTTCGGAGAAGTTTTTATTCTTTAGCTTGTCCACCGCGTAAGGTCTCTTGGGCTGCACCTTTTTCACCTTCTTCAGCTTCAGCTTGATTTTACTCACCACAAGGAAGTGGTCTGAACCCACATCTGCACCTCTGTAGGAGCGAACGTCGAGCAATGACGAGTGCCACCTTGTGTTGATGCAGATGTAGTCCAGTTCGTTCCGGGTCCTGCCACCAGGTGAAACCCAGGTTACTTTGTGTATCCGCTTGTGCTCAAAAAAGGTGTTGCCAATGCTGAGGCCGTTGGTACTGGTTAGCATCAACAGTCTCTCCCTGTTGTCGTTCGTGGAGCTCGCAAACCCATGTGGTCCAACTGTGTCATTCAGGCCCCTTCTGTCATTATCCAGTTTTGCGTTGAAGTCTCCAATCAGCATTTTGATGTCATGTCTGGGGATCTCCTCAAGCACGGTCTGGAGCTGGTTGTAGAAGGTGTCCTTATCGTCCGCTGAGGCAGCTTCGGTTGGGGCATAGACTTGTACGATGGTTACTTTGGCATATCTGGTGTAGAGCCTTGCTGTAATAATCCGTTCATTCCCCGGCTTCCATCCAATCAATGCTTTTGCTGCACTCCTGGAGAGGATGATGCCGACTCCATGGGAATGGTGGTCTTGCTTCCCAGAGTACAGAAAAGTTGCTCCATTAACCATGAGGCGCCCTTGCCCCGTCCACCTCATTTCACTAACGCCTAAGATGTCCAGGCGATAGTCCCTCATATTCTTCAGCACCTGGTCCATGCGACCAGACTGGAACATTGTGCGCACATTCCAGGTGCCTACTCTGGTGTTGGTTTTGGTTCCAAAGATCGGGGTCATCAGGGGTCGGGCTTCCTGCTGGATTTCACCCGGCCCCGTCATAGATACATCCAAGGATGTGCCGTCTCTTCTTCGCCGTGGTTTACCGGAATGGCTTCCTCTCGTCGTTTCTGTAACAGGTTTTTGTTTTTACAGGGTGAGGTTGTTAACCTCACGCCCAACCCCCAACCTGGAGGACCAGTTGGATGCAGTTTAACGTCATACCCAGGACAGCCACCTTAGTTTTCCACCTTAGAAAAACAAATGTATATAACAGTAAACAATGCTCAAAGGAGAAAAAGATTTACCAAGATCAAAATTATTCCACACTGGGGAAAACTTCTTAGAACGATCCATAATTTTGCAAACCTCCAGCCAACAAACCCACGACATGTTGATACAGTTTGTGTCCTTATAACACACTTTGGAGCGGCACATTCAAACGATTCAGTTCCTGTATTGGTCACGTGATTCTTTCTTAAATCAGTACACGCACCGATACGGGGTTTCACTCTTGAGCTCTCGGCACTGTGCTCACGCACCAGTGTCGCTCGTCCCATCACTGATACATAAACACACACACACGCACACGCTCACGGACACGCACGCACATAAACGCACGCACACACGCACACGCACATAACCAGTGATGAGCATGCATTTGTTCGGGGGTCAGTAACACGCGGCTACAGAGCCGCATGCGGCTCTTTAGCGACATCTAGTGGCTCCCTGGAGCTTTATAAAAAAAAATTTGAAAATGGAAAAATATTTATGTAGTAGGCCAGTGGTCCTCAACTAGAAATGCTGTCGGTCCACTTTTTTTTAATAAGACCAAGGTCCGGTCCCATGCACGGCGGTCATGGGGAGCAGGGTTATATGCCCATTTAGTATGGTCAAGCCAAGCTTATACAAATCAACACTCCTCACAACCAACCAATAATGGGGTGCAAGAAAATAACAATTATTCACTTTGCCAGTACACAGCAAATAATGAGAGGTGTTGAGGCACAGAAACTCTTTTATTTTGTTAAGTTGTGCCTGCTTAATAATAGAAATAGCCCTTTTAGGGAAATAAGACATTTTTACTTTAACTTTGTTAAACAGTAGTTGTCTTTTTTCCCTTAATTTAACAAAAACAAAATACTAATTTTACCAAAATAAATACTAAACATGAAAAAATATCCTTTTCATTTGTACAATTCCCCTTTTCATGTCCCCTCTGAAATCACTGAAAAATATATCAGAAGAGGAGATAAGAATCATTTTAAATACTGACACAAGGGAGCACAGGAATGTGCAGTGCTGTTCTTCCACTAAAGGTGAATGCAATGTCTGAGGCATGCAAATATTATTTGAGGGCGCCATTGGGATGTTCATTTCTCATGTTGCGGTGTTCTGCTATTAAACAGCTGCAAAGTAGACGGCAGCAGAACTGCACACAATCGAAACCTCCCGCGATTCGTTTTGTCTAATTGTCTGTGACTGTGTGCGGCTCTCCTGGGCTGAAGCTGTGAGCACACTGTGGCGTCGCGCATCCGTCTGTTTCCTGACACAATCATCCATTTTGAATGCGTGCTGACGCTAATGTATGGACACACCTTAAGTTCAGAGGAGCCAATCAGCGCATCGTATATGCTTACACACACACACACACACACGCACACGCACACGCACACACACACGCACACACACACACACGCACACACACACGCCCTGATGAGAAACAGCCTGAAACTGAGGCATGCGACGCACTTTTGCAGCCTGTTAACTATCGTAGCTCACACGTACCGTTTTAAAGTGCTTCCCTGGGCCCTCCTTTTTTTCGTAAAAATGAGAATGATAAGATGATTAGGGTGCAGTGTACATTAAAACAAAAAAAGATATTATTAACATGTACAAAGACACCAATGGTTGTTTGGTTTTTTTTTCTCCTCGACACTCCTCGGATCTACTTGGGACCTGTCTTAGATCTACCGGTAGATCAGGATCTACCTAATGAGCACCCCTGCTCTAAATTGTCCTTAGGTGTGATTGTGAGCGTGGATGGTTGTTCGTCTCTGTGCCCTGTGATAGGCTGGCAACCAGTTCAAGGTTGAAAGCTGAAAGCTCTGCACCCCATCGTGCTGAGACGGGCAGAGGGTATACAGAGGTGGAGGGAGGCTGAGGACCTGAGGGAACGGAAATTTGAAGAAGGTCCGACAGATGAGGGTGGCATGGCTATGGATTTGATTGTGAAGAGGAGTATTTTGAAGTTGATCCTCAGTTTGACAGGGAGCCAGTGGAGCTGTTGGAAGATGGCGGTGATGTGATGGAAGGAGGGGGTTCCAGTGATGATACGGGCTGAAGAATTCTGGACCAGTTGAAGTCTATGGAGGAATTTGTTGTGGACACGAAGAGAAGTGAATTCCAAGAGTCAATACGGGAGGTGACGAGACGGTGGACAAGGATAGCAGTTGAATGAGGGGTGAGAGAGGGACGGAGACGGTTGATATTGCGTAGGTGGAAATATGCGGACCGGGTTATGTTATTAATATGAGAGTGGAACGATAGTGAGCTATTGAGGATGCCACCCAGGCTCTTGACCTGAAGGGAGGGGGACACAGAGGAGTTATCAATAGTGAGAGAGAAACTGTTAGTTTTGTGTAGGTGGATTTGGTACTGACGAGGAGGAGTTCTGTTTTGTCACTGTTAAGTTTGAGGAAGTTATGTGTGAACCAACATTTAATTTCTGAAAGGCAGAGTTAATTGGGGCCCAGGATGTATTGGGCCCCAATTAACGAGGGCCTCCTTGTGGGTCCTGGCCTTGCCGTGGCAAGGTGGTTTGTGTGTACCAATGATCCGGAGAGCGTTACCATCTTGCACCAGCTTGCACCAGCCAGGGTCGCATGCGTCTGTTTCCTGACACAATCATCCATTTTGAATGCGTGCTGACGCTAATGTATGGACACACCTTAAGTTCAGAGGAGCCAAACAGCGCATCGTATATGCTTACGCTTATGTATGGATACACCTTAATTTCAGAGGAGCCAATCAGCGCATCGTATATGCTTACGCTTATGTATGGACATACCTTAATTTCAGAGGAGCCAATCAGCGCATCGTTATCGCCGACATGCCCTGCTCAGGCAGGGTCTCGAGTGAGTCAAACATTATACACACAAAGTCGCGTTGCCGCGGTCCTCTGCATTACATCTGTTAGTGCACGCAAAGAATACAACGGATAATTTTAACAAGCGATCTCGGTAATGCGCAGATTATAGTCCACAAATATAAAATGTATAACGTAAAAATCAATTTATAAATTTTGTTATACAATTTGCCGAGGGTCCGGACAGAGGAGGTCCGCGGTCCGGACAGAGGAGCTCGGTGGTCCGGTCGTGGATCGCGGTCCGCCAGTTGAGGAAGAGGGATATAGAGCATTCAATCAACCTACCATGCATCTTTATGGAATGTGGGAGGAAACTGCCGTGCCCAGAAAGAATCCACACTTGCACAAAGAAAACATGCAAACTCCACACAGGAAGGCCGTGGCCGAATTCAAAATCACGACTTCTGCACTGTGAGGCGGGCGTGCTAAGGCGTAGAAAAAAAGTCGTGTGTTTCCGGTAACCCGACCGACCAAGAATTTCTACTTTGAAAAAAACTTTACGGTCGGCATTTTTTTCATTTACCATGTTGCGGTGTTCTGCTGTTAAACAGCTGCAAAGATCCCCGGGTAGATGGGAGCTAAACTGCACACGATCGAAACCTCCCGCGATTCGTCCTGTCTAATTGCCTGTGTACGGCTCTCCTGTGCTGAAGCTGTGAGCACACTGTGGCGTCGCGCATGCGTCTGTTTCCTGACACAATCATCCATTTTGAATGCGTGACGCTTATGTATAGGCACACCTTAAATTCAGAGGAGCCAATCAGCGCATCGTTATCGCCGACATGCCCTGCTCAGCCATTATACACAGTACACACACAAGGGCTGTTCACACGGCAAAATTTGGTCCGTTGCTGCGCCGGGGCTGCCCCAGTAGAGCGTTCACACGTGCAAATTAGCTCCGGCGTAGCCCCGGAAAAGAGCTTATACCGGACCAAATTTGCTCCGGACCAAATGCTCGTTTGCGAAGCAGCACCGGTGTAAATTTGCACGTGTGAACGCAACTAGGTTAAATTTGCTCTAGAGCAAATGCTTTTGAAGAGTACGTATGGCGAGAATGCGTTGCTTTCGTGCTCTGTCGGACTTACGTAAAGTGTTTGTTTCATAACGACACAAGACTTGGCTAGTAACATCTTTCCTTTTGTAGGAGACTGGACTGTCTCGGAGTTGTTTGTTCCTTTGTTGTTTGTTCACAACTCCCCGCCCCCCATAGAATTTATTTTGTGATTTCCTCTCTTGATTTTCTGTTTGGCGCATTAGTGTTTGCTTTTCTGAGTGTCATTGAAGTCATCGTTCATTTACGTTTTCTTGGGCGGTCACTCTCGAGCAGAAGGCACGGAGACCGAGAAGGAGAAGGACATGGCGGTCCAGTAGTCGCTTGAGTTGTGTATATACAGTACGTTTTAAAAAGAACCAACACGACAGCTCGTTTGTTTTCTGTCCTTTTGCTCCGCTGCAGAAACTGCCGTGTGAACGCAAGTGGGGCAGCCCCGACACAGTGTCGGGGCTGCCACGCTCAGCGGCTTTGTACGTGTGAACGCTCCACACAATTTGCTGCGGTGCAAAATATATCGCAACAAAATATATCGGTGCAGCACCGGAGCAAATGTGTGCCGTGTGAACGGCCCTATAGTCGCGCGGCTGCGTCCTCTGCAATACATCTGTTCGTGCACGCAAATAATACAACAGATAATTTTAACAAGCGATCGCGGTAATGCGCAGATTATAGTCCAAAAATAGAAAATGTATAACGTAAAAATCACTTTATAATTTATTATTTTATACAATTTGCCAAGGGCCCGGACAGAGGAGGTCCCGGACAGAGTAGGTCGGCGGTCCGGACAGAGGAGGTCGGCGGTCCAGTGATGGATCGCAGTCCGCCAGTTGAGGAAGGGGGTAGTAGGTAAACAAAACTCAGATAGATATAGATACATGGTGGAGCTCCGAAAAATTAGAGCTGTAGTGTAAGTGTAAAAACGTACACTTTATTTATGCTTTTAAAACTCTCGACAAACACAGAGACGCCCGAGTCCACCTCCATGCCTTCTCTCTTCTCTTCGACTCGAGAGGCGTTTAAAGACAGCCTCCGAAAAATGGAAATTAATGATCACTCCACTCAGAAAAGTGAAACTAATGCACCAAAACAGAAGATCAAGCGAGGAAATCACAAAAAAAGATTTTTGAGAGCGTTTGTGAACACATATCAAAGGAGTGAATAACAAACAATTCTGAGACAGTCCAGTCTCCTACATACATACATGTGTTTCCTTCATTGTCAGTTTTATAAATCAGAATTAGAATCAGAATCATCTTTACTGGCCAAGTATGTAGAACACACAAGGAATATGTCTCCGGTATAACACGCTGCATTAGTATCATCATAAACAAGGACATGACAAAAGGCTTTTATTTATTTATTTGCGGCTCCAGACATATTTGTTTGTTGTTTGTTTGTCCTATATGGCTCTTTCAACATTTTGGGTTGCCGACCCCTGCATTATTGGACAGATTTCATTTTGAAGACGGGCAATGCCACTCTCTGGCGGCGGATTACCGTAATGCACAGTATTGACAATCAACGTGGCGGCTCGTTTGATTTAAATTTTGCAACGTTCTGCGGTTTTGGGCTCGTCAAGTGTTGGGTGATTATTTTGTGGTTTGCAAATCAAAACGAACTTGTTCTTCAACAAAAATCTACTTTCTTTAACGAATTATTGCTTAGTTGTGGTGGGTCATCATGTTGAATGTCGCTCTTTGGTCTGATTCTAGCGATGCGTAATCACACAAACATTCTGTGCTTTCTCGCTGCTCTGTGGCTTCCTAGTCCATTTTCAAAGTCTAAGGGGTGAGATACCTGATGTATTTCCCTTAGTTTACTGTAATATAGTATGTTGCATTGAATCAAATAATATATTTGATTATTATTACATGTTAGTGTCTTACCCATTTTATTTTAGATTAATCGCTTAATACCATAGTATTTAAATTGTGACAAAGAACCCCTACTTATTTCACAAGTGGCTTCGTCCTAATTTGGCGCGAAATGAAAGCTAAAGCAACGCCCTTTCATGGCTCCAACTTGCATCGCGCTAGTCAAATTTTGTCCATAGAGTACCGGATATCTTACTTTTACTTTCAGGGTAAAAGTTTAGCTCATGGCCGACAGAGATTATGCAGTAATCCTAGCGGTCTTCTTTTATGTTGAAAATCTCAAACAAAGCTTCACGTCTTTCTTAACGTGTCTTTTTTAGTGCTACAGTATAGTTGATATTGTTGAAAATTATCGTTCCGAAACCGGAAGACTACGTTGGTTTTAATAATGTTTAACTGACATTCATTTACTTTGCGATTAAACAGCTGTTTATATCCAGTGTTTCTGCACGTACTGCCAGTTGTGACTACGTAATTGATTTTTGGGTAGCTGCGAAATACTTTTTGTATTTTCGAACGTTTTCTATTTAATTGACTTGTGAATTGGAATATTTACTTTTTCTCCGGATAAAGCGTTGTACCTTCCGTTGGAAACAATGAGCTGGTAAGATGGATTTGTTCAGCAGTTGTACATTTTACATGCACACCACGTGTTCAGTTATGAACGATCGGGGACTTTGAAGTATTCAAAATGCAACTGTACTTTCCGGTCTCAAAATATATTGTTACCTTATTGTTAGTAAGCTATTTTTCGTTCAGGGTAGCGTTGCGGCAAAAATGCCATGTTAGGCAACAACATCTGAGCGCAAACCCAAGACGAGTAAAGGAGAGGTGAAAAGTCTTTTTAGTTTTCAATATTCATCGGCTTTAAACTCGTAGGTCAGAAATACATTGGCTGAAATGTGGGCTATATGCTTCAAGGGAGAACAAAATTTATACAATACCTTAAGATGCTTTTCCAAGCGCCAGTGCATTTTCTCTTTGACCTTACTCTGACTGCATCTCGGCTGCTTCCACTTCTTAGTACTATATCCGTATTACAAGGCGTCTGGGAATTGATCAAATGTGCTGTGATGTATTGTCCAACTTCTTTATTTTTTAAATTGTATCTTAAAAAATATCCTTACGCACTACATGTAGCTGCTAGATCAGGTTTCTAATTGCATAGTTAATTCCCCATTGATTATGTTGAAAACATTACATTTGTCAATACTGTGACAGTTTAACTTTTCCTCAAACACCACAAGGAACGATTTGCACCTGTTTCACATGTGTGTCCCTCTGCCCACCCTTGCAACCTATCCCATTCTCCATGGACAGCATTAAACAAGAACCTCGAAGTGTTTCCCCTCACTGCCCAAAACCTGATGAGTCTGAGGAACCACTGGGAACAGCAATGGAAACAGAAGCTGCTACGGGTAAATAAGAATGTACATTAGCCTAATCGAGAAGCTGAAGATGCCCAGAGAAGAGCAGCTGCTGACTGATTTTTAGAAAGTGTAATGGATTCTTTTAATGTCTCAATCTAATAGTGAATCGTCATGACGTCAGACAACACACTCATCATTGCATGCCGATAGACATAGCACAAGGTGTTTAGTGGAAAAATAACATTCTCATTAACTGATATTCACATCTGGGAATGATTCATATTTTATTTGTTTTTTTGTTTTGTTTTTTGTGGGGGTTCAAAGATACCAGTTTGAAAACTGAGAATATCCCATCTGAACCAATTGTCACCAAAGAAATGGAGGAAGAGGAGCAACATCTGATGGCAGAAGGAGAAAAGAGAGAGAAGGAAATGAGGGAAAAGGTTTGTTTCTATCAAAATAACCAATAATAATGCTTAATTACATAGGACTGTACCACAGTCATGAAAGGTACATTTTAAATTGACTTCTTAATGTTTGTTTATTCAGCTAAATGGACAGCCTGTGCACCCATCAAGTGTGAAATTAAACAAAAAAAAATTCTGCCTATTTCTGAAAACATCTGATGAGTCGTGCTGCACTTTTGGTCCACTGTTACCGTCTGTGGCTAATTAATATTAGAACTATCGTCTCACAGAGTTTCTCCACCACTGATCTGATCATGACATGATAAATCAACTTTGCTGCATGAAGTTCCGGAGTGAAAGAACCACTTTGATGCCGAAATGGTGCTTATGCTAAGGACAATCTAATACAATCTTCTAAGTGGGCACTTGCTTAAAGAGCACTCACTGTATGTGTTTGTGTGTGAGGGGTTATTGTCTTAAGATCAAGTGTTTGTGTCACCATTTGAAACCCACCAGGCTCAGCGATCTCTGGAGAGAGAGAGTCATGAAATGCGGTTCAAAAGACTGCAACATTTGCTCCAGAAGAGTAACATCTACTCTAAATTCCTGCTGACTAAAATGGAGCAACAACAGAATGAGGTATTCGTATGTCCCAATCCAGCAGTTGTCGTACTGGCCAAATCAATCTTTTTCAATAATTGGTGCTCAGGAAGTTTTGTCCCAAAGAATTGTACTTTGATTTGTCTTTCTCCTTGCCAGGAGAAAATCAAGAAGGAAAAGCTTGCAAAGAATGCCAAGAAAGTGAGAAAATACTTTTCTGATTATGAATATTTTATCAAAAAAGCTTTCTCATAGGCATAATAAATGAACCTGTTTCTTTTTTTATATATATATTTTTTATGTAGAGTACGAACAGCACTGGGCCTGGAAAAGGTATATGCTTATTTATTAACAGAAAAAAATACTCAAAATGCTAATTACTTCTGTTCAAAGTGGGTTTTTTTTACCTTTTGATGTTCATTCCAAATTAGATAAAAAGAAGAGACGAAGGGAGGATGACTACAAAATTGCTGATGTCATGTCCAAAGAAGTATGGTCCTGTTTGACTCTGACCCCGTCCCCCAATCCGCTTTATGAATAATGCTTTATTTTTCCTGCAGGAAATCATGTCGCAGACCAAGAGACTTAAAGTGGAGGCAGAGGTAATGCGTGTGGCTTTTTTTACTTTAACCTTTCAACATTTCAAGATGAGGTGGCAAAGTCTGTTATCTTTAAACCATTGTGTGAATGCATGTGCAATTCCATGTCAGGAAGCAGCCACAGCCCAGAAGAAGCTGGATGCCAACGATATCGAAAACATGAGCGACACCAACCAAGACATCAAGAATCGTTTGGCGGAGACGGTGCGAGACAATGCCAAACATCTCCTGGACCCTGACAGGAAGGTGAAAGGAGAGCCAGTTCCCGCTCAACAGCCACACCTCTTCACTGGTGGGGTCATGAGGTGGTACCAGATCGAGGGCATCGAGTGGCTTCGAGTGAGTCGATTCAGCCTAATTCAAGAAGTGACCCTTGGATGCCTTGACCAAGAAAGACCTTTTCTGTATTCATGAAAGGTTATTTAAATCCTAAATGGCAACTTAATTCTGAAAAAGCATGTTTATGTTTCATGCGCTAATGACTTATGTGCAATGTTTTTCCCGGTAAAAGTCTGTTTGTGTACATTGAATTATGCCTCAATTTCAACATATTTTTAGGTTAAAAAATACCCTGTACTTTTGAAAATATAGCATTCATGTCTCAGCCAGTCGCTCAGAATACGTTTGACTTTATCGTGACTTTCACACTTGGTGCCAGTTACTGTGAACTGCTGAGGCGCAGGTCAAGAAAGACATAAAGAACAAACGCAGGTGTCATCAGTCAGAAGGAGTCATTTTGCATCATGACCACGCAAGGCCTCACACAGCAGCCCCAACAATACAGACCATCAACGAGCTGGGCTAGGAGCTGCTCCCCCAACCCCCTTACAGCCCAGATTTTGCTCCTTCAGACTTTCACCTGTTTGGTCCCTTAAAAGTGTTTCCAAGAGGCATGAAGTTTGAAAGTGACGAAGAACTCAAATGTGTGTGCGAGTGGCTGAGAGGTCAGTCCAACGATTTTTACGCTGAGGGAATATAGAAGCTTGTGCATAGATGGGAAAAGTGTGTGACAGTGCTACGTTGAAGAAAAAAAATAAGCTTCTGTCTGGATTAAAAGTCCTTATACCAAAAAATTCACCTTCTTCATTGAATGACCCTCGTATATATTTTTTAACTCGAGTTTCTGTTTTGGTGTCAGATGTTGTGGGAGAACGGCATCAATGGGATCCTCGCCGATGAGATGGGACTGGGAAAGACAATCCAGTGCATCGCACACATCGCCATGATGGTCGAAAAGAAAGTCATGGGCCCTTTCTTGGTGGTGGCACCACTTTCCACTCTCCCCAACTGGATCAATGAGTTCAAGCGCTTCACACCAGAGGTACTGTAAGACAGTGGACTACTGAGTACATTTTTTTTTTTTTTTCCCCCAAGATGGCGCCCGAGTAGGCAGCCTTCGGCAAGTGCTCTTCAAGAGCCTTGCTTTTTTGTTCTTTTTTGCTGTTTTTGTCTTTTGTTTTGTCACATGTTGTTTGTTGTTTCATTGTGTGGACCTGATATGGACTGTTTTCAGCGCTTTTTGGCCACGACATTCGTCAAAGGAGCAGTATCTGTGCTTGGTGGTTGCGCCTTCTCGGCAGCACGCCTGTACCAGCACAGATTTTGATTGGGAGGAATGTCGGCGCCATTGACTGTCGGTGCTGGACAGACCTGGGGCGCTTGTGTTTTTTGCGCCAGTAATGGGCAGCATTTTTCACAACCCCGATTTGTTCAGTGGCTATGTCAGCGCTGTTGGACAGTTGGCGTTGGTGCGGCTGGATGGATGGCCGCTGAAGTTGAGGATGAGGAGAGAGGAGCGTTGGCGAAGAGCGCAGATGCATATTTGGAACCGTGAGTCGCCGCTTGGAATTGAAATGGATTTCATTGGGACAGGAGAAGTTAACCAATCTCTTTTTTCGTCAATGGATGCTACAGCTTCTTGTTGACTTTGAAACTTAGCTTGTAGCCGACGTGTGCACATTTTGAGCATGACGTCTCTGATCCACTGGTTAAAGGACACTTTGATTCTCTCCTCTTTCATCTCAAACCGCTTCAAACAACAAAGCGTGTGACGGAAAAGTGGTTAGGACTGCACGACTGTCTGTGTTTTATGTTATGTGTTGTGTTTATTATTTTACCTTATGTTAACTGTTTTGTAAAGTGCTTTGTTACAGCTGCCGCTGTTGTGAAAGCGCTATATAAATCAGCATGTATTGTATTGTATTGTATTGTATTGTATTGGCCTGACCTTCACACGCGATCAGTTGAACCCTCTGACACCTCCCAAATGGCATGTTTGTAAAACTGATCCACGGACATGGGGAGTAAGCAATAGTAAAACTTTAGAAAAAAAAATTAAATTGACCAAATTTAAACACAGGTTTCACCAGGCACTTCCAGCTTCCGAGTTGCTTCCAGTGATGTGCAACATTTTCTGGTGGATGTCTTCATTGCAGATGAATAATGCATTGGTCATGCTAACGCTCGTTCGTTACAAAACATTTGAACATGCTTATTTTTCACATCCAAATGACCTGGACATGCTACTAGTCTGAGAAAAATTGAGATACCAATCAAATCTTGACTTTGGAGCATCATTGCAGCTCTCAAATACAGTATAATTTCAAAAATGAAATTGCCCATTCTAATTTATTTTGTCCTGCCGTCATTTGTCTCCTTTAGGTGTCTGTGCTGCTTTATCATGGCCCCCAAACTGAGAGGAGCAAACTGCTGAAGCACATACGGAAATCCCAGGGCCCCCTCAATATGTGTCCTGTCGTCGTTACCTCATTTGAGATTGCCATGATTGACCGAAAGTATCTTCAGGTATAATCTATCTTCTGTCTTGTATGACTGGGTCAAACATTTAACCCTCATGCACATTTAATAAAGGTACTCCAAATAGTGGATGGCAACCAAAAGGAAAGTTAGTGAAGGATTTTTTTCCCTATTTAAAAGTACAAACTGATGCCAGTCTGTTCACCTTTTTAAAAAAAAAACTTTAAATTGTGTTCCTTCCAGCGCTGTCAGTGGAATTACTTAATTGTTGATGAAGGCCACAGAATCAAAAACCTCAACTGTCGACTAGTGCGGGAGTTGAAGATGCTGCCCACTGACAACAAGCTGCTGCTTACGGGGACTCCACTACAGAACAACTTGGCCGAGCTTTGGTCTCTTCTCAATTTTCTCTTACCTGAGGTCTTTGATGACCTGAAGAGGTAAGAGTTCTTAGAGCCACATTTTCGCCCGCTAGTGTAGCATAATTCTCAACAGTGGAATGGAAAACTGTTTGAAAATTAATGGACTGGCGCAAACTTGGGCATAATGTGAGCCACATCGAGCCTCCTCCGCGGTCTGACTGGACCTATAATGTAAATGTGTATACATCACTCAGGTGAACTTAATTTTACCTTCACCAAACATTTGAATGCACATACTGTATTTGGTTTTCAGTGCTTTTTGCCCAACTTGCTGTTCTCTAACAAGGAGTGGAATGGCAAAACCTAAATCAGCGTCTTGTCATTACTGCAGTGGAGGAAGAATGGGGAATCATCTCATAAGTCTCGGTATCTTTGACTTCAGCCCTCAAAAGGGATTGTGGAGCCTCAAACAGGAGTGGGCATTAGCCTTATGTCTGGGCAAAAGCATGAAAAACTGCTTGGGTTGTCACCAGTTAACAGGTGTAACAATTAATCACCAACTCATCAATTTGTCAAATTAATCGATTATATTCACCTATTATTTGATCCCCTTGATTCTTACGAGGGTCACTGGTATGCTGGAGCCTATCCTGGCTCTCCTTGGGCAGTTGGCGGGGTACACTTTTGAACTGGTTTCAAGGCACAAATAGACAAACAACCAATTGTGCTCACAATCGCACCAAAGAGCGCCGACATTCCTCCCAATCAATATCAGTGCTGGTACAGGCGTACTGCCGAGAAGGTGCAACCACCAAGCACAGATTCTCCTTTGACGAATGTCATGGCCCAAAACTCTGAAAAAAATCCACATCGGGGTCCACACGAAGTAACAACAAACACCCTGGGAGAGAAACAAAGACACAAAAAAAATAAGCAAAGCTCTTGAAGAGCACTTGCCGAGGGCTGCCAACTACGGCACCATCTTGGGAAAAAATATCCTAAAATTATGGGAATTCTATTACTTCATTGCAATTGACTGTTTCCTCATTGAGGATCAGAACTCTAAATGTTTTAAGTTTCAAAGGAAAAAAATGACACTTCATGTCAAAGCTTTGTCAGGTATCTTCGGGCCCACAGATTAAATTGTAAAACGTTTTTTGTTGTTGTTGGGTTTTTTCCCGTAACTCTAGCTCTTTGAGTATCAACCTCTTGCATTGTACTCTTTGTATTATTTTACCAGTCTGAGACAAGCTGCAAAAAGGACCCCGATAACAATAGTAATGTTTTAACCTCTTGGGTGTTGCATAGCTTTGAGTCTTGGTTCGACATTGACACACTTGGCGAGGCAGAAAGTGTGGTGGCTGCTGAACGTGAACGGAACATCCTCAGCATGTTGCACCAGGTCAGTCCCCACGCACAAGTACTGCTTTCCTTGAAAGTAGCTTATACTGGTTTTCAGATTGATTGTATTATTGAGCCAGACTTTTTTCCCCCCTTTTTTTTGGTCTTAGATTCTGACTCCATTTTTGCTGAGGAGACTGAAGACTGATGTGACACTGGAGATTCCTCCAAAGAAAGAGATCATTGTTTATGCCCCTTTAACTGCCAAACAAGAAACTTTCTACACTGCTGTGGTGAACAAGACCATCGCAAAAGTGCTTGGTCAGCATAAGGTATCTTCGTGAATGACTCGATGTGGCCCATGTTCCGATATTGTCCAAAGTTAAAACTGAATGCAAACTTGGAAAATGCCGATCACAGAAACCGGCCACCCGTTGTTCGTACTTTGCAGCATACAGTCAACTAGAGGAGACCCTGTGTGCAGTGTAGCATCCTTTCCCACCTTCCTTAAACACTGCGCAAGCGTGCAGCACAGGCAAACGTTTCTGCCGTGTGGATGGTTTATGGAATTTGAGAGTGATGTTAAGTTTGCATCCTGCAACACATGCCACAAAAAGATACTTTGCGTGGCGAGCATGTTAAAAACTTTAAAAACAGCAAATTTCAAACAATCCCATTTCAGAAGGGTCAACAAATATTTGAATTCATCCAACTAAATAACCAACTGTTGTCAATGGTCATTGGGTTCCACCGTCTGCTCTTCCCTATTGGAGCTCCACTACATTATACCTGGTTGCAAAGTCAAGAGATCGCCCTGTCAGAGTTCCAGCAGACAGTATACTTAAAGGCTCTTGAGATTCATTCTTCTTGATTACCAGGAATCTTGCCCCTGTCACTACAGTAAATCTTACTTCTGTAGTCCTCCATGATTGGATACGGTGCTGATTCCTTTTTTTCAATTTAAACAGGACATTTGCAAACATCTGCTTTTATGTTGGGAGACAATGATCGATAATGTTTTTAATGCTATAGTATAGACCAATCCAGTATCTAAATAATAATTTGTGCATTTCTCAGCACTGTCAATTTGAAATAATATACTGTTTATGAATAAAGGTATTGAAAAGCCTGGGGGTCATTGGAGTTGGGGTCGCGGGTTAATGTGATTAATTATTAAAATAATCGTTGGTTATACAGTAATCCCTCGTTTATCACGGTAATGGGGACTAAAACCACCTGCGATAAACGAAAATCCGCAAAGTAGCGTCCAATTAACATAAACGGGTTAAAAAAAAAAACTTTTTTTTAAAGTCCGCAAACGGTCCGCGAGAAGCTGCAAAACAACAGCGAGTCACATAGAGCAACATATACAGTACTGTACTCCATGTACCATGTAGCCGACGTGTGCACATTTTGAGCATGACGTCTCTGATCCACTGGTTAAAGGACGCTTTGATTCTCTCCTCTTTCATCTCAAACCGCTTCAAACAACAAAGCGTGTGACGGAAAAGTGGTTAGGACTGCACGACTGTCCGTGTTTTATGTTATGTGTTGTTTATTATTTTACTTTATGTTAACTGTTTTGTAAAGCGCTTTGTTACAGCTGCCGCTGTTGTGAAAGCGCTATATAAATCAGCATGTATTGTATTGTATTGTATTGTACATGTAAAAAAAAAACAATTAAAAAAAATATGTTTGGAAAAAATCCGCGATGCACTGAACCCGCGATAAACGAACCGCGAAGTAGCGAGGGATCACTGTAGCTCTAAAATAAATCAAACATTTTACAGCTAAACCCTGTGATTTGGTATCGGCAGTTCTCGCCCATGGATCATCAGAATAGGCATCATCATAAAACTAGTGCTGTCAAGAGATTACAAAAATTGTGATATTATGATCTGTGATTAATTTTTGTAATTAATGTATATTTTTATCTTCTTGCTGAGAAAACCCCTATTTTCATTTTAAATCCATTACATTATTGAGGCAGATCAAAAGATTAAAATCACAAAAAAAGCGGCATTTTAAATTCTTTTATTGTTTTTAAACGGACTTGAACAGATGCAGTCTTAGCCATTTACTTTATGCTGTATTTGAGACTACTGTAGTCCCAAGTCACACCTGCAACCTTTAGTTTTGCCCACAAGGGGAACATCACTCTTTTTTTTGTAAATCTCCAAATAATTACAAAATAAAAATCAAATAGAACATCAGGTTCATAAAAAGTGCTTAGGTTAACATAACAAAACAGTAAGAACACTTTTTTGAGCAATACAAGTACTGAACTTGTGTCGGATAATAAAAAATAAATAAAACACACCTTTAAATCACAGTTAGCACTTTAGAAATAACACTTCATCATTACAAAATAAAGTACTGAAATAAACATCAACCACTTCTAATAGACTACAGAGGACACAGCAGCTATGCTACGCGGGGTGTTCTCCTCGAGTTTAGTTTGGCGAATAGCTTTGCTATGGCTCCCTCTATTGCTAATGCTTTCGGTGCTAACGTGAGCCGTGGCTGCACTCGCCACTGGGTGCTTTGCATTGATGTGGGAGGCTAAACGTGAGCTGCTTCAGTGGTAAGCAAACTCTTTACAAATTAGGCACAACATGACCATTTGCATTTTTGGAATGTACATTTTCCATTCATTGGGCTGAGAACTCTGACATGCTCTTCCATTTTCACGGCTCCTCTCCGCTGCTTACCTGGCCCTCCCAAATCCAATGGGAGCCTATCAATTTATGCTAAACAAGCCCAAAGATAATGACAGCCAATCAATGTCCGCTTCAGGCTGTGACTGTCCATTGTTTCCCCACCCTCAACAACTCGGACACAGGAAGCCATTACATGAAAAGGGATATTATAAAAAGGCAACCCACCTACAGAAACAAAGTTAGAGATTAAAATTCAGATTAACGTGATTTTTAAAAAATGCTGCTATGACTAATTAATAAATCACAATTAACGCGACAATGTGACACCTCTGCATAAAACCCTGATTGGAACACCCCTAATGATACTACCGTATTTTCCGCACTACAGTCACACTTCGGTTTGACTCAAGAGGCGTTCATGACGCCTCCGAAAAACGTAAATTAAACGATTCCTTCAATGAAACTACGAACATTGAAAATAATGCATCGAAACAAAAATCAAGCGAGGAAATCACCAAATTCTATAGCCCGCGTACAGAATTTATATTGTAATTTAATGTCTATTTTCTGATTTTATGCATTATTTTCAATTTTGTAGTTTAATTGAAGTACTGTAATCATCATTAATTTATGTTTTTCGGAGGCGGTCATGAGCGCCTCTCGAGTTGAAAGGAAGGAGTGTACCTCCATCTTGTGGATACATTGTAGATTGTGTCTTATAAAGCAGCGCGTCCAATATATGAAAAAAATTAACACATAGACCATTCACTGAAGGTGCACCTCATAATTTAGTGCGGAAAATATGGTCTATTGTTCATTCCTGGACATGGTCAGTCAAATCCTTGTGTGGATATTAACCGTTTATTGGTCACAAAATTGACAACAAAAGGGGCCATCTTAATTTTGCTTGTTTTGACATAACTTTTTCACTGCAGATTTGCATAAATATTTTAAGTTAAACTTTTCCCCATCAATGCATACATAATCCCATGTGTGTAGTAATTTTTTCTCCTTGATTTATTTATTCTTAATGGCCAGTACCAGTACAATATTTGGTCTAAATAAACGGTAGATAGGGCATCAAGACTGGTTACCAGTTGATAACGGTACATTTAAAAAAACAACAACAAAAAACATCCACCCTCGCATTTACACCAATGGGCTTCATGCATGGGGTGCGCAACCCTTTTCAACTGAACTGGTCTTGATCCAGATGTGCTGTCAAGTTTCAGGCCCATTTCCAAACTGCCTTTCATTTCCAAAATTCTGGAAAAAGTGGTGCACATGCAGTTGAAACTTTTCTTGGATGAACATAACATCTTGGAGGTCTTCCAGTCAGGTTTCAAGACGATGCATAGCACGGAGTCAGCCCTGTTACGCGTTTTTAATGACATCCTCCTGGCAAATGAATCTGGAGACCACGTGTGTCTAGTTTTATTGGACTTAACTGCAGCATTTGATACAGTGGATCACAGTATTCTGCTGACTCGTTTGCAGCACTTGTTGGGCATTGGTGGCAGTGCTCTTGAGTGGTTTGGGTCCTATTTAGCTGACAGAACCTTTTGTGTCAGCCTATTTTCGCCCATGTAAAGGAGGAGGTTTTGTTGTTTCACTGGAGTTTCACTGTATGAATTTTTTCACACACTGTGGGAAGACCCAAACCGGCGATGTCAACAATGTCTAAACTCCGAACAATAGATTTACAGTGATGGCGATTTCAACCCAGATCTCCGGATTGTGATGTAGCAATGCTAACCACTACTTGACTGTGCGGCCTACATTTGATTGCAGAATACTAAAATACTCATTATTTTTTAATGCATTTGGCATCATTACTTCACCCTTTGGTTTTAGAGAAGCCACTGCTGCCTGTCAAATTACACACTTGTGAATGGTAGTAAAAGAAACAAAAATGTTTGTTTTGTTTGCTTGCTTACTTTAAGACTGAAGCACCTGTAGGTTTGACGCCAGATGGCAGACCAAAGCGTTGCAGTCGAAAGCAGGTAGACTACGCTGAAGCAGAGGATGATACACCGTCAGGCTTCGAAAAATATCTGAAAAAGCTCCAAGAGGAACCAGAGGACAGGTCAGAAGCCAACCTTCAGACTTGTTTATAATGCAGTCAATTAATCCACTGGCCCAAAGAAGCTGATGTGCCAGTCATATAATAAGGTGCTCCCACGTTCTGCCCTTTTAGCTCCTCTCCAGTGCTGGACATCCAGTGCCCTTTGGATGCACATATCAACCTAAAGATGCAGAATATTCTCATGCTGCTAAAACGATGCTGTAATCACCCTTACCTGGTAGAATACCCCCTGGATCCAGCCACACAAGAATTGAAGGTAGAAGATATTTATGTTTAGATGTTTTTTGCCAGCGAGTGATCCCTCGCTGGTGCATTAAATGGATTCTTGCTTTAAAACATTTAAAACATGTTTTAGTTTCTCCTTCAACATGTCCTGTTCGGCAACTTGGTTTACTGATCTGCCCCCAGCCCCGCAGCAAGGCTCCCTGGGCTCCATCAAATTTGCCCCCTATGCATGTGTATGCATGTGCTGTACTTTCTTTCATTAAAGCTTTCCTTCCCAATTTTGATGCAGATTGATGAGGAGCTGGTACAGTGTTCTGGGAAATTTCTCATACTGGACAGACTTCTGCCTGCACTAAAGAAAAGAGGACATAAGGTAAAACACCATTGTTTTGAGAAAAGTGCTTGTGTCGCATGTCATAGTTTTCCTCTCAAGAAATATATATTTTTTAAACTATCTGTGCTTGTCCAACCTGGAATGATTAATTTAATGGGATCGACCCTACATTTGTGAAGTTATGTATAATATAGTTGGCTAATAAAATATTTTTTGCTAATCAACACTAAGCTCCAAATGAGTGGTTTTGTATCACGGTTTGGGTCTTTTTCTCCCTTGTGCTTGAGTCAGAAAAGCTCCACTGCTGCGCACTTTACTGGCTCCGCTGGTTCTGCCATTGACTTGTGTTTTGGCACCTGCATGAAATGAACTAGTCCATATATGCTCACCTGCTATATCTCCATAACATTACAGTGAAGGCCGAATGTCAGCATTATATTATATTGATTGGTTAAAAAAAAAAAAAGGATCAGTGCCAGCTAGGGATTGCCACCTTTCACATTTGAACCGCTTTGGTCCCAATTCTTGGTACTTGGGAATCGATACTGATACTCAACAGTACCAATTTTCAGTACTTTTTTCTGTTGTTTCTGGTAATAAATGACCATTTTTTACATTTATTTTTCAATGTATAAGCTTATGTAAAAAATATGGTATTTAAAACAAATGATCCAGAGGATGTCGTTAAAATAAAAGGTAGAATCATTTTACAATGAATAAAGTACAAATAAAACAAACAATAAAATAATAATACAAAGCGCAAAGTTCTTTGCAATGCACAACACACGGAATGAAATTCAACTGTATAACCAGGAACGAACGTAAATAATTGTATTGGTGTTGACTTCGTTTCTTGTCTAGCTGCTTTTCAAGAACGTTAGGGCTGCCGGATGCTACATGATAGGTTTGAATTGACGTTTGGCTGACGCATGCAGAAAAAAAAGACAGTTGGGAGATGATTTGAACGAGAACGAAGACAAAAATCGGTTGGATCAAATTCATCATTTGAATGTACCTGACACGGTTCGTACAAACCCAATTCCGATGAAGTCGAGACGTCAGGTTTAACATAAAAAACGAACACAATGTTTTGCAAATTATGTTCAACCTACATTTAATTCAAAACACTGCAAATTGTTACACATTTTTACTGTTCAAATATTTTTATTGAGGTTTCACTTTTAACATAGGTAATATACAACATAAAAATACACTCCCACAGATGCATAATATCAATATTCATACGTCATATAGCCCAGTGTTTGTCAATCTTTTTCAAGCCAAGGCTCAATTCTTTCATTGAAAAACATCCCAAGGCACACCCCTAACTGAAAATGTGATAAAGCTTATTTTAACAAAGTGTTATATTGTTACTATAAGCGTTTTTTGTTGTTTTGTTTTTTTAACATTGAAAATTAACGCAGTATTTTAACACATTGAATAGGAATCAAATCAACATCAATCCAATATTTGGTGCATTTGTTTTAATGGCAAGTAAAATATAGTCAATTAGAACTTTAACTTGCTCAGTGTCTGATTTTTTTTTTTCTGTGTGTGGCAGCCGGTTCTTTTTCTCGTTTGCGCTCTCCCGCAATATTGTTTTTCCCATCCTGTGCTGTGCCAATTTTTGCATGAACAATATGGACAAAGCAGTGTCCTGCTTCTGTCACTGTGTGTGATAGGCACAGGTTAATTAGGACTTGCTCTCACATTACGCCTTCGCACTTTGCTGAAACGTTTAGCTGTTGTATTGTACAAAAATAAATTGATGGATGAAAACTGACGTTTCAATTGATGACTTGATATTTACCATCCATCATCCATCATCTACCGCTTATCCGGGGCCGGGTCGCGGGGACAACAGCCTTAGCAGGGAAGCCCAGACTTCCCTCTCCCTAGCTACTTCGTCCAGCTCTCCCCGGGGGATCCCGAGGCGTTCCCAGGCAAGCTGGGTGACATAGTCTCTCCAGCGTGTCCTGGGTCTTCCTCGGGGTCTTCTCCCGGTGGGGCATGACCGGAACACCTCACCGGGGAGGCGCTCAGGAGGCATCCGAATCATCTGGCTCCTCTCGATATGGAGGAGAAGCGGCTCGACTCTGAGCCCCTCCCGGATGACCGAGCTTCTCACCTTATCTCTAAGGGAGAGCCCGGACACCCTGCGGAGAAAACTCATTTCGGCCGCTTGTATCCGGGATCTCGTTCTTTTGGTCACGACCCATAGCTCGTGACCATAGATGAGGGTTGGAACGTAGATCGACCGGTAAATTGAAAGCTTCGCCCTTTGGCTCAGCTCCTTCTTCACCACGACAGACCGATACAACGTCCGCATCACAGCAGACACTTCACCAATCCGCCTGTCGATCTCCCGCTCCCTTCTGCCCCCACTCGTGAACAAGACCCCAAGATACTTGAACTCCTCCACTTGGGGCAAGATCTCCTCCCCGACCCGGAGGGGGCACTCCACCCTTTTTTGACTGAGGACCATGGTTTCAGATTTGGAGGTGCTGATCTTCATCCCAAACGCTTCACACTCGGCTGCGAAACGCTCCAGTGAGAGTTGGAGAGCCCTGTTTGAAGGAGCCAACAGCACCACATCATCTGCAAAAAGCAGGGATGCAATACTGAGGCCCCCAAAACGGACCCCCTCAACGCTTCGGCTGCGCCTAGAAATTCTGTCCATAAAGGTTATGAACAGAATCGGTGACAAAGTGCAGCCTTGGCGGAGTCCTACCCCCACTGGAAACGATTCCGACTTACTGCCGGCAATGCGAACCAAACTCTGACATCGGTGGTATAGTGACCGAACAGCCCGTATTAGGGGGTTCGGTACCCCATACCCTCGAAGCACCCCCCACAGAACTCCCAGAGGGACACGGTCAAACGCCTTCTCCAAGTCCACAAAACACATGTAGACTGGTTGGGCAAATTCCCACATACCCTCGAGGAACCTGCTAAGGGTGTAGAGCTGGTCCACTGTTCCACGGCCGGGACGAAAACCACACTGCTCCTCCTCAATCTGAGACTCGACTTCCTGACGGACCCTCCTCTCAAGCACCCCTGAATAGACCTTACCAGGGAGGCTGAGGAGTGTGATCCCTCTGTAGTTGGAACAC
Organism: Hippocampus zosterae; assembly: GCF_025434085.1. Taxonomy (NCBI): domain Eukaryota; kingdom Metazoa; phylum Chordata; class Actinopteri; order Syngnathiformes; family Syngnathidae; genus Hippocampus; species Hippocampus zosterae. Next base: position 22,286,626 of record NC_067461.1, on the reverse strand, counting down.
ACCCTCCGGTCCCCCTTTTTAAAAAGAGGGACTACCACCCCGGTCTGCCAATCCAGAGGCACGCTCCCTGTTGACCACGCGATGTTGCAGAGGCGTGTCAACCAGGACAGCCCCACAACATCCAGAGCCTTGAGGAACTCCGGGCGGATCTCATCCACCCCTGGGGCCCTGCCACCGAGGAGCTTTTTAACCACATCGGTGACTTCAGCCACAGAGATAGGAGAGCCCACCTCAGAGTCCCCAGGCTCTGCTTCCTCCAAGGAAGACGTGTTGGTGGAGTTGAGGAGGTCTTCGAAGTACTCTTTCCACCGGTTCACAACGTCCCGAGTCGAAGTCAGCAGCACCCCATCCCCACTGTACACAGTGTTAGTGGTGCACTGCTTCCCCCTCCTGAGACGTCGTATGGTGGACCAGAATTTCCTCGAAGCCGTCCGAAAGTCGGCTTCCATGGCCTCACCAAACTCTTCCCACGCTCGGGTTTTTGCCTCGGCGACCACCGAAGCTGCGTTCCGCTTGGCCAGTCGATACCCGTCAGCTGCCTCTGGGGTCCCACAGGCCGTAAAGGCTCGATAGGACTCCTTCTTCAGCTTGACGTCATCCCTTACTGCTGGTGTCCACCAGCGAGTACGGGGGTTGCCGCCACGACAGGCACCAACCACCTTATGGCCACAACTCAGATTGGCCGCCTCAGCAATAGAGGTACGGAACATGGTCCACTCGGGCTCAATGTCCCCCGCCTCCCCCGGAACATGGGAAAAAGCTCTGTCGAAGGTGGGAGTTGAAACTCTTTCTGACAGGGGATTCCGCCAGACGCTCCCAACAAACCCTCACAATACGTTTGGGTCTGCCACGACGGACTGACATCTTCCCCCACCATCGGAGCCTACTCACCACCAGGTGGTGATCTGTTGACAGCTCCGCCCATCTCTTCACCCGCGTGTCCAGAACATGCGGCCGCAAATCCGATGATACAACTACAAAGTCGATCATCGAACTGCGGCCTTGGGTGTCCTGGTGCCAAGTGCACATATGGACACCCTTATGTTTGAACAAGGTGTTCGTTATGGACAATCCGTGGCAAGCACAGAAGTCCAATAACAAAACACCACTCGAGTTCTGATCTGGGGGGCCGTTCCTCCCAATCACGCCCCTCCAGATCTCGCTGTCATTGCCCACGTGAGCATTGAAGTCCCCCAGCAGAACAAGGGAGTCCCCAGCAGGAGTACTCTCCAGCACACCCTTTAAGGACTCCAAAAAGGGTGGGTATGCTGAGCTGCTGTTTGGTGCATATGCACAAACAACAGTCAGGACCCGTCCACCCACCCGAAGGCGGAGGGAGGCAACCCTCTCGTCTACCGGTGTGAACCCCAATGTACAGGCACTGAGCCGGGGGGCAATGAGTATGCCCACACCTGCTCTGCGGCACTCACCGTGAGCAACTCCAGGAGAGAAGAGAGTCCAACCCCTCTCGAGAGAACTGGTACCAGAACCCAGGCTGTGTGTGGAGGCAAGTCCGACTATATCCAGTCGGAAATTCTCTGCCTCACACACCAGCTCGGGCTCCTTCCCTGCCAGAGAGGTGACATTCCATGTCCCAAGAGCTAGCTTCTGCAGCCGAGGATCGGACCGCCAGGGTCCCCGCCTTTAGCTGCCGCCCAGCTCACATTGCACCCGACCCCTTTGGCCCCTCTCATGGGTGGTGAGCCCATGGGAAGGGAGACCCACGTTGCCTCTTCGGGCTGTGCCCGGCCGGGCCCCATGGGTGTAGGCCCGGCCACCAGGCGCTTGCCAACGAGCCCCACCTCCAGGCCTGGCTCCAGATGGGGGCCCCGGTGACCCGCGTCCGGGCAAGGGAAACCTTGGTCCATCTATTGTATTCATCATGAGGGTCTATGAGCCGTGCTTTGTCTGGCCCCTCACCTAGAACCTGTTTGCCATGGGTGACCCTGCCAGGGGCATAAAGCCCCAGGCAACTTAGCTCCTAGGATCTTTGGGACACGCAAACCCCTCCACCACGGTAAGGTGACGGCTCACGGAGGAGTTGATATTTACAATAATCCATAAAACACTTGAATGTTGTCATTCAGGTACTCATCTTCAGTCAAATGACCTCCATCTTGGACATTCTAATGGATTATTGCTTTCTGCGTGGCTTCCAATACAGCCGATTGGATGGCAGGATGTCCTATGGTGATCGGGAAGAAAATGTGAGTCACATGATGTGCACGCTGAAGGTGCAAATTGTGTTGCTTTAGGGCGGATAAAAGTACTGTCTCGGCTGCGTTTTTTTTTTCTTTCAGATTGCTAAGTTTTCCAAAGACCCAGATGTTTTCATTTTCCTGCTCAGCACCAGAGCCGGCGGGCTTGGGATCAACCTCACAGCTGCCGACACTGTCATTATTTTTGACAGTGACTGGGTAGGTCACCAAGAGGAGTCGACATTGAGATGAAGTTCAGATGGCAGTGCCAATGCGTTTTTCAAATGATCATTTGTTCTCAGAACCCCCAGGCAGATCTGCAGGCTCAGGACCGCTGTCATCGCATTGGGCAAACTAAACCAGTGGTGGTGTATCGTCTGGTGACAGCAAACACTGTCGACCAAAAGATTCTGGAGAGAGCCTCGGCAAAGAGAAAGCTGGAACAGATGGTCATCCACAAGAGTGAGTCCATTTGTACCACAAGCAGTTCTTAAATAGTGTCTGTGGAGAACAGTTTATGTTAGCTGGCTCATGTACCATTCCTCAAACATGTCAATGTCTCAATAGAAATTGTTAAGCAAACCATACAATACAATACAATACAATACATGCTGATTTATATAGCGCTTTCACAACAGTGGCAGCTGTAATAAAGCGCTTAACAAAACAGTTATCTATTGATTGTGGCAATTCATTGGTTACAAATAGCAACAAAGTCATGTAATCTCGTATTTATTGATAATGAGTCCAAATGTCAAAACTGTGTTAAAGAAAAATTCATATTAGTTTCCTTTTTTTTGTTTGTTTGTTTTCTTTCTCTTTTTTAAACACAGATAAGTTCAAAGGTGGGAGGACAGAATTGAACCAAACTAAAAGCTGCATTGATCTGGATGAGCTGATGGAACTGCTCCAAAACAAAGGCATTGAGAAGTAAGTTGTTGTCATATTTTTGGACAGTAATGCTTTCTTTTCTATACTGAACTTATCGTTGGCTGTCACTTTTACCCTTTCCAGAGAGGTGCAATCATCAAGTGGGCAAGTGATCAGCGATAAAGACCTGGAGTTTTTATTGGACCGCAGTGACTTGCTGGGTGGGTAGTCAAGAATTAATTTGAGAAATAATTATTTTGTAGGTCAACATAATAAAAGTCTCTATATGCACAGCAGTGTGCTCCTAACATGGCCGGTGTTATGATTTACTTCACAAATCCAAATGAGTAAAAATTCATGCAAATAGTTTGGGAAAAGACAGGCACCTTAAAAATATATTTGTGGTAGCTTGACCAAGCATCCAGTGTGGTCGAACTGAACAAAATATTCAATGAAAAAAACCTTTTTGTAAAAAATGTCTATCATAGAGCTTTTTTTTCTGTTTCAACCCCAGCACATACAAGAATTAAAATGTAGCCATGTTTGATAAATTTACAACTGTGGAATTGCAGATAAAGGAAAAAGGGGGACGAAGAAGGAAAAAGTTGGAGTCTTCAGAGTTATTGAGACTGCTGAATCATCAGACATCGCCTTGACTTGAAAAGACCCGAAACACTGTATTAACTTCAATAACGTTCCTTAAGATGTAAACGCAAGCAATGCTCAGATGACTTCGGACTTCAAGAACACGCCGTCAATGTTTTCCCTACTGCTTGATGATTGTACACATTTAATGTTGACTGATTTCATTGTAGTTTTGTCTTTACTCTAATCATCTTTGCTTCCTGCTGACACTTTTATTTGACCCTCTTCTACTAGTCCCACCCCCGTTTTTTGTTTGTTTGTTTTTTTCACATGGAAATGTGTATCAAATGTTGAACAGTTTTTTTGAAGAATTGAGTTGGTGTGAAAATGTATGAACTGTATCTCCATTTGTTGTTGTCGTCATCGTTTTTCCAAATTCATTTCAATGGGCGTCAATTTACGCTATTTGTGGGTCACCTGAATATGGTGTCACCGGGCCAACCCATGAATAGGGATAATCCATGGATAATTGATGCCCATTGTAATGTATTGTGGGAAAAAAACTATGTATGTTCTCCCCCCCCCCCCCCCCCCCGCCCAAATACTGCAAATGGTGCTAAACCGGGAGTGTTTGAACCCCAACCCCTGGGAAAATAGTGAACCCTCCCCCATTTTTTTTCTCTAATCAATCAAGGGGTTGCTCAATGTGTGTTGCCACTTATCCATCCCTGCATAACTTGTGTTGTAAAAACTTGAACAATAAAATATGAATTGAAACCATCGTTTTCTGCACTTACTGCTTAAGAGGGGTCCATACGGTGCCACTTTGCCCCAAATGCCCCAAGTATTGAAATGAGAGGACACATGCGTGAATAATTTCTTCAAGTAAAAAAAAAAAAAGTGAACTACAATTAGGCCACATCTTACTGAGAATGGAGAGCAATATTACTCACAAATATACAAACGTATTATCCCTGAAAGACGTGCAGGAGAAATCTTTCCACTCAACACAATTCAGGAGGATAGATATGAGTCGTTTCTGGATGGAAGAAACTTCCATAAAATAGACTCTCAGGCACTGAGGATATTTCACTTCAGCTCCTTCTCTATGTTGATGATTTTGAGTTTTGCAATCCCCTGGTTACATCAATAAAAATACACAAAATTGATGCAGTGTATTATTGGGTGTTGGCGAACACTCCACCACAGTTTTGTGCATCTGTATATTGAGCTGCACTTCACAAAAGACAATAGATGTAAAGAAGTATGGCGAGAAAGAAGTCCATGAGCCACAGTTAAAAGATGTCATCACGTTGGAGCTTGGTAAAAAAAAGTAAATAAAGGTAGATTAATAAGTGTAATATAGCTGATAATTTAGGTGCCCGTTCTTTTGGTGGCTTTTTTGGGAAGCTTTTCTGGGTCTGTTTGGGATCACTTGCTGAGTTAAAAAAAAAAAAGAAGAAACTGGAACTTTTCAAGCAAGACCATGCTCGTCATGTCCAAACAGCTCTACAAAGTCAGACTCTCACACACTGCTTCGGTGTGAAGATGGTGTGCCATGACTGACAAGTTAAAACATTTTCCGGTTTTGTCAGGACATCCACCAGACTTGCTCCATAATCTTTTTGCAGTTGACTTTGACTCTGCCTAAAGGGTTTGATAAAAAGTGATTTTACTTCATCTCAATTGGTTTATTAACCATTTCATGCACCAATAATGATAACCTGTAACCTGATAACATGATCATATGCCCACTGTAGTAACCACTGTCCCCGAAAGGGTTCAACATTTCCCCTATAAGTGGAGTGACAAAGCTGACAGCCCACAGACTATATCACTGAATTTTGCAGTGCAAAGGAGTCTAGCTGGAAATGCCCATGAAAATTGGTGCCTTTTAAGTCTGCTGCCCATCATCATTGGTTTTAAAGTGCCTGAAAGTGACCTAGCATGGCATGTTCTAATGGATCTGAAAGACGTTGAAATTTTAGTTTCCCATCGCACACACCAATGACACATTTCGGTACTGAGATGTTAAAATATCAGAACACATGTAGGCATAGATCCTTGCAGGTTTTCCCAGATGCAAAGCATCATCTGCTAGAGTAGGGGTGTCAAACTCAGGTCCTGGAGGGCCGCTGTCCTGCATGTTTTCCATGTTTGAATCAGGTGTGTTGCAACAGGGAGACTTAGAAAACATTCAGGACAGTGGCTCTCCAGGACCTGAGTTTGACACCCCTGTGCTAGAGCATTACCCGCAACTGATCAAAGATTTTGGACCGTTTGTTCATCTTTGGACAAAAAAAAGCAAAGCATCACTTTTTCAAAAGAGTTGTTCAACATACTCTCTGTTTTAAGAATATTTTCACATTCAGTAAAGCATCAATGCTGACCGCCTACAACAAGCATGTCCAGCTCCGGGCCTGGAGGGCCAGTTTCCTGCCTGTTTTCCAGCTCTCCCGGCTGCAACACACCTGATTCAGATGATCATCTCATCCCCCAGCTCTGAAGCAGCTTGTGAATGTTCTTGATTATTTGAATCAGGTGTGTTGCTCTTGGGAGAGCTGGAAAACAGGCAGGATAGCAGCCCTTGAGGACCAACTTTGGACACCCCTGACTTAGTGGGAATGATACAGTATTGCTTGCGATTGGCTGGCAACCAGTTCAGGGTGTCCCCTGCCTACTGCCCGAAGACAGCTGGGAAAGGCTCCAGCACCCCCTTGTGAGGATAAGCGGATCAGGAAATGGGTGGATAAAATATGAAATGAAAACCTTGTTTGCTGCATTTACTGTTTGAGACGGGTCCATGCGGTGCCAGGTGAGGATCTTAACCACTTGGCCCCAAAAGTATTGAAGTGTAATGTGAATATTTTCTTCAAGGAAATTAAACATTCACCCCAAGAGCAGCCACTGTGCTCCTAGTAAAAGTCAGTCCAGAGCCCTGCGCTTGGAAACATTTATTACTGTTGAATGAAATGAAAATTAAATACATTGGCTATTATTTCAAACGTCGGTGGCACGATGGCCAACTGGATCATACAAATCCACCTCACAGTGCAGAACTTGTGGGTTTGAATCTGGGCTCCGGCCTTTCTGTGTTCTCCACATGCCTGTGTGGATTTTCTTCAGAAACTACAGTTTCCTCTCACATTCCAAAAATATGCATGGTACACTCTAAATTGTCCCTCAGTGTAACTGTGAGTGTGAATGTATGTCAGTGTGCGCTGCAATTTGGGAATGGTTGTTACTGTGGCCTGCAATTGCCTGGCGACTAGTTGTGGGTGTACCCCGCCTACCAACCGAACACCGCTGGGATAGGCCCAAGCACTCCCGTGGCCCTCATGAGGAAAAGCGACTCAGATAAGGGATGGATTATTGTATAGTGGCAGCATTATGTTCTGGTCATTTATTACCTCAGCATATAAACACACTTGAAAGGATTGTGAACAGTTCAACGTAGTGGTCACTTAGCTCAAAACATTTGGGAAAAGTCCTTTAAGAATGGCTGCGATTGAAGTTTAATCAGGTGATGGCAGGTGTGTGCTGACTATCATTCAAAATGAGCTAGAATGCGTTTGGAGAGTGTACACACATACAACCATATGCATTGCAGCTGTCTTTTTCTTGTGAGCTTTTATCGGAATGCAAAAGACCAGGGTGTGGTGACACTGTTCAGGTGTCAAGTGATTCATGCGTACCTCCTCCCTCGCACACTGTAGAAGGACTTTCATGACTGGTATGTCTGCACACTTAATGGGACCTGCTAATTTACTTTAAAATTGAGGAAATAAGCTCACGTGTGAATTTCAGTTAGAAATAATCAGACCGACTCGTATCACACGTGCTTGTGTCATCATCTTGTAAAGCAGCAGCTCTTTGTTGTTTGAACTTATCTACTCATGAAATGATGGAGCGCCTGAAGTTAGTTTTGCAGTATTTCCAGTCGAACTCCGAATCAATCTCCAACGGGATATGTATCGTCCTCGCCTTGGTCAGCGTCAAGCTTTACACCAGCTTTGACTTCAACTGTCCATGCCTTCCGCAGTACAACAAACTGTACTCTTTGGGTGTTATGGTCGTTCCACCCATTGTCCTTTTCTTCCTGGGGGTCCTGGTCAATCGACATACAGGTGTCATGATGGATGAATGGATGAGACCAACTGGAAAACGGTCTAAAAATCCTGCTGTGGTCAAGTAAGTCCAACTTTGTATCTACATCAGCAACTGTAATACTGTATGCTTTTTCAGAACTGTGATGGAACATTACAGTAAATAGGGTTCCGGTGAATCCCGAAATGGCAGTCTTAAAAATTGGCCTGTATTGGCATTAAAATATCTTAAATCAATCTTTCAAAAGGCTTGAAAATGTGAATGCATGATAAGATTTTGTGATTGTAAATGGTCTTAAATCTCAAAATAAGTTAAGATAAAATCTTAACTTTCTTCTTCTTTTATCTTTCTAATCTTTCTTCTTTCTACCCACATTCTTGCTGCTGGAGGCTGTAAATTTCCCCAGTGTGGGACAAATAAAGGATATCGTATCTTGTCTTATCTATCTATCTATCTATCTATCTATCTATCTATCTATCTATCTATCTATCTATCTATCTATCTATCTATCTATCTATCTATCTATCTATCTATCTATCTATCTATCTATCTATCTATCTATCTATCTATCTATCTATCTATCTATCTATCTATCTATCTATCTATCTATCAATAAAAAAAAATCCTCGTCTCACCCTCGGGTGGTGTCTGTCCCTCATTCAGTTTGGGTCCTCTCCCAGAGGCCAGGAAGCTTGAGGGTTCTGCGCAGTATCCTTGCTGTTCCCAGCACTGCACATTTCTGGACTGAGATGTCCGATGTTGTTCCCGGGATCTGTTGCAACCACTCATCTAGTTTGGGGGTCACTGCCCCGAGTGCTCCGACCACCACAGGCACGACTGTCACCTTTACCTTGCAGGCTCTCTCCAGCTCCTCTCTGAGCCCTTGGTATTTCTCGAGTTTCTCGTGTTCCTTCTTTCTGATGTTTCCATCACTTGGGACCGCTACATCCACTACAACGGCTTTCCTCTGCCCTTTATCTATGATCATGATATCTGGTTGGTTCGCCATTCCCATTTTGTCAGTCTGGATCTGGAATTCCCACAGGATCTTCGCTCTGTCATTCTCCACCACCTTCGGGGGTGTTTCCCATTTTGACCTTGGGGTTTCCAGTCCATACTCCGCACAGATGTTTCGGTAGACTATGCCAGCCACCTGATTATGGCGTTCCATGTAGTCTTTCCCTGCCAGCATCTTACACCCTACAGTTATGCGTTTGATCGTCTCAGGTGCCTCTTTGCACAAGCTACACCTTGGGTCTTGTCTGATGTGGTATATCTGGGCCTCAATGGCTCTGGTGCTCAGGGCCTGCTCCTGAGCAGCCAGGATAAGTGCCTCTGTGCTGTCCTTCAGGCCAGCCCTCTCTAGCCACTGATAGGACTTCTTGAGATTGGCCACTTCAGTTATGGTCCGGTGGTACATCCGTGTAGGGGCTTGTCCTCCCATGATGGTCCCTCTTCCAGCGCCTCATCCTCTGTTCCCCATTGTCTGAGACATTCTCTGAGTATGTCATCCGTTGGAGCCTTCTCCTTGATGTATTCATGGAGCTTGGATGTTTCATCCTGGGCAGTGGCTCTCACACTCACTAGTCGCTGGCCTCCTTCCTTGCGGCTTGCGCTACAGTCTCAGGGTGCTGGATTTGGGATGGAACCGCCCATGCAGGAGCTTTCGGGTCTTAACATTCGTGGTCTAAATCACTTCCTTTGGCCACTTTATTATTCCTGCAGGGTATATGATCACTGGCAGGGCATAGCTGTTTATTGCCCAGGTCTTATTCTTGCCATTGAGCTGGCTTCTTAGGACTTGCCTCACTCGCTGGAGGTATTTGGCCGTAGCTGCTTTCCTTGTTGCCAGTTCGAGGTTGCCATTGGCTTGTGGTATACCGAGGTACTTGTAGCTCTCTTCAATGTCTGCTATTGTTCCTTCAGGGAGTGAGACCCCTTCAGTACCCCTTTCCTCTCTTAGTCACCATCCGACTACATTTCTCAAGCCCGAATGACATCCCAAAGTCGCTGCTGTAGATCCTGGTTGTGTGGATCAGGGAGTCTATGTCCCTTTCGCTCTTAGCATACAGCTTTATGTCATCCGTGTAGAGGAGGTGACTGATTGTAGCTCCATTTCTGAGGCGGTATCCATAGCCTGTCTTGGTGATTACTTGGCTTAGGGGGTTCAGTCCTATGCAGAACAGCAGTGGGGAGAGTGCATCACCTTGGTATATGCCACATTTGATGGACACTTGAGTAAGTGGCTTGCCATTGGCTTCAAGTGTGGTTTTCCACATCCTCATTGAGTTCGCAACGAAGGCTCTGAGTATCCTGTTCACCTTATACAACTCCAAGCATTCAGTGATCCATCTATGTGGTATCGAGTCATAGGCTTTCTTGTAATCAATCCAGGCTGTGCACAGGTTGATACGTCGGGACCTGCAGTCTTGTAAGACTGTCTTAGCCTCAATGATGCCTGACATGAGCTTCCATGTTGTGGAGAGACAGGTTATTGGTCGATAGTTGGATGGGACTGCACCCTTTGAGGGATCCTTCATGATCAGGATTGTTCGTCCTTCGGTTAGCCATCCTGGGTGAGTCCCATCCCTCAGCAACTGGTTCATTTGTGATGCTAGGCGCTCATGGATTGCTGTGAGTTTCTTTAGCCAGCCGGTGTGGACCATGTCCACGCCAGGTGCTGTCCAGTTTTTCATATCTGAGACTCTTTCCTGTATGTCTGCCCACTGTTATGGTAACTGGGTTCTGTTCAGGGAGGTTGCTGTGCTCCTCTCTCAGGGTCACCAGCCATTGTGCACTGCTGTTACGTGCAACCTCCTTCTCCCATATGCCTTTCCAGTCCCTTTCAGTTTCCAGTCTTGGTGGGTTAGCTCTGTTGTTAGGACCCTGCCACTGAGCGTACACTTTCGCAGGTTGTGTTACGAACAGCGTGTTTATTCGTTTGGCCTCATTCTCTTTCGTGTACCGCTTTAGGCGGCTGGACAAGGCTTGGAGCCTTTGTTTGGCAGCTCCGAGTGCTTCAGGTATGGTCATCTGGATGTACCTCTTGGGTCTCGGCCTTTTCATCACACCTCTCTGGGCCTCCGTCAGTTGACCCCACATCCTTCCAAGCCACCTTGATCTTAGCCTCCAACCGTCTTTTCCATGGTGGTTAACGTATCTCATGGCTTCCATGGTTGCTCTTATAGCCAAGCATCTCTAGGATCACTGATGCGTATATCAGCTCATTGGTTTCCTTGATCGTCACGGTAGGGATCGCCTTCAGTGCTGCAGTCACACTTTCCATGAGACTTTCAGGTGCTACTTCACATTGCCGTTGTAATCGGATTCTAGTTTGCCCAGCTTTCATTCTCGCCATGATCTTTGCGTTCAGGTCAGTTGCTGCCTCGCTCAGCATTTCATTCATTGGGGCTGGCCTCCCAATCTCATTATCTGCAGGCCTCCCAATCTCATCATCTGTATTCATTGGGGCTATATATATATATATATATATATATATATATATATATATATATATATATATATATATATATATATATATATATATATATATATATATATATTTATTGATAAGTATATTTAATTACAGGACGACTCACAGAAATAAAGAAATTACAACAGTGGAAGCAATAAAACTGTAATGATGTGGATTTGGCAGATGCACTTCATCTATGGACCTAAGCAACTTCGGACAACGTTAGGCATTAGGAAGTTGGTGTTAAATATAAATTAATATGGATTCTGACACGTGACAGAATGTGAAGAAAAGGGGACAAATATTGATTTCTTTTTGCAGATATTTATTCTCAGCCATGATCCAGCGTGCCCTACTTGCTCCAGTGGTGTGGGTCCTTGTCACCTTGCTGGACGGGAAAATATTCATCTGTGCCTTCAGCATGAGTGTCGATCCTGCACTCTTCTCAGGTAGTGCTCTGTACAGAACCGTTTGTCCTACGTATACAGGATACATGTGTGAAATTGTTCTTCTTTTCGTTTGTGTGGTACATCATGTTTTTGTCATGCCTTCAGGTGTGCCAAACAACACAGGACTAGATGTGATGAAAATAATGGCCAAAGTGCCCTGCAAGGAGGCTATCATCTTCAGGAACAGCTCTTTCCATAAAGCAGTGTCTCGTTACATTCGCTGCTATTCGCAAGTAATCTCCAGCATATGTGTGGGTTTTAGGAAGAAGCTTCTGGGTTAGAATCTGAGCTCAGACCTTTACGTGTCGAGTTTGCATGGTGCTCTCTTGCATTTTCATGATCACAAGTGTTTGTTCTTTTTTTTTTTTAAATCAGATTGCTAACTCACAAGGAATTGTCAACTCATTCACAGCAAATTTGTTTCAATTTCTTTCAAGCATCATTAGTAACATTAACTTCCTGTCAAGGCAGTTGGCTGGTCCATCCTCCTTTTCCTGATTGTACTGGGAGCACTAGGACGAGTCCTCAAGCCTTGTTTTGATGACCATGCCACCTTCCTGCAGACACGCTACTGGAGCAACTACCTTGATGTGGAGCAGAAGCTCTTTGATGAGACCTGTGTTCTCCATGCCCGAGACTTTGCCCGGACTTGTGTTGTGCAGTTCTTCGAAGACATGAGGGAGGATGTTGAATTGTGTTCCCCACATCCTCAATTCATTAAAACCATCACGAATGACTGGGAATATAAAGAGGAGGGGCGACTTCATGGGATAACAAAGCAAGAGCAAATGGACAATTTGCTCCAAAAATGGTACTTCAGTAAACCGGAACTAGATGTAACCAAAGGTGCCTCCAGGCCCAGGATGTGTGTTACCTGCAAGGAAGAAAGGGGAAATCTACCATTTTGATGTATTTTTGTGGTTAAATGCTTGGTAGTTATGTTTACTCTGATGGTGTCATCAATAACTTCATACCGTAGACCAGAGGTCAGCTTTGTGGTGCCCGTGAGCACCAGGTAGCCCCAAGGACCACATGAGTAGCCCTTGGGCCTGTTCTCAAAATAGCTCACCAGTGAAGGGACATTGTGATCTCCAAGGACCATTGTAGAAGTGGTCATTTGATCATGTAAACAAAGAGAAAATAAAGTGTGTATGTTGGTGTTTATTTCTACCTTGTTAGTTATTCATTTGCTGATAATTATTTCAGAAGTGTTTTAAACTGACAGCCCATCACACAAATCGGTATCCAGGAAGGAGCTCCCAGCTTCAAAAAGGTTGGCAACCCTTGTTATAGAATGTTGATTGCGAAGATAGTTCCATCCACTTTTTGTAGTGCAGCCAGACAGCTGCGCAGCCAAACTTGCTTGACAGTTGCTTTAAAAAGCTTCACCTTGACACATCCAAACATACTCATTTTCATTGCGGCCATTTAGCTCAATCTTTGTTTCGTTTGCCCATAAAACCTTTGTCCAGAAGGTATTTTGCTCTTACTCCAGGTCGAGGTAAAACTTGTGTTACCGATTCCCCAGCAGTTTTCACATAATGGCCGGTTTGAGAACTTGTTGGTTTCTGGGTTTCTTTTCGATTGAGGGTAACACTTTGAATCTTCCAAATGTGGTACTGATACAGGCTTTTTCTTTTGTACTCTAAGAGGAGCAAATCATATGACACAGATGCTTTGAATGGGTGAAGGTGCAGTCTGAAAATTTTACATAGTAAGTAGGAGATCCACCCACAGGTTCTCATGGAAACATGCAAAGGGATATTTCAAGCTTGATTCAAAGGATCTGGTTTATTCCTCTGAAAGTAATTCTGCATTTATCCAGAGCAGATAATTTAAACATTTGGAATACATTTTCTCTTTGAAACCAAACACACAGTCCTAAAAAAGTTGTGGATTTAGCCCAGCTCATACAACATAAAAAAAAGTGTTGAAGGCAGTGTTGAGGCAGAGTCAACATGTGCGGTTGCTCCATTGTGATAGTTATAAAAAGGTACAATAAGGAAAACTCAGTCACTGCCGGATGTGAGCATATACAGCACATACATTTTAGGTAGGACATTTTATATTGTGATTATTTTTGTATTATTATACTCTTTGTAATGCCTCCACGCGAAATCCTCTGCTGTATCGCTTTTATATTTTGCACCACAGAGAGAAATAGATCTCACACACATGCAGGCATGTAAGAAGAGATGCCAGAGTGAAAGGGGCACCAAAGAGCGTTACACTTCTTGAGCTTGGGGGCGGGGACAGCTCAGAAACGCACATGAAGCATACTTGCATCTCTCCAATGACTAGTTGCCATTCTTGCATATGTCTACAGTGGGACTAGGTAGCTACCCCTCCATTATGCATACAGCATAAGTATATAGCATAAGTACAGTAAATATACAATACAATACAATACAATACAATACAATACAATACAATACAATACAATATTGGAATATATGAATGGATCTGTGCATTGTGTACTCCACATTTACACTTATTACATTGATAATCGAACTCCTCAATAAACTAAATCAGCTATCATTTGTTGTACAAGGATATTAAATGCTAAGCTTCATTTTTACACATCATCGTAAACCGATGCATTCAGTGAGCAAGCTTTTCCAGTTCCTGACTTGGTTGTGTTTGCACATGTTTTCACTTGTAGGCCTAGTTTTTTTTCCCTTCACCGGGGAGGAAACCAGAGGGCAGGTCCTTGCAATATGAGTCATCTTTGGTGCCCACAAAGCTCACACAAACTCAAAGTCGGGCTCAGATTGAGAGGGAAGACTTCTCTTTTCAGTCGGAAAAGTACACGTTGCCCAGTCTTTGGAGATAGCATCACAGAAGGCATCGCTTAAATGGATTATAAAAGTTCAGTCACATGTTTTGCCTGAGGACACGAGAAGCCTGTAAGTTAGTGTGACTTTCTTTGATGGTTGATTTTTTGCTTTTTAATCATACGGTTTTACAACATCTGTTCATGTGATGTCGTTTACACTTCAAAATGATGCATTAGCTCATGTGATTTCCGAAGGAAATTGAATACATCAAACATTTAATGTCGATCTTTTTGTTCTTTTTTTTCCTCCCTTTAGCTTGACATTACTTCAGCTCAGCTTCAGTGATCTTACCCGAACATCCCAAGCATGGCCGCTTATGCCCTTGTAAGGGAGAACTTTAAATTTGGGTCTCTCTTCTTCAAGAGTAAAGATGTAATGATCTTTAATGGTATGATTGCTCTGGGCACTGTGGCGAGCCAGACAGCATACAACGTTTTTGCTTTTGATTGTCCGTGTTCCCCTGGGAGAAATTACTACTATGGCATAGCTGCCATTGGTGCTCCAGCTTTGGCATTTTTTATTGTTGGAGTAATGTTGAACAAGAGGACTTGGGACCTAGTATCAGAGTGTCGCCTCAGGAAGCTCCGGAAACTGTCAACAGCAGCAGCATTTGCAGTATTGGGAAGTATCCTTGGTCGAGCCGTGGTGGCACCTATTACGTGGACAATTTTATCCCTGCTCCAGGGTCTGGCATACACATGTGCCCTAAGTGAGTTTACTGATCCCAGCACCGTGAAGGGTTTCCCCCCTGGTCATAATACAGAGGACATGGCAAAGTTCCCTTGCAAGGAAAGTATCCCAACCGAGCTGCAAGGCTTTTGGGCAGAAATTGACCGACGTCTGAAATATGAGTCACAGGTAGTGGAAAATAATGTTTTCACCAAAGCCATCTAATTTTTCCATCATTATTAATTTGAGAAAGCCTTCTAGAAATATTTGGTTTATAAAAACAATCAAAAAACTTAATAGAGAACAAACTGATTATCGACTAGCTATTTATGAGAAAGAATGACATGGCAGACCGACAAAGACTCAAACTGTAAATGTGCAAAAAATACCACACCTAACAATTGATTGACTTAATTATTATGTTGTTTTCAGCTGATAGGCTGGCTCGTGGTTGCCGGGACATCTCTGATGGTGTTCCTGGTTATGTGTACGAGACATTGCTGCTCGCCCCTTGGCTACCAGCAGGAAGAATACTGGTCCAAGTATCGCTCGAATGAAAAGACCCTCTTTCATCGTACAGCCGCTGTCCACGCCCAAATCATGGCTGCAAAGTATGTTCGGAGCTTCTTCGGTTTCGTGGCTTTGGAGAAGGATGAGAAGGAACATGTTGTCGAGCACCAGGCTGCGGCCAGTCCCATCTGCAGCACTGAGTGGAACAGAGTGACTGGTGTCTACCTTTACAGGGAGAAAAATGGACTACCTCTATACAGCAGACTCAATAAATGGGCCACATACAGCGAAGAGAACAATGTGGAGGGTTTCGATAAAGAAATGGATGTATATGACAGTTTTATTACTTAGCACAATCCAGTCACCGTAACCAGACGTATTTCATTTCAGAACCTTTGTTGACTTGTCAGATTTCGTCAAAGCAACACCGATGGGATGTAATTCACTCAGTTCGATGAATTACTCATTGTCAAGGCAGCCAATCACTGATATGTCATTGGGATTTGGAAACTGTGCTATAAAGACATTTACCGCCTTTTATTTAAATCGTGAATTCAAACTTTCGAATTACATTTTAACATTAGAATTACATTCGTTAGAGGGTCTGTCCATTACACATGTGCATCAAGAATACAGTATTTGACTTCTTGTTTTAGCAATGCTATCGTGAAAATGTATTTATAACAAGAATGCTCTTCAGTTGAGTGCAGACTACAGTCAATGCTGAACTCTGTACAAAAGTAGGAGAAAAAACTTGCAGAGAATCGTATTTGTGTATCTCTTTTTAGTTAGTAGACAGGCCTACATTATCGAGGCTTGATGACTCCTTTGATGCCAGAGTGACTCAAATGGTGGGAATGTGTACATTTCTGTTTGCTCACTTTTGACAAGCGCTCAAATAAAATAATTTCTTACTTTTGTCTTGTGTTACCCATCTGTATGTTTTTGTGTGTTTTGCAGTCGACTGTTTCCCTTGTCAAGTTTTTACTTGATGTTTTGGAGACAGTATTGGACATCACCTTCTCGTCAAAGAATGTTAAAATCTTTCATGCACCCTGTAACCTGATAGCATGTGAAGCAGTCCACTGCAGTAACCACTGTCCCTGAAAGGGTTAATTTCACATGGGTGGGTCGGCACTCCAAAGACCCAACTATTTGCACACAAACATTGAAAAGTGAATCTGAAATAAGTCCCCGTTAAAGTTCAAAATTGAGATTTGTGACAATCACTCTTTGGTTTTGCAACTGACTCACTCGTGATGTGCTCTGTGGTCAGTGTCTTCAAACAATCTCTCTTTTTTAATCACGAATGAGATGGGCTGACAAATGCATAAAGTAGGTCAACTGTTGCCCATAAACTGGAATGACTTCATTTTCACACATAATCTGTTGTTTATTTCCATCTAAATCCATTCACTTTTGACCAGCTGCAATACTTAGATCACAGTATGTGTCGCAATTATCCACATGAAATGATTTCATTCATAACATTAGTTTGAATTTAATGGAAAGAAGTGTAGACATGTTATTCCAACTTCAAAAGTAACGGTGTTTCTAAAATAAGGAAGCACAAATAATCATTTAGCACGATACGTAACACAACTTTTGGACAACAACCAAGAAACACACACATGAAAGATGTGTTTTATACATTCATTTTTCAGAAGTGAGTCAGACCGGATGAGAGGTCTGCCGCGGCGACAATGAAAGAAGGATATTATCATGTTCACTCTTTTGGGCTCTATTTTCAGCACATCTTTCATTCTGTCGATACATATTGCTGGCAGCTTGATGATGCCGAAGAACAAATTAAACAAGATTGCTGAAAGCCATGTGCAAACCAAATGAATAAAAAGCCTCAATGATTCGTGAAGATGCATTTTGCCATCTTGGGACATTTTTTTCAGTACAGTATACTTAAGCATTTCAATGTTTCACCCTTAATACTTCACACTGTACATGAGGTGTCAGGAAAGAGCTAATGTGAATGAAGCTTTGAGTAATGAACCCTTCGCTGAAGAAGAAATGCTGGTTTACTAGAGCAACATCTCTTTCTAGTCAGTAACAAAAGAACATGTTTTACTAGCTACCAATAAATTGCATCAACTTCCAAAACAAACAAAACACAAAGAAATTCTGCTTAGTCAAACGTTTTGTGTTGACACAATTGTTTACTGTACAGTAATATAGAGTAACTGCAAAAAGAGAACTTCAGCAGCTTTGGCTTTCAATGCTCAAGTTATCCTTCACGGCCAGGTGAAGCGAGTCTGCTTTTGAAGACGGGTACAAAACCCCGAACAAGTTACGCAAAATTAAGTCACATGCAGTCTTTTTGCTAAAGGCTAACATTGTTTGAAGTATAATAGTCACCCTTTTCTTTTGCGTGTGTTAAAATCAGTGTCTTGCAAGCGTGCAATCAATGATGACATTTCTAGACTGTTGGTGGTGGCTGCAGAGGTGTGGGGACTGGGGAGGGTGCGCTGGGAATGGTGGCAGCAGCTCGAGCCCTCTCGCTTGCTCTAAGTGGTTGTGACTGTGTTTTGGGTTGGTTCCTTGATGTTGCCAGTTTTATGGTCCTTTATGTTACCACCTTTATTTTTTTCATATAGGATTGGGAATGGCCTGATGTCTTGAGTATTCAAGCTCAAGTAATATGTCATAACATCCAGCTTTCTTGATGCCTTCTGCACCCAGCCCTGATCTCTATTGTTACTTTGTATTTTTGTATATAAAGACTTTTACTGCAGCATGTCGGCCCACCCAGTTCTCTAACTTGTCCCTCGGTGTGGTTGTGAGTGTGAATGGTTGTTTGTCTATGTGTGCTCTGCGATTGGCTGGCAACCAGTTCAGGGTGTATCACGCCAACTCCCCAAAGACAGCTGGGAAAGGCTCCAGCACGCCCGCGACCCTCATGAGGATAAGCGGAGTAGAAAATGGATGGATGGATGGATGGATTGATGGATGGATGGATGGATGGATGGATGGATGGATGGATGGATGGATGGAAGACTTTTACTTTTCTACTTAAGTGTCAAAATTCTGGCGCTCTCTTTTTCGTTAATGGATGCTACAGCTTCTTGTTGCTTTCAAGCTTAGCTTGTAGCAGACGTGTGCACATTGCAGCAAGACGTCTTTGATCCACTGTTGAAAACGACACTTTGATTCGCTCCTCTTTCATGTATAACAGCTTCAGACAACAAAGTGTATGCAGGAAAGTGGTTAAGTTTGCACGATTGTCTGTGTCTCATGTGTTGTTTTGTATTATTCTGTCATTTTTTTTTACTGTCTTTTGATGGTGGCGCGGACACCCGCAACAGCTCCTCTTGTTTTATGTTGACTTGAGAAGGAAGAAATTTCATCTGTGCTGTACAGCACATTTGACAATAACGTTGTATCCAATCCAATCCGATTCTGTTCCTGGCCTGACACTGTCCTTCCTGCTTCGAAGGATGTAGGCCTATCCTGCCTGGATATGACAGCCAATCATATTACAGTATCCTGCCTGGAACTCTAGTGGGATTCATGACTACAGGATGTGACATTTTCAGTCCCTTTCTACCAACTCCAGTCCCAAATATAGACATCTTCAAACACAAAGATACCATATTTATTTGACTTCAATAGTCTCTCACTTTGTTTCGTGCCAAAATCCTTGAAGACTCTTTATTAAACGTCCTCAAAAGGTGACACAAATTCCCCATAGACACACTCATGATTTGCAGGTCTCACAGAGACATTTAATGGAAGAGTTCTTTCTTTATGGAAGAAGTGTTGCAGTGCCTAATCATTTCATGCTTTGTAGACGTGGAGGAGGATTTCATTCTAAATTTTATATAAAGCCATTGTAGTGAGCCTAACACTTTTTTTTAGTTTAACACAGTCCTTGGGCTGCAGTATTTTGGATCGAGGGGAGAGTCTTGAACAATTTGCTGAAGGAGCCTTTAAGAGATAGTTACAGTGATCCAGCCTCAAGGTCAGAAATGCAAGCATTTCCTTCGGTGTAAACTTATGGCAAAAAAAATATTTTTTTTCTTCTCATTTTTCACCAATGATAGAATGCTATCCCTGATACTTTTTGTATGTGAGCAAAGAATAATAAGTGCTGGTCCTAAGTGATACCAAGTTTCCTCTCCACAGCTTGAGGCGAGCAAAAAGCAGTTTAAGGCAGCCAAGTCATCGGAGACTTTGCCTCCAAATGTTATAAGAGCCAAGTATGAGTACTTGGGTTTTCTCTGAGTTTGGTACATGGAAATTATTGGTCATGTAACTCTGGTTTTCTTTAATGCATGCTTGGAGTTTGGTTAACTGTTTTTCTTCCCTCAGGTTTCATAGATGGAGTTATGGCATTGGCATAACTGTCGAATAGGACATAGTGTCTTCTGATAATTACTGCCCGTGCGAAGCATACAAAGACTAAATAGGACTGGATCCTTTAATAATAAATGGCATGCTCTAAGCCAGGGGTGGGCAAACTACGGCCCGCGGGCCGGATCCGGCCCGTTGGTCATTTTAATCCGGCCCGCCGAAGGTTGGTATACAATTAAGGTTCAATGTAAATGATTGCATTCATTTAATTTGGACTTGTAATGACGGGCATTTCAACGCCATGTGGCACAGTTACTTGAAGTTGCAGAGCACAGGGAGGGAGGTGGAGACGCCATGGAAGCCCACAGTAGTGGCAACTCAAGCAACTCCCGCTTGATACGACGGAATAAGCGTGCCCGGCTGTCCGTGCCACTATTTCTATCATTGGATCCAAAATAGCGACATGCAAGAGACTCTTTATTGCAGTGAGTTTTACTGGAATTGCGAATATTTTTATGTCCTGTAGATCACGGCATCCAAACGAAGAGGAACAGTAATGGCCGCGGAAGAGAAAGTGAAGTGTATCTGATTAAACGAAGCAGGTTACAAAGTACAAAACATTCATGAGACGTTTGTCATCGGAAAGTGAAAAAGACTTTGAAAAACGAGGAAGCGATTCTTGCTCAGTCTGATTCTGGCTGTTTCCATGCTCAGAGTGAATTGCTTGCGGCTCGACGGACAGTCGAGTAAATACACGTTTCCTGGTATGTCTTGACTGTTATCGTGCTAAAAACTTTCCACAAACTGGACCGCTAATAAGAGTGAAAGAAAATTCCATAACAGTAACTATGGGCATCGAAGACTTCGAAGCGTCCCATGGCTGGCATCAAAAATTCATTGCACGACATCAGCTTAGCAAGGCTGTCTTGTGTGGTGATCGAGGAGAGGTCAAGTTCGAGACAGTGAGTGAGTGGAAAGAAACCACCAGGTCTTTTACTCGTGTCATTTTGTAGTAAATAGTCCTAACTTTTTTATATTTTGTCACCTACCAGTACTGTATGCTTCAGTTTTGGGGCAATATATTATTGCACTTTGTTGCTTGTGTTGTCACACATGTATGTTGTTAACATACTTTGATGTTCATACAGGACATATACCACAGTTGTATCACTGTTCTCTCTTTTTTTAAAGGTAATACTTTAATGCTTTTGTTCTGTTGATGTTTGGTATGGACTGTCAACATATACAGTTTTTATATGAACCGTATCTTGTGCTGACCCGGACCATCTGTCAAATTTAGAAATCAATGTGGCCCCCGAGCCAAAAAGTTTGCCCACTCCTGACTTAATCAATGATAATATGTGGCCAACGATATGCTATGAGCACTTACGCAGAATTCGGGGAACACCCTGAACTTGTTGCCAGCCAATAGAGCCCATAGACAAACAAACATTTGCAATCATCATCACACCAAGAGACAATTCAGAACACAGGTGTCAAACTTAAGGTACGGGGGCCAGAACTGGCTTGCTACATCATTTTATGTGGCCCATAAAAGCAGATCAAACATATCAACTTCCATTGTGCTTTCTAAAATGTCTACCAAAAATTTTAATTCTCCTATTTAATAAATAAAAGAGACATTCTAAGCATTTTCTTGTTACCAAACCCCTTATGAGAGTAATTTAAAGAAGAGTTGAATAAACAGTTATTCTTGACTTCTTTATATGGTCTCAGTCATAACAACCCTCCAACGAAAACAGTAACTAAAATGTGGCCCGCAACAGAAATGAGTTTGCCACCCCTGATTGAGAGTGTTCCATTACTATGCATGTCTTGGAATGTAGGAGGGGATTGGAGTATCCGGCGAAAACCCATGCATGCCTGGCCAGAGAGAACATGCAAAGTCCACAGAGGAATCCAACTGAATCCAACCCTTCACCTTTGCACTGTGAGGCGGTCGTGCCAACTGGTCAACTACCTTGCTGCCATTGTCGAAGTCAATTTTTAATATTATTGGAAGTGTTGAACCTACTACTGCGGAAGTCTCTCGCTGTTCATGTGTAGGCATCATTGCTGGTGACTACACTATGTTCTAGGCACAAGACTGGAGACGTTTCGTATTTTTCTGTGGTCGCTACCACTGAGTCGCTGAACACCCAACGTGCCTCAATGCATCGTCACTGCCAGAAGCGAACTGCGGGGAAGCTCCACCCCCTTTATTTATATACACTCCATAACACGGTATCCGTCCACACAAAATAGCACCAAACATTAAGCAATAATGCCAGTGGCATACATCGTCACCCAACAGGAAGATAAGAAAAATAAATTAGAACTCACATTAACAAAACCTTAAACTACATGATTGAACAAGTAAACGAGAGGAAAACATAACCAATGTGTGTTCTAAAATGATTTATTTTTTCTTCTTTTCGAAAAATAGTGAAAAATGACAGGCAGTTATGCTTTGTGCAGGCCCACAACAAATGCTGCTTTTGTGTTTTTGAGCTGGTCTTACTGGTATACCTGAAAGACCAGCACAAAAAACTTTTTAAAATAGGGCAGCTCTGACCAACAGAAGTATTACTTCCTAAAACTATTTCCCAAGAGAAGTTAGACAGACCCATGCAAAGAACGTGACTCGTGACACTCACATGCAAATTACATTACATGTGGTCAGTCCTTTCGGGATCATTTGGCATGACTTGTCAACAGCAGTTAAAACATGTGACTGACTCTTTGTACATCTCACAAAGTAATTTTATTACACGTTTACGTGAAATTATTTTGAGACCCGTAAAATTTTCACTGATTACAGACTCCTACCCCTCCAAAAAAAGGAAAAAACGACAATGACGATACAATTGTCAAGTCATGACTAGACAAACATAATTTACATCGACTTTATTCGCTACAGCTTTTACGCTGCTGAAATTTATGGGCACGTTATCTGCCAGAGAACTTGGACTACATGTTGGTTGTCTTGGGAGAATCGCTTTGCCACGTTTCACTAAATGACGTAAGCGGGCCAGTGACAGTTTTCTGATGCAGTAACGACTTCCCGGTTACAGAGAGAACGGACGCTGGGTTTTTAACGCATAAGCGTCAACAGCAGTTAAAACATGTGACTGACTCTTTGTACATCTCACAAAGTAATTTTATTACACGTTTACGTGAAATTATTTTGAGACCCGTAAAATTTTCACTGATTACAGACTCCTACCCCTCCAAAAAAAGGAAAAAACGACAATGACGATACAATTGTCAAGTCATGACTAGACAAACATAATTTACATCGACTTTATTCGCTACAGCTTTTACGCTGCTGAAATTTATGGGCACGTTATCTGCCAGAGAACTTGGACTACATGTTGGTTGTCTTGGGAGAATCGCTTTGCCACGTTTCACTAAATGACGTAAGCGGGCCAGTGACAGTTTTCTGATGCAGTAACGACTTCCCGGTTACAGAGAGAACGGACGCTGGGTTTTTAACGCATAAGCATTTTTGTTTAGGTATGCGGAAAATGCCACTATCAGCTGATTTTTTATCAAACAAAAGGGTCAGCAGGCTACGCACAGTTTGTTATTTAATATGGTGTAACTAGCTGAGTTGGCTATTATTAACTACTTCCTGGTTGGAATCGCAGCCATTTTGGATTTTGTACTGAGCAACAACTAGCCGGCCGTGCTTCTGAGAGCCGTCTAAGCTAGCCACCGCTGCCGTTTCCACATCATCATATCAAACCTCCCCACGAGACGGCAACACAGTTTTCAACAAGTCCACAATGAATCCCGAATAGTAAGTACAGTACTATTATTAAGAATACAGTGTCACGTTTGAGTGTGTTGGTTGGTATTACAATAGACAAGTTTGTAAGCATTGTCTGTGAAGTGAAGCTACATTAGCAGCTTACATCAGCTGACTGTCCAGCGGAACCTACCACCGAAGTCTGAACGCTGTTTATTGTTATTTAAGTTAAGCGACGGCTTTGTTTTTTAATCGAACCCCTTGAATTACTTTGACATAGATGGTCGTGGGAGGTTGGAGGGGACCTAAACATGCATTGGTCAACATCCAGACAGCTTTGCCTTTACCCCCCCCGACTGACATTTACACATTAATTTACTAACTGCTGTCTTTAGCTCCTGGGAGAAAGCCACAACATCTGGAGGCTTTTGATGTAAACCTGGGCCCGACTACATGGAGTTAAGAATCGTTCTCATTAGACGAGAGTAAATCATGAAACCCAAATGTTTATTATTCATGTCGTCACCTGTTTTGTGAACGCTTAAGGAACCGGTGGCACTGGTTCGTTGAATTTTACGCTGATATGAAATTCGCAGCTCGACCAAGCTCCCTTCTTAAACTTAAAAGAGGCTCTCCAGCGTGACAATTGAGGGCAATATGCCTGTCCCTGGATCGAGCAAAAATATGAATGTCATTACATCGCCAAATGAAGGTTATAAGTTCAACGAGTGCCTCATATTTGATCTTTGTCATGTATTTCAATAATATAGTGTGAGGAGAGTCGAAGCAGCACCCTCCAACAACTGTTCCTGGTCATGAGAAGATCACATGCCAGGGACATGCCTACAATTCCGCCACAGCAGAATTGAGCTATTACCTTACTGTTACTTCAGCTTTTGTTGTCTAGGGCTTGTCATCAATGTAATATTATCGTGTTTAAAAAAAATCACATTGGCACACATTTGACAAATTCATTGACAGTTCATTATCATTCATTGTCTTTTTAAAAGTAAAAAATTAAAATACTTAATCCACACACACAGATGCATACCAGAATATTAAAGAGGGTGCCACCTTCTGTGTAAATATTTTTCCTTGAAGTGTGTCAATGCCGTCATGCATAATAGCTGTTAAGAATTGTAATTCTCAGTCAAACTTCCTGTTGCTTCCTTAGCTATTGTACAGTATTTGTTTTTTCCTGACCCAGGAAGAATATAATTCATCAACAAATAAATGACAAATACTTACATTTTTGGCCTTTATTCACCAACACATATTGTTTTTTTTACAGTGACTATTTATTCAAACTGCTCCTAATTGGTGACTCTGGTGTTGGAAAATCCTGTCTCCTGCTCCGATTTGCGGTAAGTTTCTCCAGAAAAATCTGGATCGTTTTGTTTTTTTGTTTTTTAAAAATCATCTTTCGACCATAGTTGAGGTATTATGCTCTCATGGGCAAACATGCTACGGTGTGTCTGCAACTGATTCTATCAGTAACTACAATTGCATGCAAGAATTTTGTTACTGACATCGTTTGTTCTCGTTTCACATTTTTCTCTTAAGTCTGGCTAAAACAAAACCTGATTGGTTGCTTAGTACTGTACTGTATTCGAAAAGTCATGTTTGTATTCATGATGTCTAATTGCACATTTTTAATTGAGAAAGTTCATTAAACTGATATGCTATTGCAGTGTTTCCTCACCTTTCTTTACCCATGGCACACTCTTCACATCGATAACAATCTCACGGGACAAACGATTAATAAAAAATTGGATACATGGGTAAATTATGTAACTTCTGTCAAAGCATTAGGTCGTTCTGCTCTGCCTGGTCTTATACGTGGTTGGTATATAGATGAATTAACAAAGGATTATTTAGAGAAAATAAATAACTTTTCATCCAAATAATTGACTCTGGATAATTTCACGCGACACTTCTGATGATCGTTCACGACAATAATATGCCATAGCACACTGACTGGTTGGGTGTCACTGTGCTATTGCACGTCTTGTGAGCATCAATTTACTTTGACTAACAAGATAGAGACAATATTTTTTTTCAATAATAATAAAAATCATCATACAGAAATGCTAGTTTTGATGTAAGGGGAAAAAAAGTTTTATTTGGCGAGCTACGTATTTGCTCAGTCACAATGTAACAGTTTCAAACTAATGTTTTATGTGTCAGTATGTGTGTGTGTGGTGAAACAAATTGAATGTTTTTTCTCTCTGTAGGACGATACATACACAGAAAGCTACATCAGCACAATTGGTGTGGACTTCAAAATACGGACCATAGAACTAGATGGAAAGACCATAAAACTTCAGATTGTACGTAACACACCATTTGTCAAGTGTTCAGTGTTTATTGGAAATGTGTGTCGGTTGAAAATTGTTTACAGTAGTGTTTCCCAAACAAAATTCAACCAAGGTACCTTTTTCCTCACAATAATATGTAAGAAAATGTAGGAAAAATGAAATCGTAATCTCATATCGATTTACTCAAAATTATACTTAATTAGTGTGAACTCTGGACTTATTTAACACAAAGCTAGCATACTCACAGAAAGCCATGAATTATGATTATATGTCCCTGGCATAAGTAGATGGAAAAAGAGATGTGTCTTTATGGTAATTAAAAATTATTTTTTTAAGACAAATGAAGTAAAATTGGATGTCATAATTTTCCATGAATAATAAGGTATTTTTTGCAAAACAAAAAAAAAGATCCTACATTGTTGTTCAAAGGTCGATGAAAAAGAAAAATGCACAATTTTCAGATTTTATAAATGTTTACCAGTACCCAGAGGTTGTTAAATGAATATATAAGTAAAAAAACATTTTGAAATGTAGGTTAGTTGAATGTTACAAATTGAATTAATACAAAATGTATATACTTTATTATCATACGTCGTCTGGTGTTGTTGCGGACATTTCATTTTCTGTTGGTGGTGCGGTTCCAGCGGGACAGCTAAATAAGGGCTTAGTTGCCTTCTTATTATTTACCTCATTAGTGTTCGTCTCATCACTGGTTAGTTGATGAAAAGTAAGTACATATTCTGTGCTCATATCCTGTAGTTAGTCCATATGGTCATGTGTCAGTTAGACACATTAGCATGTTAGCATTGGCCGCAAGACATTCATGGTTACTTACGGTGTGCACTGAAGGGCACGTCGTTGGCTATTTGGATACTGTAGAGCAGGGGGCCGCCACAAATGAATTTTGGCTGCTACTACAGTATTGGATTTTGGATGACCTGTCATTATGGAACTCTTGTAAAAACTTCAGTTGTTGCACAGAAAGCAGCTATGCTGCTTGTGTGGTCGTCGTGTGTGTCTGTTAATCGATACCAGTACTGACTGACTTTGTAGTACGGTACTGCAAATAGAGTACCTCATGTGAAAGTACCCCAAAAGCACCATGCTACTCGCATATCAAGCATATAGCGTATGTGGTTCAGCTGTCCCTGAGCATGCTTAAAGCTGTTTCATGACACTCTTGTTGGGGTTGACTGTAAAACGAAACACACAACCAAAAGAATGACATATTGTACCTTGTATATTTAAATTCAGAGCATGCGTCATTTGCAAAACATTTCAAGTGTGAGTGTTCAAGACAATATATCCCTTTCAAAAATTCAAAAAAATTATTAGCTATGACTTCAGGAATGATATGCCTTCACATAACAAATATTCACACACTAACACTGTGGAAGCACATATCTACACAGTTAAGATATTATTGTTGTATGTTCTTATTTACCTTCTTGCTACTTTGTCATTGTCCTTTCAAGTCTTATTTAAAGTTGAGTTTTCAAGCATTCAGGAAATGTTCTTTCCTCAAAATTCAAGGATAGAAAGACTGTTTTTGTCATACGAACACATCATTTCCACATGACGTAACATGTAATGCAATCACAAAAATCCCATATTAGCCTAGCCGTTTCAATACTTTTGGAGGTGACTAAATGTATCACAACAAGCAACAGTTCTTGCTTTATTAAACCGGTTAAAAAGAAAAAAAATGGGGAAAAAAAGACTATTTCCTTCACACACACTCTTTAGTGTCTCTCACACACACACGCACATTTTTACCATGTCAACATGAAACAAACCAGCAGAGACAGCAACTTTGACAAATTCAATTTTTTTTAACCTTTGACAGTGGGATACAGCAGGCCAAGAAAGGTTTCGTACCATCACTTCCAGTTACTACCGAGGCGCTCACGGTATCATTGTAGTGTATGATGTCACAGATCAGGTAAGTTTAAACGCCACAGCATTTCTTTCTTTG
This sequence comes from Hippocampus zosterae, assembly GCF_025434085.1. NCBI lineage: Eukaryota > Metazoa > Chordata > Actinopteri > Syngnathiformes > Syngnathidae > Hippocampus > Hippocampus zosterae. The sequence continues at coordinate 22,258,577 of NC_067461.1, read as the reverse complement.
AAACTCTCAAGTTATTCTGTTTTATTTCACTATTTAATAAAATAGCTATTTTTTGTGGCTCAAATGTAGTGCAGATGTGGTTAGAACCAAGTCAACAAATATTCTCTTATTATTAGGAGGATAAGTAGGACAGAGAATGGACGGATGGGTGAATCGGTAGCATATAGAGCTGCGTGATATTACGACATATCAGGCCACTTCTCTCCTATTGTGCACTGTGGTACTGTACCTCTACTTACGAAATTAATTGGTTCTAGAATAAATTTCTTAACTAGAAAATTCTGTAAATCGAGATGTATTTTCCATGTAAATGCCCTAATCCGTTTTGTAAATAACTAATCCAAGGATGTATGCTTTTGTCTTTTTTAACAATCCTTTGAAAAGATAAGACAAGAAAACCTTTATTAGTCTCGCAATGGAGAATTCCCAATTTACAGCAGCAAAGTTATGAAAGGAAGAAGTAGAACAACAAAATATAGGAGCTGCTGGAAAGGCAACCACTCTCGCAGCGGCATTTTGAAGTCAAAATAACAAAAATAACACAACACAAAGGACAGACAGTCGTGCAATCTTCACCACTTTTCTGCATACACTTTGTTGTTTGAAGCAGTTATAGATGAAAGAGGAAATGATCAAAGTGTCCTTTCACCAGCGGGTCAGAGACGTCATGCTGAAAATGTGTACACGTCTGCTACAAGCTAAGTTTTGAAAGCAAACACGAAGCGTCCATTGACGAAAAGAGATTAGTTCACTTCTCCTGTCCCACGTAATCCGCTTCAAACTCCAAGCCGCGACTCCCAGTTCCAAATCTGCATCGGCGCTCCATGCTAACGTTCCTTTCTTCTCATCGTCGGCTCCTCAAGCCTTACATCCATCCAACCGCAGACCGTCCAACAGCACCGATCTCTCCGCTGAACAAAGCGGGGCTGTGAAAAATGCTGCCCATTACAGGCGCAAGACACAAGCGCCCCGGGACTGTCCAGCAACGACAGTCAAATGGCGCCGACATTCCTCCCAGTCAAAAAAATGTCCAAGGCAAACATCAGCATAGTGAGCGAACGCCCGGCCAGTGAACACTTTTTATGGGTGATTCACATTTAGGTAAAACGGATCGGTAAAATCGGAACGCCTCATGGCCCGAGGCTGCATAGACACATACCTATTTATCTACACATATAGACATACGGTAGAGGTCCCTCTTAGCCAATGGGATGCCAGGAAGTGCTCGTTAATAGCCAGTGGCAGAGCAGCTATAAATATGTTGCGTTCAGGAAGCTCAAAGATGCGAGAAGCAGCTGAGACGTTTCATAACTTGAAAATTTCATATGATGAAACGTTCATAAGTAAGCGGTACCACTGTTCATGGAGCAAAGTAAGTGCAGTTTGTAGGGAATTAATCTCTGAAATGCAAAATGTGTTCTGGTCCAGTTATTAAACCAAGTTTGTAGCTTTATGGCCCTGATTCCAAAACATGTTTGGCAGCAACACAACACTGCTCATCACCAAAAGATCATCATACATATGGTGAAGCGCAGCGGTGGGAATTAGGAACAGTTGCTCATACCAATTAATATGAGCACAAAACCTTCAGGCTTTTGCTCGAAAGTGACAAAAAATGTCAGGGAGAGCTTAATTGTATTTCCAAAATTCATTAGGGGTTAATGAGAGTCACCTGATATGGACACTGGATTAATGATGGTGCTCATCTCAATACTGCCACATTCCCAAATAAAAAGACAGTGTGTAAACTTTATCACTTATGTCCGTCTAAATTGTAGGGTACAGTACTGGTGTAAAACGTCCTTGTACTCTATGACCTTTTATATCCATTTCCCCCTTTTTAGTTAGTTTAATAAATTGATGTATGTATGTGTATGCTCAATAGTCCTTTTTTGATCTCACAGGAGTCCTTCAATAATGTCAAACAATGGCTACAGGAGATTGACCGCTATGCGAGTGAAAATGTCAACAAGTTGTTGGTCGGCAACAAGTGTGACCTGACGACAAAGAAGGTGGTGGATTACACAACAGCAAAGGTAAGGCCCCGCTATGTTTCATAACAACAGTGTTGCTGATGAAGCAAGTTAATTAAAGTGCTCATGGTTCAGCACCCGAGGATTTGGGTATTTGGGGATTTTGTTTTATATGATAATATTTTTGTTTGTGTTTTTGGGGGCGCAGTTGTAATAGAATTACAGCGTGTGATTTCAAGAGTAACACTATTTCTGAATAGCTGGATGGATTTAGCTAATATTTACCAGGGTTATAAGAGTTTTGGAATCTTCATTATAATTAGTTTTTGTTTTATTTATTTATAGTTTTTCCTTTTTATTTAGTTTGTTTTAATAGTGTCAGAGATTTTCTCGGACAAAGTTAAAGAAATGACTCGGCACGCAGGAAAATTGTCTTCAATATCGGCGGGAGCGGATCTCTGAGAGCGAACGACGGTAGTTGCTCCGATGATCACACACTTGGCTTCCTCTCCGCCGGTTCGAACCTTTATTGCAAAATACAAGAAAGACACTGCCCCCGAGATTTGCATACCGCGCCCCCCGGTCCGGCCCCTCTGTTGTGATCTGATCTACCCGAATACACAAGTCACAGACTTCGCTGATGACAAATGTCCACCTGGGCGCGACAGCTGTTCCCAAACTGTCTTTTGATATTGTTCCCAATTTCTTTATTCCCACTCTGTGATTGAATCTAGCCTTCTTCCATCTGTTCGCCCCCCTTGCTTTGACGTGATTACTCAAGAAAAGGCCCCGCCCAAACGTCCGACACCTCTGCGCTGAGTATGTCCAGACATGCCCAAATTAACCGAAACTTTAAACATGATACAATTTTGTTCATAGATTTCTCTATCATAAAGTCAACACGTTGGTAACTGGTTAGCATGTCCGCCTCACAGACCAGAGGTAGAGGGTTCGAATTCGGGCTCCGGCCTCTCTGCTGCTTGGAGTTTGCATGTACTCCCTGTACCTGCATGTTTTTTCTCTGGGTACTGCGGTTTCCCCCCACATTCCAAAAACATGCATGGTGGATTAATTGAGCACTGTAAATTGTCCATAGGTGTGATTGTGAGTGTGAATGTTTGTTCGTCTGTGTGTGCTCTGCGATTGGCCGGCAACGAGTTCAGGGTGTACCCCGCCAACTTCTCAAACACAGCTGGGATAGGCTCCAGCACACCTGCGACCCTAGTCAGAATAAGCGAAATAGAAAATGGACGGATGGATAGTTGTCATAAGTTTTCAGAGCGGTGTGGTTAATTTTTATTTTTTTTTTCAACTATGCTTTGATTCAGATGAGTTTTTATTAGTTTTAGTATGTGGGTTTTTTTTGAAAGATATTTTTCTGGAGGTTTTTGGATATTTTTTTTTTTCAATTTAGTGTTCATTACTTCATGAGTTTTTGTTAACTATCAAAACTCAACACAGTTAATGCAACACAGTTTGGTGCAACACAGTTAATTCTACTAGATTCAATACACCGTCGCCTCCAAAAGTATGGTAAACCGCAAGGTCAGTTCCTTGTATTTGTTGTCTACTGAATACATTTGAAACTCAAGTCTTGAAACAAAACTTTATTTCATGTTTTTTTACATTAAGATGTGAAAAAACTAAGACACGGCATATTTTTTGAAACCACCCACTTTTCAAGTGACTAAAAGTATTGGAAAGTGATTGATAGGTGTTCCAAGCTACTCGTGTTGCCTGTTCGATTGATTGCTGAAACGTGTGACTATTCATTATTTGAAGGATTATCAGTCCCAGAAGTCAATGCTAAATTCCCGTCAATAGGATTTTGCATTGGCTTTCATGTTATCACTGGTGATGTTTTGAAAACAAAGCATGTCTTGAATATCAATATAAAACGAGTGTAGTTGTTTTTGTTGCGTGTTTAGTTTTACAGTAAACACCAACCAGGACTGACAGCAAGTCTCATCTACTTGCAAAATCACTCATTTCTGTGTTCAATTACTAGCGTGAAACCTTTGGATATTAATCAAATAAATATTCTTTCGTTTATTCAAAAGAGAAATGAAACAAACAAAATAATGACCTGTTTTCTCAATCGTCATTCAAGAAAACCAAACAAAAAACATAACGCCTGCCGATTCTGGATGTCTTCTTTCTTGTGTCCAGGAGTTCGCTGACTCTCTGGGTATCCCGTTCTTGGAAACCAGTGCCAAGAATGCCACAAATGTGGAGCAGGCCTTCATGACCATGGCTGCAGAAATTAAAAAGAGAATGGGCCCTGGGGCTGCAGCCGGTGGTGGTGAGAAGCCCAATGTGAAGCTGACACCTGGCACTACCGTCAAGCCTTCATCAGGAGGTTGCTGCTGAGAACCAAACGACAGCCCCCCCTGCTCACCTGCCCTCGATTCTGCAGGCCCGTGCGCCTGGCTGCCATCTTCCTTGAAACTCAAGACCACAATCCGACAGGGTAGGGTTGACACGAGTCACATCTTTGTGAGAACAAGATGAAGTTGCCTGTATTTGTACAATAATGTAGCACACTACCAAAAACAAATAAAGCATTCGTCTTCTCACCCTATGCTGGTATTGATGACAAATTGTACAAAAGGTGATCATTTTACCTGACCTGGCCCAATCAAGTTTGTCGCTGTCTGCTGAGCGTCGTTTCATTCGTGAGAATTATGTGTATGCGTGCGCGTGTGTAACACTGCATTCCATTTGGGGTTTGGTAACAATCTGTTTCATGAATCTTTTTTTTTTTTTGTATTGCCCCTTTTTTCGTTTTGGCTTCCTTTTAGTAATTTCGTTCCTCGTGTGTTCTGTTCTGTCTTGATATGAAGGTTTTTTGTTTTTTTTAAAAATTCAACAGTCACAGAAATGTCTCACCATTTAACATCTCAGCTGTAACACTTATCGACCTAAACAAGTGTAAATGAAAACACACATAGAAAAAAAGATAACCCTCTTACCTACTTGTGCAGGTGTGTGTCTACATGTAGATCTCCCACAACTTGGGTCCTTGAACAGAATGTTGGGAGATTGAAGATACTGTGCAATTTTCTCATTGTTCGTAGTAGGAGTTGAGGTAACACTAGTCGACAATGCCTCAGATATTTGACAGAATCCTCAAACTTGCCACTCGGAGAGGACCTGTGCCTGAAGAAGTCACACCGATCCCTTGGGTGAGAGGGAGATAGTTCTTCTATGTGTATCTATGTATCCATCCATATCTCTCTCTCTCTCTCTCTCTCTCTCTCTCTCTCTCTCTCTCTCTCTCTCTCTCTCTCTCTCTCTCTCTCTCTCTCTCTCTCTCTCTCACACACACGTACATATTACTTAGACTATATGTCAGATCTCATGTCCATTTAATAGTCCTCAATGCATTAAGATTGTCTTGATTCAACGTGTAATACTTAAACTGAAAATAAATATTGTACTCCCAGACTGTATAAAAATGAAAAAAGATCCATATGTGATTCTTGCTGAGATGCATTGTAAAGAATATAAACAAAACAATTATTTATTCTACATTTGGGGAAATTTGACAGTTACATAAGAGAAATGTTTGCAAACTTGTATACTGTATTGTGGTAAGTGCAGAGTTGCATATAAATACAATGTTCTCTTGTTTTCATAATAAAGGCAACTGAATTCAGTTTGAAAGACGCTCTGGGAATCTACGTGTCGAATATTTTCAAAAAGGCTGATGGAACGGGGTTGTTTTGCACCACCTGACTACATGAAATGCCATAATCAAGCTTCAAATGCTGTCCAGGTTGTGAGTCAAAATGGTTTATTTGAATGAACAAGGATAACATTAGAAAAAGGGCGGCCCGGTAGTCCAGTGGTTAGCACGCCGGCTTCACAGTGCAGTTCGATTCCAGCTCCGGCCTCCCTGTGTGGAGTTTGCATGTTCTCCCCGGGCCTGCGTGGGTTTTCTCCGGGTGCTCCGGTTTCCTCCCACATTCCAAAAACATGCGTGACAGGCTTATTGAACACTCTAAATTGTCCCTAGGTGTGAGTGTGCGTGTGAATGGTTGTTCGTTTCTGTGTGCCCTGCGATTGGCTGGCAACCGAATCAGGGTGTCCCCCGCCTACTGCCCGAAAGACAGCTGGGATAGGCTCCAGCGCCCCCGCGACCCTAGTGAGGATCAAGCGGCTCGGAAGATGAATGAATGAATGAACATTAGAAAAACAGCCAAAGCATACACCTTGAAAAACTTAACTTTGTTAGCTTGTAATAGTATTGTCGCAAATTAGGATGACCTTTGAGTAATGCCACAAAATGAATCTCTTTCTGCCATTTACTCAGTACATCAACAAAAGGTATCAAAGGGCTTTTCCCAAAACATTCTTTTCTACAGTTTACAAGTTGAATTCTAAAAAAAACTTTAAGAAGTCATGTACATATTTATTCACAGCCTTTGTAACAAAGCTAGGCGGAATGGGTTTTCTGCGTGGGTTTCCTCCAACATTCCAAAAACATGGGTGGCAGGTTAATGGAACACTCAAAATTGTCCCTGGGTGTGAGTGTGAGCATGGATGGTTGTCCGTCTCTGTATGCCCTGCCACTGGCTATCAACCGGTTCAGGGTGTCCCCCACCTACTGCCCAAAGGCAGCTGGGATAGATTCCAGCACGCCTGTCGACCCTTCTGAGGATAAAGCGGATCGGAAAATGGATGAATGAAGAAGTCATCTACATAAGTATTTACATCCTTTGTAACTTGACTCTAAATTGAGCTCACTTTCCACAGCTCAGCCTACAATGTTTCTACAGCATAATTTGGGTCTACCTGTTGTCAATTCAATTGATTGGACACGATTTGGAAAGTCACACAGCTGTCTGTAAAAGGTCATACGTGACTACACATCAAGGCACAGATCAAGAGGAAAGGTCGAGAATTTTTTTTCTCAGTAGCTTCCATCAATGTAGTGTGCTCAGTGCATCAGGGCCCAAGTCAAGGAGGTGACTGAGAACTCAAATGATCTCTGTGGAAATATGGAAACCAGGACAACCATCACTGCAGTGATGAAAGGCTTGTATGGCAGAGTGGCCACACGGAAGAAATTTCTAAGTAAAAGGGCACGCGCAGTGAGCAGTTTCAGGACAATTCTGCCTATGAGTGGCCCAGACAAAGCTCTCCGGAGAGTTCAGATAATGACTTGACGGAGCTTAAGAGGTGCTGCTCCGAGGAACAGGCAAAACTGGTCAAAAATAAGGTTTCGCAAGCTTGTCGTATATCTGATTCGAAAAGACTTGAGACTGTCATTGCTGCCAAAGGTACATCAACAAACTATTCAGCAAAGGCTGTGAATACTGGTGTACAAGTGATTTCTGAAGTTTCCAATTGTTTTGGTAGATATTGGGATAGGCTACAGCAAACCCGCGACACTAGTGACACTAGTGATTAAGCGGTTCGGAAAATGGATGGATGGATGTTCTTCTCTTTCGTTGTCTGGTACGGTTTATGCCTCGACTGAGAACATGTACTCATTCAGTACCAGCCAATTCTGAACCAAGTCTGAAAAGACATTTAAAAACGGCTTTGGAGTGAATGAGTTAAAGGTAGTTTGCTATTTTGAGGGGGAAAAGGGAGTCTGTGAATATGCCGTTACAAAACATTTAAAAATCAAGTCACATTTTGGAATTGTTTACATTTAAGGACACTTGGTGGCTGTTTACCTGTATTACTTCCTACATGAAACCACAACTCGAGGTTGATCAACTCTGCCTGATCAAGCATGTTTAAACTCAGGCATGTTTAAACTGTAATCGATTTGTTCATGGGTATATCAATAAAAGTATTGTATAATGTTTGACAAAATTACAGGAAAAATATAATTAAAAAAAAAAAAGACAGCCTGACAGGCAACACGGAGAACTAATGACGCGCATCCCAAAATACATAAAAGTGTCAAACTGTCCAAAGATATGAATGTTATAATATAAATGCCATGTAATTGCTTGGCAACCAGACCAGAGTGTACCCGCTTCTTTCCCAGACTTAGTTGGGATAGGATCACCCATGACCCCATTGAAGACAAGTGCTTTCGAAAATGGGTGGAGCTTGTACATTCACTTGGTGGATGTCCCCAGTTTGTCCTGAAGAAGTGGATCACTGGGCTCATTAGGATGTGTCTGATTGTCCATGGCCGATAAGATGGAGGACAAGTGCTCTGTGCGATATTCCATGGCTCTTGACTGCCTCTCAATCAACAGCAGTGAGTTTCTTAACACTGAAATGATGGGAAGGAAACAAAACTCAGTCTTTGCACTCATGTTGTCCGTTATCAACCGTGCGGAGGAGGAACCTTACATGGAGACGTGCCGTCCATGCACCCGAGAAGCAGCTCGCCGGTTTGCAGAACATGACAAATTAATTGCTGATGACTTCTCAATTCTTGCTGAAATTTCTGAGAACACGACAACGGATCAATATTGCCAAATGGATACTTTCAATTTTGAATCCCTGAAATTGTAGACGATACCTGATATTCAGCAAGTGACCTCTTCACGTTTTCATTGTCTACCGTGGGTCTAGCCAACATGTCCATCTTCTCGGAAACCTTGTAGAGCCAGTGGATATATTGCTCCAAGAGTGAACAAAACATCTGTAACAAAAGGTACAAACACACAAAGGTTGTCTGGCGGACATGATATTTGACTTAGAAGCAAAAATTGGGCCCACTAGTTTTCTTCTTTTCATGACCTTTCGGCTTGTTAACATTAGTCATTGTGACTAAGTACACCCTTCGCAAAAAGTAGTTAAATTTAAGTATAAGATAAGATATCCTTTATTTGTCCCACACTGGGGAAATTTACATTCTACAGCAGCAAGAGTGTGGGTAGAAAGAAGAAAGAAGAAAAACAAAGTGTTTGCATTCACAAAATAAATGTTACAGTTTCAATGTACACTATTCGATTAAGTGCAATATAAATATATAGATAAGGTGGCTGTGCTATTTTCAATTGTTTTTCACATCATTTTATTTTTTATTCAGCAGCCTGACAGCAGTCGGTAGGAACGAGCGGCGGTATCTCTCCTTCTTGCAGGGCAGGTGTAACAGTCTCTGGCTGAAGGAGCTAGTGCTGTTAGGGCGGGCTGGAGGGGGTGGGAGAGACTGTCTGTAACCCAGCCTTGATAAGACTGTTATTTTATTGTTAGTTTCTGTAGGGTGATATTCGTTTGTGATACTGCTGTTTCCGAGGGACATGAACGCACCGCAGCGCTTGGAGCTAGTGATGGGAATTCCGGCTCCTTTTAGAGAGCCGGCTCTTTTGGATCGGCTCCCTAAAAAGAGCCGGCTCTTTCGGCTCCCAAATGGCTCCTCAGTTTTTTTGTTGCTTAAATTAATACCAAAAATAACGTAATATTATGTGTAAAATGAAGTACTAATGCAAAAAATAGACATGATATCAAATATTTATTATTTATATGGCTTTATTTATATTCTTCTGAACATACTCAACATGGAGTGCTACAAAAATAAAAACAAAGTACAAAGACCCATCTCAAAACGAGGTCGTCAAAAAGTTCCAATCTCTGAATGTGTATATTTATAAGCTTTTAACTATTTACAGTAAAACAACATAAGTAAGCTTTGAATACCACACAACAAATTATAAATTAAAATTTGTAAAACAAAAAGAAAAAAAGCAGCATCCAGGTAAAGCAGGTGTCACCAACATTTTTGAGGGTGAGAGCAACTTCATGTGTACCGATTGTGTGAAGGGCTACCAAATTGATACACGTCTGAAATAACATATTTGTCCAAAATACCTTCAATAATATGAGGATGGGTTATTTTTAATACTTGATGATTTAAATTGTCAGACTTTGATCGTGTTACGAAATGTCTCACAGTACTGCCAATGTTTGCATTTTTAAATCATAATTTCTACTAGCAAATCACAATGTCCAGGCACTGGCGGGCTACTCAAGTGGTCTTCACGGGCTACCTGGTGCCCGCGGGCACCATGTTGGTGACCACTGAGGTAAAGGTTTTAGCTTGTCTTTAGCGAAGATTGACATGAAGACAAACCAAGTGCCTCAGCTTTGAGGGGTTGATCCTCTTTCTCCTCTCTGTTAATATTTGCCCTGTTTTGGAGAAGATTCTCTCTGAGGGGACAGATGTTGCGACAACACACAGCCAACACAAAATGGATGAAAATCCCTTGCAATCATTTTACCCAGTTCCTCATCAATTGTGTTCTGTTTTGCTGGTTGTATAGCTTTTTGCATAAAGTGGCTCATAGAGCTCTGGGTTGTACATCTAGGCAGTTGTGACATTGCAGTAGCAGCAACAGTTGCAGACACACTAGCACCTTCATTAATAGCTGGTTCCCTTGCTTGTCTTTTCTCTTCAAATTGTACTGATGGGTGGATATTTCTGATGTGCCTGTGAAGGTTATTTGTGGAGCTTGATCTATGGGATATTTTAACCTCGCACAGTCTACACGCTGCCTTTGAACTATGAATTAAATTGAAACGAGTCCATATTTCACTGCCTTTCCTATCCATTTTCTCACCTTTCCACTTTCCACCGTGTTGTTTTTTTTCACTAACTAGCTCTCTCGTCTCCTCGTCTGTCTTGTTCGCGTGCTGCTCAGTGTGCTGCTGTTAGTGATGTGTCGTTCGCGAACGAGCCGGCTCCGAGAGCCGTCTCTTTGAAGTGAACGATGGGAGCCGGCTCCCACCTCATTGGGAGTCGGCTCCTCATTGGGGAGCCGGAAGGGGAGGGTTACGCACGCACGCACGCACGCACACACACACGCCCTGCAGTTCAGAGAAGGGGGAGGGGTTAGAGAAGAGACACACAGTCAGCACCACACTGAGCAGCACGCGAACAAGACAGACGAGGAGACGAGAGAGCTAGTTAGTGAAAAAAAACAACACGGTGGAAAGTGGAAAAGTGAGAAAATGGATAGGAAACGCAGTGAAACATGGACTCATTTCAATTTAATTGATAGTTCAAAGGCAGTGTGTAGACTGTGCAAGGTTAAAATATCCCATAGATCAGGCTCCACGAATAACCTGCACAGGCACATCAGAAATGTCCACCCATCAGTACAATTTGAAGAGAAAAGACGAGCAAGGGAACCAGCTATTAATGAAGGTGCTAGTGTGTCTGCAACTGTTGCTGCTACTGCAATGTCACAACTGCCTAGATGTACAACCCAGAGCTCTATGAGCCACTTTATGCAAAAAGCTATACAACCAGCAAAACAGAACACAATTGATGAGGAACTGGGTAAAATGATTGCAAGGGATTTTCATCCATTTTGTGTTGGCTGTGTGTTGTCGCAACATCTGTCCCCTCAGAGAGAATCTTCTCCAAAACAGGGCAAATATTAACAGAGAGGAGAAAGAGGATCAACCCCTCAAAGCTGAGGCACTTGGTTTTTCTTCATGCCAATCTTCGCTAAAGACAAGCTAAAACCTTTACCTGGATGCTGCTTTTTTTCTTTTTGTTTTACAAATTTTAATTTATAATTTCATCCATCCATCCATCCATCATCTACCGCTTATCCGGGGCCGGGTCGCGGGGGCAACAGCTTTAGCAGGGAAGCCCAGACTTCCCTCTCCCTAGCTACTTCTTCCAGCTCTCCCCGGGGGATCCCGAGACGTTCCCAGGCCAGCTGGGTGACATAGTCTCTCCAGCGTGTCCTGGGTCTTCCCTGGGGTCTCCTCCCGGTGGGACATGCCCGGAACACCTCACCAGGGAGGCGCTCAGGAGGCATCCGAATCAGATGCCCAAGCCACCTCATCTGGCTCCTCTCGATGTGGAGGAGAAGCGGCTCGACTCTGAGCCCCTCCCGGATGACCGAGCTTCTCACCTTATCTCTAAGGGAGAGCCCGGACACCCTGCGGAGAAAACCCATTTCGGCCGCTTGTATCCGGGATCTCGTTCTTTCGGTCACGACCCATAGCTCGTGACCATAGATGAGGGTTGGGACGTAGATCGACCGGTAAATTGAGAGCTTCGCCCTTTGGCTCAGCTCCTTCTTCACCACGACAGACCGATACAACGTCCGCATCACAGCAGACGCTGCACCGATCCGCCTGTCGATCTCCCGCTCCCCCTTGCCTCCACTCGTGAACAAGACGCCAAGATACTTGAACTCCTCCACTTGGGGCAAGATCTCCTCCCCGACCCGGAAGGGGCACTCCACCCTTTTCCGACTGAGGACCATGGTTTCAGATTTGGAGGTGCTGATTTTCATCCCAACCGCTTCACACTCTGCTGCGAAACGCTCCAGTGAGAGTTGGAGAGCCCCGTTTGAAGGAGCCAACAGCACCCCATCATCCGCAAAAAGCAGGGATGCAATACTGAGGCCCCCAAAACGGACCCCCTCAACGCTTCGGCTGCGTCTAGAAATTCTGTCCATAAAAGTTATGAACAGAATTGGCGACAAAGGGCAGCCTTGGCGGAGTCCTACCCCCACTGGAAACGATTCCGACTTACTGCCGGCAATGCGAACCAAACTCTGGCATCGGTGGTATAGTGACCGAACAGCCCATATCAGGGGGTTCGGTACCCCATACCCTCGAAGCACCCCCCACAGAACTCCCCGAGGGACACGGTCAAACGCCTTCTCCAAGTCCACAAAACACATGTAGACTGGTTGGGCGAATTCCCACATACCCTCGAGGACCCTGCTATGGGTGTAGAGATGGTCCACTGTTCCACGGCCGGGACGAAAACCACACTGCTCCTCCTCAATCTGAGGCTCGACTTCCTGACAGACCCTCCTCTCCAGCATCCCTGAATAGACCTTACCAGGGAGGCTTGTTGTGTGGTATTCAAAGCGTACTTATGTTGTTTTACTGTAAATAGTTAAAAGCTTATAAATATACACATTCAGAGATTGGAACTTTTTGACGACCTCGTTTTGAGATGGGTCTTTGTACTTTGTTTTTATTTTTGTAGCACTCCATGTTGAGTATGTTCAGAAGAATATAAATAAAACCATATAAATAATAAATGTTTGATATAATGTCTATTTTTTGCATTAGTAATTCATTTTACACATAATATTATGTTATTTTTGGTATTAAATTAATTTAAGCAACAAAAAAACTGAGGAGCCATTTGGGAGCCGAAAGAGCCGGCTCTTTTTAGGGAGCCGATCCAAAAAAGGAGCCGGAATTCCCATCACTAGCTGCTGTGTGTGTCTCTTCTCTAACCCCCCCCGCCCCCTTCTCTAAACTGCAGCGCGCGTGGTGTGTGTGTGTGTGTTTGTGTGTGTGTGCGTGCGTGCGTAACGCTCCTCTTCCGGCTCCCCAATGAGGAGCCGGCTCCCAATGAGGTGGGAGCCGGCTCCCATCGTTCACTTCAAAGAGCCGGCTCTCGGAGCTGGCTCATTCGCGAACGACACATCACTACTTGGAGCGTTAGCGAGAGAGACAGAACATTCTCGCACTTTCCCAGGCGGGTCGAAACGAAGAACGATAAAAGAAAACTTGTCCTTGATCCTCTACCTGTACAATATAGTAAAGTTAAATCCTGTGGCAATTTTTTTTCTTTCCAAGTCAAAAGAAGGGTTTAGAAGAGATAACGTTCCTGACTGTTTTTTTGGACTCATAGACCATCAAAAGGTTGGACTACTAGTCTGGAGATTGGATGCCACGTGGGACGCTGGTGAAGGACATCTTGGACTACAAAGCCACCCGTCCCCTGGAGGGTGGTAGGACAGTTGAAAGGATTTGCCTCTTTTTTTGTTAAATCTGAGATCTCAGTAATTTTTTATGGGTCAGATCTGATCCCAAAACAACAACTGATAAGAACTGATAACAATTTAGCTCACTGTATGTTTTTTTCCCTTGTTATTCTTTATGCAGTCTGTTGCAGTTTCACATCTACTCCTATTGTAAATATTCACTCAATATTTTTTTTTCATAAAAACCTCAGTCAGTGTGTCTTCTTCCTGTTGGAGGTTTCCCCTTGACTCTAACTAGAGTCTGCTGCTGGCCAATCTCACTGTGACCTTAAGTAGTGCACCCTAACTCAAATAGATTTATAAATTGACTGACAACTTAATAGAAGGGTGCCACTAGTAGCTGCACCTAGGGTGGCTACATGTCCATCATAGCTTTTAGCTTAGCTAACATCCTCCTGTTGCCCACCTCCTCCAGACTGTCTAGGGAGCAGAGGAGTATCCAGCACCATAAGTAAACCTTTTTTATACTCAATTGGAGGCAGTATTATACCGTCAGTGTAATTTTTAAATACAATATTTTTTATAAACTTCACAGAAGTACGCTTAAGTATGTTGTTATAATGTTGGATTTATTATTTACAACAACAACTTTATTTTTATTTTTTGACACCGTCGCCCTCAACAAGGTACACAGACAGATACTTATTGTATACTTTTAAAACTTGATTTGTTCCAATTTAGTATGAAAAAAGTACACATTATATACTTATACTGAAGTACACTTTATCAAGCATACTTTTTCAGAAGGGAACCAGTTAATAAGGGCAGTATCAATGAACATGTCACCCCCCCCCAAAAAATGGCAATCGCTCTGAAAGAGGGCAGGTGCCTGGGCCAATGAAGAACCCATTAGATTTGAGGGAGATTGTGCATAGCTGGTCAGACACTGAAAATGATTGCAGTTTCTTTCCATTCAGCTTTACACAGCAATATCAAATGGTGTGATACAATACAACAAATGTGCAAAAGTCCTCTCAGGTTAACAAGGCGGGAACCACAATGCAAGAGTGATGCGCCTAAAAAGCAACAGTCTACACATAATTGCATACGCCCAGCTCCTTTTTTTAACAGTCAGTACCACAATCGTGTTCCGCTTTATGTTATTTCAGGCATTATGCCGACTAATAATTTCTAAGAAGTTTTTTTTTCCCTAAACGACAAAGCAAAGATGGAAGTAATTTCACTGCATTGACATGACAAGACTGTTGTTTGTTCACACGACAAATGTAATTTAATTCATCAGATGCAGATGTAAAGACTGAACCTGCAAATAAAAGCACAAATATCCCTTGACTAATAATTTTGTTGATGTCACAAAATGTTTCAGATTCCAGTTACGGAAATTGCCTCACTGTTCCAAAACTTTTGGAGGGGAGCGATGCACTTTTCTGCCTTCAGTGCAGTCAAAACACTTTTACAACATAGTCTTATGCAGTCCTTCAAGGTTAGTGATGCCAGCACAGTAGGTAAGTTTTTTTCTTTATGATTTCGGAAAGAGCTGAGTGCAATTTATTGTGAAAGAATTGAGCAGACTTGAGAGGAAAGTGAAGATAAACTCTGGGACCGCCAGATGCCTTCAGAGGTAGGCCATTCATAGTAGTCCCTTTTTTAGTACTTACGCGGGTACGTTGCATCAGAGAGCAACTGTAGTCCTGCTCTTCCAGGATGCCCTTCTGAGAGTCTCTCAGGTGGATGCCACAAAGCTGCTCCACCAAGGTCTCCACCTCCTTGAAACTGTCCTGAGTCAGTCCTGGACAAACAGACTCTATCCATAAGATAAGATAAGATAAGATAAGATAAGATAAGATATCCTTTATTCGTCCCACACTGGGGAAATTTACAGCCTCCAGCAGCAAGAATGTATGTAGAAAGAAGAAAGGAGAAAGAGAACAAAAAACAACAAACATCTTTCAATTAAATACAATATGAACACAAATGGATAAATCGCAGTACTATTTACAGTTCCATGAACTGGGACTTCTCCTCACTGCCTCAAGGTTACTATGATCAGCTGACGATAAGGAGGAAAAATAGCACTCACGACCTAATATGTTTTTTGCATTGCAAACCCAACATGACACACTTGTATTCACAATACAGAAGAAGAAGTAATAGAAAGAGAAACCTGGAAAATTAGAATCCCCAAGATCAGTTTTGTTCAACGGTATGAGTACCTGATTTAGCTGCACTCCTCTAATTTATGTTAATGCTTGCTCTTCCATCATCTTTTTCTTACCTTGGTGCTCTTTGGCACCAGCCTCTTCAGTCAGTTCTTGCTGTGATAGAGTCAGGCGATGCGAGGCAGAGTCCACACACTCACACGTGGCTGCGAGTGGGTACTTCAGCCAGGCTGTCACCTCCTTTACCTTCAATCAGATAAAACGGGGCTCTTAGTCACACATTGGCACCATTTCAATAATTCATCCATCTTCTACACTGCTCATCTAACTCGAATTGCGGATGAACTGAGGCGAGGTACACCGAGGACTGGTTGCCAGCCAATCGCAGGGCAGATCGGCTATAGCTGGTTGCTAACCATTCACGCCAACATTTGTATTTACAAACTAAATGTAGATTTCAATTAATTTGTGAAGGATGTGCAGCACCTGGAGAAAACCCACACAACCACAGGGAGAACTTCCAGACTCCCCACGCGAATAATGCAAAACATAGTTAGCGTATTTTCCACGCTATAAGGCGCACCTAAAAGCATTTCATTCTCTCAAAAGCCGACAGTGTGCCTTATAATGCGATGCACCTTATATATGGATAAGTATTCTGATTTCTTGGACATAGCATTTTAAATGTCCTGTGCAGTGCTTTGTTACAGCTGCAGCTCCTTTGAAAGCTTTACATAAATAAACTGTATTTATTGTATTATTTTAGTATAGCTCCATCTAGTGGATGTATAATGCAACTGCATGCACTATTGTAGCTTCTATTCTATGCGCCATATAATACGCTGCGCCCTATATATGAAAACTTTAAAATAGGCCATTCATTGAAGGTGCATCTTATACTCTAAAATGCCTGATAAGGGCGGAGAATATGGTACCTTAAAAAAAGTGCATTTATTCATACAGTATGTATGGTATATTGGGCAGCCCGGTGGTGGAGTGGTTAGCATGTCGGCGTCACAGTGCAGACAGAGGTGGAGTGCTCGATTCCGGCTCCGGTCTTCCTGTGTGGAATCTGCATGTTCTCCCCATGCCTGCGTGGGTTTTCTCCGGGTGCTCTTGGTTTCTACCAAGCAGCTCAATTCGTCGTCGTACAGTTTTGGAACCCTGAGCTAGCTACAAAAAGAGTATGACATGCCAGTAAAATTAAACAAAAAGGAAGACTGGAAATCTTTCGGAGATGAAATTGAACCCTGGACCTCTCTTTTATGATGCCGACGTGCTAATCTGTTGACCACTGTGCCGCCCAGAGTTTGACTAAATTAAATGTTGCTTTTGTGAAAGCACCAAAACTCCATTTATGAAGCAAACTGCTGTGGTTGGGTACCAGTGTTTGTCATCTTTCACAACAAACCAACAAATAATTATTCCATATCAGTAGTGCTTGTTGAAACGGCACCCTGAGAGTTCGTGTACCTAGCAACTTTTTAAAGTATAGTTAATGCCAGCTCGACAACACTGACCTGTCTAGTGAGGAGTTGCACCTCTTCCAGGTGATCTGGCAGAGCCCAAAACTCCTTGTCAAAGTCCCCACCTACAAATTGGGACTGAGGAAGAACACTTGTTGCGTGGATAAAAGCGATGGTGGGGGAGGGTTGTGCATATTGATGATGGTGCTGACTTCTACCCTGGTGACAGTTCCCAACTTCTTTGTCTAAGCCCAAAGTATCCAAAAACAACTCAGAAGATGGTGATCTGGAGACAAGTGCAGAAGACTCCACACCTGTGGGATTGATTTTCTGTTCCAGTCTGTCCCAAGCTTCTGTCTGCATGGTGTTGCTCAGGTTTAAATCCGACCCAGATAGGCTAGTGGGACGAAGGTTATCCAGTTCAATACCAGAATCCACTAAGTTCTGGTCTTGTTGTTGGCGAGAGTCACCAAGGAACGCAGTGCTGTCCCACTTCCTGTCCATCTGCCCAGGTCTAAGAGGGTAAGTGTAGTCCAGCAAATCTTGATACTCCTGGTTTGGATCCCAGGATGCAGCGTGTCTATTTGTGGATGTGGGCAAAGACTTCGGGATGGCACAGTCCCAATAGTTTGCTTCGTGATATGACATGGTTTGTCTTCTTGACTGCCCGGCTAAAGAGTAGAGATTTTGTTTTTTGAGCTCTGTTGTTTGGTCACTTTTAGAATATGAGAAACATGGGGTGGGGGTATAGGTGGGGTACAGAACGGTGGATGTCAGTTGGAGCCTCTCAGGATGG
This sequence comes from Hippocampus zosterae, assembly GCF_025434085.1. Taxonomy (NCBI): domain Eukaryota; kingdom Metazoa; phylum Chordata; class Actinopteri; order Syngnathiformes; family Syngnathidae; genus Hippocampus; species Hippocampus zosterae. Next base: position 22,240,496 of record NC_067461.1, on the reverse strand, counting down.
TCCTTTTTCTGCAACTCCAGAATGTTGCTGGGAAGGTCACACTGAATTGATTTATTTCTGGTCAAAGTAAATCCAACAACAGGTTCTTCATGTTCTAACTTTGCCCTGTCCTCTGGGAAATCCAAAAGTGAGCTGCACACTTCTATCGAGGCTGAAAGATCAGCAACATCACTGGGAGTGAAGCAATTGCTCACGGACTTCAGGTCTTCCCCGAACCTAGTCAGCAAATTAATCTTGACGGAACACTGACCTTCATGTTTTCCGCTGGTACTGACATGCATCTCCTGTGAAATATCAAAAATGGGTTTTAAAACTCTAATCATATTTCAGGTACATGTCAGTCCTTGGTTTTCGAAAGCCCTGGCACATGAGGTTTCGAGATTACAACGGCGCGCAATGAACTAGTCTAGAACTATAATCCTATCATAATCTCGAGGTTTATTTATTACTATTGATTTCTGAGTATGATGTCTTTTTCCGACTAATTTATATCACAGAATACAAATAAGATGTATACATACACACACACACACACACACACAGTATAAATACACAATATTCAACTACCGTATACTTGAATAAGGTAAATAAGACAATGGGGCACACAAATATGGTTTCGTGAGACATGGATGGATAGTAATTCAAAATTTGAGTATCCTTTAAAGACATTCCATAAATGTTGTACTTGCCTTCTGTTGATGCTGCTGCTGAGGAGTCTTCTTTAAAATGGATGCCTGTTCCATATAGAAGAGAGGCTTTCTCATCACATATTGCCTTTCAGTCAAATACCTGGAAGTGGGCGCCATAGTAACACTTTTATGGGTCTGTTCTTTATCCCAATCTGTTGCTCTTTTGCCACTCGCAATGTCTCTTGCATTTGATCTCATGCTGTGGCTACCACATGTATCTGGAGGATGCAACTTCCATGGCCGGCTGCATTCAACGGCATCCATTGGAGAAAATATCATCTATAAAGATCCTGTCAATGAAATGTACATTGAAATAAAATGACATCATTCATTATCATATAATAAAAAGGACAGAAAATGCGATTTTAATCAATGTACTGTAGTGCAATTATAGACGGGTGAAAGTTACTGTTATTCGCACAAAGGAGGTGACTAAAGATGCAGAAATGGTGCAGTATTTCCCAACACAATTACAGCGCATAACTTTTTCTCATCAAAGTCGTTTGGTGGGGTCTTGCATGCATGAAATCTCACTATGGATGTTGCTGTTTGCAATTCATGTCAAAAGGTACACAGTGTTGCGGCATTTTCTATTCAAAATAAAATGATATATAATGACTTCGGTGTGTCGATCTTTTTTTTGTTGCCATTTCTTAGTTTCAAACTTTTGTGTGGTTATTTTTGGGTCACCACAATCAAAAAATGGCATCGTCAAAATAGAGCACAGGAGTTGTTTGTGCTGGCATCTCAAAACAGCAAAGCAGAGAATATTCTCAAGAAAGTAAAAAAAATACAGGGAAAAGTTTTTAAAATTACAAAATTTACACAAAAGTACTGACTGCAGTTTCGCATAAGCATCCAACCTAAAGCCAACCCAAAGGACCAAATAATTTGAAATGTTTTTGACTACTCCTCAATCCTCCAAACCCAGCATTCTACCTAAAACCTTCCAAAATGACCCAAACCCAAAGCCACTCCACTGGGCATCACATGGTACAAATTCACAAACATTAGTTTATATTTGAACTGGAGGTCATGTTCAACATTTTAATCAACATTAAATAAATACGGTACCATATTGTCCACTAGTAAATAAAGACAAAAACAGCTACCATATCAGTGGACACAGGACCTACGAAACGTGAAAATCTCCTGTATTTTAGAGACCTGATAGCCCTTCCCATGTTTGGCCTTCTTTATTTCCTGAACAGAGGACACTTAGTAAGAATGTTTGTGCGTGTGAGTGTTTTCAAATATAGCAATAATGGCAATCGCATTGGGAGTTGAACAGCATTTTTCATTGGAGTGCGCTCTATTATTACTATGCTTAACACAACATCCCAACTTCATTGAAATTGGGTTTGTAAATAACAACAATGTCATAGACTTCAACTCTGCCTTCTGTAGGCTAAATCTTAAATGAGTACAAAGAACATCCTTTAGAAGTACAGTAGCATATCTGTTTTGACTGTTTTTTTCGATCAGGGATGCACATACATGACCTAATTTAGCCAATGACATAACCATGTGAGGTATTAATAACAATTAAAATGCAACAGGTAGATTGTTTTCTCGTGCTGTTGTTAAGGCGCAATAAAAATACAGATGAAGTGCTGTTGTGTTGCAATATCGCATATTCACAGCCAAGGAAGAATGCACAAGAAGCTTTCACAACAAAAAAATTCATTTAGCAGTTTTAAGCAAATGCGAGATCCAGCCGGCTGCATCAATACCATTACAAACAAGTGTAAATATGTTTTATTTTATAAGAATACCAGACTATATATTTTTTGACCCTATATAAATGCACCGACGGCTCAAAAAATTGCTCAAATGCACAGGGGCAGTCAGTGAATGGGACGAATGATCAATAGGCCTCTCAAAATATCTACAGCAATGGCGTTGTAGATTAAAACATAAACAGAAAGGCATGTGGACACATTTACAATTAAGTTGTCCCTCGCCGTCTGTACTATAATAACATTTTTAAATTACGTAAAATTGGCTGACAATTCAGTAGAACTTCGACGGTTTGGGGTAATTATACTGTAATATCTGTTTCTTGTATTTGTGTGACGTCATAGAGAGGGGAGGAGCCAGGTTGGGGGATATTGGCTCCGGTAGTTAGTCTGAGTGAGGAGCGCATGGGCGTGAGTTGTGGCTAACAGCAACTCCTTTGAATGCATCTGTTTATTACTTATTTTGTTTATTAAAAATGATGAATAGTATCAGCAACAGCATCCTTCTCTCCTCTACTGAAGGGCATTAAATTGGTGTCAGAAATTTTGGATTCACCGGTCGTACTCCCGTTTTTGCGCAAGAATGTTCGGCAACTCCGGTACTCTGCGGAAGGTGAAGGAAGAGGCCGTTCGGAGCGGCAATCCCGTTACCTGGCGGACGGTAAAGGATGAAGCCGTACCGTGCGTGATTGATATGCCTGAGTCGAGTTGCAACGGGCGCGGTCGTCATGAAGCTGGTGATTCGCGCCAAAATGAGCGCGGGCACGCCAAAACGGGGTTACGCCATGACGTAGCGGCAGGTGCCGCCGCCATCGCAACGGACGTAAACATGCATGGCGGCGCCCTTGGGCTCGCGTGGCCCTCCATGAAAGCTCTTAAATTCTCCGGGAAAGGGAGTTGGGAGGCTTATAGAGCACAGTTCGAGTTGGTGGCCGACGCAGCGGATTGGTCGGACAAGGTGAAAGCGGTGCAGTTAGCGTTTTTGCTGACGGAGGAGGCTACATCTTGTCTGCTGCTGCTGAGCCCCGGAGAGAGACTCGATTACAGTGCCCTGGTGGGTGCTTTGCAGAGGCTCTTTGGGGAGTTTAATTTGAGAGACTCTTTGCGCTGTGAGTTCAAGCAGCGTGATCGACATCCGAGATCGAGAGCCTGGGTTGGCGCACATATGCTGGAATGCCAAATGAGATCCAAAATGAACTGATACGCGATCAGTTCATCCAATCTCTCAGACCGGATGAGCTGCGCCTGCACATCCAGCTTGCCCACCCGGCAGCCCTGGCAGAGGCACTCTCTCTCGCTACAGAGTGGGAGATTGCAACCAAGGGGGCGCTACAGACATCAGCCTGCCCTGTTTTGGCCACCTCGTTGTTGGAAGGGGAGGAGCCCCTCCCAGCGTGGTTGGAGGAGCTGGTGTGCGCAATAAAGACCCGCCCAGCAAAGCAGGAGGAAAAAAGTGGGCATCGTGCACGGCCCGCTGTCTGCTGGGGTTGTGGACAGCCAGGTCATCTTGTTGAACCAGCAGGGAAAAGGGTCCATGTAGCCCCGACAGCGCGGACCCCTACAGTTGTTAACCGGGAACTGCAACCCGCATTCGGAGAGAAAGTTATAACGGTGGGCTAAATGGACGTGGGGGACCCCAGTCATGTTCGCATGCAGAATGGGGACGTTTCCTGTACAGCCCTGGTGGACACTGGGTCTTCAGCCACAATTGTGAGGCCTGACGTTGTTCCATTGGGGACCGTCTAAACATCGACCTCTACAAAACTGAGGACTGTGACCAGTGAAACAGCCGAGATGAGAGGCAAAGGGACATTTTTATTCGTCCTAAGGGGTCTGCCGACAACTCACTCAGCTTGGGTCGCTGACGTGGGACGCCTGCCCCTTGCCCAGCAGGAGGCCGCGGATCAGGAGATCCGTGCCATGCTCGAGGCAGGGATCATAGAGCCCTCCGATAGTCCGTGATCATCTGGCGTGGTCATGGTCCCCCGGAAAAAGAGCACCAGACCACGGTTATGTGTGGACTACAGGCCGCCTACTAAGGTGACAAAAAAGGACTGCTACCCGCTCCCACGGATAGACGAGACATTGGATTTGGTCTCAGGCTCCACGTGGTTCTGATCACTCGAACTGCGCAGTGTCTACTGGAGTCCACCCAATCACCATGGAGTCCAGACCCAAGACGGCATTCTGCACCACCAGAGGACACTGGCAGTTTAAGGTCATGAGTTTTGGACTATTCAATGCACCAGGAACATTTGAGTGTTTGATGGACACAGTGCTCTCAAACATTCCGAGGCAAAGGTGCCTGGTGTATTTGGCTGATGTCCTCGTCCATGGTGGGTCTTTTTAGACTGCAATGGAGTCTCTGAGACTGTTGCTGGGAAGAATTGCAGCGGCTGGGCTGAAACTGCACCCAGAAAAGTACCACTTTATGCAACGGGAGGTGGAGTTCCTGGGCCACCGAGTGAACGGTGAGGGCATCAGCATGCTGGAGGAGAGGATCCGCACCATTAAAGATTGGCCAGTACCAAGAGACCAGAAGCAGTTGAAAAGCTTCTTGGGGCTGGCCTCGTACTATGGACGGTTCGTAAAGGGATTCTCTTGCATCGGGCGCCCTTGTTCCACCTCCTTAAAGACAATCAACCCTTTCTCTGGATGCCGGATTGTCAGGAGGGGTTCTGCAGCCTAAAAAAAGCCCTCATGAACGCTCCTGTTCTCACCCCGCCAGATCCAGCCTTGCCTTTTGTGCTGGACACGGACGCAAGTAATGTCGGCATGGGGGCGGTGTTGTCACAGGTGGGGCCGGAAGGTGAGCGAGTGGTGGCCTATTTCAGCCGCACTTTCAACAGGAGTGAACGGTGCTACTGTTTTACCAGACGTGAACTGCTAATAGTTGTTTTGGCTACACGCCATTTCAAGTATTACCTGTGTGGCGTGCCTTTCACCATCAGGACAGATCACACCGCAATACAGTGGCTGATGTCATTCAAGGAACCAGAAGGCCAAGTAGCACGTGGCTAGAGGAGCTGCAGGCGTTCCACTTCACTGTGGTACATCGGGCTGGTGCTCAACACGCCAATGCGGACGCCCTTTCCCAGTGGCCATGTTCCGTTAGAGGCTGCAGCTACTGCGACTGGCGGGATGCCAGGGAGTTGGAGCTGCATGGGGAAGCGACTGCTGCTGGACCGTCATGCTGCACCTTGGAGGCTGTGGACACTGCAGGGTGGGCGGCCAAGCAGGAAGAGGACCGTGATCTCAACCCTGCGCGACGGTTGGTCCGGATTGGCAGGAGGCCACCCTGGGAAGGAGTGATGGGACTCTCCGCTGCCACCAAAGGCTTTTGGAGCAAGTTTGCTCTGTTACACATGAAGGACTGCGTGTTGCAGCATGCCTGGAAGGAACCAGCCACCAGGGAAGAGAGATGGCAGGTGGTAGTGCCCAGAGCTCTTAAAGAGATGGTGCTGAGAGGATGCCACGGGAGCACCGGCTCAGGACACTTTGGCAGCACCAAGACCCTGCGACGGTTGCGCCAAAGGTTCTATTGGGGTCAGCATCGACGGGACGTAGGGGACTTCTGCTGGCACGAGTGTGCGGCCTACAAGGGACATCCATGTTTCCCAGATCCCACCAATGTTGTCCCGAGCCAGCCAGCTGAAGGTGATATCGACTCAGAGCCAGGCCAACCACAGAGACGGAGACGAAGACCACGACGGCTGGAGGACTTTTTTTGTTGAACCCTCGGGGCGAGGGTTTCATAAAGGGGAGGGCAGTGTAATATCTGTTTCTTGTATTTGTGTGACGTCATAGAGAGAGGAGAAGCCCGGTTTTGGGAATATTGGCTCCAGTAGTTAGGTGAGGAGCGCATGGGCGTGAGTTGTGGCTAACAGCAACTCCTTTGAATGCGTGTGTTTATTACTTATTTTGTTTGTTCAAAATGATGAATAGTATCAGCGACTGCGAGCATCCTTCTCTCCGCTACTGAAGGGCATTACAATACGTAGACGGAAGTGAACTAACGGGATCATACAGTCGTGCCATTTGTTATTTTGGTTGAGGTTTCTTGTGTTCGCAAATGTCACGTGGCAGTGGTCATTGATGAACCATAACAACATCTGGAAGGAATTGAACTACCTGTACGAAAAAAGCAGCGGTTGCAAGGCACACAACGTGTTAAGAGTATCAGGAAAAAAACAAAAAGATGCACAAAGCTCGAAATAACTTTAGTCTCGCAAAATTTAAAAAAAACAAGACTACCCCATGAAGAATTCACTATTTTGGCTATGTCGCAAATTGTACCGCTGTATAAATTGTGAAAAATACACAAAATGTAAACACAAATGCTGATGGACGTGTAATTATCCCAAATCTGGCATACAGAGCATCAGTATGAAGTGGATTGTTTTGAAGCGAGACGTCGCTAGTGTAATGAATCAATGAATGAAAAGTTTGTTTCACCATACACGCTAACTAAAGACGGAAAAAGACCTGGAAAATGTGTTTCGGTTTCTTACCCCGATGATTTGAGTATTTTAGCGATGAATGTCCATTTGTCGTGACGAGCCGTCTCATAATTGTGCAAGGCTTCCTTGTCCTCCTTCCCCAACCATGTTGCGTTTATGTGCCAATGTTAAAGTGATGAATTCAAAACACCCAACTAACATGTTCATAGCCTTCACTATTTCAGCCGAATAATGAACCTCGAAAGAAATACATATGTTACCATTGTGAACCAATTCTTTAGCTGTTTCACACCTTGTACTGTGTGGTACTGTTTATGCAAAATGTAGTTGATGAATGTGGTATAAAACAAATTACTCCCCATACCTCTCAATTGACAAGGCGTATTTCAATTTGTTGTCCCTGAAATTTAAATTACTTTCATATAATTCTTTCGTTGTATATTTATACACATTTTTGACATTATTTAAATTTACAATTAATCTTCATACTAAAGTCCCCAGGAAATAAGTGTGTGATTTGCGAGTACACTAAGGTACATGAATGCGACACTGATGTGTGATTGGTCGGGAAGAGTGATTGGTCAGGAAGAATGCGAACTCGGTCGGTCCATAGTTGGCTCATTCATTGTAAAATCCTGCGCCGACGTCGCCGCCGTATTAAATGTGGCAAAGTGGTATTATAGTGTGTGTGATAACGGCTAAAAATGCACGTTGTTGATTGTCTTTTTACTGCAGGCATCGCTAAGGCGCATGCTGTCTAATCAGTCACATCCGTGGTCGATGTGCCGGCAAAAGAGAATTGCTTACTAACACAAAGTTAATTTATTGACAATATTGAGAGAAAGAAATTGTTATTTTGTGTATATAGGAAGTCCTAAATATTTTTAGTTCAGTTCATGAAAAAACATCACTAAAACAATAGTGTTGTTTTATGGACAGTGTTTAGATGTGGAAATACATTAATGTTATATCAATATGGATGGTATCAGCGAAGTGTTCGTTTTAATAGCACTACATGAGCAGCGACATTTTTTTTCCTCCACGGGATAGAAAATTAATATTAACCCTTTCGGGACACCAGTTAAGACTTTAGACAGCTTATCGCGTTATCGGGTTACATGGGGCATAAAAGGGTTATTGCCATTGAAAAAGTCAGAGACAAAACAGTTTCTACTTCTGAGATGACATGGGGGTGATGTTTAAGGAGGAGATAGGTCCTTCAGTCAACACTTCTCTATGAAAGTAAATTCGTCCTCTTTGTCAGCAGTAACTAACTGCTTGCTCAAAATCTTCTACTCATGAGAGAAAGCTAACATTCGTCCAAAATTGTGTGACAGGTTTTGTAAACACCAAATAAATCGTGTAATAAAAAATTATAACGTTGATCTAAGATGAACTACTCAAGACGTTGATCATTTATGACCTATTATTGATGAATATGTATTCGAAAAGTGAAGGTTTATTTTTTGAGAATGTTAAAGCCAAAATGGCCTCCACTTCTGGAATGGCCCATATACTGTCTGTGCGTTTTTTTACTCACATAGGAATTATCTCACAAAGGAATCAAACACCATTAATTTAAATTGCTTTATTATGTTTCCGCTCTGTTTAATGATCAGAAATTAAGTATCTAAAGAATAAGTGTCATGTGATATGAAATATGTCACAAAGCATGTTTCTCACAGTAAACTTGGTGAAATAAGGCAATTTAGCTGTGTTATGACAACTGTCAATCAATAAACAGTTCTACTGTATAATGTGTTTCAAATGCAGTTTATTTTCCTTTTGATCCAATTATACAGGTTCCTGCTGGAAGTCTTTTGCACATGGCCGACAGGGGCAAACGCGCTTCAAACGGCTGGACGCTGCAAACACAGGAATGAAATAAAGTAAAAAAATGACAAACACACAGCAAACTAAAAAAACAAAACCCCAAAATAACAACAAAATAGAAATAAAAGAAAAAAATTACCATGCAAGTGTGCCAGGCCACAAGAGGGCACCGTAACACAAGTCCTGTGAGACATTTGTTTTGTAGATTGTAATGTTTGCTTCCACTATGCTCTTTCTTACATTTATTAATAATTTATTTTACATTCAGGTGTTTGTTTGTTTTTTGTGTGTGTGTCATTCCCGTGGCTGCAACGTGTGGCCCTTTGCAGTATTTCTTACTTGCAGCATTTTTGTATTGCAGTTGTTTGGTGTTTTTTAGTTTGTATGTGTGTTTCTTCTTCTCTTTTTTTTGTTTTTTGCATAATTTGTTTATTTGCAGCGTGGCGACACAGTGTTGACTGGTTAACACTTCCGCCTTACAGTGCAGAGGTGCAGGATTATATTCCAGGACGCGACCTTCCTGTGTGAAGTTTGCATGTTCTCCCCGTACCTACGTGGGTTTTCTCTGGGTTTTCCGGTTTCCTCCCACAATCCAAAAACATGCATTGTAGGTTAATGGAACACTATAATCAGGGGTGTCAAACTTGTTTCTTGTCACGGGCCAGATTTTAGTCACAGTTTCCCTTGGAGGGCCGTTATTACTGAAACATATGAAGAAGTCAAGGATAACGGTTTATTATTGGTGAAGTTACTGTAATGAGGGGTTTGGTCACAGGAAAATGCTTCCAGTGTCACTCTTATTTATTACAAATGAGAATTGTAAAATTTTGGAGAGATTTTAGCCAACATCGTGAAAGTTGACATCTGTGATTTGCTTTCGCACGCCACAGAAAATGATGTGGCAGGCCAGATCTGGTTCCCGGGCCTTGACTTTGACACCAGTGCTCTAAATGGTCCCCAAGTGTGATTGTGAATGTAAATGGTTGCCTTTGTGTGCCCTGTGATTGGCTGGGAACCAGTTCAGGGCGTACCCTGCTAACTGCCCGAAGACAGCTGGGATAGGTTCCAGCATGCCCGTGACCCTCGTGAGGATAAAGCGTTTCAGATAATGGATGGATGGGTGTTTGCAGCATTCCCGTGTTTGCAGCGTTCGGCCCTTTGCAGCACATTTGACCCTGCCCGCTATTTATGATACAGATGACACAAACACTGCAATTTTCTCTCCGTCTCTGGAAAGTTTTCTACAATTAAGATTAAGAAAACCTTTATTAGTCTCGCAATGGAGAAATTCCAGATTCACAGCAGCAAAGTTATGAAAGGAAGAAGTAGAACAACAAAAAAATAGGAGCTGCTGGAAAGGCAGCCACTCTCGCGGCGCCATTTTGAAGTCAAAAATAACAAAAATAACACAAGACAACACATAGGACAGAGACAGTCGTGCAATCATCACCACTTTTCTGCATACACTTTGTTGTCTGAAGCAGTTATAGATGAAAGAGGAGAGGATCAAAGTGTCCTTTCACCAGTGGATCAGAGACATCATGCTGAAAAATGTGCACACGTCTGCTACAAGCAAAGTTTTGAAAGCAAACACGAAGCTGTAGCGTCCATTGACGAAAAGAGATTAGTTCACTTCTCCTGTCCCACATAATCCGCTTCAAACTCCAAGCCGCGACTCCCAGCTCCAAATCCGCATTGGCACTCCGCGCCAACGCTCCTTTCTTCTCATCGTCGGCTCCTCAAGACCTCCATCCATCCAGCCTCACCAATGAACCTCACCAAGTGTGGGCATTATGATGTGCATGGTAATCAGGGGCCAAGCATGATTCCTGGCACTCCACCCTCTCCGAGTCTAACCTTCCGGTGAGACCACGCCTCCTTCCCCAACGGCTAGTGGGCATTTAGCGGCGTCAGGGGCTCAAGAGCCCCAGCGTTCCAGCCACAGGGCTGTTCTTCTTGCTTATTCTTCTTGTTCTTGTTCTTAATTGGCGGGTGGCAGCTAACATTTGCGGTGCATCACCACCTATTGTGTCGGAGTGTAGCAATACTTGACTGTTGTATATCAAAGTACATACATACGAGGAAAAAAAACAAAAAACACAAAAATTCAAAACTTGTACCTTCTTTCGCTGTCGCCAGTCGACTTCAACATAATCTTACTTGACCATGTTTATTTTGTGTGTGCGCACCAGCGAGCGTGCACAAGAATGACTATGTGCATGTGCAATGTGTGTGTGTGCGTGTGTGTGTGTGTGTGTGTGTGTGTGTCATAAATGTAATTCCGCATTGGTCTGCAATTGTAAAATAAGGCTGTGTGTAGAAAAAAAATATCTAAAACTGCATTTAAGGGTGGCTCAATACTGGCTGGCCATATATGGGCCGGAGTTGAAATTGATTTCTGGCCCAAATACTTCACTCCACAACTGGCCCAATCTGGTTTGCCAGAGTCAAGCCATTTCCTCTTTTGCCATTCCTGGGCCGTGTTCGGCCCACATCCATTGTGCTAGTGCCGACACAAGGCCAGCTGTGCCAGCTTCATGCCTAATGCGGGCCAGATTCTTTTTCTGACTGGGTGGGAAAAGACGGGTGCCATGATTGGATATACAGTAAAAGGAGCTTTCTTGCGATGCTCAGTCAATCACAAGCAATTATAGGGCGCTGTTCACCTCTTTGTGAACAACTACATGAGATAAGAGTGTAACAGTTTCAGGACAACATTCCTCAACGTACAATTGCAAGGAATTTAGGGATTTCTTCATCGCCATAATATCATCAAAAAGTTCAGAGAATCTTGAGAAATCCCTGCATGTAAGCAGCAAGTCCAAAAACCAACATTAAATGCCCCTGACCTTCGATGCCTCTGGATGAAAGACCAACATCGACGTGTAAAGGATATCACTACATGGGCTAAGGAACATAATGTCAGTGAATACCTTTTGGAACTCTATACAGAAGTGCAAACTAAAACTCTATATTTCAAAGCAAAAGCCATTTAACAAGAACACCCAGAAACGCCGCTGGCTTCTCTGGGCCCGAGCTCATCTGAGATGGACTGATGCAAAAGTGTTCTATGGTGTGACAAGTCCATATTTCAAATTGTTTTGGGAAAATGTGGACGCCGTGTCCTCTAAGACAAAGAGGAAATGAACTATGTGGACTGTTTTGACCACAAATTTCAAACACTGGCATCTGATGCAAAGGGGCTATGATAGTGCCAATCATATGGGTAAGTTACACGTCTGTGAAGGCACCATTAATTCATGTTGAAAGGTACAGAGAGGTTTTGAAATCAATCACGAATCAATTTTGTTCTAATAGCATAGTTTTGTCATAAAAGAATGCGGGTTGTGGACTGGCCTGTCTCTAGGCCAGACCTGTCTATCATTGAAAATGTTTGGTGCATTATGAAACGTAAAATATGACAACGAAGACCCCAGACTGTTGACAGCTGAAGCTGTACATCAAGCAGCAATGGAAAAGACTTCAACATACAAAACTTCAACAATTTGTCTCCTCAGTTCCCAAAAGTTTATGAAATGGGAAAATAACATTTGATGGAAAACAGGGTGGCCCGGTTGTCCAGTGGTTAGTGCGCCAACCTCACAGTGGAGAGGTACCGGGCTCAATTCCAGCTCCGGCCTCCCTGTGTGGAGTTTGCATGTTCTCCCCAGGCCTGTGTGGATTTTCTCTTGGTACTCCGGTTTCCTCCCACATTCCAAAAACATGCATGGCAGGCTGATTGAACACTGTAAATCACATATGTCAAAGTGCCGGCCCGCGAGAATGTTTTCAGTAGCCCCTGAGATGATATTGATTTATTATTAGAATCGGCCCGCGGACCGCAGCAAGCCGGGAGCCCGCAGATCTTTCACACGCACCAATACTACATTTCACACAATGCAACGGTGACGCGCCAAACAGTGGCCACTTTATTTCAATATTAGTGCAGCAGTCGTTTGCATAGCAGTGACGTTAACTTGCAGATACCTATAAAAATGGCAAAACGGAAGGTGGACACTGAGAACCGGGGGTTTCAAACAAGGTGGGAGTCGGAGTGCATGTTCATGGACGTAGCTGGAAAACCTGTTATGTCTTCTGTGCGGAGAAAGTGTGGCAGTATTGAAAAGAGTAATCTGAGACGACATCACGAAACGAAACACGCGAACAAAACAAGAATATGGACATGGAGGGGGAGGGGGATTTCATTAAAAACTGTATACTTAAAGTTTGTGCCGAAGTTTGCCCCGAAAAAAAAGCAACTCTTTTTAAACGTGAGCATGAGCAGAAACGCAATTGCTGAGCAAATAGAGCAGTTGTCCATTTATCTAAAAGAGCAGCGTGTGAAAAACTGTAAAGATGTCATCACATATTCCTTGGCTGTGGATGACAACGCTGAGAAGTGTTTGCTTCCATAATAGCTAGAAGAATCAAAGGTGTACTCAACCCAATTATTGATGAGGTTCAATACGGTTTTGAGTAAAAGACACATTTCTAATAATATGAGGCTCGTCCTAGATCTGATTGATTACTCATTCCTCTGCTCTGACAATAGTTACCTCCTATTTCTGGACTTCTAAAAGGCATTTGACACAGTCGAACATGAGTTCATTTTTCGCTGCATGGAGTAATTCGGATTTGGTGATTTCTTTTGTAAAATTGTTAAGACTATGTATGCCAATGGCAATAGCTCAATCAAACTGCGAAATGGCACCTCTCAAAGATTCTCTCTACATCGAGGAGTGCGCCAAGGCTGTCCGGCCTCTTCATTTCTCTTTTTATTGTGTACGCAACTCCTCACCTGTGTCACGTCTCGGACAAGCCGAGTGAAGTCTGGATCCCAAAAAGGTAGACGTAAACAAGGTCTCCGTAACAAAAAATAGGTTTAATGCTTATAATCGCACCGACAAAGAGGTAACATAAAGCGCTGGTCAAAACAAGGACCAGAGAGAACATAAACGAATAACAAAAGGCGCTTGCACAAAGGCAAGGGAGAAAATTAAAGACCGCCAATACAAACTAAAACAATGTATCAAAATACACACGGGCGTAAAGCCAAATCACAAAACCAAAATCGTACTTACAAAAAGCAGGTGTACCGAAATTGCAAAACGCGAAACACGACGAGGTCAATTGCAGAATACTCCATGAGCAGCGAGAATAGCAATACCTAGTGATGGGTCCATGAGGCCTCATGAGGCGTGTCGACACACTGACACACTGTGTTGATACTGTGCTGATACTGTGTCACTGACCACTGCCACCTGCTGGACCTTCAAGATCCCTGCAGCCAACCCACTTAACAGACTGAACTGACTGATAAATTGTTTTGTATATTGAACATATAAAATATACAATTCGGTAATAAATTGGCAAAAGGTGAAGGTAAGATATAAAAAAGGAAAAGAAAATAGTCATCATCACAAATATGTGTTCAAAGGAGTAGAAAGAAGCAAAAAACCTACCCTGAGTCCTACCCCTTCTTATATATGAATTGATCATTTTTCTAAATAGGAAAGAAAGTCTAAATATCAACAAATGCTTTTACCCTTATGTATGCTGTACTAATACATTTTTACAACATTAGATTTGTATATACAGTACATACTCTTTAGAGCACATGTATATGTCGATTTTCTCATATTCATAATGGATGCTACATTTCATTAATATATTAAATAATCTCATCAATGTATTTCTGATGTATTGCTATATTTCATGAGTGTATCAAATTTATCAGCTTAATTCTGATTTGTGTAGTTGTCTTGTACTACTCTCGAATTCATTTTTAATCTCAGCAAGAGAGTTCCTCATTTTACTGGTCCGTTTCAGAATCATTCCACAGATTTACACCTATTACAGATACACTCCTTTGTGTGATGTTCGTTCGTGTTTTGGATTTTTTTTGTATAGATTAGTACCCCCTAAATTATGACAACTTTCTCGAATTTTAAAAAGCTTCTGGATCTTTTGGCAAAGGTTATTATTGTGTGCTTTGTACATTAATTGGGCGATTTTGAAGTCAATCAGGTCATGTGATTTCATTGTTTAATTTGATAAACAGTGGATTTGTGGGTTCCGTCCATTTGGAGCCAGTGATTTTTCCGATTGCTTTGTATTGTAGTTTTAAAACAGTGTTTTACTGGCATTTCCCCATATTCCCACACAATAGGTCAAATATGGAAGTAATAAAAGTATAAGGTGTACAAGGATCTCTTATTCAGCACATCCTTAGTTTTTGGGAGAATCCCTATGGTTTTGGATATTTTACTTTTATTATCTATTATGTAGCTGCCAGCACGGTTTTGCATCTACAACTGTTCCAAAACATTTTCCTAAGGTCATTCATCGATTTGATGATGAAGTATATACAATATCATTCACATCCATGCATTCATTTTGCAACATTCAATGTGTTCAAATAATGTGAAGATCATTTGAATGAGGATGCTTGTGGGCTTTTATTTCACAAATTTTTATTGAGAAAAATAAGATGCTCCAATGTTTTAAACTTCAGCCTGTTGCGTCTTTTACAAGCGATTTCTCCTGCTGTGGAGAACACACGCTCACAAGGGACGGATGAGGCTGGCGTACAAAGGAACTCCTTTGCGAGGTGGGAGAGGTTTGGGAAAGAAGTGTGTTGGTCCTTCCAGTACAGCTGCTTCCTGGAACCTTGATTGTCAAACATGGAGTGGAGAGTCAACCAATAATAATTACTGATTGTATATTAAATCCGCGACCCTAGTGAGGATTAAGCGGTTCGGAAAATGGATGGATGGATGGATGGATGGATGTATATTAAATCATGAACATAGCAACCGTGAAAAGACGAGTGAACGTTTGTATACCTGGCGTAATACTGGGTGTATCGCGAACTTCATTCTCATGCTTGGCCCGATAATGCCTCAACATGGTGGAGGTGCTTCTGTTGGTGTATGACAATTCGACTTGGCAAATTCGACATTTCACCTGTAATGAAATGTGAATAAGAAGTAACTAAGAGTTACCTTGAAATGTATTCGGATTAGAATGGTACAACACATGTCAATAATCTGAGAGGCACTCGGCGAGTGCCTCTCGCCGAGAGGTTCTCGGCGACAGAAGGCGATTTGAATAAATAAATAAATAATACCTTATTCTCCAGGACATCAAAATGGTCCCATGGGGCGGATGATTTGCGTCTCTGCTCCATAATCGGCAAGGAAGGCAAGGCACGAACACGAAGTCTGCACTGACACGAACTTCGACAAGCGAGCGTGAGTGAGGTCTGGCTTGTTTCGGCAAGTGGCATTGTGTCGCCAAACCCACTTCCTTATAAACTGTGCGGCGGGCTTTTGCTGCGTCAACGCCCTCTGCACTGAGTCGACGCCCCCTAGACTAAGTGGCGCAGCCTGTACTGTGCCAAGCAGCCGATGCGGTCTAAACTGCACCGGTGCAGTTCACGTGTCAATTAGCAGCCTGGACTGTGTCAACGCAGCCGGTGTGTCAATTAGAAGCCTGGACTGTGTCAATGCAGTTCACGTGTCAATCACGTGACGTAATGAAGCAGCACATGCATCGACACGTGGTTTGCTCTGTGAGCCCGGCGCATGTGTCAATGCATCGGTGTCGCTGGACCCATCACTAGCAATACCAAAAACAATTCTCCGACACAGGTGCAATGCAGAAGAGACCTTAAATACAGTGTTCACAAATTAAAGATTGGCAGCAGGTGCGTGCCGAAGTCCGCTAATGCCACCTGCTGGCCAGACCAAAACAGGATCATGACAACCTGTCATATCAGAAGAAGTGCCATCCAAGGGATATCTATAGCGGGCAGAGAAATCCTGATTTGTCAGCTTGCAGATGACACTACCTTATTCCTAAAGAACTCCAGCCAAGTCTCTGCTGCGATTAAAACGGTTGAACAGTTCTCAGCGGCCTCTGGTCTCCACCTAAATCTCAACAAATGCGAACTGTTCCCTATCCATGACCGGAATGAGACCTCGATCTGCAACATCCCAATTAACGAAAAAGTTATCTATCTAGGGGTTACAGTTATGAAAAATGAAGCTATGCAATGTACAGCGAACTTTGACCCAATTATTAACAAAACCCAAGCAAAGCTTAACCAGTGGCGAGGTAGAGATCTTTCTTCAAAAGGACGTACGCTACTAACCAAAGCGGAAAGACTGTCACGTCTTACGTACGCAGCAATCGCTTTGCCTGTGAATGAGAACATTTTTAAGAATATCAATAAGATGCTTTTCGACTTCTTGTGGAGGAACAAGACTCATGATGTGAAAAGTTCTGTTGTAAGGAATACCTACGAAACTGGTGGGTTGAACTTCTTGGACTTCTCTACCCTCAATAATACGTTTAAAATCAATTGGATCAAACAATTTTTGGGTAATCCCTCATCGATCTGGAACTTTATACCTAACTATATATTTTCTCAACTTGGTGGTCTTAATTTGGTACTTTTATGTGACTACAAAATAGAAAAAAATCCCTTGGCTTTATCCAATTTCCATAAACAGATACTTTTGGTCTGGTCCTTGATATATAAACATAATTTCTCCTCTCATAAATGCTTTATCTGGAATAATCGTTACATATTATACAAGAATAGATCATTATTTCTACATAATTGGTTCAACAATAAAATAGTCCTGGTCAGTCAACTAATCAATAATCAAGTTTTCCTTTTAAATTACTCAGAATTTTAAAAGAAATTTAATCTACCGGTCATCCCAAAAGAATTTGCTACAGTCATGGATGTTATTCCTTCTGGAATCTTAACCCATTGAAAAGGGTGGACAGAACAACCTCCACACCAACCCTGGACCCCAAAATGACTGCATCGGCAAGTCCTGTTTTACGTCAACATCAATCAGAAATAACAACCGTAATATACGATCCTTGTTCCAAAAAGATATTATAACAATCCCACACATTATTACCTACTGGTCTGGCTTTGTTGATAATCTACACTGGGGAAAAATCTGGTCTCTCCCATACAAATACCTCCTGACTAATAAAGTAAGGGAAATCTCTTTTAAAATGATACACAAATACTATCCCACCAAGCATTGTCTTCTTAGGTTCAAGAAAGACATCTCTGTTGATTGTTCATTTTGTGGAATGTACCCTGAAACAATTCATTCACTTGTTCTGGCAATGCCAGTATACCAAAACATTTTGGAAAGATGTATCCAGATTTATCATTGAACATGTTGACTCTGACTTTATGCTATACTGGAAAAACTGCTCTACATTTGAGTTCTACAAAAATAAGGAAAAAAACACAAAACCATCCGTCATTATAAATTTAATAATCATTCTCGCTAAATTCCATATCCACAAATCCAGATGGAATTATTCAAAACCTATTTTCTAAAGATTTGAAGCAGAAACAAAGCAGTACCTGAGCTCTATTATGGATTCCAAAAACAAAAAAGCTGTTAAGAGTCTGGCTACATGCTCCTTATTTGAAATTTTTGTCAAAAATCCCCTGGCTTTTTTTTCTTCTTTTTTGTTTAAACGTTTGTAATATGTATGTATTGGTTGAACGTTCGTTTTGTTTTTCTCTTTGCTGAGAATTGTATTCTGACTTGTTCAATAAAGATTAAAAAAAATAGAGCGCAGCGAACTATGTACTACTGAGGCTCGCTTAGCTTGAGTGGCGTCGCCACAAGGATTAAAACCCTCGCCTCGCATTATCGTGGCCTCGCCATATCTCGGAGATTTCGAAATTTCGGCGAGAACGTAAGCCACAAAGGGTACACGTGTGCACACAAAAGGAAGATTAATCATTGAATGTCGAGTACTTGAATAAAGTTTTGTGTAAACTAATTCATGCGGAATTTTCAGAAAAGTCCACTTTCATCTCCGAGTATAATACTGTATCGGTTTTCACTGTATGTTACTTCTCCTTGAAGTGTTGTTTTTGGTTAATAAAAATTTCCACTTTATTTTATTGTATTTAAATCCAATTATGTTTTAAAAATATTCTATTTGAGTAAATGATCGAAAATTGCTATTATTTGTTTTACTTCTAAGTAATTTTAGCCTACTTTTGCTAAAAGAGACAATATGGGCTATTTATTGACGGTGCCTTCAATAATACCGGCTTCTTTCATTCATTTTATGGGTATTTTTATACAAAGGAAATTTGTTTTTTGGGCCTGTTGAAAATTAAAGTTTACTGATAGAGCCATAAGAACATGTTGCTTTATTTATCTGATCATATTGTAATGTATTTGTTAGGTTTTCAGTCAATTAACTTTGGTTCAATAAACCATATGTGGTCATTTTTGAATGAACATTCGATCAGTCCGGCCCTCGGCTTGCAGCAAATTTTTTTATCTGGACCTCGGTCCCTTTGACTTTGACACCCCTGCTCTAAATCATAGGTGTCAAACTCAGGTCCTGGAGGATCGCTGTCCTGCATGTTTTCCAAGTCTCCCCGTTGCAACACACCTGATTCAAATGAACAAGTTCAATGTCAGGCTTGCGCAGAGGTTGCTGATGATCTGATCATTTGAGTCAGGTGTGTTGCAAAAGGGAGACTTGGAAAACATGCAGGACAGTGGCCCTCCCGGACCTCAGTTTGACACCTATGCTAAATGGTCCCTATGTGTGAGTGTGAGCGCAGATGGTTGTTGGTCTGTGTGTGCCCATCGATTGCCTGGCAACCGGTTCAGGGTTCAGGGTGCCCCCCGTTTACTGCCAGAAGACAGCTGGGATAGGCTGCAGCACCCACCGTGACCCTTGTTAGGTGGCTTGTTGGGTGGCAACCAGTTCAAAGTGTACCCCACCTACTGCCCGAAGACAGCCGGGATCGGCTCCAGCACGCCCGCAGCCCACGTAAGGATAAGCGATCAGATGATGGATGGATGGATAACTTTAATGGAATTGGCTTTGGAAAAGTGGGTAAGGATTGTGTTTAAAAATTCGAAGAGTATCTCCGTTTTTAACTGCTTCTCAGTGCCACCCAAACCACTTAGACTTAAGACTTAAGGCAGACTTCCTTTGTGTCCTTGGTTGGATTTGTTAGACCACTCACAAACGTATTTTCCTCACTGTCTGATCTTAACAACATTGCAGACATACCAAATGAACAACATTCAAATGGATATTTTTCAGGTGCAAGACTGTACAACTTAGGCAGTGAATTAGAAGTCCACACAGCGACCCTTCCTCTCCCAGTCTCCATAGCGGGTGGGCTCTGGACCTCGGGGACCCCCCTTTTCCTTTGTCACAGGATTCACATCCTCAGGAAACCCTTGGGGAAAATAAATTATTCAGTATGATACATTTGTATCAGCCTCACTTAACTGTGTGTGGTGTCATGCAATCTTAGGTGGTGACATATTCATTTGTTTTAAAATTTTAAGCCTTCAACGGTGATGCACAGGTTATTGTATGCGAGTTTAAGGCTATGTCGTTTTGTATGAAATTCAGTCAACAAGTATGGACTGTAAATTGGATGGAAGCATAGAGAGAGAGAGAGAGAGAGACGGATGGATGAATAGATAGATAGATAGATAGATAGCATTTTACTCCCTCTCCAAAACATTCTTACTCTCCAGAACGCCCTTGGTTTTCTCCTCGTCCACGTCAAACCGTCCCTGGGGAGTTGTAGCTTTTTTCAGAGGTGCTTGATCTTTTACTGCACCACTGGTGAACCGGAACCATCCTGAATGCGACCAAAATCAAGATACGTTATTCGTGATGAAGTTCAAGCGTTTGGTTTTATCTGTTTAGGTCGGGCACAGTGGACCTCTCATCGCAGAGTCGAAGGCAAAAACTAATCGGCAGCTTACATCCAAGCTTAAGGTTAAACCATTGCGGTTCATACTGATAATATAACGCTTTGCTTAAATGGTATCGACAACGGAAAAGGAGTGACTCACCTAACAATGGCGATTCCGAGATAAGACTCTTTGAAAATAAATATTTGCAGCTGGAAACAGATGACAGTAAGCGAGACATCTGTTACCTTCCCTAGTTTGGACAATTACACAATTGTTGTGACGCTGTCAAACATGACGTAATCATTTTGCGACGGAAGATCTGTACGTAGTTGTAATTTCTTGTATTACCACGAGAGAGCGACAAAGCTTCCTTATTTCCTTACGTTTTACTTGGCCAAAACTGCATTATATTACATTGCATCAGGTACAATTATCACCGCCCCGCAGCACAGTAAAACAATATTCTCTATTTACTATAAATGTGGTCAGAATGACGATAAATATTTGGTCACTTAACTCAACAACTGCATAAATGAGCAAAATACAAAATGGATATGATTTAAAAAATGGAATAACACTTTAATATCGGTATGGGCCTGTCATTATTATAAATACATTAGTATTTTTAAACCAACCACTAAAGTAATGAAATAAAAATAATACTGCATTCATTAAGGGTATAACATTTTTTAAAGCATTTTATATGTGACTAACTCCTCGTGCTGTCGGTTTTTAAATTACACACTGTATCAACTGAAATGCCGTATTCAGATCATTAATAAATAACATTTGAGTCATTTAAAAGTTCTTTTTAATTCCTCGGTGTTGTTTGTTTCACTCATATAAATTATACATACTCTACATCAGGCATGTCCAAAGTCCGGCCCGGGGGCCAAATCCGGCCCTCGGCCCCTGTCATAAAATCAGTGCCGTCTGGCCCGCAGGTTGGGCGCAATGGAACACGTGTTGCATTGACTGAGGTCTCGTAGACTGGTGAGTGATGTTTCATTGAGTACTGCTTCCCTCTAGTGGCTAAATGAGTAATAGCATTCACTAAATGAGTAATAGAATTTAGACACTAGAGGGCATCACTCACGAGTTAACAAGACATCACTCCGTGTTTATATTTGTAAGCTTTTGTTAAATTGTTAATTATTATCATTTTATATTCATGCATTATATTCTTTTATGTTAGTTACCTTAATTATACTCTGTTTAATACGTCCTGAAATATTCTTAGGTTGCTTACATGTGATTGGAGAAGAAAAACAGGAAGGCGGGTCGTTACCGGAAGGGGGAGTGTTGGTTGGAGCGTTAGCGGGGAGCGGTTGAGGAGAGAAAAATAAAAGAGAAAGAGTTGTGTTCAAACGAAGTCGTCCTCTCCTTTTTGCCCATTCTAAACGTAGAGCAATCCATTTAAAACCTGCGAACCCTTCAACTTACATATTGACTGATATGTCATATTTCAAATGATCCTTGCAGTTGTGGATATGTGTATTGCTTGTTCATTTCCCTGTTGTTCGAGTCAAAGGTTTTGTGACTATTGAAAAGTCATGGTGATACATTTTATGTTTCAAATCAATCAATTTGCACTCAGGAGACTTCTGTTTAAGAAAAAGTCAAGTGAATAAGCAGTTGCATGTGATATACCTGTTTCAAATGAACCAAAAGAAATTCTTAAGATTGTTGAAATTAAAATAAAAATGGAAACGTGAAACAGACTGACTTACTAAAATTTGTTGAACAATATTGTTGTTCAATGTAAAGAATGTCAGCCAAGGTCGGCCCCCCGACATTTTACCACATAAAATCTGGCCCCCCTAGCAAAAAGTTTGGACACCCCTGCTCTACATGGTGCCTTACTAAAAAATGTAGGCACTGAGGTAGCGATTAATAATATTTTGCATTTAAGAGTGGTAATTTCTCTAATCTATTTAATTTTTATCAGCTTCCATGAACCCCATGTGTCTGTGTGATTGTGTGCGCGCGCACGAGTTTGTGTGCTTGTGATGCGCGCGCGCGTGTGTGCGTGTGTGTGTGTGTGTATGTTTGTGTGTGTGTGTGTGTGTGTGTGTGTGTGTGAGAGAGAGAGAGGAATTCCAACAGTTTTCACTCTTGAAGGGAGGGTGAATTGTTCTTTCGCCTTGAGGAAAGCGGTCCTGGGGAATGTCACATTACACACAGACACTGACACGTACTCACATTTCTCTTTCCATAAATTGCGATATACCACAGAGATTTTCATCCATCCGCACGGTTTACTATGCAACATCTTAAATATACAATTCCATCTTGTTAAAATATATAGGAAATCGGGGCTATTTCTATTTACAAGCAGTTGGACTGAACTTCGGTTTGATGAGCCATGATTTAAAAAACAAACTCGCATCTCTAAAAGCGAAAATAATGGCTGGCGCGTTTGTGCTTTCCAAAATATTAAAAATCCATCGAAAAATGCACAGCAACGAGAAAAATCTTACATTGAAATCATACTGTCACATTTTTCACTTCGGGAGGTAGCTGAACTCCCATTCGAATATTATTATTATTATTATTATTACAGTTGTCTTTGACAGTATTGTATAGCAGTGGTGTAGAACTGCATTGAATATTTTTGTGTAACAATACATTAAAGTAAAATCGCTGGCTGGATATATTGTAAATTGTATTCCATAGGGCTATATGATATGCCCATAAACGCATCATCAGTGTTCGACACTTTTTTCCTTGGGAGTGGGAGTAAAAATTCTGTGTTACTCATCACACAAAATTGATTTGTAGTCAAGTAAAAAACTTGCTAAAAAAACATGCAGCAGCACGACAGAGCGTGATTCGAGTTTTGTCAAGTTGTCATTTAGTGAATTGTACGGATTTACAAGTGAAGGCCTTTAATAAATGTTCATTAAAAATGTGAATCCGCTAAAATGTCAAATTAAATTAACTACTTTCTGGTGGTATATTTTCACGATATGGAAGTCTATCTTATGAATAAGATGCTCGTTGACCCGTTGGCCCATGTAGATACTAAAATAGCCATCATCAACAATATTCACACCTTTTGTTGAACATGTCTTGAATTGGCATATATTCAAAGGTGTTCTCTATATTACATTAGCGTCCAATGGTACAAGCAGATAAAAAGCTGTTCATGAGGCCGGATAGCAACGCCTTTGAAACGTGATTTTTTTTTTTCATGACTAATGGATCACCGGGGCTTGTGCAAAATACCCGTTCCAGAGGCACGCTCAGTCAGAGAAAAGGAAAAAGGAAATATAGTCAGGAGAGAAATGGTTCCAGCATGATAGCCTGCAAGTCATTTGGGCTCGCAGAAACATTCACCACCTACTCGCTGGGCTCCGCAGAAACATTCGCCACCTACTCGCAGGCCGTAACGTTGCTGATCTTGGTGGTGTTCTCGGTCCACGGTTGCAGGTTCTGCAGGGCGAACAAAGAGCTATTCTGTAAGCAAAGCGGGTCCGGTGTCACCGGCTGGTTGGTGGACTTCTGGAAGGCCTCCTGCTGCAGTTGCATTAGAATCCGGTTGGCTTGCTGTCTTTCGGCTTCTCTTTCCTCCGCCGTCTGCCTCCTGCACAACACGCCAGAGCGCACACAAGGATGGATGGATGAATAAATGAATATACAAATACGTGTATTTGTTAATTTTAAAAATATTTATTGTTGTTTCTTCTTTCTTCTTTCTACCTACATTCTTGCTGCTGGAGGCTGTAAATTTCCCCAGTGTGGGACAAATAAAGGATATATTATCTTATCTTAAAAATTACAAAGCATCATATGTAATTTGACAAGGCTTAAGTCTTCTGCTTTTATTGTATTGTTGGATGTGTTTAAAATGAAGGATTTATAAAAACAACTACTTTGTACTTTAAAAACACATTTTAAAAATACAAGTATTTTATTAAGTATTATTCAAACGCTGTACATAAAAAACTCAATCTTACTGACTTGATTGTGTTGGCAAATCGCAGTCCAGGTATTCCAATTCTAACTGGATATTGGGATTTTGAAAGGTATTTGAATATGATGGTATGATTTTAAAATGCTGTCGAATTCGATTATGATAAAGGTTAGGAGTTTATCTGCGTAGGTTTACGTGTGCGACTGGCTCTCCATTTTCGATAAATGGATCTGAATTTCGCTGTCACTTATCTTCCCGTAAAAATAGAGAGCAGTTCCCACATTGATTGGGTTTGACAATATCAAAGTAGCCGCTTTCGTTCTATTTTTGTAAACCGCGTGAGATTAAAAACAAATATAGTTTAAAAATCAATTTTGGCGATATAAAGTATTGTCTGCCATTACAATAAATTGTGTTTTCGTAATGCCAGCATTAAAATCGACTCTGATCTAGCATGTACATTCGTGTCCCATTTAACTTAAAATCTCATTCCATGACACCAGATTCAGTCGTGAAAATGACGGCCGTGGCTTCTTCTTCTTCACGCCACTGTCACGGGTTGATTTTGTAGATTCGAAATATTATGGCGATTCTTGTTGTCTCGATAATAAAAAGACGTGTTGAATTAACCGTGACACAAATTGTCTTAAAAATCTGTCCTCTCGCCACCCCGAATTTCCATTAATTGTATAAAAGAACACACACGCGCGCGCGCGCACACACACAAGCACACACGTACGCACAAAACATCGATTGGATGACAATCTTAAAGTAAATCAACATGTTTTCGAGATTACAGTGTTGAACTATGACCAAACTTACTCCGACATTTAAAGTTTCACTAGCGTGAATCAAAATAGCGCTGCCAGGTGAGTATACCCTGAAAAAAATGCTCTACCTCCATTTAGTACGTCTATTTTGGAACCAGGTTTTGACCTGAGCATCGGTCATTTTGAGGGCTTTGGCAAGAGTGGCCCGCTCCGCAGACGCCAAGTATTTCTGGCGGTGGAAGCGCTTCTCCAGCTCGCAGATCTGCAGTCGTGTAAATGAAGTCCGTGGCTTCTTCTTCTTCGGCGGCGTCCGATTCTGGTAGGGGTGTCCTACACGACGTGTAACAGTGAGCGGTGAGAGAGACACTAGACGGACCGGAACAACAGGAGCAAAACAAGAAAACACATTGAAAGATAATATAGTAGTCATCATGACATGATAATACGTATCATATATTCGCTATAGCCGCAGACACTTGCACAGAGAGCAAATGCACGATAATCACAGATAATAATGCTCAGTTTTAAGCGATGAGGGCAGAAAGCTATTGATTTATCACCCTCTTAATTGCCGTGCTCAGCATGCTGCTCTTTTTTAAAAGTTTATTTCATATCATCCAAGCCATACCTTTTGGTTCAAATCGGGTTAACAACTGTTTTTATATTAACCTGTATAGTCGTCAATTAAGTCAATAAAACGATATAACCTACACAACAGCCTCCATATTCTATGCAAAAAAGTATGCACTTGTGTTCTTTATTGTCGGAGCTTTAATAACACGGTTTCACTTTTTGCACGCCTCCGTTCCAGTTTTCAACAATTACAATTTTCACTTTGAAATGTCATTTCGTGGACTTGATGTCAACACCGCACTTTTCTATTTTAAACCACTCTGTTCTATTTTTACATACCTGTGAACCTGTCTTTTGTGTACCGTCTGTTGCTCTCCATCCAAGGGAAGGTAAGCGCACTGATGTTGTTGATGTTCCCGGTTACCGGCGGCATACAAGAGTTCCCGCCACCCACCGGTCGGTGCGCAGGCACGCGGATGACCCCGACGGGATTAGGCCCGCTCACATTGACCCCCACGTTCATGTGATAAGACCCACCGAGCGAAGTGCCGTTGCAGTTATATCCGGCGAAGCCATTGTTGGCGTTGCCGTTGTAAACCGAGTGTCCATAATCCGGCTCGTGCATCCTCGCAGTCAGCATGCAACTCTGATCCACGCTGCAAAGAATCTGGTCGATTCCGAAACTGATAGACTCTTGCGCGTGCGTGTGCTGCTGCTGCAGATGTGCCGCTAGTCCCATGTGATCCATGGCCTCCACGCATTGGCGCGGTGACCATGCGTTGCTCCAACCGGACTCCCAAAAGTGAGCCCAGGGCTTCTTCTTCAGCCGTTATCAAGCGAGCGCACGTGTCTGCATACAGACAGTCTTCTTCATCGGACGGACCGCAAGTAGCCCCCCCCCCCCTCCCTCTCCACCGACCCCCTTCCCGCCTGCCTCCCCCCCAGGAGCTGCTCGAAGACATCAATCAAGATGGCAAAAACGTGTGTGTGTGTGTGTGTGTGTGCGCGTATGTGTGTGTTTGTGTGTGTGTGTGTGTGTGAGAGAGAGAGAGAGAGAGCGAGAGCGAGAGAGAGCGATTTCTTTTCCAACAGCATTTTATGGAACTATGGTGCTCGAGAATTAAATATAAACAACAACACAACTCAATCTACATGTTATGAAACACATTTACCGACCGAAAAACGTTGCATCAGGAAAATAAAATAAAATTCCATCAATGCGTCGTTTATTCTGCTTGTCCGTATTATAAAATCGCAGGTGAGCTGGAGTCTTTCCCAGCTGACTTTGATCCGGAGACAAGGTTCAACCTTGGACTGGTCAGGAACAGATATAGATAATGACTCACACCTATGGAGAATATTAGAATATTTGGAATAAAAAGCAAACATGGATGTTTTGGAATGTTGGGGGAATCCATTTTCATTTTCAGGATCACAGGAAGCAGGAGTCTATCCCAGTTGATAGCTGAGTGCAACCTGAGACAGGTCACCAGTGAAATACAGGGCTCATTGACCATATTCACATTCACTCTGGTGCAAAGTTGAAAATGAACCCAGGTTAACTGGAAAGGGGACATTCTAGTGACTAAAGTGCATATCATCATCATTAAAAAAAGACCAAAAACATTTTTAAAAACTTGATCGCAATTGGGACAGATTTCATTTGTAAAAAAAAAACATGGAGATGGTTAATGTTTTCAAGTTCCTGACTAAGCTCAAAATCAGTCAGTATTGATAAGAGTCGAAACATCTTTACATAATTGTTTTGCTTATTATTCTTCTAAGATATTGTTGAATTGATCTACCAGGGATAAATCCAACAATATGAATCTCTGCAAAATGAGTGATGTTTATTAGGTCATTTCGTGGATCAGTTTCTATTAATAATTCATGTTCAGAGGGATGGCATTGATATGAACGCTGACACGCTTTTTTCATTTGTTACAGAGGGGGTAGAACTTGTGTTGGAT
Organism: Hippocampus zosterae; assembly: GCF_025434085.1. Lineage (NCBI taxonomy): Eukaryota > Metazoa > Chordata > Actinopteri > Syngnathiformes > Syngnathidae > Hippocampus > Hippocampus zosterae. The sequence continues at coordinate 22,212,811 of NC_067461.1, read as the reverse complement.
GCTGGAATGTTTTTGTTTTATGGATTCTTTGCAGAGCTAAAACCAACCATGGGTCTAACAATACTCATCCATTACAAGTGCTGTATTAATATTAATGATTAGAGTACATGCAATGATGAATTGTACCTTTCCATTCAATAGATATTCATTGGAATAAAAGTAATGGCTTTTTAATCGCAGTTCATCAAAAACACTTGTATTATTGCAAATGTGGAGAGGTGCCAATAACTTTCCAGAAATAAACATACCAACTCACACAACAACCGCATGAAAAATAAAATGACCCACTGATCTTCTCTCTTGCTCGCAGCCTCTCGGGCTTAATTACTTAACACAGGGCATTAGGATATTAATATTTTATCCCTTTTAAATGGTCCTCATTGGTCAAACAACCGACATCAGATTTTAATAGGAGCCTTGCTATAATGCAGACCATAATGATGATTGGGGAGAGCAGTTGCAAAAACATTGAAATACGATGCAAGAGTGGGTTCCCAATTCGACTCACAGTCCAGAGTAGAGTTTCACAATGCCACATATTTTAAATATGCAGGTACTGAATTTGTTTTTTTTTTTAACCTTCGTATACATAATTTCTACCGCTTACCTGTCAGGGTTCTATGTCGTGAGAGAGCGCAAATGCTGGCATATCCTAATTGTTGGATTAGGCTCGCTGGGCTTTTTTTTTTTTTTTTGCCAATTAGTCTCCGGCAAGCTGGGCATTCCTACGCAGTTAGGGTGTGTCTTTGAAGATGTACTCGAAGTGACAATGTGGTGGTCGAAAGTCTCTCGAAATCTACTGTATACCTGATGAGATCAGGTCTAAATATTTGTGCAGCTTGAGTAATGTGATTGTGGTGATCTGGAACGGGGCACAGGAAGACAGATTCTGACCTGCGCGGGCATGTGTGGTGGATGTCAGATGTATTTTATTCATAAATATGTAAAGAGCGGGCATAAAACCAGAGGATTCATTCTATTTTATTTTATTTAAGGTCGGCACAACTAGGGGAAGAAGGGCACATGAACCCAGTGCCCACTTCACGATGCAAATGTGCTTCCGCCATGTTGAGACTGTGGTGCACTCCAAGCGTTCTGCATTTCGGGAATGAAAGAAGCCTCTTTGATTGGCATTGAATGAAGTCGGCTGTGAACATTCCCAGAGCAGCACATCCCTCCCTCTCACAGGTCTGTCGGCCGTGCTTCTCTGTCAAATTACCAAGACCGGGTCTAACCTGTCTCTGCGCAAAAAGTTACTCCGGATTTATGCTCTTATAGTCTCCTAAAATGCATGTTTTCAGAAATCATTTAGGAGCAATTAGAGTAAAAATATGGGAAGAACAGATAAACTCCAGACAGATTCTTTCAAGTTGAGATTAGAACTCAGAATCGCCTGGCTCTCAGGAAGACGTGCTAACCACATAGCACATACCAGCAAAAAACAAACACACTGTGATATAGGTGAACCTTTGCATAAGATTGCCTCCCGAGGTCACCTGAGGTTGACCAATGAGGTCAAGCACAACAGAAAATGGCTGTTGGATGGCATTGGCTATTTGACGACGAGAAAGCTTCATCATGCTGAAATTTTAAAGTCTCGGAGAATTACTGCACAAAACTTTAAGTCGAATGTCTCCATTCTACCATGCAATAAAAGAAACATAACAAAAGAAAAATCGAGTTCAATAGGTCACTGATTTTCTGTTCTCATCTCTGCTCTATAGGAGTTAATCCCCTTTCATCCCAAACTCATCCAATTATGCTTCACAAAATACCAACATTTATTTTGCATTAATCGATTAGTATTGTGTCGGTTCAGGGTTTATTGGCCAACTCAAAGCTATGCTGCCAGTCTATGGACAAACGCTGGACCAGATTAGTGTGTGTTAATGTGTTGACACACATCCACACGGCTTCACCAGACTCTCTGGTGTTTGTATTGAAGCAATGTTGTAGTTCCTATGCTGTTTTTCCCCCTCTTTTTGAAGGAGTGTGGTGGGTTCTACCTGCAGAGTCCTTGACTCTTGACCTCCAAATCTCTGGCGCCAGGTCTGTCAGCAACTCACTACACTTTCCATTACCACTGACTGCAATGTGGGGTTTTAACCTCTTGGAGCACTTAAATGCTCCTCTTCAGAGAGGAATGAAATGGCTTATTTAAAAGATTTGCACATTACAATTCTGAATCTATATATAGGCGGTGAAATGAAGGGTTCTGATAAATTGGGAGGCCCGAGATTAAAGTTTTGTGAAATAATAAAATACAATACAACACATCCTTTATTTATGTAGCGCTTTCACAACAGCTGCAGCTGTAACAAAGTGCTTTCCACAGCATTTTACATAAAACAACAACAACACATTTCAAAAATATCTACAACAATGCAATCATAACAACTATTCCTGTGTACGGTTAGAAACAAAAACTGAGCTGATATAAGGGCAAGAGGTGGGATACACCCAGGATTGGTCACTTGTCAATCACTGGACACAAATAGGCAAAGAACCATTCATATTTACAAACTCTGTGGGTAAACCTAAAACAATGAATCACAAGTCTGGTCGTCGACTGGTTAGCGCGTCGGCCTCACAGTGGAAAGGTGCAGGGTTCGATTCCGGCTCCGACCTTCTTGTGTGGAGTTTGCATGTTCTCCATGGGTTTTCTCCGGGTACTCCGGTTACCTCCCACATTCCAAAGACATGTATGGCAGATTAATGGAACAGTCTAAATTGTCCCTAACTGTGAGTCTGAGCGCGGATGGTTGTTCGTCGATGTGTGCCCTGCGATTGTCTGGCAACCAGTTCATGGCAGCTGGCATATCTTTATCAATGAAAATACAAAGTAACTACAGAGAGCAGGGCTGGATGTAGAAGGCATGAAAGAGATTTGACACTCAGACTGGGAGAAAGCTCGACGTACTGACATGTCACTGAGTATCCGTTCATTCATTCATTCATTCATTTTCTCATATGCTTATCCTCACAAGGGTCGCGCGAGTGCTGGAGCCTGTCCCAGCTGTCTTCAGGTAGTCGGCGCGGAACACCCTGAACTGCTTCCCAGCCCTTTGCAGCCCATCCATATGTAGCTCCCTCAGGATATAGCATGAAGCATGACACAAAGTCCATAAAAATACAGGGTTTATCCATTGGCAAGCCGTGACAAATGGTCACGAACGCAGACCTGAAACATATAAATACTGGCATTACAAAAAAATAAAAAACTTTATGAAGACAACTGATTCAACAAAAAGACACAAACCTTGTGGTCGCACATTGACAAGGGGCTAAATATCCTTAGCAGTCTCGCCTGTCTCCTTCCTTCATTTAGTCCATTGGTGTCAAACATCCGGCCCAAGGGCCGGAACCGGCCCCAAGGAGGTTCAGTCAGGCCCGCAGGATAATTTAAACGTGAAAAAATGCATTAAGACACGGAATTAATATTTTCAATAAAATTCATGGAGTATCCGCGATTGGACACACTATTTTGATCAGAATAGAAGACAATATTGTTTTGATCCGAGAAGAAGACAACAGCAGCCTCAGTCTGTCACTGAGACAGACCCAACACAGCAGATGCTATCAAGGACATGTGAATACTTTATTCTTTACACATTTAATAGCACTCTCCTTGGTTTGTAAGGTGTGGGCAGGGATTACATTTAGGTTTCATATGCACATGTGTAAATGGTTTTAAAATTCCTTTCTTTATAAATCTTGTTTAATCTTAAAATGAATTACTATATTTTTCAATATCATATTACTTGTGAAAGTCTTGTGCCTTTGTACAATCCGTGGGATCAGTTTCAATGCATATATGTAAATGATAAAAGTAAATTGCACATTTGTCTAAGGAAATCTAAGGTGCTACATGACATGTTTTGTAAGATATGTTCATTAAATGTCAACATTTTCCTAATCTTCTTGTGCTTCTTCAGACCAATACAAAGGAAAGGCATTTTATTTTAGTTATTTATAACAGAGTATTGTATAATTTTAATGGTCCGGCCCACTTGACATCTACCGAGGCCGTATGTGGCCCACATTGTGAAATGAGTTTGACAGCCCTGATTTAGTCTGTTACTATTTACTATTACTAGTTACTACTTTGGGTATTATCTTCCTTTCATAATGGCTGGGCAGAGCTCACAAAGTAGTTGTCTGATTGTTTGAGTCTGAGTTGGCGAATACACACGTCAATTAGTGTCGGGCGGAACCCTTTTAGGTTACAATTGGTTCCTGCTAATAATCACCCCTAGATGGCATAGGAACACTAACAGGGAAACAAGTCATTGAGGAATACAAAGAGATTGTTACCACCATATATAAGGCGCATTGGATAACATGGAGCACTGTGGGCTTTTGCGAAGATTGAAGGTGCGCCTTATTGAGCGGAAAATACGGTAAATGGCACACATGTTATTGAGGTCTGTGGGGCTGAAAGGTAAACAAGACTTTTTTATTTTTTTTCAGTATTTGACTGCGTGTCAGGTGTGCTGCACCTGCGTGTGACCTAATGCCATTTAAGTACCTTCCCAATGCTGTTTGGCTGTCGCTGACAATTCCTTTCAGGCTGGCCCAGCCTGAAATACTCACGAAAACTCACTGACAGATACACCGGACTGATGATGCCCACCTTGGGTTATTTACACAATATCAAAAAGTAATAGCAGCTCTAAGGAAGTGCTTGAGAACAATCAAACATACAACACTATAACTATGATAGTACAATAGATAAATCTTTTCTCATTAAACGATATCAGAAGAGCAGAGATGCGCAATTTACAAAAATTTGCCGGTCCATCGTTCATCATCCGTCAGAGGCTTGTTCTGTTTTGCGAGGAACTGGAGCCTATTCCTGATTTAGGGGTGGCATTTGTGTTCCATTCCAAAAATGATATTTGGAATTTGTATCTTCAAAAGTCTCTTTGAAATGGAAATAGGAAATATGCAAATAGGTTTCCTCAAATGGTAATGAATATATTGGCTATTCCTTTTTTGACTATTTAAAACAGACATCACTGTCTTCATCTGAGTTCAATTTGTACCTCATCACGTTTAAATGAATTAGACATGTCATTATCAGCACTCAGTCTGTCAACAGTGGTCGCAGTTGGTTCTGTGTCAACATATGAAACCAACATGTGGTATTCATGCCAAAGACCAAGACACAACAACACAGCTTTGACACTGTAGCCCATCTCTGGACCACGTTTGAAGCCCTTTTTAGACCAAACACAATTCATTCAACAGCCAAAGTAAGTGTCGCGAAGCTAATGGGTCTCTGAAAAGGCTATTGTGAAAGTTTGGACTTGCAGTGAGGTTGGATTGATTACCCTCAATTTCTGTATGTGTAAATTGTGAGGTATTTTGTTTATATCACATAGCCTGTGGACACACACACACACACACACACACACACTAGCAGATGGCTTGTGTCGTATAGAAAGCTCAAGCCTCTGTCAGCGGACCACAAGTGCTATCACCCCTCCTCCAGCCCTCATTGAGTCATAGGTGCCTTCGTCTTGTCCTGAGGCGCTTGCGGGTGGAGTGAACGCTTTCGGATGTTTGTGTTGAGTTCGATGAGATGGCTGATGATTATTTGGATTCATCATCCACATAACTGAGAAAGAAAAAAGGGACCATTGACTTGTCTGTTTTTTCACCCCTTGGACTTCGATGGACGTTGGCAGTTCCAAAACTGCCAATGAGCCGTTCCTTTGTTCTGTAACATTTGTAAACTGTGATGGTAGTTGATGATTTTCATATTTATTGTTGTTTTTCATACCAAACTAAAACGATTGATTACAATGTAAAAGGCATTTGGCATTGGACTGTTCCAAGCAAATAGAAAAAGAATTTTAGCTTTAAATTCTGATTCATTTTGCAGCATGGTGATCGACTGCTTACCACATCCGCCTCACAGTGCAGAGGTCGTGGGTTAGAATCCTGCTCTGGCCTTCCTGTGTGGAATTCGGATAGTCTCCCTGTGCCTGCGTGGTTTTTCTTTGAGTATCCCCCCCCCCCCCCCCCCCCCCGCCTGCATTCCAAAAAATGCATCGCAAGTTAATGGAACACTCTAAATTGTCCAAACGGGTAATTGTGAGTGTAGATGATAATTCATCTGTTTGTAACCTACGACTCATTGGCAACCAGTTCAGGGTGTACCCCGACCAAACGGCCCAAAGACAACTGGGGTAGGAATCAGCACGGCTTTGAACCTTGTGAGGATAAGCAGCTCGGATAATGGATGAGATTATGGATTCTGATAAAGAGACCAAATCAGACCAAACTGACCAAACTGATAAAGTAGGTGAACAAATCAAAATTAATCAAATACTTACAGTACATATTGCCAAAGTTAAACATCTATCCATTCATTTTATGACCTGCTTATCCTCACAATATTTGTGCATCAAAAGTGAGCTTTTATCATCTTTGAGATGACGAATACCTGCACAGGTTCTATTGGATCTCATTAGTGAAGATAATTAATGTGTACTGAGATTGTCTGACAACCAATCCAGTGCATACCTCGCCTCTCACCCGAAGTCAGAGTTATGGGTAAACTGGAGAAGATCCCTGATAATTCTGGGTGAGAGGTGTGGTACATCCTGGACTGGTCAATGCCTGACCGCACACACACATATACAGAATACATATATGAGGGTCAGTCAATAACTAAAGTGAATTTTTCAGTGTAAGGACTTCTAATACAGATGGAAGCTTCCTTTTTTTTTCTCAACGTAGTCTCCCAGCACTGTCACAAACTTTTCGCATCTGTGCGCAAGTTTCCATCTTCCCCCAGTGTAAAAAATCTTTGGACTGATGTCTTAGCCAGTCGCTCGCAACACTTTTGACTTTTGAAGCACACACACACACACCTATACACTCTCGCACACACACACACACACACACACACACACGCACACACACACACACACACACGCATTACCACGCACACAGACTAACTGGTGCCTGTGTGGCCCCTGGGATTTGTGTTTCTGCCTTAACACCTAAATATGCTGGACGCTTCCACGTGAGCAAGGAAGAGCAGCAAATGTACCATCATTGCCTTTTTCTTGGCTATGCCCTCTTTTTAGAGTTCTTGTGCTCATGCAGAACAAAAAGTAATTTCCCACACACTGTAGAGTATGACACGTTTCTCAAAATTAGTAGAGTGAATTAGCGTGCAGCTGGTCATTTTTCGGCCATGTCGCGGTTACCAATTTTTTTTAGTAACAATTTAGTAACACTGCAGTGTGAACATTGCCAGAGTTATATCACATTTTTTTCTTTTTCTTTTTTCTTAATAAATTATTTTCTGATGCGATGGCGTTATTCAGCGATGGATTAGGTAACTAAAGCCCCACGGAAGGCCCAAGTCCAAAACTCACTGCCTGCCACTGATATATTTTTTGGTCTGTCTCTGTGCAGGCCGTACCAAATTGGCCACGGCCCTGTATTGGGTCACAGACCAATAATTGAGGACCACTCCCTAAAAGGCCACTTTACTCGGTTTTAAAGTAAAGTTTTCAGTGTGCACGGAGTGGGAAAAAAATTATAAAATGTAGCACAATATGTAGGTGTCCCAATTAAAAAAAAAATAAAAATAAAAAATAAAATTGTTATATATATATATATATATATATATATATATATATATATATATATATATATATATATATATATATATATATATATATATATATATATATATATATATATATATATATATATATATATATATATATATATATATATATATATATATATATATATATATATATATAAAAAATCCTCATCTCACCCCTCGGGTGGTGTCCGTCCCTCATTCAGCTCGGGTCCTCTACCAGAGGCCAGGAAGCTTGAGGGTTCTGCGCAGTATCGTTGCTGTTCCCAGCACTGCACATTTCTGGACTGAGATGTCCGATGTTGTTCCAGGGATCTGTTGCAACCACTCATCTAGTTTGGGGGTCACTGCCCCGAGTGCTCCGACCACCACAGGCACGACTGTCACCTTTACCTTCCAGGCTCTCTCCAGCTCCTCTCTGAGCCCTTGGTATTTCTCGAGTTTCTCATGTTCCTTCTTCCTGATGTTTCCATCACTTGGGACCGCTACATCCACTACAACGGCTTTCCTCTGCCCTTTATCTATGATCACGATATCTGGTTGGTTCGCCATTACCATCTTGTCAGTCTGGATCTGGAAGTCCCACAGGATCTTCGCTCTGTCATTCTCCACCACCTTCGGAGGTGTTTCCCATTTTGACCTTGGGGTTTCCAGTCCATACTCCGCACAGATGTTTCGGTAGACTATGCCAGCCACCTGGTTATGGCGTTCCATGTAGGCTTTCCCTGCCAGCATCTTACACCCTGCAGTTATGTGTTGGATCGTCTCAGGTGCCTCTTTGCACAACCTACACCTTGGGTCTTGTCTGGTGTGGTATATCTGGGCCTCGATGGCTCTGGTGCTCAATGCCTGTTCCTGAGCAGCCAGGATGAGTGCCTCTGTGCTGTCCTTCAGGCCAGCCCTCTCTAGCCACTGATAGGACTTCTTGAGATCAGCCACTTCAGTTATGGTCCGGTGGTACATCCCGTGTAGGGGCTTGTCCTCCCATGATGGTCCCTCTTCCACCGCCTCATCTTCTGTTCCCCATTGTCTGAGACATTCTCTGAGTACGTCATCCGTTGGAGCCTTCTCCTTGATGTATTCATGGAGCTTGGATGTTTCATCCTGGACAGTGGCTCTCACACTCACTAGTACCCGGCCTCCTTCCTTTCGGCTTGCGTACAGTCTCAGGGTGCTGGATTTGGGATGGAACCCTCCATGCATGGCTAGGAGCTTTCGGGTCTTAACGTCCGTGGTCTGAATCTCTTCCTTTGGCCACCTTATTATTCCTGCAGGGTATCTGATCACTGGCAGGGCATAGCTGTTTATTGCCCGGGTCTTATTCTTGCCATTGAGCTGGCTTCTTAGGACTTGCCTCACTCGCTGGAGGTATTTGGCCGTAGCTGCTTTCCTTGTTGCCAGTTCGAGGTTGCCATTGGCTTGTGGTATACCAAGGTACTTGTAGCTGTCCTCAATGTCTGCTATTGTTCCTTCTGGGAGTGAGACCCCTTCAGTGCGAACTACCTTTCCTCTCTGAGTCACCATCCGACTACATTTCTCAAGCCCGAATGACATCCCGATGTCGCTGCTGTAGATCCTGGTTGTGTGGATCAGGGAATCTATGTCCCTTTCGCTCTTAGCATACAGCTTTATGTCATCCATGTAGAGGAGGTGACTGATTGTAGCTCCATTTCTGAGGCGGTATCCATAGCCTGTCTTGGTGATTACTTGGCTTAGGGGGTTCAGTCCTATGCAGAACAGCAGTGGGGAGAGTGCATCACCTTGGTATATGCCACATTTGATGGACACTTGGGTAAGTTGCTTGCCATTGGCTTCAAGTGTGGTTTTCCACATCCTCATCGAGTTCGCAACGAAGGCTCTTAGGGTCCTGTTCACCTTATACAACTCCAAGCATTCAGTGATCCATGTATGTGGCATCGAGTCATAGGCTTTCTTGTAATCAATCCAAGCTGTGCACAGGTTGGTACGTCGGGACCTGCAGTCGTGTGCGACTGTTCTGTCAACCAGGAGTTGATGTTTGGCTCCTCTAGTATCTCTACCAATGCCCTTCTGTGCTTCGCTCATGTATTGATCCATGTGTCCACTTATCTTAGCCGCAATGATGCCTGACATGAGCTTCCATGTTGTGGAGAGACAGGTTATTGGCCGATAGTTGGATGGAACTGCACCCTTTGAGGGATCCTTCATGATCAGGATCGTTCGCCCTTCGGTTAGCCATTCTGGGTGAGTCCCATCCCTCAGCAGCTGGTTCATTTGTACTGCTAGGCGCTCATGGAGTGCTGTGAGTTTCTTTAGCCAGTAGGTGTGGACCATGTCCGGGCCTGGTGCTGTCCAGTTCTTCATATCTGAGACTCTTTCCTGTATGTCTGCCACTGTTATGGTAACTGGGTTCTGTTCAGGGAGGTTGCTGTGCTCCTCTCTCAGGGTCACCAGCCATTGTGCACTGCTGTTATGTGCAACCTCCTTCTCCCATATGCCTTTCCAGTACCTTTCAGTTTCCAGTCTTGGTGGGTCGGCTCTGTTGTTAGGTCCCTGCCACTGAGCGTACACTTTCGCAGGTTGTGTTGCGAACAGCCTGTTTATTCGTCTGGCCTCATTCTCTTTCGTGTACCGCTTTAGGCGACTGGACAAGGCTTGGAGCCTTTGTTTGGCAGTTTCGAGTGCTTCAGGTATGGTCATCTGGATGTACCTCTCGGGTATTGGCCTTTTCATCACACCTCTCTGGGCCTCTGTCAATTGACTCACATCTTTCCGGGCCGCCTTGATCTTAGCCTCCAACCGTCTTTTCCATGGTGGGTAACGTATCTCATGGCTTCCATGGTTGCTCTTATAGCCCAGAGTCTCCAGGATCACTGATGCTGAAGCGTATATCAGCTCATTGGTTTCTGTGATCGTTACGGTAGGGATCGCCCTCAGTGCTGCATTCACACTTTCTATGAGACTTTCAGATGGTACTTCACATAGCCGTTGTAATCGGTTTCTAGGTTGCCCAGCTTTCATTCTCGCCATGATCTTAGCTTTCAGGTCAGTTGCTGCCTCGCTCGGCATTTCATTCATTGGGGCTGGCCACCCAATCTCATTATCTGCATTCATTGGGGCTTGCCTCCCAGTCTCTTGTATGACCTCCTCCTCTGATCTGGCAGCCTGGGGCCCTTCGCCATGGAACCTGCGTTGTACCTCATCAATCTCAAGTTGTGACAGCAGTTGCCGTTTGTGGATGTTGGAACACTGAGCTACTAGTTGTTTCGTGGTCAACCGTGACTGTGGGTTTCGAAGTAACCATTCAGCCCACATTCTCTGCATGTAACCCCTCTGACTAGGGTTGCTTGAGTAGTAGCATTCCAACAGAGCCATGTTATCGCCTCTCGCCCATCTCCGCTTTGTTCCAGTAGCCCATTTTTCATCAAGGTGCTCCGGTTCCCCAGCACCTGACGCAGACCTTGTTTGGCCGGGCGACGTCTGAGCCGGCATGTCATTCGTTTTATTGTCTCTCATCATTGTATGAGGTAGGCATTAGCGTGAAGGATCTTGCCCAAGGACCCACACTGGATGGTGTTATGTGCTCATTTTTGCCCCAAGCGGGATTCGAACCACCGTCTCCCGTATGCCAAACCGATGCCTTACCGATGCCTTACCAACTGAGCTATCCAGCCGCTTGGATATATATATATATATATATATATATATATATATATATATATAGAGAGAGAGAGAGAGAGAGAGAGAGAGAGAGAGAGAGAGAGACAGAGAGAGAGAGAGAGAGAGAGAGAGAGAGAGAGAGAGAGAGAGAGAGAGAAATAAAATCCTCATCTCACCCCTCGGGTGGTGTCCGTCCATCATTCAGCTCGGGTCCTCTACCAGAGGCCAGGAAGCTTGAGGGTTCTGCGCAGTATCCTTGCTGTTCCCAGCACTGCACATTTCTGGACTGAGATGTCCGATGTTGTTCCCGGGATCTGTTGCAGCCACTCATCTAGTTTGGGGGTCACTGCCCCGAGTGCTCCGACCACCACAGGCACGACTGTCACCTTTATCTTCCAGGCTCTCTCCAGCTCCTCTCTGAGCCCTTGGTATTTCTCGAGTTTCTCATGTTCCTTCTTCCTGATGTTTCCATCACTTGGGACCGCTACATCCACTTCAACGGCTTTCCTCTGCCCTTTATCTATGATCACGATATCTGGTTGGTTCGCCATTACCATCTTGTCAGTCTGGATCTGGAAGTCCCACAGGATCTTCGCTCTGTCATTCTCCACCACCTTCGGAGGTGTTTCCCATTTTGACCTTGGGGTTTCCAGTCCATACTCTGCACAGATGTTTCGGTAGACTATGCCAGCCACCTGGTTATGGCGTTCCATGTAGGCTTTCCCTGCCAGCATCTTACACCCTGCTGTTATGTGTTGGATCGTCTCAGGTGCCTCTTTGCACAACCTACACCTTGGGTCTTGTCTGGTGTGGTATATCTGGGCCTCGATGGCTCTGGTGCTCAAGGCCTGCTCCTGAGCAGCCAGGATGAGTGCCTCTGTGCTGTCCTTCAGGCCAGCCCTCTCTAGCCACTGATAGGACCTCTTGAGATCAGCCACTTCAGTTATGGTCCGGTGGTACATCCCGTGTAGGGGCTTGTCCTCCCATGATGGTCCCTCTTCCAGCGCCTCATCTTCTGTTCCCCATTGTCTGAGACATTCTCTGAGTATGTCATCCGTTGGAGCCTTCTCCTTTATGTATTCATGGAGCTTGGATGTTTCATCCTGGACAGTGGCTCTCACACCCACTAGTCCCCGGCCTCCTTCCTTTCGGCGTGCGTACAGTCTCAGGGTGCTGGATTTGGGATGGAACCCTCCATGCCTGGTTAGGAGCTTTCGGGTCTTAACGTCCGTGGTCTGAATCTCTTCCTTTGGCCACCTTATTATTCCTGCAGGGTATCTGATCACTGGCAGGGCATAGCTGTTTATTGCCCGGGTCTTATTCTTGCCATTGAGCTGGCTTCTTAGGACTTGCCTCACTCGCTGGAGGTATTTGGCCGTAGCCGCTTTCCTTGTTGCCAGTTCCAGGTTGCCATTGGCTTGTGGTACACCGAGGTACTTGTAACTGTCCTCAATGTCTGCTATTGTTCCTTCAGGGAGTGAGAGGGCTTCAGTGCGGACTACCTTTCCTCTCTTAGTCACCATCCGACTACATCTCTCAAGCCCGAATGACATCCCGATGTCGCTGCTGCAGATCCTGGTCGTGTGGATCAGGGAGTCTATGTCCCTTTCGCTCTTAGCATACAGCTTTATGTAATCCATGTAGAGGAGGTGACTGATTGTAGCTCCATTTGTGAGGCGGTATCCATAGCCTGTCTTGGTGATTACTTGGCTATGGGGGTTCAGTCCTATGCAGAACAGCTGTGGGGAGAGTGCATCACCTTGGTATATACCACATTTGATGGACACTTGGGTAAGTGGCTTGCCATTGGCTTCAAGTGTGGTTTTCCACATCCTCATCGAGTTTGCAATGAAGGCTCTTAGGGTCCTGTTCACTTTATACAACTCCAAGCATTCAGTGATCTATGTATGTGGCATGGAGTCGTAGGCTTTCTTGTAATCAACCCAGGCTGTGCACAGGTTGTTATGTGGGGACCTGCAGTCTTGTGCGACTTTTCTGTCAACCAGGAGCTGATGTTTGGCTCCTCTAGTATCTCTACCAATGCCCTTCTGTGCTTCACTCATGTATTGATCCATGTGTCCACTTATCTGAGCAGCAGTGATGCCTGACATGACCTTCCATGTTGTGGAGAGACAGGTTATTATCCGATAGTTGGATGGGACCGCACCCTTTGAGGGATCCTTCATGATCAGGATCGTTCGCCCTTCGGTTAGCCATCCTGGGTGAGTCCGATCCCTCAGCAGCTGGTTCATTTGTGCTGCTAGGCGCTCATGGAGTGCTGTGAGTTTCTTTAGCCAGTAGGTGTGGACCATGTGCGGGCCTGGTGCTGTCCAGTTCTTCATATCTGAGACTCTTTCCTGTATGTCTGCCACTGTTATGGTAACTGGGTTCTGTTCAGGGAGGTTGCTGTGCTCCTCTCTCAGGGTCACCAGCCATTGTGCACTGCTGTTATGTGCAACTTCCTTCTCCCATATGCCTTTCCAGTACCTTTCAGTTTCCAGTCTTGGTGGGTCAGCTCTGTTGTTAGGACCCTGCCACTGAGCGTACACTTTCACAGGTTGTGTTGCGAACAGCCTGTTTATTCGTCTGGCCTCATTCTCTTTCGTGTACCGCTTTAGGCGTCTGGACAAGGCTTGGAGCCTTTGTTTGGCAGTTTCGAGTGCTCAGGTATGGTCATCTGGATGTACCTCTCGGCTATCGGCCTTTTCCTCACACCTCTCTGGGCCTCCGTCAATTGACTCACATCTTTGCAAGCCGCCTTGATCTTTTCCTCCAACCGTCTTTTCCATGGTGGGTAACGTATTTCATGGCTTCCATGGTTGCTCTTATAGCCAAGCATCTCAAGGATCACTGATGCTGAAGCGTATACCAGCTCATTGGTTTCCGTGATCGTTACGGTAGGGATCGCCCTCAGTGCTGCATTCACACTTTCCATGAGACTTTCAGGTGGTACTTCACATAGCTATTGTAATCGGTTTCTAGGTTGCCCAGCTTTCATTCTCGCCATGATCTTAGCTTTCAGGTCAGTTGCTGCCTCGCTCAGCATTTCATTCATTGGGGCTGGCCTCCCAATCTCATCATCTGCATTCATTGGGGCTTGCCTCCCAATCTCTGGTATGACCTCCTGCTCTGATCTGGCAGCCTGGGGCCCTTCACCATGGAACCTGCATTGTACCTCATCAATCTCAAGTTGTGACAGCAGTTGCCGTTTGTGGATGTTGGAACACTGGGTTTCGAAGTAACCATCTATCCCACATTCTCTGCATGTAACCCCTCTGACTAGGGTTGCTTGAGTAGTAGCATTCCAACAGAGCCATGTTATCGCATCTCTCCCATCTCTGCTTTGTTCCAGTAGCCCATTTTTCATCAAGGTGCTCTGGTTCCCCAGCACCTGACGCAGACCTTGTTTGGCCGGGCGACGTCTTAGCCGCCATGTCATTCATTTTATTGTCTCTCATCATTGTATGAGGCATTACCATGAAGGAAGGATATATATATATATATATATATATATATATATACCGCTTGGGGCAAAAATGAGCACATAACACCATCCAGTGTGGGTCCTTGGGCAAGATCCTTCACGCTAATGCCTACCTCATACAATGATGAGAGACAATAAAACGAATGACATGCCGGCTCAGACGTCGCCCGGCCAAACAAGGTCTGCGTCAGGTGCTGGGGAACCAGAGCACCTTGATGAAAAATGGGCTACTGGAACAAAGCGGAGATGGGAGAGATGCGATAACATGGCTCTGTTGGAATGCTACTACTCAAGCAACCCTAGTCAGAGGGGTTACATGCAGAGAATGTGGGCTAAATGGTTACTTCGAAACCCACAGTCATGGTTGACCACGAAACAACTAGTAGCTCAGTGTTCCAAACGGCAACTGCTGTCACAACTTGAGATTGATGAGGTACAACGCAGGTTCCATGGTGAAGGGCCCCAGGCTGCCAGATCAGAGGAGGAGGTCATACAAGAGATTGGGAGGCAAGCCCCAATGAATGCAGATGATGAGATTGGGTGGCCAGCCCCAATGAATGAAATGCTGAGTGAGGCCGCAACTGACCTGAAAGCTAAGATCATGGCGAGAATGAAAGCTGGGCAACCTAGAAACCGATTACAACGGCTATGTGAAGTACCATCTGAAAGTCTCATAGAAAGTGTGAATGCAGCACTGGACGATCTCTACCGTAACGATCACAGAAACCAATGAGCTGATATACGCTTCAGCATCAGTGATCCTAGAGACTCTGGGCTACAAGAGCAACCATGGAAGCCATGAGATACGTTACCCACCATGGAAAAGACGGTTGGAGGCTAAGATCAAGGCGGCCCGGAAAGATGTGAGTCAAATGACGGAGGCCCAGAGAGGTGTGATGAAAAGGCCGATACCCGAGAGGTACATCCAGATGACCATACCTGAAGCACTCGAAACTGCCAAACAAAGGCTCCAAGCCTTGTCCAGTCGCCTGAAGCGGTACACGAAAGAGAATGAGGCCAGATGAATAAACAGGCTGTTCGCAACACAACCTGCGAAAGTGTACGCTCAGTGGCAGGGTCCTAACAACAGAGCTGACCCACCAAGACTGGAAACTGAAAGGTACTGGAAAGGCATATGGGAGAAGGAGGTTGCACATAACAGCAGTGCACAATGGCTGGTGACCCTGAGAGAGGAGCACAGCAACCTCCCTGAACAGAACCCAGTTACCATAACAGTGGCAGACATACAGGAAAGAGTCTCAGATATGAAGAACTGGACAGCACCAGGCCCGGACATGGTCCACACCTACTGGCTAAAGAAACTCACAGCACTCCATGAGCCCCTAGCAGTACAAATGAACCAGCTGCTGAGGGATGGGACTCACCCAGAATGGCTCACCGAAGGGCGAACGATCCTGATCATGAAGGATCCCTCGAAGGGTGCAGCCCCATCCAACTATCGGCCAATAACCTGTCTCTCCACAACATGGAAGGTCATGTCAGGCATCATTGCGGCTAAGACAAGTGGACAAATTGATCAATACATGAACGAAGCACAGAAGGGCATTGGTAGAGATACCAGAGGATCCAAACATCAGCTCCTGGTTGACTCAACAGTCGCACAAGACTGCAGGTCCCGATGTACCAACCTGTGCACAGCCTGGATTGATTACAAGGAAGCCTATGACTCGATGCCACATACATGGATCACTGAATGCTTGGAGTTGTATAAGGTGAACAGGACCCTAAGAGCCTTCGTTGCGAACTCGATGAGAATGTGGAAAACCACACTTGAAGCCAATGGCAAGCCACTTACCCAAGTGTCCATCAAATGTGGCATTTACCAAGGTGATGCACTCTCCCCACTGCTGTTCTGCATAGGACTGAACCCCCTAAGCCAAGTAATCACCAAGACAGGCTATGGATACCGCCTCAGAAATGGAGCTACAATCAGTCACCTCCTCTACATGGATGACATAAAGCTGTATGCTAAGAGCGAAAGGGACATAGATTCACTGATCCACACAACCAGGATCTACAGCAGCGACATCGGGATGTCATTCGGGCTTGAGAAATGTAGTCGGATGGTGACTAAGAGAGGAAAGGTAGTCTGCACTGAAGGCCTCTCACTCCCTGAAGGAACAATAGCAGACATTGACCACAAGCCAATGGCAACCTCGAACTGGTAACAAGGAAAGCGGCTACGGCCAAATACCTCCAGCGAGTGAGGCAAGTCCTAAGAAGCCAGCTCAATGGCAAGAATAAGACCCGGGCAATAAACAGCTATGCCCTGCCAGTAATCAGATACCCTGCAGGAATAATAAGGTGGCCAAAGGAAGAGATTCAGACCACGGACGTTAGGACCCGAAAGCTCCTAACCTTGCATGGAGGGTTCCATCCCAAATCCAGCACCCTGAGACTGTACGTAAGCCGAAAGGAAGGAGGCCGGGGACTTGTGAGTGTGAGAGCCACTGTCCAGGATGAAACATCTAAGCTCCATGAATACATAAAGCAGAAGGCTCCAACGGATGACGTACTCAGAGAATGTCTCAGACAATGGGAACAGTAGATGAGGTGCTGGAAGAGGAACCATCATGGGAGGACAAGCCCCTGCACGGGATGTACCACCGGACCATAACTGAAGTGGCCGATCTCAAGAAGTCTCATCAGTGGCTAGAATGGGCTGGCCTGAAGGACAGCACAGAGGCACTCATCCTGGCTGCTCAGGAGCAAGCCCTGAGCACCAGAGTCATTGAGGCCCAGATATACCACACCAGACAAGACCCAAGGTGTAGGTTGTGCAAAGAGGCACCTGAGACGATCCAACACATAACTGCAGAGTGAAAGATGCTGGCAGGGAAAGCCTACATGGAACGCCATAACCAGGTGGCTGGCATAGTCTACCGAAACATCTGTGCAGAGTATGGACTGGAAACCCCAAGGTCAAAATGGGAAACACCTCCGAAGGTGGTGGAGAATGACAGAGCGAAGATCCTGTGGGACTTCCAGATCCAGACTGACAAGATGGTAATGGCGAACCAACCAGATATCGTGATCATAGATAAAGGGCAGAGGAAAGCCGTTGTAGTGGATGTAGCGGTCCCAAATGATGGAAACATCAGAAAGAAGGAACACGAGAAACTCGAGAAATACCAATTGCTCAGAGAGGAGCTGGAGCGAGCCTGGAAGTAAAGGTGACAGTGGTGCCTGTGGTGGTCGGAGCACTTGGGGCAGTGACCCCCAAAGTAGATGAGTGGTTGCAACAGATCCCGGGAACAACATCGGACATCTCAGTCCAGAAATGTGCAGTGCTGGGAACAGCGAGGATACTGCGCAGAACCCTCAAGCTTCCTGGCCTCTGGTAGAGGACCCGAGCTGAATGAGGGACGGACACCACGCAAGGGGGGGTGAGACGAGGATTTTTTTTTATACAGTAGATAGATAGATAGATAGATAGATAGATAGATAGATAGATAGATAGATAGATAGATAGATAGATAGATAGATAGATAGATAGATAGATAGATAGATAGATAGATAGATAGATAGATATTTTTTACTTTTTCTATCAGCATCTAGCATTTCTCACCGTGTGTGTGAGGTGTGATGAGACAGCCGTTGGAGCAAAAATGAAACTAACGAGTGAAGTGGGTCATGTCTTAGACCTCGAAACACGCTGCTTAAAATAACAGATTAAAAAGGTGAGAGTTCAGTGAAGAAGTGTGTCTATCTGAATAGAACCCAGTGTTATTCTTCTCCCTTTTCTGAGAGGTCAAAGGTCAGCTCTAATTGGGTTAATGGACTGTCCTGACAAACAACAAGCAGATCTCATGCCAGTTAGGATCTGAGGCACATGAAAACCAACAAGTCAGTACAACAGCCCGTGCATCGGCTTTTGAAGTCCTCCTTCGAAGAACCGAATAGTAAGTTAGTAAAAGATTTAAAGATGTATATTTGAACTTACATCCATGGTTATGTAGGGTAAGCTCTGTATTATTCCGAACTTTCTGGCAACTGTGGTTAGCAATGAGCTAAGAATCTTTTTTAGCGATAGAACATGCGTGTGCTAATGTCTTAACCTTAGTATAGACATTTCTAGTTATTCAAGCAAAATATGTATACAATAAAAACTCTTTCAATTTTGTTAAAATCTGTTTTGAGGGTTATTAGTGTCAAATAAAGTCACGCAAACAGGGTAAGTAGCTATGAAAGTTTTCTGATACAGATCCATGAGAAAGCACAAACACCCTCACTCTGTGAATGTAGGTGTACATCAGGTGTGAAAAAACGTTTTTGATCGAAGATCTATTTTTCGATCAACCAACCTCACTGGATCGACCCGTTACCGCGCACGTGTGCATACACATGCACGCACGTACACACGCATACCATGATGAGCAACAGCTTGATGCTGAGGCGTGCGACGCACTTTTGCAGCCTGTTAATGATCGTAGCTCACGTATCCCGTTTTAAAACGCTTCCCTCGGCCCTCCAGATTCCCATTCTTTGCCCGTCCCCTTGGTGAATTGAACAAAACAAACTCTGAATGAGAATAATGATAACTATAAATGATATAGTCTGTCAACTCTGTTCACAAGCTGCAACTGCAGACTGCTAAGCACTAACAATTTCCAGTTTACGCTACCATAGGTTAAAGATGACCCGCTTTATTTTAGTTTCGTTTTTAAATACTTTTTGTGAAAGTGAGACTGATTAGGGTGCAGTGTGCATAAACACAAAAAATACTGTATATTAGTAACATGCACAGAGACGCAAATGTCATTTTTTTTCCCTCTACACCCCTCGGATCGATTTGGGACCAGTCCCTGATCTACTGGTCGATCACGATCGACGTAATGGGCACCTAATGGAACCTGGTGTATATGATGTCAAAGCTGGAAGTAAGCACTTCTAAAAGGTTGTACTTCAATTTTTGTTCCGAAAGCTGTGAGTTCAAGTTTTCCAGTGCATGGTGTTCACTTCAATATGATATGGCCACCTTTTTTGGCCTGCGTGTTACTGCTTTGCGTGTGTTAAATGCCGTATTTAAATGGTATCCGCTTTACACGATTACACGTATTTCCCACTTTATTTGTTCAGGATACAGTACAAACATTTTGTTATGACTGACAAAGATTCATCAACAGATGGTCGTCGGGGACTCTGACCCTGTTAAGATGGTGCGGCGCAAACGCTCATGTGTGGCTGGCACAGACCTGTACTACCATATGGTGGCCCCTTTCGTTCAAACAGCACATTTCTGCCAGCCAGGTGTGCCGGCGGTTCCTCCTGTTCATAGCTGCATGGAATCAGAGCAACAACAGCACAAGCCAAAGGAAATGTTGGTCTATCATTGATCTCAAAAGAGTTCTTATGAACACATGGAAAGCTGACATTTGTTCACACGGGCTGAAATGTGGTCTTGTACTCCCACCTATTGACCGAAGTGAGTACCTTTGGTAGACAAGCATAATACAAGTGAAGGCCCATTTACCATTTTACTTTTCATTTTGTCTAACTCGCAGTGTTTATTTTATTTAACATAATATTGGAGGGCACACACGTGTGGAATGTTTTGCTGGCAATCATGATAACCAGCGTCTTAAATTGTCCTAAAGTTAATTTTGCAAATATGTCTGATAAATGTAGATTGTGTCCAAGACTGACTAAATGTAGACTGTCCCATATTTCCAATAAAAACGGGATTAAAAACAATAATAAAGTATCACTCCACAGTCTAACATGTCGTATCATAATTTTACAATGTGTGATTCCAGGTCCAGTTGACAAGATGTTGGTAGTTAGGCCGGTGCAGTATGGGATGAGTAAAGGAAGGTCAAGGTAAATGTTGTTTACTCTTAATTAGAAATTTTTGCCCCCCAATTTGCTACCCCTAGGTTAAATCCATCTTTTTACGTTCTTTTTAACGGGGTACCCTTCACAGAGGCTACAGAGGCCCTCTTCCTGAACCGTCGGTTCACCGTTTGGTGAGGCATTCAGCGGCTTGGTTTTATCCACTCGCTGTGCCGCTTGTGAGAACCATGAAGATAAGAGCGGACAAAGCATTTGTGGACACTGAATTTAGGTTTAGTACAGAGTAGAAATAAGTTTACATTCCTATTAGCAGCCCAAACTTGATACAGCGTTTCATTGGAATGTCCCACCTCTTCCCTGTCTTCACATGCTTACCCATCAGCTGTCACCAAAAGTGTGTATGTGGGCATGCACTGAAGAATTAAAAATTACATATACAGAGCTTGCATTTATTCAAAGAGATAGCTCACAAAACTGAGTCATCAACAGGGGATCAAAGTCAAGAATCTGGACTACTACTAGCTGCGGAAATCAAGAATAAACTCGACAAGATTTACAGAAGTGTGTCATATACGGGCTAGCAGTACTGCAGAGCGTATTATTATTATTATTATTATTATTATTATTATTAGGGGCACCAGACAAACAGCTGAAATGAGGAGAGCGTCAGAGGTGGAATTTAAATTAATATTTTTAATGCAACAAGGTCAATTACTCACCTTGTGGCTTCTAATTCACCCACAGGTGCCTTTGCGGGGGGCTTCCCCAGATGGCCTTGTGGATGGCCCAAAAGTAACACCCAGTTATGGTTTAGTTGAAATTCAATGCCCAAATGTACGGTAGACAGTTCCATTGATTTCACCTAGCTAGAAAAGTCCTGACTATTTTTGGCAAGAACAAGTCCAGCTTTCCCTTACTGGTCTCTAGTGGTGCGATTTCTTTGTTTCGGTCCATGAGGATGTCTTAGTTTAGTGACTGCATTCAGACAAACAATCTGGTAGGATTGTGATGATTTCTTTTTTAGATTTTACATGCCAATGTATCTCAATGGGAAATGCATGCAAATACTCTCTAGGTTTGCTTTACCACACGACAGTTGTATAAACCAGTGGATTTTCATCTTTAACCCTTTCAGGGACAGCGATTACTGAACTACAGTGGACAGCTTATTGTATTGTCGGGTTACAGGGTGCATGAAAGAGTTAATTTTGGCTTGTGAAGCGAGGCCCTTTGGGACTTGACAATGACGGGCTAAATCAACACACTTGAGGAGTGCAGCATTATGTGTGTTTTATTTTTACATATACCGTTGAACCACAGGAGGAGCAAAAATACGAATGAACACGAGTGTCTATGCCAACTAACATTTTCATGACAATATAACAAAACCCAAATGATGGTATAGCTACATGCTGCTGTCAGGTCAGTGTTCAAATGTGTTTTAACTTATGAAAATTAACTATTTTCAGCATTCCTTCACCCATTTCCTGACAAGTGGTTTACTTTGATGATTGCTGAGCAGGCAAGCCACTGTAAAAAATTCATTTTTGCTCCCAGCAATAGACAAAGGAATAACTGAATCCAAAAGTTTGTTCTCCTTCACCCTTTGTATTTGACACAGTCCGGGAATGAAATGATTGGGGACCAGAGCTCTCAAACGTAGGACACAGACAAAATATGAACAAAAACGCACTGACAAAGTATGAACAGAAACCGCTGGCCAACAAGAACATGGAAAAAAAATACATGCACAAAAAGCGCTTGCATAGGCAAGGAAATTGTCACGTTCTGCCCGAAGCGATAACGGATCGCTCCGTGCAGAACAAGGAAGTAAAGGGTTGGATCCCCGGAAAGCAGACAACAAAAAAATCTTGTCAAACAAAAGGTGTCTTTAATGACAAAAAACAGAAAGAGCCCGACAGGGAAAAACGGTAACAAAAAACGCTGATCAAATAAGGACCAGGAGTAACAAAGAAGGAAAAAACAACTGAAAACGCTCGCGGAAAACAAAACACGAGGAGGGCCTGAATTGGCGAAAATACGATAAGTACAAATCTTAGAGTCTAAACGCGAAATCACAAGAGTATCGGCCGTAAGGCAAGAAGGCAATGAGTCAATAACGAATAGCGAAATAGAGCACGAGAGAATATGGCACGGCGTGGAATTCTCCGGCAGAGAATGAGCTGCCAGAGCCACTTGATACAGGCCTGATAATCACCCTCGAATTAAGAACAGGTGTGCAGTAGGCAGAGGGAAAAACCCGCCACCTGCTGGCAGTCACGGAACGTGACAGTACCCCCCCCTCAACGGACGCCTCCCGGCGGACCCCCCGGTTTGGATGGATGAGAGGTGTGGAAGTCGCGCAGAAGGGACGGATCAAGGATCCAGGAGCGAGGCACCCATTGCCGCTCCTCCGGCCCGTAGCCCTCCCAGTCGACCAGGTACTGGAAACCCCTGCCCCTGCGCTGAGAGTCCAGGATGGCACGCACTGTGTACACTGGACCACCATCGACCACCCGCGGAGGTGGAGGCGGCGTGGGAGAAGGAGCCAAGTCACTGGAAGACACGGGTTTGAGTAGGGAGACGTGGAAGACGGGGTGAACCTTCATGGTGGGCGGCAGCCGGAGCCTGACTGCAGCTGGACTGATGACGGCCTCGACCTCGAATGGTCCAGTGAATCGGGGTCCCAGCTTCGCCGACGTGCCGGCCAGGCGAAGATCCCTCGTAGCCAGCCACACCCTTTGTCCCACCACATAGGAGGGCGCCGGGCGCCGACGACGATCTGCGATCTGCCGGTTCCGGGTCGCAGTGCCGGACAACGCAGCCCGGGCCTCTCTCCACATGTGATGGGCCCGCTTAAGGTGGTGCTGAACGGAAGGGACCTCCACCTGCCCCTCCTGTGATGGAAACAGTGGGGGCTGGTAGCCGTAAGCTGTCATGAACGGTGATCGGCCGGTTGCGGAGGAGACGAGGGTGTTGTGTGCATACTCCACCCATGGTAAGTGGTCGACCCATGATGCGGGACGGTGGAGGCACACACAGCGGAGGGCCGCCCCCAGATCCTGGTTGGCGCGCTCCGCCTGTCCGTTGGACTGGGGGTGGTAGCCGGAGGTCAGGCTGGCAGTAGCTCCGAGGGACCGGCAGAACCGCTTCCAGACGCGAGACACAAACTGGGGCCCCCGATCCGACACAATGTCAGTAGGAATGCCGTGGAGGCGGAAAACGTGTTTAACCAGGAGGTCGGCGGTCTCCAGCACCGACGGCAACCTGGACAAGGGCTCATCAGGCGCCGACAGGTATGGCAGCCTCGGTCACACGCTCCCTAGTATTATCCCTGTTTTTGTCATTTTCGTTTGTTTTTGGCGACCCTGAGCGGCTTACTTACACGAGGGAAAAGTTGCTGCTCATTGGGGAGTCTACGCTCTGTCTTTTTTCACCAGTACACGAAAATCCACAGGGTTTTTCGGAGCTAATCGCGAGCGGAGCGGCTGCGCTGTACGCAGCATGGAAACGCCGCCGGAGGGGGAAGCGAGCCGGCGTGCTCGTCAAGCTCCGGCAGCGTGGATTTCGAACCCCGCTCCCATCGATCCATCTTGCTAATCTACGATCTCTGCCAAACAAGATGGATGAACTTCTTCTCCTCACAAAGACCAACAAAACATTTGCACGTTCTGCTGCGCTCTGCTTCACTGAAACCTGGCTCAGTGACCGCCATCCAGATCCCGCGCTACATCTACCCGGCTTCCGCCTTCTCAGAGCCGACCGCGACACGGAGCTATCAGGGAAATCGAAAGGTGGTGGGATTTGCTTCTATATCAACGAAGAATGGTGCACTGATGTCACGAAGCTCGACGCACACTGCAGCCCGGACCTGGAGTCGCTGTCTTTAAACTGCAAGCCATTCTACTCGCCACGTGAGTTCACCTCCTTTTTACTAGTCGGTGTTTACATTGCGCCACAAGCTAACGCTAACACGGCGATACAAACGCTAGCCGAACAAGTAAACAAACTCGAGCTAAAATACCCAGAGTCACCCCTGATCATTTTGGGCGATTTTAATAGAGCACATCTTAACCGTGAACTTCCCAGATATAAGCAGCACATCGACTGTTTCACCAGAGAAGGCAACATTCTAGACCACTGCTATACAACAATCAAAAATGCATACCGATCGGTCGCCCGTGCAGCATTGGGTCTTTCTGACCACAATTTAATCCACTTAATACCTACATACAGACAGAAACTCAAATGTGTTAAACCGGTTGTTAAGACTGTGAAAAAATGGACAGATGAAGCAAAGCTAGCTCTACAAGAATGCTTAGACTGCACTGATTGGGGCGTCTTTGAAACTTCAACGGGCACACTGGATGAATACACAGACACTGTAACATCATACATCAGTTTCTGTGAGGACATGTGTGTACCAACGAAGTCCTTCCGCTCGTTTAACAATAACAAGCCATGGTTTACTCCCAAACTCAGGCAACTCAGGAAAGAGAAAGAGGCCGCATTTAGAAGTGGAGATCGGGCACTGTACAAACATGCCCGAAACCAATTGACGAAGGAAATTAACATCGCAAAGAGAAGCTATGCAGAGAGGCTGAAAAACCAGTTCTCTGCTAACGACTCTGCATCTGTATGGAATGGCCTGAAAGCAATCACTAACTATAGAATGCCATCCCCCCAAACAGTGAACAATAAGGGTCTTGCTGATGAACTAAACATGTTTTTCTGCCGATTTGAAAAGGACACCCCCATTTCCCACACACACCCACCTCTACCAGAAACCACTCTACCTACCCCCCCACCCTCTTTTTCTCCACTACAGATCCACGAACAGGACGTGAGACGGCTCTTCAAGCAGCAAAAGATCAAGAAAGCTCCGGGGCCCGACAAAGTGTCCCCCTCCTGCCTGAAAGTCTGCGCTGACCAGCTGGCTCCGGTCTTCACACAGATCTTCAACAGATCCCTGGAGCTGTGTGAGGTCCCATCCTGCTTCAAACAGTCTACCATCATCCCAGTTCCCAAGAAATCGGCAACATCGGAACTGAACGACTATAGGCCTGTCGCCCTGACGTCTGTGGTCATGAAGTCCTTTGAACGCCTTGTGCTGAACCACCTAAAGAACGTCACTGGACCCCTGCTGGACCCTCTCCAGTTTGCCTACCGGGCAAACAGGTCTGTGGAAGACGCAGTCAACATAGGTCTGCACTACATCCTCAAGCACCTCGACAGCACAGGGACCTACGCAAGGATTCTGTTTGTGGATTTCAGCTCTGCGTTCAACACCATCATCCCGGAACTCCTCACCCCCAAACTACTCCACCTCGGTGTGTCTCCTGCGATCTGCCAGTGGATCCTCAGCTTCCTGACGGGACGGACACAACAGGTGAGACTGGGAGCAACAACATCATCAATACGCACCACCAGCACTGGAGCCCCACAGGGATGTGTCCTCTCGCCACTGCTCTTCTCTCTCTACACAAACGATTGCACCTCAACAGATCCAGCTGTCAAACTCATAAAGTTCGCAGACGACACCACGGTCATCGGTCTCATCAAAGACGGCGACGAGTCTGCGTACCGCCAACAAGTGGAGCAGCTGGAGCTCTGGTGCGGCTGACACAACCTCGGGCTGAACACGCTCAAGACTGTAGAGATGATCGTGGACTTCAGGAAACATTCTTCTCCTCAGTTGCCCCTCACACTATCCAACTGCCCTGTGTCAACCGTCGAGACCTTCAAGTTCCTGGGAATCACAGTCTCCCAGGACATGAAGTGGGAAGTCAACACCATCTCCATCCTGAAAAGGGCCCGGCAGCGAATGTACTTCCTGAGGCTGCTGAGGAAGCATGGCTTGCCACAGGAGGTGCTACGACAGTTCTACACGGCAGTCATCGAATCAATCCTGTGTTCTTCCATCACGGTTTGGTTTGGGGCCGCCACAAAAAAGGACAAAATCCGACTTCAACGGACAGTTAGGACGGCAGAAAAAATCGTTGGCATCGCCCTACCCACTCTTGAGGACTTGCACACTGCAAGAATCAAGACAAGGGCACGGAAAATCCTCCTGGATCCCCCGCACCCTGCCCACCACCTTTTTCAGCCACTCCCCTCAGGCAGACGCTACAGATCTATGCGTACCAAATCCAGTAGACACTTAAACAGCTTCTTCCCTCTAGCCATTAACTCCTTAAACAGTCACTGACATAGTCACTCTTCTTGCACCACAAAATGGTATTACAAAACTACTGGTATACTCTAAAATGGTTCAATGATTTTGTTGTTTACAATGATAAAAGTGCAGCGTGTTATACCGGAGACAAATTCCTTGTGTGTTCTACATACTTGGCCAATAAAGATGATTCTGATTCTGATTCTGAAATGAGCCGCTTTGGAGAAGCGGTCCACGATCGTGAGCACGACCGTTTCGACCCCGGGAGGGGGGAAGGCCCGTAATGAAGTCCAAAGCGATGTGGGACCAAGGACTAGGCGGAATGGGCAACGGTTGGAGCAATCCTGCCGGAGGTTGATTGGAAGACTTGCCGCATGCGCAGGAGGTGCAGGCCTTGACGAACTCCGTCACGTCGCTCCGGAGCTCCGGCCACCAGAACCGCTGGGCGACGAGTTGCACCGTCCGGTTCACCCCTGGATGACATGCCACCTTGGACCCATGACCCCACTGCAGGACTTCAGACCGCAGGGGCGGAGGCACGAACAGCCTCCCCGCTGGACACCCCGCCGGTACCTGAACCCCCTCCAGGGCAGTCTGGATACGTTGCTCAATCTCCCATTGGACGACCCCCACGATGCACTGAACCGGGAGGATGGTTTCCGGGGGCCGATCCCCTCCCGTGGGGTCGTGGAGACGGGCAAGGGCGTCGGGCTTGGTGTTCTTCGACCCGGGGGAGTATGTGAGAATGAAATTGAACTTGGTGAGGAACAAGGCCCACCGGGCCTGACGGGAGTTTAGTCTTTTTGCGGTTCGGAGGTAAGCGAGGTTCTTATGGTCAGTGTAGACCGTGAACTGTTCCTTTGCCCCCTCGAGCCAGTGTCTCCACTCTTGCAAGGCGGAGACAACAGCCAACAGCTCACGGTTGCCCACGTCGTAATTGGCTTCGGCCGCTGTGAGTCGACGGGAGAAGAAGGCGCAGGGGTGCAGCTTCTGGTCGACCGGAGAGCGTTGGGACAGCACCGCCCCCACCCCTGAATCCGAGGCGTCCACCTCTACAATAAAGGGAAGATCGGGGTCAGGATGTTGAAGTACGGGGGGACTGGTAAACGCCGCCTTTAAGTTTCCGAATGCAGCATCCGCGGTAGGGTCCCACTTAAATGGGGTCTTAATAGAAGTAAGGTGGGTTAAGGGAAGCGCCTTTTGACTATAACCGCGGATAAACCGTCTATAGAAATTTGCAAACCCCAAAAAGCGCTGCAGTTCCTTGTGGTTAGTAGGAACCGGCCAGTCTTTGACTGCCTGCGTCTTAATGGGGTCTGCTCGCAACCTACCCCGTTCAATAATAAACCCCAGGAAGGAGATGACGGGGACATGGAATTCACACTTTTCTGCCTTGACGAAGAGCCGGTTTTCTAATAGACGCTGTAGCACCAGCCTAACATGTTGTTGGTGCTCTTGTAATGACCGGGAGAAAATCAAAATATCGTCCAGATAAACGAAACAGAAAATGTTTATCATGTCCCTTAAAACGTCGTTGATGAGGTTTTGGAATACGGCAGGAGCGTTAGTAAGCCCGAAAGGCATCACCAAATACTCGAAATGGCCCAGAGGGGTCTTAAAAGCGGTCTTCCATTCGTCACCCTCTCTGATACGGACCAAGTGGTAAGCGCTGCGCAAATCTAGTTTTGAGAAGACTGTGGCGGATTGCAGTGGGGCAAAGGCGGAATCCAACAAAGGTAGTGGGTATCTATTCTTTATGGTTATGTCGTTTAACCCACGGTAGTCGACGCAGGGTCGCAGGGTTTTGTCCTTTTTACCCACGAAGAAAAAACCCGCCCCTAACGGTGAACGTGATGGTCTAATGCAGGAGTGTCCAAACTTTTTGCTAGGGGGGCCAGATTTTATGTGGTAAAATGTCGGGGGGCCGACCTTGGCTGACATTCTTTACATTGAACAACAATATTGTTCAACAAATTTTAGTAAGCCAGTCTGTTTCACGTTTCCATTTTTATTTTAATTTCAACAATCTTAAGAATTTCTTTTGGTTCATTTGAAACAGGTATATCACATGCAACTGCTTATTCACTTGACTTTTTCTTAAACAGAAGTCTCCTGAGTGCAAATTGATTGATTTGAAACATAAAATGTATCACCATGACTTTTCAATAGTCACAAAACCTTTGACTCGAACAACAGGGAAATGAACAAGCAATACACATATCCACAACTGCACTATCATTTGAAATATGACATATCAGTCAATATGTAAGTTGAAGGGTTCGCAGGTTTTAAATGGATTGCTCTACGGGCAAAAAGGAGAGGACGACTTCGTTTGAACACAACTCTTTCTCTTTTATTTTTCTCTCCTCAACCGCTCCCCGCTAACGCTCCAACCAACACTCCCCCTTCCGGTAACGACCCGCCTTCCTGTTTTTCTTCTCCAATCACATGTAAGCAACCTAAGAATATTTCAGGACGTATTAAACAGAGTATAATTAAGGTAACTAACACAAAAGAATATAATGCATGAATACAAAATGATAATAATTAACAATTTAACAAAAGCTTACAAATATAAACACGGAGTGATGTCTTGTTAACTCGTGAGTGATGCCCTCTAGTGTCTAAATTCTATTACTCATTTAGTGAATGCTATTACTCATTTAGCCACTAGAGGGAAGCAGTACTCTATGAAACATCACTCACCAGTCTACGAGACCTCAGTCAATGCAACACGTGTTCCATTGCGCCCAACCTGCGGGCCAGACGGCACTGATTTTATGACAGGGGCCGAGGGCCGGATGAAATTCGACCGCGGGCCGGATTTGGCCCCCGGGCCGGACTTTGGACACGCCTGGTCTAATGAGACCTGCAGCGAGCGAGCTGTTGATATACTCCGTCAACGCCTCGCGCTCAGGCTGGGACACCTGATACAGCCGCGAGGTCGGCAACGGAGCGCCCGGCTGCAGGTCTATAGCGCAATCGTAGGGGCGGTGTGGGGGCAAAGAATGCGCGCGATCCTCGCTGAAGACCTCCTTGAGGTCCCGATAGCAATCCGGCACTCCGTCAAGGCAGATCTCCTCAGGGGGTGTGACACGATCGTACCCCCCGACGGCTGACTGTAAGCAGTGTTGATAACAGTATGGGCTCCAACTATCTATGGCTGGGCGCGCCCAGGAAATTACGGGGTTGTGTACCTTGAGCCAGGGTAAACCGAGGATGATAGGAGTATTACGGGACCGCATTACGAGGAAGCGACGGTCCTCGACATGGTTACCGGAAAGTTGGAGCTTCAATGGCTCTGTTCTATGTGTAACGACCGCCAGGAGACGCCCATCGAGATCACGAACCCGCTTCCTATCGATTAGTTCCTCCAGAAAACAACCCAGTTCGGATGCGAGATCAGTGTCCATCAGGCAGTCATCCGCCCCTGAGTCTACCAGGGCCCGAACCCGCCTCGACCGGGACCCACCAAATATCTCCCCATCGAGCTCCAGTCTGTTGGGGTGTCCCGGTCGCATGTCGATACGGTTAGACTCGGGGGGTGACGCGCGGGATCGTGACTCACAGTACTCGGGGTGGGCGTGAAATGACGATCCTGGATAGCTGGTAGTGGCGTGAGGAGATGGTGGGATGCTGTCATTCGTCGCCCGATCGCGGAGACGACGACTTCTTCCCTCCATACCAACGTCTTTACCTCCCAGTTGCATCGGTTTCTCCGTGGGTGCTGTCTCCCGGACTCGGGAGTGGTCACCGAGCCTTGCAGGCCTGAGTACTCCACGCTGTTCTTCATGGTGCGCAGTGCGTCGGAACGGAAACCGATCTCCTCCACGCTCCCGGCTTCGCTCCCTCAGGCGATTGTCCATGAGGAGGGCGAGGTCGATCAGCTCCTCCAGGTCGGTGCTGTGGTCGCGGGTAGCCAGCTCGTCCTTGAGTTGCGTGTTCAGGCCACGGCGAAACAGTCCGCACAGTGCTCGATCGGCGTATCCGCTTTGTGCTGCCACAATCCGGAACTCGATGGAGTAGTCCGCGACCGATCGTTCTCCCTGGTGGAGGGCGAGTAGCCGACCCTCTGCCTCTCGGCCCCGCGCGGGATGGTGGAACACCCGGCGAAATGCTGTCACGAACTCAGGGAACGACGATCGGAGATTCGGCTTGGCGTCGCTGGTCGCAATCGCCCATGACGCCGCCGGACCTGTCAACAATCTCATCACATAGGCCACTTTGGCGGCATCATTAGCTTAGGCAGACGGCTGTTGGTCGAATATGAGTGAGCACTGGTGAAGGAAGTGACCACACTGCCCATGCTCACCCCCGTAACGAGGGGGTTGTGGAAGCGATGGCTCCCTCGACATAGTGGTATGTGAGGGGGGCGCTTCCGGGGTGGTCGGACGGGCGCCGGAGGGAGGGGGTCTCCGTTCCTCCACCCGCACTAAACGAGGTTCGAATTCGTCGAACCGATGAGCCAGCATGGAGACCGCGCCTCGGAGTTCCGAAATGGCTTGGCCCTGCTGACTCATCTGTTGCTCTTGTCGGGTAAGAGCGGACAATATTTTCTCGATATCTGCGGGATCCATGTTGGCCGGAGAATTCTGTCACGTTCTGCCCGAAGCGATAACGGATCGCTCCGTGCAGAACAAGGAAGTAAAGGGTTGGATCCCCGGAAAGCAGACAACGAAAAAATCTTGTCAAACAAAAGGTGTCTTTAATGACAAAAAACAGAAAGAGCCCGACAGGGAAAAACGGTAACAAAAAACGCTGATCAAATAAGGACCAGGAGTAACAAAGAAGGAAAAAACAACTGAAAACGCTCGCGGAAAACAAAACACGAGGAGGGCCTGAATTGGCGAAAATACGATAAGTACAAATCTCAGAGTCTAAACGCGAAATCACAAGAGTATCGGCCGTAAGGCAAGAAGGCAATGAGTCAATAACGAATAGCGAAATAGAGCACGAGAGAATATGGCACGGCGTGGAATTCTCCGGCAGAGAATGAGCTGCCAGAGCCACTTGATAAAGGCCTGATAATCACCCTCGAATTAAGAACAGGTGTGCAGTAGGCAGAGGGAAAAACCCGCCACCTGCTGGCAGTCACGGAACGTGACAGAAATATATTCATTATATTTCATTATATGAAATTATATTCATTCGAGAATATAAACGAAATGATGAGAATCCAATTTCACAAACAAAAAACGACAAAAGAATACAAAAACAGTCAAACCCCGGTTTTCGTCCATAATCTGTACCAGAAGGCTGTTCGAAAACCGAATTGTTTGAAAACCGAAACCACGCTCTTTTAACAAAAAAAAGTTTATTGAACATGTCTGCTCACAATGGAAAGCACGAGGAAGCGTCATTTCCTCGTGTAAGGAAGGCGAGAGGAGTCAAGTGGTACATTCAACTGCGCTCAGTTTGTTCGAGAACAGAAATTTGTTCGTCATCCGAGACATAAAAAACTCAAAATTTTTGGTCGAAAACTGAATTGGTCGAGAACCGAGACGTTCGAAAACTAAGGTTTGACTGTATTCACAAGTGAGAGACTTGAGAACAAAAACGACAATGATGAGATCAAAAGGTCGTAGTATGTTCTGTAAATCTCTTTGTTACAGCTGCAGCAGTTGTGAAGGCTCTATAGAAATAAAGCTGTATAGCCGTCTTCCTCAACTGGCGGACCGCGATCCACTACCGGACCGCCGACCTCCTCTGTCCGGACCCTCGGCAAATTGTATAAAATAATAAATTATAAAGTGATTTTTACGTTAAACATTTTATATTTGTGGACTATAATGTGCGCATTACCGCGATCGCTTGTTAAAATTATCCGTTGTATTCTTTGCGTGCACTAACAGATGTAATGCAGAGGACCGCGCAGCGCGACTTTGTGTGTATAATGTTTGACTCACTGGAGACCCTGGCAGAGCAGGGCATGTCGGCGATAACGATGCGCTGATTGGCTCCTCTGAACTGAAGGTGTGTGCATACATATGCGTCAGCATATACGATGCGCTGATTGGCTCCTATGAATTTAAGGTGTGCCCATACATAAGCGTCAGCACGCGTCTATCCCAATACACACACATTCAAAATGGATCATTGTGTCCGAAAACAGACGCATGCGCGACGCCACAGTTTGCTCACAGATTCAGTCCAGGAGAGCCGCACACAGACAATTAAGGCGAAGGTTCCGATTGTGTGCAGTTTTGCTCCCGTCTACCCGGGGATCTTTGCAGCTGTTTAACAGCAGCAGTAAATGAACACACAATGGCGTACTCTAGATTTGCTACAAAGAGAAAGGTGGACAGTGAAAATCGTCGTTTCAATGAAGAATGGACTGACAAGTATGCTTTCATTCTACCTCTGTCGAGCACCAAGCCACCGTCTAATATGCCTAAAGACGGTAGCTCTGGTCAAGAGTCAAAATATTAAACGCCACGATGTGACAGAGCACAGCTCTTTTGAACGGGATTTCCCTCCTAATTCAGAGCTAAGAACAAACAAAATAAAGAAACTGTGAAGGAATAATTCATTTTATGCTTTTGCTTATGTTAACCACGCTTTATTGCTCTTTATTCAGTGTGTAAGAATAACAGACATGTTCTCTCAGTTCTTCATCTCAGGGAGTAACGCACATAACGGCAGTTCTTTATCTCAGTGAAAAACACCAAGGGAGTGACATAACGGCCGTCCGTGCGGGCCACTGCTGCGCGGGCAGTGGCGGGAAAACACCAAGAAGACCAGAATACGTGGAAACACCAAGAAGACCAGAATACGTGGAAACACCAAGAAGACCGGACTCCAGAATGCGTGGACCAATCCGCGTTAGTCTAGGCTCATGAATAAACAATGATCTGTTGTAATATATTCTGTCTGTCCACCTGAGGGTGACAGTCTGTCCAGTGGCGGTGCAGCTTGTCTAGACTGTTTGTTAGGGAACCTCAGGAACAGACGTCTGTATTAGATGACCTGTTAGGGAAATAAATCTGCGTGACTCCAAGCTACTGAATCCTGGTCATCACTCTACTGGTATGTGTTATTAGAATGGTAGTGTAGCATCGTTGGAATTGGCTTCCTCCTCCAGGTCTTGAACACGCTAGAGAAAATGGTCTGGTGGAATAAAAGGACCAGTTTCTACAACTGAAAAGGTCATATCAAGACTCAAGCAGGACGATTGTGACATGCATTACACACCAACAAAAAGCAACAAAGTGCTCACTCAAAGTGGCCTGGGTTTTGGCTAAGCACAAGAAACCATTCTTTGATGCAGAAATTATAAAAGAATGCATGACTGAAGTTGTGGACACAATGTATGAAGGCAAAGAAAAGGAGCAAATGACAGCTAAAATAAAGCAAATTCCACTGTCAGATTCCACATCGACCAGATGAACTGAAGTCCTTTGCTGCTGATTTGTCTGGCCAGCTTTGTGATGCAATACAAAATGCAAATTGTATTTCCCTAGCAGTAGATGAGTCCACTGACACTACTGATAATACACAGTTGGTGGTGTTTGTGAGGTATTATGATGAGGCAAAGGGGGAGTTCATTGAAGATGTTTTGGGATTGTTAAACCTCAGTGGACAAACAAGGGGGGAAGACATCTATGCAGCAATGTCAGAAATAATGAATGAAAAACAGATAGATGTGAAGAAAGTTGTGTCAATTGCTAGTGATGGAGCTCCAGCCATGTTGGTTCAGCGTCTGAGAGAGCATCACCCTGCCTTGATAGGCTACCACTGCATAATCCACCAGTCTGTCCTTTGTGCACGTCTGGGAGAAGTGTACTCTGAAACTATGGCAAGAATGATGAAACTCATAAATTTCTTGAGAGCAACATCTGCACTACAGCACAGCTTGCTTCGCACATTCCTGACAGAGGTAGATGCAGCTTATAATGATTTGCTCCTTCACAACAACGTCAGATGGCTGAGCAAAGGCAAGGTCCTGGAGCGTTTTTGGGCCGTAAGAAAAGAGCTGGAAATGTTTCTGTCACAGCACAAGAGCACAAAAGCAACACAATTACTAGAACTTCTGAGAAATGATGAGAAAATGGAAGCATTTTAGGCAGATATAACATCTCATCTCAATGAGCTAAATCTCAAGCTACAGGGGAAGTGTGGAAGGGACAGCACAGTGTGTGAGCTGATGTCAGCAGTGCGGGCCTTCCAAAGGAAGCTGGAGAATTTCAAAGTTGACCTACAGGTAATTATATTTTCCATTGCATACCACACACGGTATGGTTTCTGCTTAACATGTTTTTAATACTTCATACCCCCTTTAAAGCATTTCTCCTTATTTGTTTTTATCTTTTACCCAAAGAAGAGAATGGAACACTTTCCCAAACTTCTGGAACAGACCAAAGGAAAAGGAGATCGGATTCAGTGTCGTGTGGAGTTCCTGGAGTAGCTGATTGCAAATTTCAAGACTTGTTTTGATGACTTTATATTAGGAAAACAAGTCCTACTGTTCATTGACAGAGGCACACCAAGTCTTCCCATGGGCAACACCTGCTACTCTGCAAAATGAGTTCATTGACCTCCAGGAAAATATTGCATTGAAAGAGGCTCAGTGTGACGCTGTCACTTTCTGGACAAGGATGGTAACTGCAGCTAATTATCCTCTGCTGCACAAGCTGGCAATTAACATTTTCACAATGTTTGGGTCAACTTACAGATATGAGTCTGCATTCTCCACAATGAATATTGTGAAGAACAAGTATCGTACTAGACTCACCAATGAACACTTGCATCACTGTCTCCGCCTGGCCATCACACCTTTTGTGCCAAAGTTCAAAGTCTTGGCAACAAGCACAAAATGTAATTTCTCTCATTAAATGCACATAATGTACTTTTTTTGCACCTTAAAGACTGAGTTCTTGCCACTTGTTTACAAAAGGAAATGAGGGATTGATTTTTTTTTTTTTGTTAAAGTAAATTGATATTTTGATGCATCTTCTTAGCATGGCGTGTGTAGGTTAATATTTGCATGCCTCAGACATTGCATTCACCTTTAGTGGAAGAACAGCACTGCACATTCCTGTGCTCCCTTGTGTCAGTATTTAAAATGGTTCTTAACTCCTCTTCTGATATATTTTTCTGTGATTTCAGAAGGGATGTGAAAAGGGGAACTGTACAAATGAAAAGGATATTTTTGTTTTCATGTTTAGTATTTGTTTTGGTAAAGTGAGTGTTTTGTTTTGTTTTTGTTAAATTAAGGAGGAAAAGACAACTACTGTTTAACAAAGTTAAAGTAAAAATGTCTTATTTCCCTAAAAGGGATATTTCTATTATTAAGCAGGCACAACTTAACAAAATAAAAGAGTTCCTGTGCCTCAACACAATACCTCTCATTATTTGTTGTGTACTGGCAGAGTGAATAATTGTTATTTAATATATGCCCATACTAAATGGGCATATAGGCCTGCTCCCCATGACCGCCATGCATGGGACCGGACCTTGGTCTTATTAAAAAAAAAAGTGGACCTACAGCATTTCTAGTTGAGGATCAATGCTGTATAGTATTGTATCCCTTTTAGTGTAGCTCCATCTCGTGGATGCATAGTGCAACTCCAGCCACAATTGTAGCTTCTATTCTATGCACCTTATAACTCAGTGCACCTTACATATGAAAACAGTTTTAAAATAGGCCATTCCTTGAAGGTGAGCCTAATAATCCAAAGCACCTTATAGTATAGAAAATGCGGTAAGTGCTTTGTTACAGCTGCCTCTGTTGTGCGATATTAATAACGTTGTATTGTATTGAAACATCGAAAACATGCAGGATAGAGGCACTCGAGGACCAGACTTGGTGACCCCCTTCTCTCAACCCTAGTTCCCCACAAGGGTCTGACTCCTCTACTGTACACAACGTATACATGTGACTATCAGCATATATAGCTGAGGTCCAGAGGTGAGTGGGGTGGGGTGCGGACAACAACTTGGGGTTTAGATAATGCTAAGACCATTGAGATGAATACACCCACTGCGCCATCATAATGTATGATTCTTAAGCTTTCGAAAGAGTCGCAAGAGCAACGTATAGTATTCACTGCAACCTATATGTCCACTGTAACCCATACAAGACAGTATGGTGGGAGTGGGCGGGGGCGGTGGTGGGGGGCTGCCAAGTATTAACGGTGACACTTTTTAAATGTTGTAGGTTGTGGGCGGTGGAATTCAGCAGCAAACAGTGCACAATATGTGTGAATTGCATGAGGACCACTGTGCATTAATAAACAAACCAATGTTACACATCAGTTTGCTGCACATCATTTACACTGGCCATCTAAAAACAGATATGTAGACAATTGGAGGTATTTTTATTTTAATATTTATTTTTTGTCCCTTTCAAAATGACTAAGCTGGGTGGCAAGGTGGAGCCATAGCACCCTTTAATCACACACCGCCACAGAATTATTCTTATTTTTCGCCGTCCATGTACATTTCTCGACACTTAGTTGATATGACCGTGTTTTGTTTTCTCTGAACACATCTTTTGAATTAGGTTTAAAAAAAAAAAAAGAGAGACCCCCCCCCCAAAAAACTTTGACAAATATTAAAGATTACATACTGATTGCCTGGGCTGACTCCTTCCCCTGTTTATTTTACTGAGGGCAAGCTCCATCTTACTGATTAATGCAGGGGTGCCCATTAGGTAGATCCTGATCTACCGGTAGATCTAAGGCAGGTCCCGAGTAGATCTAAAGAGTGTCGAGGAGAAAAACAACCAAACAACCATTTGTGTGTCTTTGTACATGTTATTATGTTAGTAATATATTTTTTTGTGTCATGTACGCTGCACCCTAATCATCCTATCAGTGTCATTTTCACAAAATAAATATTAAAAAAATAAATTAAAAAAAAAGGTAAATCTTGAATTTACGGTGGCGCCTGATTACTTCACCGGAAGTTGTTAGCGCTCAGCAGTTTGCAATTGCAACTTGTGATAAGAGCTGTTGCACTCTTTTATCGTCATTCTTCTCATTCAGAGTTTGCTTCGTGTACAATTCACCGAGGGCACGGGCAAAGAATAGGAATCTAGGAGGGTCCAGGGAAGCACTTTAAAATGGTACTTGTGAGCTACGATAGTTAACAGGCTGCAGAAGTGCGTCGCATGCCTCAGTTTCAGGCTGTTTCTCATCATCATGGCGTGTGTGTGTGTGTTTGTGTGTGTGTGTGTGTGTGTGTGTGTGTGTGTGTGTGTGTGTGTGCGTGTGCGTGTACGCGCGCACGTCGGTAAGGGTAGATCCCGTGAGGTTAGTTGATCGAAAAGTAGATCTTCGATCCGAAAAGTTTGGGCACCCCTGGATTAATGACATTAGTTAAAAAAATGAATAGATGCTCTATGATTTTGCTATTCTTTAAATTTACACTGGGCCATTTTGAATATGTTTCTTTGTGTTTTTGGGGGCAGATGTCACAATCAATGTATTTTGAAAATTACAGGATCACAGTGATCAAATACGATTGATCCGTCCATCTTCACTGCAGTCACATTGTCAAATGACTGATACAAATACAATTTTTATCCATACTTAGAAAAGAGGTCTGAAACCCATCTGAGAATATCCAACTCAATGTGTTTCCCTGCCTCCTTCATTCTGCCATAATGCATGCAGTCTCGATTTGGATATGCATCTTAAATTGTGTCGATTGAGCCATGGTAGTTTAATTTCAGTCTCATTAAGTTAAGTCAAGTATACACATAAGTATATATTTTCAAATCAGATCACATTTTAGGATTAATACACATGGATAAGTGGATAACTTATTTTGGAAAGGGGCCTCTTACAGCTGTGTATATTCAGAAGTAACTATGTAATGGGAACACGCCTGCGTCAGTCTGCACAAACATTTTGACAAGACGCTCATACGAATAAACTCAGATCTTTGATTTCCTAAATAAATCCCAAGTCAAGTTACTGTTAACTAACTGTGTGTGTGAACTTTGCTTTCCAGCTCGTAAATAACCGTATCTGTGACAGACTTTAGATGCAAGCAGTAAAGAGCTTCCGAGCAGCTCCAGGACGCTGAAGAAGCGCACTAACCCCAAACTTGACCTGGAAAATACACTCAACAAACACTGTGTCTGTGTTCTTGGTTTTGTATGTGAAAGAAACTAAGTTACAGCCAGACAGAAATTGTTGGTGAATGCCACTGGACCTGTGATAAGCAGACATCGGGAGTAATGGAACACGTGTGGCAGCATTACATAATCATGATAGAAAAAACAAAAACAAAACTATAATCTGTCGCAATTACAAAAAAATCCCCATCTATCTCTCCATCCATCCATTTTCCTGATCCACTTTCATCCTCACGAGGGTCACGGGCGTGCTGGAGCCTTTCCTAGCTGTCATCGGGCAGTAGGTGGGGTACACCCTGAACTGGTTGCCAGCCAATCGCAGGGCACGGCACAGAAAAACAACATATAATTAGATTACAGGTACATTTATACACATTTTTTATGATTTTGTTGGATGACATTTTTGATGGATGGCCTCGTCTGTGACTGGTTAGCGAGTCGGCCTCGCAGTTCAGAGGTACAAGGTTCGATTCCAGCTCCGGCCTTTCTGTGTGACGTTTACATGTGTTCCCGATGACTGCATGGGTTTTCTCTGGGTATTCCGCTTTCCTCCCATATTCCAAAATCATGCGTGGCAGGTTGCTGGAACACTCTATATTGTCCCAAGGTGTGAGTGTGAGCGTGCATGTTTGTTCGTCTATGCATGTCCTGTGATTGGCTGGTAACCAGTTCAGGTTGTACCCCGCCTACTGACCGATGACAGCTGGGATAGGCTCCAACACACCTGCGACTCTTGTGAGGATAAGCGGATCAGGAAAATGGATGGATGGATGTCTCTCTTCCCACATAAAAAATGTCCTTCCATCTATCCATCTCATTTTCTGACCTGCTTATCCTCACACGGGTGGCGGGTAAGGGTGTGGAAAATAATCGATATTAATCGATACATCGATGCGCAAGTGCGCGATGCGAGTGCATCGGCTCATTCACTGGGTACGACGCGATTGACGGGTGAAATCGAGATTCATCACGATGCATTGGTGGGTATCGGTAAAATCCGATTCAAGCGCCGTTTTATTCATGTTAAGCGTCACCTATCTGCCTTTTCCAATGGCGCGATGAATGTACCATCATTGTTTTGCGTTGTGTGTTGAATACGGACGGTAGCCGCGCGTCACATACAGTCCAGCACACAACTAGCGAAACACTATGGAAGTTCGCGCAAGCAGCAGCGAGGAAACTACTGTATTTAATGCTTCCGCAACATTCAGATCTTATGTTTGGAAATTCTACGGCTTCAAAAAGAAAGACGGAAAAATTGATAAAAGCTCCGTAATTTGCAAAGAATGTCGCACTACGAAGCCATACAACGGCAGCACCACAAATATGCAGACCACTTAAAACGATGGCACCAGATAACCGACAAGTTTCCCGCCCCCTCCCCCGCCTCTCCGTCGAGTTCCTCGTTGGACACCGGAGAAACTCTTGGCAAACCAGGTCAGGATCAGAAGAAAATCGCCTCTTATTTTGGGGGTCCCCTTGCAGCTCACTGTGATCGCGCAAGGAAAAACTATATATGGATGACTCTTTTGGACATTTCATTTTGACACTCAGTGAGAGTGGTCTGTGTACGCTACAATACACACAGCAGCTTTGACGCTGTGACTGCCAAAATATTTTCCAATGTATTTTTTTTCTGTCCTATGGAGATGAATATTTCATATAAGACACTCAGTAAGTAGTCTGTTTGTGTTTACACTACAGCAACAGCTGTGAGTCTCAGGTACCAAATTGTTTACATTTTCTTTGCACAAAACCTAATTGTGAAAGGGCTTAAATAAGTTGTTTTACACGTTCTACCGTTTATAAGGAATAAAGTAGTCTACGTTTGTCACGTCGCGTGTCCGCCAGCAGGTGGCGGGTTTTCTCCCCCGCCATCTGCACACCTGTCCGTAATTTCGGGCTGATTACCCTCTTTTATTAAGAGACTCCGACAGTCATCTCGCTGCCGGAGAATTCCACGCCGTGCCATATTGCTCTCGCGCTCGATTTCGCTATTTGTCATTTGACCCATTGCCTTTTTGCCTTACGGCCGATTACTCTTGTTATTCG
This sequence comes from Hippocampus zosterae, assembly GCF_025434085.1. Classification (NCBI taxonomy): domain Eukaryota; kingdom Metazoa; phylum Chordata; class Actinopteri; order Syngnathiformes; family Syngnathidae; genus Hippocampus; species Hippocampus zosterae. The sequence goes on along the minus strand of NC_067461.1, from coordinate 22,171,935 downwards.
CGTTTAGCTTCTAAGATTTTGTATTAATCGTATTTCCGCCATTTCAGGCCCTCCTCGCGTCGTCTTGTTTTCCGCGAGCGTTTTCAGTTGTAGTCTCCTTCTTTGTCATTCCTGGTCCTTATTTGACCAGCGTTTTGTGTTACCGTTTTTTCCCTGTCGGGCTCTTTCTGTTTTTGTCATTAAAGACACTCTTTGCTTTGACAAGATTCTTTCGTTGTCTGTTTTCCGGGGATCCAACTCTTTATTTTCTTGTTCTGCACGGAGCGATCGTTATCGCTTCGGGCAGAACGTGACAACGTTTTGCAATACCATACTTTTTTTCTTTGCGTATTTGCATCATGTTTAATTGCACACACAATATCACAACAAATTGCACTGTATCGTATTGGATCGCATTGATTTGAACGAAATGTGTATCGCGTCGTATCACATCATGAAGACGGTGAAACGTATCGCATCGTGTCGCCAGAAAATTCCATGTATCGTTTAAGTATCGCATCGCTGGTAGTGCATCGAGATGTGTAGCGAATCGTCCTCAGTGATGAGATTCACATCCCTAGTGGCAGGGCGTTCTGGAGTCTATCCTAGCTGGCTTCGGGCAGTAAACGGGGGGACACCCTGAACTGGTTGTCAACCAAGGGGAGACAGATGCTGCAGTCAAGTCCTCACTCGCTCTCCAACTAGCCTGGTTAAATGACCCTTTTCCAGATTTAACTGGGTAAATACAAAATACAGAATTGCTCAAAGGACCACCATTGCTTGTCCCTAGAAAAAAATGTTGCTGCCCATTCAGGCAAATGACACAGATTGTTGGATCTGTGCTGGACTTCTGCAAAGTGTCCAATTTAAAAGTGACTGAGAGGGAATGGATGATGATCGTAAGCATTATATTGACAGCAGGACTGATTCATTTAAAAACAAACAAGCAAGCAAACAAAGAAAAAACATTTGAAAAGAATAATGTTAGTTGTCCACATACAACAATAAAAAAACGAATCAACTGAAAATCACTCATGGAGTTCCTCAGGGATCAGTGCTTTGTCCAAAACTATTCATCGTATATATAAATGATATCTGCAAGGTCTTAAAAATATTTAAATGTGTCCTATTTGCGGATGATACAACTTTATACTGTTCTGGAATAAATCTGAAAGAGCTCCTGACAACCATAGAAAACGAATTAAACAAATTAAAAAACTGGTCCGACAGAAATAAATTGTCGCTTAACTTGAAAAAAATCTAAGTGAATTATTTTTGGCACAAGACCAATCAAACACCAAGCTAAAATTATGGTAAACTCAATAGAGATAGCGTCCCGGTAGTCCAGTGGTTAGCACGTCGGCTTCACAGTGCAGAGGTACCAGGTTCGATTCCAGCTCCAACCTCCGTGTGTGGAGTTTCCATGTTCTCCCCGGGCCTGCGTGGGTTTTCTCCGGGTGCTCCGGTTTCCTCCCACATTCCAAAAACATGCGTGGCAGGCTGATTGAACACTCTAAATTGTCCCTAGGTGTGAGTGTGAGCGCGGATGGTTGTTCGTCTCTGTGTGCCCTGCGATTGGCTGGCAACCGATTCAGGGTGTCCCCCGCCTACTGCCCGGAGACGGCTGGGATGGGCTCCAGCACCCCCCGCGACCCTAGTGAGGATCAAGCGGTACAGAAGATGAATGAATGAATGAATGAATCAATAGCGATAGAAAGAGCATATAAAACCAAGTTTCTCGGATTAGTAATAGACTCAAAACTATGTTGAAAGCCACATATAGATAACGTAAAAAGAAAAATAGCCAAAACCATAGGGATCCTCTACAAAATCAAGGTTATGCTAAATAAGAGATCTTTGTACACATTATACTCTTCATTATTATTACCATATATGACCTACTGTGCGTAAATAAGGAGAAATGCCTGTAAAACAAACACACTCCCTATTCTAAAACTACAAAAAAAGCAATCTGAATTATTAATACATCAAAATTTACAGAACCCACAAATCCACTATTTATCAAATTAAACACGATGACATTTTATGACCTGGTTGACTTTAAAATCGCCCAATTAATATACAAAGCACACAATAACCTGCTCTGCCAAAACATTCTGAAGTTTTTCGAAATTCGAGAAAACAGCTATGATTTAAGAGGTACCAACTTATTCAAAAAAACTCAAAAGAAGAACAAACACCAAGCAAAGAAGTGTATCTGTCAAAGGTGCTAACCTGTGGAATAATTTCGAAACGGACCTGAAAATGAGTAAATCGCTTGCTGAGTTCAAAAACAAATTAAAAAAAGTCGTACAGACAACCTCCATCAATCAGAGTTAAGGTGATAAATTAAAAACATAATTAAATGTAATAATAAATCAGAATTAAGTTGATAGAGAAATGTACCGGTCCATGGGTCACACTGGGTGTCAAAAAAAAAAAAACAATTTACGTACATTACTTCCGTTGTGTTCATTTCAGAATCTGAAAGATTTTATTTTTAAATATTACTGGATTCTCTGTTACACACAGTCTAGGGAACTGTTGTCAAACTCAAGGCCCAGGGGCCAGATGTGGGCCACCACTTCATTTTAAGTGGCCCGTGAAAGCAAATCAAAGATGACAACTTGATGCTTGCTAAAATCTTTACCAAAATTTCAAAATTTCAGATGTAATAAATCAATGACATATTATAAGCATTTTCTCATGACCAAACCCCTCATTACAAGAGTTGAATAAAACATTATTCTTGACTTCTTCAAATAGTTTCAGTCATAACGGCCCTCCAAGGGAAACGGTAGTTATGTGACACCCCTGGTCAAACAGTATGTCAAGTCAAGGCATGCTTCTCGGTTACGTGATAGGTTACCGCTAAAATGAAACACCAGGAGCTAGCAAAATTAGTAAAAAAAAAAAAAAGAACGTCTTTGGAAAGTTTCTTTGGGAAGGGGAAAAGGCGAAGCAAGGAGACAAAAGAAGAGCCTATGACTTTCAAGAAAATGAAGGCTCCATAGACAGTATCAGTATATACAGACAGCTCTGTATATACAGACAGTATAGAAGTCAAGATGGCGCCCGAGTAGGCAGCCGTCAGCAAGTGCTCTCATGAGCCTTGCTTTTTTTGTTGTTCTTGTGTTTCTTTTGTCACTTTGTGTTTGTTGTTACGTCGTGTGGACTTGATGTGGACCTTTTTCAGCATTTTTTGGCCACGGCATTCATCAAGGAGGAGACTCTGTGCTTGGTGGTTGCGCCTTCTCGGCAGCATGGGTATACCAGCACTGTTTTTGACTGGAGGAATGTCGGCGCCATTTGACTGTCGTTGCTGGACAGTCCCGGGGCGCTTGTGTCTTGCGCCTGTAATGGGCAGCATTTTTCACAGCCCCGCTTTGTTCAGCGGAGAGATCGGTGCTGTTGAACGGTCTGCGGCTGGATGGATGGAGGTCTTGAGGAGCCGACGATGAGAAGAAAGGAGCGTTGGCGCGGAGTGCCGATGCGGATTTGGAGCTGGGAGTCGCGGCTTGGAGTTTGAAGCGGATTATGTGGGACAGGAGAAGTGAACTAATCTCTTTTCGTCAATGGACGCTACAGCTTCGTGTTTGCTTTCAAAATTTTGCTTGTAGCAGACGTGTGCACATTTTTCAGCATGATGTCTCTGATCCACTGGTGAAAGGACACTTTGATCCTCTCCTCTTTCATCTATAACTGCTTCAGACAACAAAGTGTATGCAGAAAAGTGGTGAAGATTGCACGACTGTCTCTGTCCTATGTGTTGTCTTGTGTTATTTTTTGTTATTTTGACTTCAAAATGGCGCCGCGAGAGTGGCTGCCTTTCCAGCAGCTCCTATTTTGTTGTTGTTCTACTTCTTCCTTTCATAACTTTGCTGCTGTGAATCTGGAATTTCTCCATTGCGAGACTAATAAAGGTTTTCTTAATCATGAATCCAACTTATAATATGGATTGATCCCAATGGGACGTTCCCACCCACCAAGCCCACTCTGCAAAATATGCGGCGATAGTGAGTCATATTTTGCATGCACTTTGTATTTGTGGTGCATTTTATCTTGAAGACACGTTTAAATGTTAGCATAGCAACCAGAGTGTTGCTGCCAGATAGGACCTTCCTCATGTCATGATTCGTGTTTATTATTATGTTTCGAAAATTCCACACTTTTCATGTCGGTCATATTATTTTTTTTTCTGGCCTTAATTTAAAGGCCGATCCCTGAAAATATTGTCAGACAAACTGGTCCGTGGGGCAAAAAAGGTTGGGGACCGCTGATTTATAGCATACATCACAATAGCATCTTGTACACGTAAAGTTTTCCTTGTGCTTCTTTAGACAACAAAAACATCAGTATTTTTGGACCTTGGTTTTAGAACTGCTTATTTTGTACCAATCAAGTGTTTACTCTGTGTGAGGGTGGCGGAATATGTTCTTGAAGGTACCATTTGTTCCTCGGAATGTGGATGGTTTTTGTCAACTCTGACAGTTTCGCCCAAGGGGGCCAGTGGACTTTATCCCAAAACCCTGGTGTTGATTTGGTTCCCAGAAACATTTGTGGTGAAGGAACAGGAGGGTGTCCGTGATGGCTGCTGTCAGAAAGAGCACTTTTCCTCCTCCTAGACACTCCTTGCAGCCTGGAAGGGGATCTTCTCTGTGTTGTGGTAGGAAGCATGGTGTCCTCAAGCAGGACCACCTGATGATCTGGAAGGGGGGAAAAAAGACATCATGCATTTAGCAATGCATTACATCAATACCTTTCGTGAAACTACTTTACCTAGTATTATGTCATGTTTCACATTGCCCGACTCCTCTGTAGTCGGCCTTATACCGTATTGGCCCGAATATAAGATGGCCCTGATTATAAGACGACCCCTCTTTTTCAAGACTCAAATTTTGAAAAAATACTTTTTGAACACCAAATTAATTTTAGACAGAAAATAATTACAGTACATCTGAAACAAATGATTATAACAATATATTTGATAGAAAAAGCATGTTATTTTGACTATTTCAAATATAAAGTGCTATCACATTCGTAAATGAATGGCTTCTGGTTTTTGAAATGTAAATTACATCATAACTTATCCTCAGCTGCCGGTTAACCTGGTCAATCTTTGACCCACTTTTCTCCCGATTGTCACTATGTTTCTCAATTTTCTATTATCTCTTCTATTATTTTCTTCTCTTTTCCTTGTTACCGCTATTTTTTATTTTTCTTCTTCCCGCTACCGCTATTTTTTTTAATGTATTGATTTATTTTTGGCCGGTGTTCATTTTGGCCCGGGGAGTCAAGTTCAGCATTCGCTTCATTGATATCTGGCGCCATCTAGCGTTACGAATGGGTATAATGTCTAGACCCCGAACATAAGACGACCCCCACTTTTTCAGTCTTATTTCAATGCAAAGAACACCATCTTATATTCGGGCCAATACGGTATATATTTTTTATTCAAGCTCTTTGAACTATCCATCCATCCATTTTCTGATCCACTGAATCCTCAGAAAGGTTGCGAGGGGTGCTGGGCGGCCTATCCCAGCCATCTTCGGGCTGAACCGGTTGCCAGCCAATCGCAGGGCACACAGAGATGAACAACCATCCACGCTCACACCCACACCTAGTGACAATTTAGATGGTCCAATCAGCCTGCCATGCATATTTTTGGAATCTGGGAGGAAACTGCAGTACCCGGAGAAAACCCCGGCAGGCCCGGGGAGAACATGCAAACTCCACACAAGAGAGGCTGGAGCTGGAATTAAACCCGGCACTGTGAGGTCGACACGCTAACCACTCGATCACCGGGCCGCTTGTCTCTTTGAACTACTTTACCTGAAATAGTAGCCAATATGGCAATAATTTTCACCCAACTCGATAGTCCTTATGTCAAATCTGAGTGTGAGGTACAGTATGTTTATTAACAAAGCTTTATTATTAAAGCGGCATAATTGAATTAATGATGAATTTAAAAAAATCTGAAGAATTGCTATACTCCTTGTATACTAATTCTGATAGATTTCTAAGGGCATAATGCACAAAAGTCTGGGAAATGCTATGTAATACTATTGCCTTGCAGATAATAATTCTGTGCTGTAAATTGGTTATAATTGAGTTTAACATAATTCATCATAAAATGTACTGTAACCTATAATATACACAAAAAAATCAACATTTGTATTGATGCCATAGTGCTGGATGTAAATGGCTGACTCTTCAATCGCTCTCTGGTTTTTCGCTTGTGTGTGTGTGTGTGTGTGTTTATTGAACTTGACACCCACAATTTTATACAGTTTAGGGCAGCGATTCTTAACCTTGTTAGAGGTACTGAACCCAACCAGTTCATATGCACATTCACAGAACCCTTCATTAGCGAAAAATAAAAATGAGATTTTTTGCAAACGCATTTATTAAAAACAGAAAAAAGTTAACGTAATTCGTAGAAGGATAAAGTTGAGTTTTTTTTAATTGTGCACAAAATGAAGCAGCCAGTGATGGCCAAGCGGCCGTGTCATAACTATGGGTAATTGACATGTTGAGTTTGGTGGTCTTCACCTCCTGTTGAACCTCTTGAACCCAGGTTAAGAACCACTGGTTGAGGGGCTTTGCATAACTCTGTCATCTTTCTGCACTTTTTATGAAGATATTTTTCCCAATCATATTTTATATGTCAATGTTACCATCTGTGCAGCGAGCGAGCTAGTAGCTACAAGCTACATAGATGGTAACAGTGGGAGATCAGTCCCAGGTGAAGGAGGCTGGCTCAAGTCTCCGTAGACCACACTTTAATTAAACCAACACACACGTTAGAATCGCAAAACTATTAATCATTCATTAATTAAAAATGAAAGGGAATCATATCCAATGAATGGTGCTTCACGCCATCTGAAGATGTCCATGTCAAAAAGGAAATATGTCTTAATTCATAAATATGACTATCGTAAATATTTTACCACATATTATTATTATTATTATTAGTAGTAGTAGTAGTAATAGTAGTTGTGGTTTGAAAACCGAATGTGCTCAATAAAAAACAATGGCAGATGCAGAATCAGAAAAAAAATCCTATAAGATTTAATTTGCATTTTTGATTAAAAAGTTTTGAAAAAGATTTGTTGATCAGTGCATTTTGAGTCAGAAACCAGGAGGGAGAAAACCGTCAAGTCAGAATAACAATGTACACAAGCACAGAGGAAACCTGTTAACACCACACATAGGTTGGAACAGAGAGAGATTCAAACCTGGATTTCCTAATCCCAAAAGTGAATCAAACACTGGAATTTAAAAACTGCGGTAGTCAGAATTATTCAAAACATCAATCACAAGAGGGTACTTACTTACTTTTCCTCAATATTGCAAAGTTTTGAAACCTCTGTGATTTTCATGAAGAAAAGACATTTTGTCCACTCGACCAACAGTGATGCACAGTACACACTGTTCTTACATTTTCAAGTGGTGTTTGGATGAAGCACCAGTGTGTGTGGTAACTGTGTGGTAAACTGAGCTCAACGTGGCAGTGTGATTTACTCGGCTTGAATCCACACCATCAGGTTTGACTCGAGTAGTCTATATATTCTCACTATGTACATTGTATCCACGGAAAGGAGGGCTCTATGGAAGATGTATGTCAAGAGGTTGGGAGGAAAATGTGTGTGTGTGTGTGTGTGTGTGTGTGTGTGTGTGTGTGTGTGTGTGTGTGTGTGTGTGTGTGTGTGTGTGTGTGTGTGTGTGCGTGCGTGTGTGCATTACAATGCTCTGTCTCAATCTGTCAGCCACTCTGACACTGAGATCTATCTTGTGGTGGGCAGGAGAAAGGAAATCAAAAGAGCGGACAGTAATTAAACCTCTTGGTGGAAGTTATGGGTGGTGCCTTTCTGTTTAGATAAATGCATTTGAGTCCGAGACTGTGTGTTTTGTGCATTTTTGTCTGTTTCACATATGGGAACATTATAAAGTGGATTGTGTTGTGTGACTAGGACCATCTCTTATATGCATCAACATCTCTGACAAAAATGCTTAGTTTTGATGGACAATGTAAATAGTACAGTATGTTTAATTTTGGGAGTGTAATTTACAATAGTGTAGACCTGAACTGCATCAGCATTTTTAATATTTTATCTTATTTATTAATTGTTTGCAGTATGTGATTGTCATAATATTAGCCACAGCTCTCAGTAAGAGGGAATACTATTCTACACATACTACATCAACAATGATAAGTATATTTCAGAGTCAACATCACTCTGACAGTGTCAAGTCGAGGGGGGAAAAAATCTGTTGTAAAAGCAAAATTCTTGATAGAGCTCGTCGACGCTATTGAATACTTATTAGAATGTGCCAGTGTTCCTCAGTCTTTAAATCCCAACGACCTGGAGGAATTGTTTTATAAAACAATACAAAAATTGACAAGATAATGAATGAACAATTTGTTTTTCTTTTTGATGTAATCAACAGTTTTATTTCTTCAAATCACATTGTGCACAAAGGCAAACTGTATTTTATTTTCTTGAAACAAGGCTAAATTGATTAAAAAAAATAACTGTAATGAAGTTTTGAGAACATTTATTGTGCAGACCTCAAAAGTCAAAATCCAAACTCAGGACTCTATTGTGAAAACAAAAAAAAATACCATTACTGATATTATAAATATATATTTGCATATACTTTTACATTTATAGGCCACTGCACTTGGCTGATGACGGACATAGCATACAATAATTCATCGCTTCACATTCCAGACTGTGCAAACATTCATTAATTTACTTCTTGTGCCAAGTTGGACACGCTCCACTTTAACATGGTTCCAACCCAATGTCTGTGAAAAGCGTATTCAATCCAGTGTTAAACGCGCTTGTCATGTCAATCTTAGGTTGGCTTGTATTTAATTCACCTGTTCGGACTGGAATGGCTTCAAGTGCAGAAGAGGAGTGGCACCTCATTCTTGCTACGATTGAAAAAAACAAAACAACAACAACAAGGTTTGAATACTGAAAGTCGATCAGTTGTTGTGTTATTGCTTTGGCAGCTCAGGCCCATATCCAACTGAGGGGGTGAACATTTGCGTCTTCGTAAAGGTACCAAATGGCATGTGCTCGTCAGGGTTCGTCAATGATCATTGAAGGTCACAAATATTCACCAAATGTTATGGCGTTCTCCAGACTTTTACAATACAAGACTTTTGGCGAATGTTTACATCCTTGAATGAACCCTGATGAGAACGCGACATTTGGTACCTCCAACAGCAAGTGCAAAGCAGCAGAAAAGAGAATGAGAATAGGAAACCTTAAAAATATCTGTAATATGAACATATTTACACTACAATTTGGTCTAAGGAGACCTCATTTCAATATGGGCATGCCATTGATATCTTTCAAGATAAATGGCCTTCAAAACTAAGCATCTTTGTAAAAGCAAAATTGTTGATGAAGCTCAACTCTATTCTGACTACTCGATGTGGTAAATTCAGATCAATTAATGGACTCATAGTCACTCACTAAAGTGATCCGGACCATTTAAATGACTCCAATGGAAGGCCAGGATGTATGAAGGAATACCTACACCACAACACACTATTCTGTCCCATTATATTGAGGAAGAGTCTGTGTGCGCGTGCGGGTGCGGGTTCAGCTTTGAAAGGGTAATCCATCTCCATCACTTAAATGATTATCCCCATTAATCTGCTGTAAACTAATAAAGTAAACAACATTCCCTCCTCCCATTTCTCCTCCTCCCTGGGGCAGGATCATTAAGTCTTTAGTACATTAATATGTCTTCATGTTCCCCCAACCCCCCCCCCCCCCCCCCCCGTCCCTGTCACAAGGGGCTACGGGCCCCCAGAGCCCCTCTTGAGAGGCTCTCCCTCTTTTTGACTGTGTTTAGAAAAAAGGGAGAGGGGGTTGCGAGGATGAAAATGTGTGGGGAGGGGTGCCCCGGCCTCCGATAGGTCCGGTTGGTTGTGGACATGTACTGTATTAAAAAGCATGTCACTGCATTGAGGTTGATGAGCTCAGTGGATTTAATTTTGAGTCGGGTACTCAGATGGCCCTGGAGGTTGGCACGGTAATTTGCTTGATCAGGTTAGAGAGTCCGGGCCGCTGGTGATCAATCATCTAGATTGTCACGGCAACTGGGGGGAGGTTGGCATGGAGCCGTTTGTGTAATTGCTGTTAGATTGATGCGTCAATGTTTCCCTCGCTTGGTGAGTGAAAGTTTAGACAAGTAAATAGTCAAATTACAGTGCTTTCTACACACACAGACACATGCACGTGCTTGTGTGATGTGTGTGTGTGTGTGAGAGAGAGAGAGAGAGAGAGAAAGAGAGAGAGAGAGAGAGAGAGAGAGAGAGAGAGAGAGAGAGAGAGAGAGAGAGAGAGAGAGACAGACAGACAGACAGACAGACAAATTCTACCATGGAACAGCGAAACCTCCAAAGTTCAATGCACAAAGTGACCAAAATCTGAGCAAAAATGTGTCTACCTAAATTTGACTGTATTGAATGGAATTTTCGTCTTCGGTTCAACAAGCATAAATGGATTAGCTCTACCATTTTTTTTGTACTTGGACTTTTAAAAGTCATTTAGAAAGTCTGTAGGTCCGTTTCAGATTTATTTTATTTTATATTTTTGTCAAAGTATAGTATTTTTGAAGTATTGTACTCAACATTTTAATTTTAAAACACCTGGAAAATAGAGTGAAGTATAGGCTTGAGGAAACCTCCTGGACAGCAAAACGCTGTGAAGCTTCAACATTATTTTACTCAGTTGGACTCTACTGAAGTCAAACTCATAACAAATTACCTGAAGTGGGGAGCTGTGTTCACCCAGAGAGACTGCCATTCAAAACTTCAAGCATGCACAAGTGAGTTCAAATAATAAGTGTTGACGCACAGCTAAAAATGAATTTTTTTAAGAGTTGTAGAGGGGAGAAAAATAATTAGAATAATAAAAACATTTGATGCATTGTGATCCAGATATAAACAATTCTGAATGGAATTTTTCTCAGTTGCATTGGTACATGGGAGGTGAAGTTAGAGACAGTGAGTGGGTGGAAAGAAAAGCCACCAGGCGTGTCACGAGTCTTATTTTGTAGCAATTTTCTGATGCGTCTTGTTATCCTGTATTTTGTTCATATACCTGAACTGTATGCTGCAGTATTTGTGTTTGGACCATATATTTTGCCTATGAATGCAGATGATGTGATAGGGAGGCCAATGAATGAAATGCTGAGCGACGGCAACGTAGAAACTGATTACAACGGCTATGTGAAGTACCACCTGAAAGCCTCGTGGAAACTGTGAATGCAGCACTGAGAACGATCCCTACTCTAACGATCATAGAAACCAATGAGCTTATATACGCTTCAGCATCAGTGATCCGAGAGATGCATGGTTATAAGAGCAACCATGGGAGCCATGAGATGTGTTATCCACTATGGAAAAGACGGTTGGAGGCTCAGATCAAGGTGAGTCAATTGGATGGAGACCCAGAGAGGTGTGATGAAAAAGCCGATACCCGAGAGGTAGATCCAGATGACTATAGCTGAAGCACTCCAAACGGCCCAACAAAGACTACAAGCCTTGTCCAGTCGCCTAAAGAGGTACGCAAAAGTGAATGAGGCCAGACGAATAAACAGGCTGTTCGCAACACAACCTGCGAAAGTGTACGCTCAGTGGCAGGGTTCTAACAACAGATCAAACCCACCAAGACTGGAAACTGAAAGTTACTGGAAAGGCATATGGGAGGAGGTCGCACATATTCTGATCATGAAGGATCCCTCAAAGGGTGCAGTCCCATCCAACTATCGACCAATAACCTGTCTCTCCACAACATGGAAGCTCATGTCAGGCATCATTGAGGCTAAGACAAGTGGACACATGGATTAATACGTGAGCGAAGCACAGAAGGGCATTGGTAGAAATACCAGGAGATAAAAATCAGCTTCTGGTTGATAGAACAGTCGCACAAAACTGCATGTCCCGACATACGAACCTGTGCACAGCCTGGATTGATTACAAGAAAGCCTATGACTCTATGTCACATACAGGGTGACCCAAAAAGATGCGTACCCATATTTTATTTGATAAAAAATCAATTTTTTAACCAATGTCTTTTCTGTTGCAGGACGTGAAAGGTGAACCTATGGATGATCGTTTTTAGCTATAGTTGCCCCAAAAATGTCTTGGACAAATCAGCAGAAGATATTCTCCCTGGAGATCTATTTTGCAACAAAATCATACCAGAGTTTTTCGGAGGCACCTATATTTGTTGAAAAAAGGAGAGCTGTAGCTTTATTATTCTTTTAAACACAGACTTTATTCATGGTTTTCACAGTCTCAACAAATAAAGGTACTGTACGTCTCCGTGCCTTCTCTTCTTCCGTTCCATTCGAGAGGCGTTCATAGCCGCCTCCGAAAAAGGAATCAATGATTACTTCAATGAAACTAAGAAGAAAATCAAGCAAGGAAATCACTTAATAAATTCTGTAGGTGAGATATAGAATTTATTTTGTTATTTCTTCGCTTGATTTTCTGTTTTGATGCATTATTTTCAGTTTAGGTACAGTAATAGTTAATTTACGTTTTTCAGAGGCGGTTATAAACGCCTCTTGAGTCGAATGGAAGGGGTGCAGCACCATCTAGCGGAAGCATTGTAGATTGCGCCTTACAATGCGATGCGTCCGTATGAAAAAAAATTACAAAATAGCCATTCATTGAAGGTGCGCGTCATAATCCAGTGTGCCTTTTAGTGCTGAAAATACGGTACTTTTAGAGTACAGTACTCCAATTCACTGAAAAAAAAAGATCCTTTCAATTTGCTTTCTTCGAACAAGTGAAAAAAAATTACATCAGTACTGCAAATGAGGTACTCTTCTCAATGCAAGAAATATCAGGAAAAAAGCAAAAAATATATATATCTACTGTATATGTGTGAATAGTTGTCTGGGGTTTTCTGTCTTATGAATGTTTAATGTGCATGGTTTTCGAATGTAGGAGTAACCCGGAGCATCCGCAATTCAAATCAAAACTTAAAGCCAACCATCACTGTGCCACATAAACAGCTGTCAAAGAGTCTCGGGACGTCTTCATCCCCAAAATCAAGACACCTCCAGACAGTTTTTGTTTGTTTGTTTGTTTATTGAACATAAAACATATACAGTAATAATTTGACAGAAAATAAGGTAGATAAAAAAGTAAAAAGAAAGAAATCAGTCTTCATTCAACACAGTTATTATGTTCAAGGGAGTAGGATGAAGTAAAAAAACTTATCTAGTCCTACCCCGTTATGTGTTTATATCTACTAAATATTTTTTATATCAATCAGAAAAGAAAAAGTAAGAAGAAGTCTCCATTAAGGCTCATACTTTACCCTTAACCGTGATATTTTCACAACTTTTGGTTTGTATCGGGATTATATACATCCTCACCCTGGCACTCTTGTGTCAATTTTCTCTTGTATTCATAATGGATATTTCAATACCTTTCTCTATTTATCGACTTAGTTCTGATTTATCATTATATTTAATGTTTAGAATTTATCATTTAACTCTGATTGATGTAGGTTGTTTGTACTATTTTTTTGAATTTGTTTTTGAAATCAGCAAGCGATTTACTCATTTTTAGGTCCGTTTCGAGATTATTCCATATATTAACACCTTTGCTAGATACACTTCTTTGCTTGATGTTTGTTCTTGTTTTGAGTTTTTTGAATAAGTTGGTACCCCTTAATTCATAGTTGCTTTCTCGAATTTCAAAAAACTTCTGAATGTTTTGGCAGAGCAGGTTATTGTGTGCTTTGTACATTAATTGGGCGATTTTAAAGTCAACCAGGTCATAAAATTTCATCGTATTTAATTTGATAAATAGTGGATTTGTGGGTTCCGTATATTTTGATCTATTAATAATTCGAATTACTTTTTTTTGTAGTTTGAGAATAGGGAGTGTGTTTGTTTTGCAGGCATTTCCCCATATTTCCACACAGTAGGTCATGTATGGTAATAATAATGAAGTGTATAATGTGTACAAAGATCTCTTATTTAGCACTTCCTTGGTTTTGTAGAGGATCCCTACGTTCTTGGCTATTTTTCTTTTTACGTTATCGATATGTGGTTTCCAACATAGTTTTGAGTCTATTACTAATCCGAGAAACTTGGTTTCATACGCTCTTTCTATTTCAATTGAGTTTACCATAATTTTAGCTTGGTGTTTGATTGGTCTTGTGCCAAAAACAATTGACTTCGATTTTTTCAGGTTAAGTGACAATTTATTTCTGTCGAACCAGTTTTTTAATTTGTTTAATTCGTTTTCTACGGTTGTCAGGAGCTGTTTCAGATTTATTCCAGAACAGTAGAAAGTTGTATCATCAGCAAATAGGACACATTTAAATAGTTTTGAGACCTTGCAGATATCATTTATATATAAGATGAATAGTTTTGGACCAAGCACTGACCCCTGAGGAACTCCGTGAGTGATTTTCAGTTGATTCGTTTTTTTATTGTTGAGTTGCACGTACTGATATCTGTTTTCTAAATAACTTTTTATCCATTTATAAGCTACACCTCTAATGCCATATCTTTCTAGTTTTTTCAATAATATACTGTGATCTATTGTGTCAAAAGCTTTTTTTAGATCTAGGAAAACCCCAACAGTAAATTCTTTGTTGTCTATATTAGTGGCTATTGCTTCTACAAACTCCATAACTGCCATTGAGGTGGTCCGTTTTTCCCTGAAGCCATATTGATTCTCACTTAACAGCGCATGCTTTTGTATAAAACTATCAAGTCTGCGAGAAAATAGTTTTTCTAATATTTTTGAAAATTGTGGTAGAAATGATATTGGTCTATAATTTGTAAACAGATGTTTTTCTCCACTTTTATAGATTGGAATAACTTTAGCAATTTTCATTGTTGATGGAAAGATACCAGCTTTGAATGACAGGTTGCATATGTGCGTGAAAGGTCGCACTACATATTCTATAATCTGCTTGATTATTGTCATATCAATATTAAAGCAATCAGTTGACTTTTTATTTTTAAAAGTTTTTATAATATTTGATACTTCTTGTTTTACAGCAGTAATGAACATCGTCGAGGAGTTTTTTTCTACGTATGTATCTATTTCAAACAATTTTGTTGGATCAGGAATTTGTTTTGCTAGGTTACTGCCGATGTTGACAAAATACTCATTAAAATCAGTTGCTATATCTGCAGTTTTTTCCAAAATAGTATTTTTGCCTTTGATAAAATACTATGGATAATCCATTTTTTTAGGACTATTTCTGATTACTTGGTTAAGTATTTTCCATATTTCTTGTGTGTTACCTTTATTCTGCTCTAATAGTGCATGATAATGATCTCTTTTACTGGTTCTTATAATATTTACTAGTTTATTTTTATAGGTCTTATATTTTTTTCTGCTTCTTCAGTTCTGAATTTTAAAAACAATTTATATAAATTGTTTTTCTTTTTACATGCGTTTTCTATGCCTTTCGTTATCCATGGCTTACTTGGGTCTTTATACTTTTTGGAGACTTTAGTTAATGGAAAATGTTTATCATATAAGGAGATTATGGTAGACTGAAATACTTCAAACGCTGTATTTGGGTCTTCGTTTGAGTAGACCTCGGTCCAGTTTTGTTTTTCTAGGTCTTGCTTAAAGGCATCGATGGAACGTTGGGTTCTTAGTCTTATTTCTGTTATACAAGTTGTTGATTTAGCTTTTCTATCGAAATAATTATGAAAAACTGCAAAAACAGGCAGGTGGTCACTTATGTCATTAATGAGAAGTCCACTTTCCATTTTATGATCAATCTTATTTATAAATATGTTATCTATTAATGTGGCCGTGTCAACTGTTATTCTGCTAGGTTTCAGGATTACTGGGAAAAAGCTGTTGCTGTACATAGTATTTATGAAGTCAGTTGTTTTTTGTGTCTATTTGGGTTTAATAAGTCAATGTTAAAGTCACCACATATTATTCGCGTTTTCTTATCGTTGTAGTAACTGAGCATATCTGTTAGTTTTTTATTGAATGTGTCAGTACATGTTCCTGGTGTCCTATAGATGCAACTTATGATGATATTTGATGCCTTTTTATTGTGTATTTCAATGGTTAGACATTCCATTAGGTTTTCTATTGTGTTTGTCAATCTCTCGATTTTACTGCATTTAAGTGCTTTGTCTACATATATTGCAACCCCCCCTCCTTTTTTGTTTTCTCTATTAGTTGCAAACATTTCATAACCTTCTATTTCCATTTCAGTTGTTTTATCTTCATCAAGCCAGTTTGGTACATCAAGACATCTTGAGACAAACATTCGAAGACGTCACCCCTTTCTTAAGACATGACTGAGCAGCACATCAGATGCCCCCCTTCCACAAAAACAAATGATGATGATGTGTGTCTTCAAGACAGCGAAGGCCTTAAGCCACCTTAAGGGTTAGATACAGCAATGTGTAATTTTTTTCTGAAATGTGATACTATAGCTATAAATAAGGTAACATCTGTATTGCTCAAGATCTATGATTTTTTTAAAATTATGTTAAAGGATATAAAAAGCCATTTCCAATTAAAATTTGCTGTTGAACAGTGATAGGTGTGACTGGCTTGTTGTTTTTTGACTTGTCCAAAATCACTTGGAGTTGGCTTTACCTACCTATGAACTTAATGAGGAGAGTGCTTGAGAAAAGGGATGGATGGATGAATAATATATTGGAAGAAGTAAAAAAACTTATCTAGACCTACCCCTTGTTATATAATATATGAATTATATAATAATGAAGACCTCTCAAAGTCGCCTCACATTTTTTCAAAAGGCTCGTTAGGGGCTTAATTTCTACATTTGAGAACGATGAACGCTAGACAGTATCTCAACATTTGAGTGCTGATATGTTCTCAGTTTTTTCACATTTTCATCACTTCATTCGCACTTCAGCATTTGAGAATCAACACATTTAATGTATTTTAAAATGATTTTAGAGGGTCTTTGAACACCTACAACATACAACACGATCCAGAAACCTTTGCCCTGAATAACTGGTTCCTGTTTCCGTGACTCACAATTCACCACGTAACCTGAAATTGTGTTCCAAGGAGAAGGATTTGGACCCAGAAGTAGACGGAGACAAAAGTGCCAAAGTGAAAGTCTTTATATACAAAAAAAAGTAACTCAAGATTACATACAGAAAAACATAAGGGCTCACCAAACCCTGGTGTCAATTCCAGAAGGTTAGATAGCAGGCTGAAATTAATTCAAGGGCTGACTCCAACCCTTGATTGGCCCTCCCTGATTCTCCATTTGTTCAGGACGATAACCCGAAGACAGGCAAGAGGAACCCCCCAGAACTCTGCAGAAAGTTTACCATACCTGGGACCCTGGTCAGAAACAAAATCAATGGGGATGTCATGAAGCTAGAAGGCATGATTCACAAGGATGTCCGCACTCTTAAAGGTGGAGGAAAGTCTGGGTTATAGAATAAAATGAACCACCTTAGAGAATAGTCAACCACGGTCACTGCGACTAGAGATGAAATCAATTGACAGGTGGTACTAGGAATGGCTGGGGATGGGCAAAGTTTGTAGGGGATCCGGGGTGAAAGGACTTCCCCCGAGAAAGGCGGCCAAACTCCCTGACATCTTGGACAATCCGGGGCCATCAGAAGCGTTGACGCAGGAACTGGCCGCCCGCTGTTCATGTAGCCACAGTGGGGCGAAGACTAATTCTTTCCGGCAGCATTGCGGTGCGGTGCGAGTGCTTTGAGAGTTTCAATTTGGGATATGCAGCTGCTTGACAAACCACAGAGGTTGGCATGCGTGACCCTAGTGAGGTTATGCGGTGCAGAAAATGGATAGAGCGAAAGTTTATGACAAACTTGCAGCACTGGGCTTCCTGCAATGAAACCAAAACTCCAGCCAACAACAAGCGCCTCATTATTGGACTGGTGTTGGAGAACGTACCCCCAGGAGGTGGACTTGGGGAAAGAAGTTAGTCAATCAAAGCCTTTAAATTTAATATATGAATGACCTCTGAACAATTCACTGACAAAAATCTCTCTGAAATAATTGTTTTCATATCTGGAGGATATACAGTATATCAAAGAAGGCAAATCTGGCATGAAAGAATTACTGCATGTAAACTGCTCATTTCCTCATTCTCTTTTCAGTTGGCTGCAGAGTCTAATTCTTGTCATATTTTCAGAGGTTGAAGTGGGCATGAGTAGAGATGTCCACATATTGATGCTGACTGACTGCCAAAATTATGAGCAATGTATACACAATGATTGTGAATGGATAAGTATTGTCCGGTTCCTCCCGTGACTCTACTAAAGACATGGGAAGAGGAAGGGGGCGTGGCTATATTGCTGAATAGTAAGAGGCTTTTTGAGAGTACTTATCGACTAGTTTCTTCAAAAATTGAAAATACAAACTGATATATTTTTCCGTAATAACAGCAATTTTCTGTCTGTCCAACAATAAAAAAAACATATATTTGACCATGGCGGATTTGGGAAATTAACCTACAACCTTCTGCCCCCACAATGCAGTCCTGCAAGATGTCCAAAGGAACTACGTGTAGTATTTGTTTAAAAACAAATTTTTAAGTGACGTTTGGAGTGGCAGGAAGAGCAACGTGCTCATCTTAGATCAGGGGTGTCCAAAGTCAGTACTCAAGGGCCGCTGTCCTGCCTGTTTTGCAGCTCTCCCAAGAGCAACACACCTGATTCAAATAATCAGGAACGTTCGAATGCTGCTTGAGAGCTGGCTGATGAGCGGATCATCTGAATCAGGTGTGTTGCAGCCGGGAGAGCTGGAAAACAGGTAGGACAGTGGCCCTCCAGGCCCGGAGCTAGTCATGCCTGTAGATCAGGGGTGGCCAAACTTTTTGGATTGAAGATCTACTTTTCGATCAACTAACCTCCTGGGATCTACCCTTACCGGCACGTGCGCGCACGCGCACGCGCACACACACACACGCACACATGCACGCCATAATGAGAAACAGCCTGAAACTGAGGCATGCGATGCACTTTTGCAGCCTATTAACTATCGTAACTCACACGTACAGTTTTAAAGTGCTTCTCTGGGCCCTCCTAGATTCCTATTCTTTGCCCGTGCCCTCGGTGAATTGTACACGAAGCAAACTCTGAATGAGAATCATGACGATTAAAGATACAGTGCAACAGCTCTGATCACAAGCTGCAATTGCAGACTGCTTAGCGCAAACAACTCCCGGTGATGTAATCACGCGCCACCGTAAATTCAAAATTTACCTGCTTTATTTTAGTTTTTAATTTATTTATTTTTGTGAAAATGAGACTGATAGGATGATTAGGGTTCAGCGTACATTAACACAAAAAATATATATTACTAACATGTACAAAGACACACAAATGGTTGTTTTTTTTTCTCCTCGACACTCCTCGGATCTACTTGGGACCTGTCTTAGATCTACCGGTAGATCAGGATCTACCTAATGGGCACCGCTGCTGTAGATGAACATACGTTGTGAGGATCTCCCTCTAGTGGTTAAACGGTATAATGTTATGAAAGTTCAAAACAGAGAGAAGAGATAAGCGGGAGTGGAGGTTGGACTGGGCCCTTTATCATTCTTTGTGTGTGTGTGTGTGTGTGTGTGTGTGTTTGAGAGAAAGAGAGAGAGAGAGATTTGAAAATTAGTTGTCTGAAACAGCATCTCTCTAAAATGTAATTTAAACTCCCCCGCTCACTCCCCCCACCATCACTGAAAATATTGGAAGCAAAGATTGTTCTTAATGCTAATCATGAAAAAAATAATAATTCTGACAAAATCAAATCAAATAAATTTTCAATTAGAATAGTTAGGTCCTCGATTTCTGAAACACATTTGGTTTGGTTGCTTGAGAGCAGTGGTTGGCAATTCCAGTCCTGGAGGGCCGCTATCCTGCATGTTTTCCATCTCTCCCTGTTGTAACACACCTGATTCAAATAATCAGATCATGAGCAAGATCTGTGGAAGCCTGATATTCAGCAGTTATTTATGGTAGAACGTGAGGATTCAATGCGCAATTATTGACTAATATACATGCTACCTACTGTATATTGTTGAAAGTTTTTGAGAAATTGATGGAACATCTTGAGCTCTTCCACACTCAGCAGTTTGGTTTTAGGTAATGCTGCTCCACTGAAACAGCAATTTTCTGTTTTGTGGAAAATATTTTTAAAATCCTTCGACAGGAGCAGTAATAATAATAATAATAATAATAATAATAATAATAATAATAATACAGTTTATTTATAAGCGCCTTTCAAGACACCCAAGGACACTTTACAATCAGGAACAAAAACAGTAAAACACAGAACGGGTTGAGCAGCAGCAGCCAGATGCTCCAGCGTTCACTCAACCCCGAAAGTCGGAAGAAACCACAGGGGGATGGAGAGGGGAAGAGAAAAAACCCACGCTCGAACTATCCTAATTTTGAGGATAGTTTGAGTTAGGCAATTACGACAGGTCACAAGACATGAACAATGAAGGCGGTGATACAAGGGATTGTATGCGCGTGTGATCATCTGGTTGTGTGTGCGTGACAGGCCTAGCTGCTACGTCAAGGTCATCTCATGGAGGCGGTCCTGGCTTATCAGACTATGGCCGAGAAGGTGATGGTAGGGCACTAGCTTCCATGTGTACTTTCATCAGGGGAAGGTCGAGATGTTGTTTTTGGTAGCAGGTAGCCCAAGAATTCCAGACAGCCTTGAAGTCCGTGGCTTGTGTCTCTCAAATGGCGTCGATTAGGCCAAATCCGTGATTTCTTTCAATATTTGAGCACGAATTCCAGTTTCACCAAGTTGTTGCCCATTTGGAAGTGCCGTTCCAAAACCGCATCAGTTTGTGGTTGAGCACAGTCTGAGTCTGAGTGTTGGACATCTGCACTTTGCCATCCTTAGACCGGCAGCCTCTTCCAATAGAGTCGCTCCCGTCGTTTGAATCTTTCGATAGGAAACTGCTAGCGCCAAATAGCAGCATACATTTTATCAGAAGGCCGATAATGTATATGTCTTCCACATCCTCAACGGACAGTGTTGACAGGCACACCATTCTCCACCTCCTCCAGGGATCTAGGGTATACCCAGTGGCAAAAGTCCCCGAGGGGCAAGTAGGCTCCCCACTGCCTGCTCTTCTCAGCGAGAAAATTTTGTCGATGGCATCCAGAGACCAGCCAACCAATTCCATGTTTGTTTTTAGGATGAAAATACGACAGGAGGCTATGAAATGTCAGACAAAGACAGCACATGGACTGAGTGGCGAGCAGGGAAGGGTGGGGTGCGGGTGGGGGACAGGAGCAGAAAGCAAAAGAGTCCGCCTTTGTCGAGAGCCAAGCAACAGTATGCTCGGGGCTGTATTCCTGGACCTAAAAAAGTAGCTAGTCAGTCATATGCTACTTTTGTCAAAAAAAAAAAAAAAGTTCATATTTCTAAAGAGACAATATTTGGTTTGTACAATTTCTTCAAGACTTTAAATGGGTATTCCACAGGGCTCTATACTCAGCCCTTTGCTGTAAAGTCTCTTAATAAATGACTTGCCCACACCCTGATCTGATGTCTATTGCCAGCTGTACACGGATGATGCAGTTCTCGATGCACCCTCCACAGCAAGCAACTGATGTCTTTGGGTCAGGGGGGCGGCATGGCTCAGTGGTCATTGCGACCATGTTGAAGTGTTCTTTTGCAAGATAATGAACCCCCGGTTTCTCCTAATGCTGCACCATCAATAGGTGAATGAGGTTACAATGTGAAGCCGTTGAAATACCTGAGGTGGAAAAGTGTCTGTCTTAAACAAATGAGTTCAGAACAAAAAGATCATATTGACAAAATGAAAAAAATCTGAACCGTAACGGAATTTAAATACCTTGGATTAGCACTCGACCCGCGACTTGAATTCAATACTCCATACATCCATCCATTTTCGAATCCGCTTATCCTCACAAGGGTCGCAGGCATGCTAGAGTGGCGTGCAAGTCCTCAAGAGTGGGTAGGATGGTGCCAATGATTTTTTTCTGTCCTAATTGTCTGTTAAAGATGGATTTTGTCATTTTTTTGTGGCAGCCCCAACCCAAATTGTGATGGAGGAACATAGGATTGATTCAATTACTGGTGTGTAAAACTGTCTCAGCAGCTCCTGTGGCAGGCCGTGCTTCCTCAGCAGCCTCAGGAAGTACATCCTCTGCTGGGCCTTTTACAGGATGGAGTTGGTGTTTATCTCCCACTTCATGTGCTCTCCAGCACATGAAGCACTTGAGCATGTTCAGCTCTAGGTTATGTTGACTGCACCAGAGTGCCAGCTGCTTCACTTGTCAGTAGGCAGACTCCTTGGCGTCTTTAATGAGGCCGATGACAATGGTGTCGTCTGCAAACTTTGAGTTTGACGGCTGGGTGTGTTGAGGTGCAGTCGTTCGTTGTAGTTGTTGTAGTTGTAGTGAGTCGTTGTAGAGGGAGAAGAGCAGTGGAAGCAGGATGAATCCTTTGGGGGCCCAAGTGCTGATGGTGCATATTGATAATGTTGTCCTTCCCGGCTTCACCTGTTGGGTCCTTCCAGCTTATTCATTCAAATTCAAAGACTGCTAAAATAGTCATTTTCAGAAAAGAATGTTTAAAGAAGTCATATTTAACATCACATGCCAGATGACTTCATTTTCTTTTTCTTTCCTTTTTGTCTTCTTTTATTTGTGTGGAATGTGCTCCGCGTGACGTGCCTTGAGATCACCCGAAAAGTTTTTTCAATGACCAAAACCTATTTGGTGGAAAAACATAGCTCAATGTGTAAACAATTTGAATTACACATCCTTCAGTGACATCAAGTCCCATCACTGGTAGCAAAAATAACAAAAACAAATTGCAATTGCCCAAATTCCTTTGTACCTCATTGTGTGTCAATCAGTGTTTTTCGAGCCAAGGCACATTTCTTTCACAGAAAAAATCCTGCGGCACAACACCAGCTGAAAATGTGAAAAAAGCTTATTTTAACAATTAAAGTGTGATCTTGTTATTATAAGCATGTTTTAACATTGAAGAATAACGTTGGATTACAACACCTTGAATAGGAATCAAATAAACATCAATCAAATATTTTATAATCTTTCAGATTTATTCTCACTCAGTGTGATTGGCAGCAATCGATCAAAGACAGACAAAGCTCTTCCTCCACAGCTCTCAGTCCTTCTATTTTTAGTTTTTACAGCAGGCTATTTCTTTCGCCATTTCGGGTCCTCACATCTCATTGACAATGGCTTTGCAGGTGGGAAGTATTAATTGCTCTGCCACTGGGACTTTTTTGATTGAGATTTGTTCAGCGACGTGGTAATTTGCTTTCAGTGCTCTCTCGTTGACCTTTGCGGCTTTTCTCATTCACGTTGCTCAGTTCTCAGTGTATTCACTCAGACGAACAAAATTCTTCACATTTTTGTTTCGAAGTGTAGGGTGTTTTGTCTATGTTTTGTATGCCTTTGTCACATCCCGGCTCGATTACTGCAATGCCTTTTACTTTGGAGTCAGTCAGTCCTCCATTAAGCGCCTTCAGCTAGTCCAGAATGCCGCTGCTCGCCTCTTGACTGGTACTCGTAAGAGGGAGCACATAACTCCTACTCTGGCATCCCTTCACTGGCTCCCCATTCATTTTAGAGTTATTTTCAAGATCCTCCTCTTTGTTTTCAAATCTCTGAATAATCTCGCGCCACCTTACTTCTCTGAGCTCATCCGCCCCTACACACCTGCCCGGCGCCTCAGGTCTGTGGACCAGACATTATTAGAAGTACCAAGAACTAAACTGAGGCTCAGAAGGGATCGAGCCTTTTCTGTTGCTGGTCCCTCTCTCTGGAATGACCTCCCACTGAACATTCGGCAAGCCTCCTCGCTGCCCATCTTCAAAGCCCTCCTTAAAACTCACTTGTATTTATTTGGCATTCGACTCAGCATGACTTAGATTTGTTCTTGGTTTTACTGTTTGGTGCTTTCTACCGCCTTTATTACGATTTGTCTTACTGTTTATTGTGCATGTTAAATTGCTCCATGTACAGCACTTTGTATGCAGCGATGGCTGTTTGAAAGTGCTCTATAAATACTGTTGACTTGACTTGACTTGTTTGGAGATGGAGTTTAAGCTTTCTTGGGACCATAGCGCTGTTGGAGAGCTTTCACCACATACCAAGCGCAACGGATTTGGTGCCGTTGCATCTCCGGGAAAAGTAAATCCAAATGAATGATAGCTTTCATTGTATTGCCTGGCGCCAGAAACTTTGCTTGTCTCGAAGTACAAGGCAATAAACTAGCTGCTGCTGCTACCTATCGGTATGAAAGAGTACTACATGATGACTCTGCCAGGCGATAGACCGGCCGTACAGGCATACATACATATTGGATATTTTCCCACGGCCAACCTGACAAAATCGAGCGGTTTTCAAACACGGGTGTCGATGCATACCTGTCGATTTGTACATTTTCCCCATATTTTATACGTTTTTTATCATTTCAAATCATGTACGGCGTATTACAACTTTTATGCGAGGGGGAAAAAAAACAGTGAACCGATCTCACCTAGATCTCACCTGCTGCTTGCCAACAACAATGCCGTCGTCGATCGCTAATATTGTCACGGCAAACCAGCAAAAGTAATCCTCAATCGTATTTTTTTTCACCGCTGCGTACGGTCGGATTGATAAAGCATGACGTGCGCATGCACGGTAAACCGTTGTACGGGTTTTTGTTGCTTTGTAAGGGGAATCGTAATCATTTATAAGGGCAGCTTTTAGCCGAGGTTGACAGGTATGTAGATGAAAGTGAGAGGATATTGAGACGGTACAAAATGTCTTCAGTATGTGTGTGTGAAACAAGAATGCATGGATATTAGGGATCCCATCTTAGTCTGGAATGTTACTTTCTCACTCTGCAATCAAGTTATTGAATGAAGAAGCAAGAACACACAAAAACATGCTCAAAGGTATCCCTTTATTAATTGTAGTGTCCAAGTATTTTTGACAATGAATAACAACCGAACATTTGTGAACAATTGTTGGCTTTTTACTAAGAGTCGTCAAAATAGTGGAAATCACCTTTCTGTACAATGCCATTGGAGGTCTGATTCGATCAGTAATGTTTCAACCTTTTGGCACAAACGAAAGGTCTTCGAGCATTGCATGAGATATCAGTCCAGGATTCACCTGGAAGTAAAAAGAGATCAACATAAAGGAGTAAGTATGATACAACTTGTCTCATTGATGACATTTGCTCTTTATCAACCAGAGACAACCAGACAATCTGAGATATATGCAGGATTGGGGATTAATAGTGTTCTGTAATTGGGATACAACAGCACAGTGGAACCTTGACTTGTGCCCTGTTGCACAAAATGAAGAAAAGAGGCATGCTCATCTCGACCCACAGCTTGGACTCTGGTACTATTCCTATTGAGAAGGGTTGGCCGCTCTCCCACTCTGGAGTCGCCCACGGTGAAAAATGCCGGGCAGGAGTGGACATACCGAGTGGGGCCTGGCTCTGTGCCTGCCCATTGGGGTTCACCCCGATTGATGAGAGGGTAACCCCGCCATGGGGGGGGGGGGGGGGGGGGGTTTGAATAAGTCCTGACTGTTGTTTGGTGCTAACAGCACAGAGTTGGAGCCCTCTTGGAGACTCCATCATTTTGCTGGGGGACTTTATTGCTCGTGTGTTTAATGACAGTGTAGACAGTGTATCATGGAAGGACAGGATTGGAAGGATCAGAACCCGAGTGGTGTTCTGTGTCTGTTTCTGTTCGGACTTCTGTGCTCGTCAAGAGTTGTCCAAAACAAACACCGTGTTCAAACGTAAGTGTATCCATATGTCCACTTGGCACCAGGAGACAGTAGGACAATGTTCAATGACTTTGTGGTATTGTCATCAAACATGCGGATTCATATGACGGAATTGATTTGCTTTGCGGGAACGAAACTCTATTGTTCCAATTTTCTGGTCCATGTATTACCCTATTCTTTTCTTTTGGCTACTCAATCTGTTAGCCTGAGTGTGACTGGTGCATCGGTAAACAGCGCCACGGCATTTCGTCGAATAATGCTGTGGCAATCACAATGAGTAGCCAAACAGTGCAGTCGAATGGCGGACTGGCAGCTCAGCTTTCTTGAAATGACGTCACTCACTGGAGATTTGTAAATAAAAGCATTTTCGTTGTGAAGTACGTTGTTATGGGTCAGGTTGGGTTGTGTAAAAAAACCAAAAACAACAACAAAAATCTAACAAGTATGATTAACATAGCTATAAGTACGACTCAACAAATGGTTTGCCAAGTTTACTTCACAACCATTGAGATGCCCCAGGGGTTAAGGATGGTGAAACTGCATTCATACCTTGAAAGTTTATTAGTACACAGTCATCATTTGTATCGACTCTTGGCCGATTAGGACCCCAGTCCTCGAAATCAAAGGCAGATCCATCTGTCCAAACATACTCTCCATCCTGTTAAAAGAAGTCACATTTTAGTGATATAACCAAATGTAAAACACTTCAACTTTCACCAAATTACTGTTTTATTTCTCTGTGTCACATATTGTCTTTCAATGGTATCCTAATACTTGCTGATGTTTCATTCTTTCTTGTCTTACTTATTTTGAGATAGACGGGAAAAGAAAAACATCATCTGAGAAAGTTGGGCTTGTTTAATGGGCATCTATCTGAATAGCAACCTAATGTTTTCTACATGAAGTACTTGAACACTGCTTCCTCATTCACCTACTCATGACGCAGATTAGGAGCAACAGGTGGGTTTCGGATCTTGCTCAAGGACACTTCAAGGTCAAAATTGCTGGGGATCAAATTCACACCCTTTGGTTTGGGAGACGACTACCACTGAGCCATTCTGCCTCGTTAAAAAACATCAAATTAGGATTTTTACCCTTGATGCATAAATGAGTTGACCAAGACCTTCCAATAAACATCACGTAAAAAATTAACCAATCAGAATCATTGAGTTTTGTCACCATTTTGGATAAGTATGATAATTTGTGGGCGGGCCGGTAGTCCAGTGGTTAGCACGTCGGCTTCACAGTGCAGAGGTACCGGGTTCGGTTCCAGCTCCGGCCTCCCTGTGTGTAGTTTGCATGTTCTCCCCGGGCCTGCATGGGTTTTCTCCGGGTGCTCCGGTTTCCTCCCACATTCCAAAAACATGCATGGCAGGCTGATTGAACACTCTAAATTGTCCCTAAGTGTGAGTGTGGGCGTGGATGGTTGTTCTTCTCTGTGTGCCCTGCGATTGGCTGGCAACTGATTCAGGGTGTCCCCCGCCTACTGCCCGAAGACGGCTGGGATAGGCTCCAGCACCACCCGCGACACTAGTGAGGATCAAGCGGTTCGGAAAATGGATGGATGGATGATAATTTGTCTTATATTATGTTTTAATTTTGACAGACACATCATTGTTTCTATGTTGGAAATGCTTCATTTACAATGATCCCTTGCCACTTCGTACTTCGCTTCAGTTATTTTTCCCAAATTATTATTTTTTTTAAATACAGCCATATCCGCACTCAAGTTGTGGAAAGGCAGATCGTTTCATGTTGATGCAGAAGAGAGAGGGTTTCCCTACATGTCGAACCAAGAGCTGACAAGTCTTTGTGCATGCCTACAAACAAAGTGTGTGATTGGTTATTAAAGATTATTCATAAAAAATAGTAAATATGTGTACTATTGTATTGTCTCAAATATGTAGAAGTACTGTGTATGTATTTTAAATATGCTGGTAGCTGCGACGTTTCTAGCTTGCAACAACATCAATGATCGGACCGACAACAACGTGACTGGTCTGTTGTCAACTGCCTGTAGTCTCAGATCCTCACCAACAGAGGGTACTAACATGCTGTGGAACAGCCGTGAAAACCCAGACAATTACAATTACTGCCACTTCATCCACTTCAAAGTGGGGTTACACCCAGCGAATCCGAAACAGGAAACCCTTGAACTGCCCTCAAGAAGTCACCTGCAAAGTTATGACACTTTTCTGTGCCATCTTGATCCAGCACAAAACAATGTGAGGTGTGCCCCCGCGTAGCTGCAGGTGTCAGACTGCAAGGCACACTGATTCAAGATGCTGTCCTTGCCTTGAGGGTTAACAAATTGGCCATTTCTTCAGCTTTTGATGATAACTAATGTCAGAACAAGTGTGACTTTCCTTTTGTCTCCTATTCATGCCATTTTCCATTGAACACTCATCCTCCATCACTGCAGTGGGCGTGTGCCCCTTGAACCCCCAGTGGGTCGATCACTCGCTGACCCACGACTGTATTTCTTGGTCATCCCTGACAATGTTGTTTTCGTCAAGGATGACGAAATTATTTCGTGAACAGCCCTTTTTTTCATGATGAGAACGAAACGATGACGAGCTAAACGCGATGGATTGATTATTTTTAGTCATCATACATTCGCTTATTGATTGATTGATTATGCTTGCAAAAAAGAACGCTTATGCTTGCAATCATTAATTGACTATTCCTGCAATGAAGAACGCTTCTGCTTTTAAGGAACCTGTGCGTCCACTTGTGTGGACATGACGTCTTTGGCTTTCAAGACTATAATGTTAAATTTTGGACTATAAGGGCCACTTACGTCCACTTACGAGGACGTTTCATCAAGTAAAAAGATAATTATTTGTTTTCTTGGTCAAATAATATGACGATTTAATTTAGATTACCGGTAGATTTTATTTTAGGGAAGCACGGTGAAGTGACTTCTACTGTGCTCTTCTAGATATTGCTATGCAAAGCATTTCACAATTTTAACTCATTCGCTGAATGTACGTGGACAGTACAGTCATGCAAGAGTTCGGGGTCCAAGGAGGTTAATTAAGATATATTCTTTATTATGTACCGGTACTTACATTTTATCCATTATATACTCACTTTGATAATCAAGAATGCTTGGTGCACTGTGTGGAAGTTTAGGGACGCAACCACCTTTCCGAGGACGTGGTTGGGAAGAGATAAGTGTTAAGACTAAACAGTGAGCAAGGTTGGACAGTGAATGGAGCCATCAACAGCAGCTGCAACGTGATGTTTTTGTAACAATTGCACACATGTACTGTACGTAATTTACACTCACATAGTCAAACAAGTTCAGTGTGTGTTCAACAGCCCCCACCCTTTAGGTTGGACACACCTATGTAGTAGATTTCCCAACAAATGAGGAGGTGAAGGGGGAGATTGTTAGGGTGACGTGCGGAGAACTGAAACCAAACGCTTCTCCTCAATCCCTCCTGGTACCAGAATTGAGTCTCCTGTCTCCTCCTGGTGTTTTATTCCTGAGTGTCAAATTGGACCAACCTGACAACATGCCTCTTTGATTTACATTATTAAGGTGTTCGTTGTTCGCAAAATCGGCAAATGGAGAATGAATTTGAGAATTTAAATGTTCATGTTATACGGGCAAAAATGTTGTAAACGGTGTACGTTGAAACGAGTTTCGACTGTATTTCTTTTTATTAGTATTTACTGGTACGTTTTAAAGTGTAAGGCAATGCAACATCCATCAACAATACAAGAGCAAAAGAGCAAGCCAAGCTTGTCACGGAAATGTATTTATTTATTTGCAACTATAGATGTTAAGAAACAGTATTTTATATCCTCATTTCTGTCATGCTGTGATGTGTTCTTTATGATTGAAATGTGTCATTGGTAGTGATGTGTGTAACCCTCCCCTCCCTCTTACCACGGATCTCAACCAATCACGTGCGGCTTTAACCGAAAGGGGGAAAAACAGGAGAAAAAAAAGTCGGCTCCTTTTGTGAGCGGCTCCCTCTTTGGAGCCGGCTCCTGTCATTCACTTCAAGAGCCGGTTCGTTCGCGAACGACACATCACTATACTCGGCAGACGCTTCAGGAATTCGAACCGGGGAGCACATCACTACTTTGTACAGCCTGTTCAAATGTCTTTTTTAAATGAATTTTTCATTATTTAACTTTTGTGTGGAAATTCCACAGGAGTACAGTTGATTTAAGGTTTGAGAACCAGTGCAGTAATCCCTTGTTTATCCAGGGGGTTACGTTCCAAAAAGAATCCGTGATAAGTGAAATCCGTGAAGTAGGATTTATTAAAAAAAAAAAAAAAGCAAAAAAATGTAGAAATTTCAAATGTGCTGTATGTTTCACATACAACACATTTGACAATAAAGTTGTACTTTGTACTTGATTTGTTAAGCGCTTTGTTACAGCTGCCGCTGTTGTGAAAGTGCTATATAAATCAGCATGTATTGTATTGTATAGTTAGCTTTATTTTTTACAGTTATTATACAATACTGAACCATGTATATTGTTCTGAATCAGCTTCTTATTTCTGGTTACGACGCAACTCTCTTCTCATTCATTCCCGCAGCTTCACTGTGCTATAAACTGCGTGGACGCTGAGCATCGACCGCGCGGACGCTGGGCGTCTCGAGAGTTCAGTGTAGGTTGTCCCAATGCATTGAAACGAGACGAGTCATTGGATAAATGCTGGTTTTGTCCCGCTCATCGGACGTTCAGCGTCTCTGGGAGTCTATGGACAGTGGGTGTTTATAGGCTGGCCTGGAAGGTCAGTTTTTCTGCATGATGATCTGTCGGAGACTGAATCTCTTTTTGATTGACAGCGAAATGATCCAATCACTGATGTTATGGTGAAGGCATCCTTTTCATTTTTTTGAAAAGGAACGGAGAGTAGAATTCACGTATAAATAAATGGACACATTTTTTGATGTAGGCCGAAATTGAGCTTCCCCTCCCCATCTGCCACTGATACAATGAAACCAAAGACCAAAAATTTTCAAAGGTAAATTTGGCAAGCTGTATAGAGACGAGGTGCGGAGACTGTTCACGTTGGTCAGTCCCTTAGCCAATCAGGATGCAGAACACAATCCACTGTTTTAAAAAAAAGCATTAAAAAACTTAAAAATCCGTGAAACAGCGAAGCCGCGGAAGATGAACCGTGTGATAGTGAGGGGGGGTTACTGTATTTGAGTGTAATACAAACTGAATACCGGTTATCCTACTATGTCTTGCATTCCATACAAAAATATGAAGGAATATTAATTAGACATTGGCTTGGTTTTGATGCTCACTTGGGCCTACTACCCTACTGTACTAATTACATGGAGAGCTGGGTATTTTGAGGGGGACACTTGATGTTTAATGTTCAAGAACCATTGGAGCAGATGAATGCAAATGCAGGTACACTGAGATTCGGATTGATTTGAGTGCCTAAATTCCCAGTGAAATAACTAATCAAAAACATTTCTGAGCACCAAAGTATTGCTGAGTTTCCACATCTGCAGTACCAAGTATTTTACCTGTATTTTGTCCTGGAGGCCAATCCAAGTGAAGGTAAAAGATCCAGTCTCTGCCATAATCAAGTGTCGTACGACTTCATTCTCCAGCGCATTGTGGATTGAAACCAGATTTCCTCCAAGAATGTTGCAGACAGTCTAGTTGGGGGAAAATATTGGTAAAAAAGTCAATAAATGACAACGTCAATAGGAGAAACATACTTTTTTTCCCGGTTACATTTCATGTGCAAGAGACTACAATGTGTGGTGGGGCATCAATATTGTACCTCTGCAAGATAAAATTGTAGTCTCTCATTTTGAAACAACAAACAGCGGGAATTCAGACGAGTCCAGCCAGGAGGGCAAACGTCATCTGTAACATATTTTAGAAAAAAAACATTTTGATGACAGCAGAACAATGGTTAAGAGTTGCTGCCTTATGGCAAAAACTTTCAGAGTTCGAACCTCCTCGCCTACGAATGATCAAATTGTGGACAGCGTGGGACTCGGTTAAACGGTAATGTGACTGGCCAGCCAACTCACCCAACCTAAACCCCATTTAAATAATGATGAAATAAGATTTTCAGTTATTTGTCAGAATTTCAGCAGTTAACTCAAACGCGATATTTGTCGACGTGGCACTTCAGAGCATTTCACTTCAAAGTTCGGCTTGACTTGGAAATAATTTGTCGCAGTATCCATTCTTCCTGTGTTCTGTGTTTCTTTCACGCATGGGAAAATTTATGTTCACTGTCTGCTTTGCATGCGATAGATATGTAGGGTATTTTACGAACTGAAAGGCGCATCTAAAAGCATTCCATGTTCTCAAAAGCTGGGAGCGTGCCCTCCAATCCGATGCGCCGAATGTAAAGAGTCTGTAGCTCTTCATATTCCCCAGTGACTTATTTCCCTGTTCGTGTTCCTATGCCATTGAGTGGTGATTATTAGCAAGAACTAATTGTAACCTAAAAGGTTTCTGCCCGACACTCATCGACCTATGCACTCGCCAACACACACTCAGACAACTACTTTGTGAGCTCTGCGCAGCCATTATGAAAGAAAGACACAACCACTGGGCCACCCGGCCGCAATGAAGAAGTCAAGTCAAGCCGTGACCAGGATTCAATTCTGTAATATTTATTCAAAAGTATAGTGGTATAAGAGGCAGGTACCAACCTCTGGATCGGGTAAAGGCCCACTGTAAGAAAGAAAGGAACACTGTTAAATTAGAAATGTGATCATTTATCAATCTCACCCATACAGTTAATATAGTGTGGAGTGGGATGCATAACTGTGGAATTTATTTTTAAAGCTGTTGGGTGTAACTTATGATGATGAAAAAATTTTTTTTAATCATAATTATTTTCGCCAAAGTATGATATCTATAACATATAATCCTGATTTGCTCACTCATGTTTGACATCGCCTGCTTCTGTTGGCTCCCGTGTAAAAAAATACTCTCCCTCGAATCCCAAAACATCACTCATCATTGTAGCGCATAAAATTAGACAGTAGGTCTATGTTGTAGCGTGCTGGTTGTCTTCTAAAATATCACGTTGAGTAACTCTAGTAGTGGGTACAGTACCTACACCGACAATGCCTCAAGCTTTCATTCGGTTCAGAAAACTCAGAATGAGTAATTAAAATATTTTTGATCGAACTGTGGTTGACGACTAGCAGGAAGTGACCCATATGTATAACAAAACATTTTACCAATGAGAATATGAATTTTAAGAGACTTTGAAAAAAAAACTATGGAATCTGACTTTGAAGAGACACGTTTCATAATTTCACATGCTCAAGGTCGGAAACCTCTAGCTGACCCCAGAGGTGGCTTCCAAGAGTGATTCCCTTTTTGAAAAGGTTCTCAAGGTATGATATAATATGATGGCGGCCCGGTAGTCCAGTTTGATTTCAGCTCCGGCCTCCCTGTGTGGAGTTTGCATATTCACCCTGGGCCTGCGTGGGTTTTCTCCGGGTATTCCATTTTCCTCCCACATTCCAAAAACATGCTTGGCAGGCTGATTGGTCACTCTAAATTGTCCCTAGGTGTGGGTGTGCGTGGTTGTTCGTCTCTGTGAAACCAATTCGGGGTGTCCCCCGTCTACTGCCCAAAGACAGCCTACCCCCCCCCCCCCCAAAAAAAAAAACATCCTCACTTCAGATTGCTAACGCGGTCGCTTTAGAATTCTTCAATGTCAGTCGCGCATCTGTAACCGATTACGGTGCACGATTTACAACGCAGAGGAAAAACCCACCGGTTATACCTGTTACTCAGAGAAGGGCAAGAGAGCGATAGAATGGATTCCTTTTTTTTACATGTTTGTTTGCCTCTGTATATTCTCTTTTTCCAGGTCATTTCATTCTCAGGGCAATGAGTGTTCATTGTGCTGGTTGTCTAAGAAGATGAGTCACTTCTCATCTGAAATGATTTTATCAGTTAATACAAGGTTTGGCTCGGATTGCACAAGTCTCGGTTGATATGGAAACTCCAATTATTTAAGCTTCATTTGGAAGCAAGCCCCAAACCATCAATGGTATTTATCATTCTTTTGGGATGCAAAACTACACTTGATGAGATGCCTTTCAGAAGCCTCCATCCGTCCACAAGTCTCAAGGAAATTGACGTACTTCCCATTTTTCGAAGGCCAAGGTCAGACAGACCGGGAAAGGGCTTTGACGGGGCTTTGCACTAAATTGGCCATTCGTGAGCGCTTTGTCGCAGCCTCAAAAGTGGGATAGCCACTTTAGGCCTAAATAAATGTAGATGCTAGATCAGGGGTGGGCAAACTTTTTGGCTCCGGGGTCAGATGATTTTTAAAATTTGACAGGTGGGTTAGCACAAGGTTTATATAAAAAAAATTGCATATGTTCACAGTCCATACCAAACATTAACAGAACAAAAGCATTACAGTATTAACATACTTTTTTGAATGAGAACAGTGAAACAACTCTGGTATATGTCCTGCATAAACATCGGATTATGTTAACAATATACATGTGTGAAAACACAAGCAACAAAGTGCAACAATATATTGTCCAAAAACTGTAGCATAGAGGACAGAGACATATATCTAAAAATAAAAAATATGCAAAATAAAACTGTCATGTTCCTGTTCTTGGACTGGCCAGCAGGTGGCAGACTGAGCGGACTTGCTGTTTTCACACCTGCTGCCAATCTTGCAATTAAGGAACTCTGTGTTTAAGGACACACAAACAGTCTGCTGGTTATCGGATTATTGTTTTGCCTTGCTGCTTTTCTTGCTCATAAACCTTTGCTGTTGGACCTCGTTATATTCACTATTGATCTCTTGGTACCATTGAAGTATTGTTTTTGTTTTAGTGAATTTACTTTTGCTGCATGTATTTGAAACATTGTTTTTCGTTTGCAGTCTTGTTTTTTTTTTCCTTCCTTGCCTTTAGTGCAAGCGCTTTTGGGTTATCGTTTAGTTTTTCTGCTCCTTGGTCCTTGTTTTGACCAGTGCTTAATGTTCCTTCTTTGTCGGTGCAATTTTTTTATTTTAAACCTTTTTGTTACGGAGTCCTTGTCTGGAGTCTACAATTTTTGGGATCCGAAACATTATTCGGTTTGTCCAAATCATGACAACAACAAAGTTAGGACAATTTGCTACAAAATGAGACGAGTAAGAGACCAAGTGGCTTTTCTTTCCACTCACTCGCTGTCTCTAACTATACCTCCCCTCCATCACCACACGTGAAAGCATTGATCAGCTGATGTCGTGCAACAAACTTTTGAAGCCAGCCACGGGACGCTTCGAAGTCTTCGATGCTCATAGTTAGCACTCAGGTAAGATAAGATAGGATAAGATAATATATCTTTTATTTGTCCCACATTGGGGAAATTTACAGTCTACAGCAGCAAAATCTTGGGTAGAAAGAAGAAAAACTAAGTATTTGCATTCACAAAAATAAATGTTTCAGCCGCAAGCAATTCACCCACGTAAATTGCCATAATCGGACTGAGCAAGAATTGTTTCCTTGTTTTTCAAAGTCTCGTAGATTTGAGTCTTTCCGATTCCATGCGTTTCCTGAATTTTTCATACTTTG
Organism: Hippocampus zosterae; assembly: GCF_025434085.1. NCBI lineage: Eukaryota > Metazoa > Chordata > Actinopteri > Syngnathiformes > Syngnathidae > Hippocampus > Hippocampus zosterae. The sequence goes on along the minus strand of NC_067461.1, from coordinate 22,136,596 downwards.
GAACCTGCTTTGTTTAATCAGATACATATCACTTTCTCTTCCGCAATCATGACTGTTCCTCTTCGTTTGGATGCCATGATCTACGGGACGTAAATGTAAATGAATGTGCTCTACAAATTCAAGTACCATATTTTCACGACCATTCAGCGCACCGTGTTGTTGGGTGCAGTCTCAGTAAGGGGTGCTATTTCTGTATTTGACACATACACAAAACGCACTGTATTATTGGGCTTAGCCAGGCATGGTAAAACATATGCCAGCTTAAACATACGGCATGCATGCATTCACGCTAAAAACACGTTTTTAAAAAGGCGACGGAAGCAAAACTGAGTTCGGTTGTACTTTATTTCGCCATTTTACAATGTACTCAGGCGATCGGTACCTGCTAGGGGCGTGCCTTTAGCGTCCTCTTATACGCCCACCCTTCACTCATTGGTGGACTTCCGCATGCCTGTCGTCACTCACTCCGCCTTTTCTCTATATAAACAGCGTGTCGGCCAGAGGTGCTCTCAGTCAGGCTTTGGAACTCGGCGCATACACTAGATGCCCCGCATTATAAGGCGTCCTGTCCATTTTGGAGAAAATTTAAGACTTTTAATGGTGCCTTATTGTCATGAAAATACGGTAACTGAGCCGCCTGGCGTTGAAATGCCTGTCATTACAAGTCCAAATGAAATGAATGCAATCATTCACATCAAACCTTAATTGTGAACCAACCTTCGGCGGGCAGGCTTAAAAAGATCATCAGGCCAGATACGGTCCGCGGGCCGTAGTTTGCCCACCTTTGTGCTCGATGAAGTATTATCCATAGTAATATTTGATTCCATGATGATAGTTCAGTAAGGCGTGGTTGCACATGATTCACAATTTTAAAGGCTCATTTATATGTTCTTCTAAATGATTTCAATTCACCTGACAGAGTCTTTAAATCAACTTTTGGGAAAAACTCGGGATGTCCCAATCCGGTCACGTGATTGGAAATCAGGGCGGATCATGTGATTTTCAACTGACTCATTTTCGGAACATTTAAATATCAGAAAAGCAAAAAAGAAACCAAATGTGCAAATATCTTGCCAAATATCACAATAACAGCTGAGTTTTAATTGGCACAATGTTATATTTCTGTTAAATGTTATTTTATTTTCCAGATGTTCTGCACTAAACGGTGCATCTAAAAACCTTCCATTTTCCTTAAAATCCGATGCACCTTGTGTATGGTGATTACAGTAATATTCGACCCCAAAATGGCTCCTTGCTCGAGACATGAATAAAGAAGTGGCAATAGAGGTCAACGTTAACGAGTCAATGTTATAACTTGCTGTTGGTGAAGTGAACTGTGTCACTGCTCTATTAAATTAGTTTTACTGACATCTGATCGTCACTATATAAATCAGGGTGTAGTGTAGTGTCGTGTTCTGTTGGCATTTCCTTCAGCGTAATAGCTCCATCTAGTGGATGCATTGTAGATTGCGTCTAATAATGCAGTGCATCCAATATATGAAAAAAATTACAAAATAGACCGTTGATTGTAGCTGCGCCTCATAATCCAGTGTGCCTTTTTAGTGTGGAAAATACGGTAGTAGCAGTGTAGTTAGTGACACTAATTGAGCTGAAGGCATGCCCAAACAGACAGACAGATTTGAAACACCGCCCCGACCCCCAGCCAATCCTCCTGCAGGCAGTGGCAGAGTGGCAGGTTTGACTCCTAGTCGGTCTCCTCGCGAAATGGTATCATTATTAAGAGAGTGACAGACATGTTTAACAAGTGGAATTTTTTTGGGTGGGAAGCAAACTTTGTTCCACATTGGTCGCATGTTATGAGGTCGTAAATCATTTGTGTCGTTTAAAAATGTGACAAGTGACGCAGATACCCAACAACTACATTAGCTGTGTGGACATTTTTAATCTCCACAAGTCTATAAATTACAATGTAAATGCATTGTTCAACATTGAACAGTTCAAATGCACTCTAAAAGAGAATGCCTTCATTCTCTGTTCAAGCTTGTGTGGGTAATTCCACTAAATTGGTTCCATTTGCATCTTCAGACACTTACATGGAAATGAATTTTTAAGAAGCATCCTCCACATTGATATGTGCAAGGGCCATTCAATCAATATGGTGAATTTTTCGGTATAAGGACTTCTAATACAGACAAAACCTTACTTTTATTTTTTTTTTGTCTCCCAGCACTGTAACACAACTTTCCCATCTGTGCACAAGCTTCCATATGCCATCAGCGTAAAAATCTTTTGAATGATGTCTCAACTAGTTGGCCACAACACTTTTGACTTCATTGTCACTTACAAACTTCGTGCCAACTTTTGTGAGCTGCTGAGGCAGGTCAAGAAAGACATAAAGAACAAACTCAGGCGTCAGAAGGAGTCATCTTGCATCATGACAATGCAAGGTCTCACACAGCAGCCAGAATGGTGCATACCATCATCGAGCTGGGCTGAGAACTGCTCCTTCATCCCCTTTACAGCCCTGATTTTGCCCCTTCAGACTTTCACCTGTTTAGTCCCTTAAAAGCGTTCACGAGAGGCACCAAGTTTGTGAGTGAGTGGCTGAGACATCAGTCCAAAAATGTTTACGTTGAGTGAAAATCAAAGCTTGTGCGCGGATCTGAAAACTATGTGACAGTGCTGGGAGCCTACGATGAAAGATAAAAAAAAAAGTAAGCTTGTATCTGTATTAGAAGTACTCATACTTCGATACTCATCAAATTTAGTGCCTGAAAAAAAGAACGGAAAACATTTTGAACTTTGAGTTTATTTGAGAATGCTTATATCATGCAACGGCACCGATTTGGTGGGATGGTCCAGATACTGTAGATAACCCCGGACCTCTGCACTGTGAGGCGGACATGCAAACCAGCTGACCACAGTGCCGCCACCCCCTATCTATCTATCAAACAATATTTAACATATAAATGTAAGTATGTACTGTACATATCTGTATGTATATTTCGATTTCATTTGTTGAAAAATCTTATACTTGCTCTTTTTGCCTGAGTATCGGATCAGTTCTTACGATCCGGAGATACTAAAAACGAAAGACTTGGATTCAGATGCAAAAAAAAAAAAAACGTGATCAGGACATCCCCAGCCAAAACACAATGTGAACTAAAGTTTACATCATTTGACTTACAGTTCCGGTGAACAATCCACTGATGCCACAAAAAAACAACAGGTGAAGACAAAATGCCATCTGTGCAATGAAAAAATATTCACATTAGAGTTTTGGATTTAAAAGTAACAACAACAACAACCGATGCTCTATTGAATTTAGTCTACAAAATAATACTTTGTGTGAATTAAAAACATAAAAAAATGATATGACATTGACATTAAAATGTCAACGTATGAAATAAATCTGTGAAATTTACCGTTGCGATGCCTTAGCTGAGCAAATGAAATCAGGGCAGAAATTAGCAGCCTTATAAAGTGCCAGCACTTGGCTTATGTAAATAACTTTAACTGTCTTGATGACACATGCTACAACAATGTACTAGTATAAATTCTTTACTATACCTCTGGGACGCCTTCACAAACACCTTTCAAAAAAAGAAAAGGCTCAAAGAACTTGTGTTTATTTCTCACGACTTGAATTCGTCACAAACTGAAAACCAAACAGTAACACCACTTCTCAATTGCCAACTTGCATATCAAGGTAGAGTGAATAGAGTGAGCTAGTCCAGGCTGGAGTAGTTCGCACATCGGTTACGACTCTTCCATATGATGGGAACAGAAGAAGGGTCAAACATTAGTGTGGGAGTTGGTTTGGAGTAAAAGGCGGTGTGCTATCATGGTCTGGACTTTCTAAACACAAATGAGTACACACACCAAAGGGGGGTGCGAAACAGGGGGCATACCACACGACCAAAGTGAAGTAGACACTCCCAAAGCCCACTGCTTGAGGCGTGCAACACTAATGATGTGAACAAAATGAACCATGAAGCTGGTTATGGCGGATTTCCTAAAGCACACGAATGAATTGAGTGACGAAAAGAATGAATGGTTGATGGCTACAAGCTTGTTGCAGTAAACCGGGGGTCGGCAACACGCGGCTCCAGAGCCGCATGCGGCTCCTTCGCACCATCTAGTGGCTCCCTAAAGCTTTATAAAAAATGTTTGAAAATGGAAAAAGATGTGGGAGGGAAATTTATTTTTTTTTGTTTTAAATATGGTTTCTGCAGGAGAAAAAACATGACATAAACAGTCTTAATGTTTCTCAATGCTATAAAAATGTGTCGAATAAATATTACATTTCAACGTTTCTGTCAACGAAGACTTGCGTCATAGCCTGCGACACACATTTCTAGTAGCAGGGCAGGATGCAAGGCAGGTGGCTGTTGCAAAAAAAAACAAAACAAAAAAAGAAACGGCGTTTCATGTACAATATACAGAGAGTACTGGCAAAGAGAATCTGGAGGGCCGTGAAACGCATTTTAAAAATGGTACAATTGTCAAAAACGCTGCAAAAGTGTGTCCCATACCTCCGCGTCAGATCTCGATAAAGGTTGGTAGGCATGTGTCTGGAAGTGTGTTGTGCATGAGCGAGTCGCTCGCGGTAGGTTGGTTGAACGAAAAGTCAATCTTCGCTCGAAAAAGGTTGTGCACCCCTGCTCGACAGAATGCACTGCAAGGAAAAAAAAATTACCGAAAAGTCTTCCATTTTCGTAAAAGCTCACAGCGCACCTTAAAATCCGGTACGCCTTGTGGATGGACATTACGCTAATATGTCGACCCAAGATGGCTCCTTACTGTAGACATGCTTCCAATGTTATAACTTGCTGTTAGTTCAGTGAACTGTGTTGCTGCTTTATGAAATAAGTTTTTGTGGCAGCTCCTAAAAAAGGAGAGCTGTTTACACACTTCATTAATGGTGTTCACTGTCTCAACAAATACAGGCACGTCTTTGTCCATCTCCGTGCCTTTTCTTATTCCTATCGACTCGAGAGACGTTCATGACCGCCTCAGTAAAATGTAAAACGTAAATTAACGATTCCTTCAATGAAACTACGAAAATGGAAAATAATGCATCAAAACAGAAAATCGAGTGAGGAAATCAAAAAATTAATTCTATAGCCACCCCTACAGAATTTATTTTGGCATTTCCTCGTTTGTGACTACAGTACACAACAAAGGAATAAATAATAAACACTTTTGAGACAGTCCAGTCTCCTACATTTTACTGACATCTGATCGTTCTGTTGGAGCTGCGCTCAAGGAAATTCCAAAATAAATTCTGTAGGCAGGGTACAGAATTTATCTTGTGATTTCCTCGCTTGATTTTCTGTTTTGATGCATTATTTTCAATTTTCGTAGTTTCATTGAAGGAATCATAAATTTACGTTTTTTCTAAGGTGGTCATGAACGCCTCTCGAGTCGAACGGAAGGATCGTAGCGCCATCTAGTGGATGCATTGTAGATTGCGCCTCATAATTCAGTGTGTCCAAGATATGAAAAAAAATACAAAATAGACCATTCATTGTAGGTACGCCTCATAATCCAGTGTGCCTTTTACTGCGGAAAATACAGTAATCATGAAGGCTCATCGGGTAATTGTAGCAAACTTTGATTGTCATTTTGATAGGAGGCTAATATAGCTCATATAGATATAGATCTCTCGACAAGCACAGACACGTCTGCGTCCGACTCTGTGCCTTCTCTCCTCTTGTTTGACTCGAGAGGCGTCCAAAGACAGCCTCTGAAAAACAGAAATTAATGATCACTTCAATGACACTAAGAAAAGCGAAAATAATGCACCAAAACAGAAAATCAAGTGAGGAAATCACAAAATAAATTATATGGGGGCATTTGTGAACACACAACTAAGGAATGAATAACAAACACTTCTGAGGCAGTCCAGTCTCCTCCATACATACAGCATGTTTTTCCTTCATTGTAAGTTTTATAGAAGGCTTTTATTTTTTTTGCGGATCCAGACATATTTGTTTTTTTTGGGGGGGGGGGCTTGGTCCTATATGGCTCTTTCAACATTTTGGGTTGCGGACCCCTGCGCTAAACGAAAGACAGTGGTCCCAAAACACACATGATGGATTGGGGTTACCAGGCACACATGACTCGTGGATGAATCTGTTCAATTTGGGGTGAACAACAACACCCCAGCACAGACGACTCCACTTCCTCCTGGTGACCAGGTGCTGACGGGATAGTGTGAGACGATCCATCAGAGGGACAAATGCACCGAAAGCGGCAGGCCCTGACAACATCCCTGGTCGTGTCCTGACAGACCGTGCTGAGTAGCTCATAGAAATCTTGACCGACATCTTCAAGACCTCACTGAGCTAGGCTGTTGTCCCCACAACCACCACCATCATCCTGGTCCCGAACCCCCCCCCCCCCCCCCCCCCCCCCCCCCCCCCACACACACACCCTGGACCCTTACCAGTTCGCATATCGGCCTAATCGATCGACTGAGACACCATCTCCATTGCCCTCCACTCAGCCCTCACCCACCTGGAGACCGAAGACTCACACGTCAGAATGCTCATCGACTTCAGCTCAGCATTCAATATCATCATCCCACAGCGGCTCATCCACAAACTGTACCTCCTGAGGCTCAACACCTCTATGTGTAACTGGCTGCTGGACTTTTTGACGGGGAGGCAACAGATAGTTCGGGTAGTCAGAAATACCTCCAGCACCATCATGATGAACATGGGGGCCCCCCAAGGATGTGTGCTGAGCCCCCTCCTCTTCACTCTTCTGACCCACGACTGCACTCCCTCATCCTGCTCCAACCTCTTCATTAAGTTTGCAGATGACACGCCTGTGGTGGGTCTCATCAACAACAACGATGAGACGATCGACAGGAGTGAGGTGAACAGGCTGGCCTTGTGGTGCAAGGACAACAATCTCCACCTGAATGTGGAAAAAAACGTAGGAAATTGTTGTGGACTTCAGAAGAAAGCACACTCAGCATGCTCTGCTGACCATCGACGGTGCCGCAGAGGAGAGAGTGAGTAGCACCAAGTTCCTTGGTGTGCACATCTCTGAAGATCTGACCTGGAGCCTAAATATTACCACACTGGCCAAAAAAGCCCACCAGCGCCTGTACTTCCTCCGCAAACTGAGGAGAGCAAGAGCCCCGCCCCCCATGATGCAGACATTCTATAGAAGCACCATTGACAGCATCTTGACCAGCTGCATCACCGTATGGTACGGCGCTTGTCCTGCCAAAAGAATCTGCATCACATTGTGAAAGCAGCTGAGAAGATCATTGGTGTCTCTCTTACTCCACTCGCGGCCACTTACAACTCTCATCTGACCCGCCAAGCCACCCAGATCACAAGTGACCCCTCCCACCCGTCTCACAGCCTCTTCGACCTGGTGCCGTGGGGGAGAAGACTGTGATGTCTCCCTGCTAAAACCACCAGGCTCAACAACAGTTTATTCCACCAGGCGGTCAGGAGACTAAACTCCCTCCATGTTCTCTCCCCCCCTGGCCCCAGCCCCATCTACCCCTGACTGCTGCCACAATCGGTGTCCCTCCCCCAGCATCTGACAACCGATTATTGCACTTAAAACAAGTCACTATGAAGATGCAATAATCAGAAGTGCCCTTGGCAACCATCTCGTTACCTCTGCGTCCCGCGTCCTAGACGCATAATTTTCCCGTGGGACGCACAGTTCCAAATAATGTGCGGTTTTGGGACGTAAGAAAATTTCTCAGTCAAAACAAACAAACAAACAAACAAACAAACAAACAAACAAACAAACAAAAAACCTACAGCAGACCTGAGGATTTCACGGTAACTGTCGTTACCGGTAGCGTCGTTTCCGTGGTGTCATTTTGACGGTACCGGAAAATCATTGAACCATAAAAGTCACCGCGCACGAATTGACTGTACGCGATCGAATCTCTCCGGTGTGATCAACGTGATTTCACTGTGCCTGTATGTGTGTTTGTGGTGTAGTGTGCGAGTGTGAGTGTGTTTTTTCTAATTTACTTGCGTTTTGTTATGTTTTCAGTGTTGGAGGGGTCGGGGCGGAACAGATAACAATATGTGGGTTGCTATTTTATTGCGCAAACTGTGGAAACCCGCGGATGAGGGTTTGAGATGGCGGCGAAAAAACTCTACTAATTACAACATTTAAGAAATGGGAATGCCAGTCTGATTTTTCGTATGAATCGTCCGAAGGGCGTATCATTAAACTCACCTGTGACATATGCGCAGTACACGAGAGCGAGACACGACGCAAGGCACGATTACGAGGCTAGTTGGTCATTAGATCTATAAACTAATCGCTATGAAAAATATGATGAAACAGTCTTGGTTATTCTATAATTTACTGGTTGTAGCATGGTAACATTAAGAATAAAACATTCGTCACAAGGTGTAGTAATGCTAATGTTACCTGTTGGTAGAATTTATGATGATGTGTGTTAGATTCTTTCGTCAAATTGATAGTAGATTACACATGCATTGTCTTGGGAAGACGATGCCAAGCCACATCAATACGTACCTGTATTAATGATTACCAGTAAATTAATCTTTGCAGTGTGAGATTGGAAAAAAGACTCAGATTTTGTGGTATGCTGTATTCATGATGCCCCATGAGTATAGTACAACATATTTTGATCCACTTATTTAGTTGAATAAACCTGGAGTACACACCTGCTGATGTAATGTTTATTGTTAATGGATAGTTTTCAAACATTTACAATTGAAACATTATACTTTTGAGTATCAGAATTCTTGATTATGAATATCAGTCAAAATAGAAAAATGGGTTCCCAAGATGAACGTTTACGGAACCCAAAATTAGTTACCGTGGTTTCCCATTGGGTAATCCGACGTCACCGAAAAACGGTTACCGTGAATTTCCGAAATCCTCAGGCCTGCTACTGAATTATTTAAATTTTTGCAGCATTTGTTTATAATTTTATGTGTATGTTGTTGTTTGTGTTATTATCATATGCAATTGAATAAGTAGACCTTTTCATAATTCAAAATTTCAGACTCTCTAAATGCACAATGGGACTCATACTTTTCTGATCAGTGAGTCCCTGGGACTCGCTGGCGGTAAACTGTAAAATTATCATTGCCTTGGTTGTCTGTTGTTGCTATTTGTTTATTTATTTAGTTAACATATTTATTGTCAAGTTGCGAGGTGTTGGTGGACCCCAAAAAGCAGGCAAGAGGGAGGAGCCATGTTAGCAGCCACCAAGGCTGACTGTAAAGTCGATCATTGTGGGCTGCTCCTCCAAACATGGGCTTCCCCCATCGTCCCATGCCACCTCTATAAGACAACCCTCTGTTGCCTCTAAATTCAGTCTGACTGGCCAGGTGTTTGACAGTGAACTAGCCAGTCTAATACTGGGCTGTTGAATTGTCGCTCGGTTTAACTTGGTCTAACATGCTAGTGGCTTTCTGTACCTGTTGCTTCTGCAACTAACTTTACAAATGGCAAAAGAGATGGAATCCTTTGAATACAGTTTTTTTGAAAAGAAAAAAAAGATGTCTGCACCACAGCACGTTCGAGAACACACTCTTTGCAACTAAAATCACTTCCATGCAATTTAGGGAATCTTAAAGTGAAATAATATGATGCTCAGACATAAAATGATCATTAATAATATAAGCTTACACTTCTTTATGTCCATCAAGAGACACTCCTGGGGCCGTTTGACCAAAAAAAAAAAAAAACAAAATCGTTAATTTCATCACAGGGCTTAAAAATTGCTTTAAGAGCAATGAGTCTGCGCATTACAAACTTCACCAAAGTGGTCAAACCCCTGTGGGCCCTTCCAGGTCTACAACTGTGCACTCTTTGTTTCTCGTTTCTTCGATACGCTTTAGGGAAAGTACCACATTGTGCAAAGCACAGGTAATACACATGATCATTTGATCCGTATTTGGTTCATATTACTCCAATTATTTTTTTCCCCACTATCATACTCCTGCAGCATAAATCACAATATTTTCCTTATTCAGTCTAACCTCTTTTTTCGTCCATAATCCGTTCCAGAAGGTTGTTCGAAAACCGAAATTGTTCAAAAACCGAAACCACACTCTTTAAAAAAAAAATAAAAAAATTATTGAACACGTCTGCTCACAATGGAAAGCGACACGAGAAAGCGTCACTTCCTCCGCGTCATTTCCTCATGTAAGGAAGGCGAGAGGAGTCAAGTGGTGCATTCAATGCACTCAGTCTGTTCGAGAACCGAAATTTGTTCGTCATCTGAGGCATAAAAAAAACTCAAAATATTCGGTCGAAAACGGAATTGGTCGAGAACCGAGACGTTCGAAAACCGAGGTTTGACTGTACCTCAATTTATGTGGATGAAAGTGACAGTAAATGAGTCTCGACGAAAGAGTCTAGGATATGTATGTGCAACAGGAATGTATGCAAATTAGAGAGCCCATCTTAAATTCTAGCTGCTACTGACTTTACAATGTCACTTTTTAAATGACTGAAGAAAAGAGCAAATACACACAAACACCTGCTCAAAGAGATTGATTTATTCGTCGGATATGGTTTGAGTGTCCAAGTTGGTTGTACCAGTGTTTTTTACTTTGTAAAGGAGCAATTTTTAACAACTGATTGTTGGCCACCAAGATTCTTTGTGACAGTGAAAAGCATGTTGCAAAGGAACAATGATGAAGGGGGGGTCCTGATTGTCTTAGAAGTTCTTCAAGTCCTTGGCACAAACAAAAGATCGTTGACGACCACACCGTTGATCACTCCAGAATTCACCTGTGAGAATCCATCAATGAACATGTTGCTGGATTGTTGTGGATTTGCTTTGTCATTATTTCATATTCATCAACGACTTTGCAATTCAGGTTTACAACACATGAGAAGATGATTTAAATCAAATATCAACAGAACTCAGAACTACTCATCATATTCCAAAATCAAAGATAAAAAGATGAGCGGATAGATGACATCCTGTATTTCATTAATCATTTGACAATAATTAAGGATAGTGAAACTGCATTCATACCTTGAAAGTTGATCTGTGTACAGTCTGTATTTGTATCCGTTGTTCTTGGCCTGCCAGGACCCCAGTCATCGAAATCAAAATTTGAACCATCGGTCCATAAAAAAGCTCCTTCCTGAAAGACAAAGTCACTTTTTTTGTAATACTGTTGACCCTAAGATAAAGCCAAAGGATTTTCACCAAATGTCCATTCACTTCTCTCGAACAATTTGAATCATACACTGTAACAGGCTCCAGGCTGTGATGTTTAATTCTATCTTTTGCCATTGTAAGGGTGGGAAAAAAATCAACAGAGAAGAAAAGATAAAGACATTATAGTGGCTCAGGAATGAAAGACTGAATAATTGACCAACTTTATGTCCTATCTGTAAATATTTAATAAATGTTAAGCTCGAGGTAAGAACGGCGATACAGCCACAGGGCAAGCAATTGTGCAACCCTGCAGTTGCCTCGGGCAATTTATGGAGTATATGTGATAATATGGGGTGATCATACATTTATTTTGGCTTTACAGCCATAATGAACCTCAGAGGGTATGATGTGGCTCACAACAAGAATGAGCTTGACACTCCTGCAGGGGGAAAATCCATCGTGTCAATTTGTTTGAATGACCCAAGTATCAATATCCTTGGCGATATGAATGTAATGTTGTGAGCAAGGTGGTCATCTGGTTACCATATCCATCTCACAGTACAAATTGTGCACAGGTGTGATTGTGAGCGCGGAAGGTTGTTGGTCTGTGGGCCCTGCGATTGGCTGACAACCAGTTCAGGGTGTACCCTGACTACTGCCCGAAGACAGCCGGAGTGGGCTCCAGCATGACTCTTGTAAGGAGGATAAGCGGAATAGAATATGAGTGTAATGGTGGATGTTTTGAGCAAATCACTGAAAATAAAGGTACACTGAGGCTGAAAATGCAGGTATAATGAGTGATAAATCGTGAGTTTGATTGATCCCCAATAAACAGCCACTGTCTGGCTAAATATATGTATAAATATGAAAATTCATGGATTGTACCTCGACCCGGTCATGTAGTCCAATCCAAGAAAGCTGAAAAGATCCGGCCCCTGCCAGAATCAGTTGTCGGACGACTTGATTTTCCAGATCACTGTGAATGGAAACCAGGTTTCCACCAAGCATGTTGCATACAGTCTAGTGGGAGGAAAACAGGAGTTAAAAAAGTAAATCACAAAGGCAAGAGGCGCAAAATACACGAATTGTATTTTTCAAAAGACCACTGACGTGTGGTGCGTCACAAACACCATACCTCGGCAAGAGCAAAATTTAACTCTTCATTCTGAAAGATTAAACAGCGGTTGTCCAACCGAGTCCAGCCTGGAGGGCAATAGTTGTCTGCAACATATACAACAACAAAGATGTGACCAAAAGACTCGATTAGGAGTTGGTCCCTAACAGAAAGAAGGTTTGCACATTTGAATTTCGATTGATGTCTTTTCTGTAGTCGCACGTTTTTCTCTGGGCGCTCTGGCTTCCTCCCGAAGTGTAAATACACAGCTGTGACATACCATATTGTCTCAGGTACATCATGTCACAGCCTGCATCCGGGATCCGCTCTGGTTTGGTGTTCCCCGGCTTCCATTGCATGTTCTTTCATTTTTCACTCACCTTTTTACCTTAATCAGAGTTTCTTAATAATCCATGTTGATGAATGTAAGCATGTATAGTTGTATGTCTCCAAAGGTTAGCTGTGTGATTGACTAGTTGTCAGTCAAGAGTGCCAAGTCTCACAGTTCAGAATAATCATAAATTCAAACATGTAGTATGCAAGACAGTCACTAACCTCTGTCGAAGACAAAAGCCCACTGTTAGAAAGAATAAAATGACGATAAACCTTTTATCGTGTCAAACACAACAGCTGATGTAGTCAAATACAGTAGGAATTGGACTCATTCATATTAAAATAAGTTCATTTAAGAAAACTTCTGCTCAAACCCTTGAGTGGTTGAAATTTTAGATTGTTGTACTTACAGTTCCAGAGAACAGTCCACTGATGACACACGACAGTAACAAGTGAAGCGCAAATGCCATCTGTTTAATGAGGGGGAAAAACAAACCATTACAATGTCGGATGTCCATTTGTATTCACATTTAATGTTTAATAATTACTGTTCAGTTGAATTTAGACTTCAGTTTAAGATTTTGTGCTGATAAAAGTATCACAATGTACAAGACATTGTACATTGGATGACATCGAAAAGTGTGATGAAGCATTACCTTTGCTGTTGTGAAGCTGATGTTAGGGTTTGGATGATGTTAGGTGTGGTGAGCAATTGAGGACAGCAAAGAAGCAGCTTTTCAATAAGCACAACACTGACAACATTCATTACCTCATTATGATGACGCATGCTGAAATGAGTCTTCATAATTGGCTTCATTATACACCCACAAAACGAAGGCATGTCTCAGGGGAATTGTTTTGGTTAATTACTGTAATTGAATGGGTACATCTTCAACGCACACCTCACATAAAACATGCAGGCAAACTAAATGTGAGAATTCATCGCAATTAGCAAAAACCTTTTTTTAGTTACAACCATACACACTTAACAATAGAGAACAGTCATTCCCGGATTGAGAAGTTAGCACATGAGTCATTTCTACATTCGTAATTGTTTTGGTATGAGCATAGAGGTAAATTTGGTCCAAATGTAACTTGACCAAGGAGATGTAAGAAATTTCTATCTGTAGCAAAAATTATTTGTAGGCGTCGGAAATAATTTTGTACCTTTATGCAAAAAACAAATTTCTCAAAAATATAGACAATTTTATAGCTGTAGAAATGATTGATAACTTGTACATGTGAAAAATAAATTTATTCTTGGTGTGGAAAATTGTAGTTGAAGCAAAATTACATTTGTGGGGAGAGAAATAATTTCGACCTATAAGAATGACAACATATAGTCAAAGAAGTAAGTCGCCACAAGGAGTTACAACTTTATTTTGCTGTTGCTGTACGGAAACGTGACTTATGCCGCAAACATCTCACTACTTGTACAAGTACCAGATTGGCAGCTTTGGGAGTGTTACTTATAAATGTATCCCGCAACAGTTATTCGTTATCGGTTTAAAAAAAAGTAGTTGGTTGTGTAATCCAAGTACCATAATATGAAAGCAAGGTAACTTGAATACTCTTTACTTTTTTACTTGATTTCTCCAATGCCAAATATGCTAACAAAGACAAAATAATAAAATAAATATTGCTACAATGTTTATTTGTATCCAGTGGACCACACGGCACATATTTTAAGATTAAAGATTAAAATTGCACAGCACAACACCAAACAAAATTGTCACAAAAAGAGCATGCATATGTCAATTTCCTACTTTTTGACATCTACCAAACAATCATATATTTGTTCTTTCTGTAACAAAAATTTGCGAGCAGAGATAGATGGACAAAAATGCATCAATTGTTTTTATGAAGGCGGCCTGGTAGTCCAGTGGTTAGCACGTCGGCTTCACAGTGCAGAGGTACCGGGTTCGATTCCAGCTCCGGCCTCCCTGTGTGGAGTTTGCATGTTCTCCCCGGGCCTGCGTGGGTTTTCTCCGGGTGCTCCAGTTTCCTCCCACATTCCCAAAAAAATATGCATGGTAGGCTGATTGAACACTCTAAATTGTCCCTAGGTGTGAGTGTGAGCATGGATGGTTGTTCGTCTATGTGTGCCCTGCGATTGGCTGGCAACCGATTCAGGGTGTCCCCCGCCTACTGCCCGGAGACGGCTGGGATGGGCTCCAGCACCCCCCGCGACCCTAGTGAGGATCAAGCGGTACGGAAGATGAATGAATGAATGAATGTTGTTATGAATAATTTTCTCACCAATTATGTGAAATTCGATAAATTCCCGCGGCACTGGTTGGGAATCACTGCTCTCATGGTTATCGATGGGCTTCTTCTTCGACGCATTGTACCAATGGAGCGCAACACTGCCTCCTGCTGACTGTAGCACCATACATACCAGACTCCACTGTACGTTTTTAAGTCACTTCTCTCTTCAGACATTGCATACATTGCTGAACATCAGGATATGTTTGATAAAATATTGTTATTTGGCAAGAAATAAGTCAAGTCAAGTCAAGTCAACAGTATTTATAGAGCACTTTCAAACAGCCATCGCTGCATACAAAGTGCTGTACATGGAGCGATTTAACATACACAATAAACAGTAAGACGAATCAGTAATAAAGGCGGTAGAATGCACCAAGCAGTAAAATAAAGAACAAATCTAAGTCATGCTGAGTCGAACGCCAAAGAATACAAGTGAGTTTTGAGGAGGGCTTTAAAGATGGGCAGCGAGGAGGCTTGCCGAATGTTCAGTGGGAGGTCATTCCAGAGAGAGGGACCAGCAACAGAAAAGGCTCGATCCCCTCTGAGCCTCAGTTTAGTTCTTGGTACTTCTAACAAAGACTGGTCCACAGACCTGAGGCGCCGGGCAGGTGTGTAGGGGCGGATGAGCTCAGAGAGGTAAGGTGGCGCGAGATTATTCAGAGATTTGAAAACAAAGAGGAGGATCTTGAAAATAACTCTAAAATGAATGGGGAGACAGTGAAGGGATGCCAGAGTAGGAGTTATATGCTCCCTCTTACGAGTACCAGTCAAGAGGCGAGCAGCGGCATTGTGGACCAGCTGAAGGCGCTTAATGGAGGACTGGCTGACTCCAAAGTACAGGGCATTGCAGTAATCCAGCCGGGATGTGACAAAGGCATGAATTACTGTCTCAAAGTGTTCATGTGAGAGGAGAGGTTTTATTTTGGCCAGCTGTCTAAGGTGAAAGAACCTTGATTTAACAACGGCACCAATTTGCCGATCGAGTTTGAAATCACTGTCCAGTTTAAGGCCCAAGTTTGAGACCGTTGATTTCAGATAAGGAGACAGGGGGCCCAAGTCTACAGGATGGAATGTACAAGGGCCACTGGGGCCAAACAATATCACCAAATATCAAATAAGACAAAGAGCAACGTCAAGTGCACAAGCGACTGCCCGAGTCGACAATGGTAAACTGAGGCACTAAGCCTGCAGTGCGCTTTGCTTCAATTCCTGCTCATTCTCTGTTGGAAATATTCATTGATATGATCATAACATAGGCGAATCGGCAAACTCAAACCGGAGATTTTCAGGATCCGCTTGACCAGCTGCGAACCAATCTGCAGAAGTGATGTTCTGGCTGAGCCCTGGTGGAGGTTAACGAGGTGATAGAGAATTCTGCCAGTGTTCAATGAGTTGGAACTGTGATGTTATGAGCAGACTCATGAGTCGGGAGAATTGGGATTTTAAAGGAGGTCTGACATGGACTTGTGATGACATAGTTACAGAAATGTGAAGCCGCCTGGTAGACTCGAGTCTGTGGGGTGTTCTCCAAGAAGAGGCTTGCCCTGAACAGTGGGGACACATAATAGGCATTTGCTTTCCAGCGGGGATGGCAATTGTGTCTTTCAACTGCAGCTTCACTGTGCCCACAAGACCAACTTGTTGTGCCTTGTGCTGCAGTCATAGCAAATGAGTTTGAGTAACGCAACATACAATTTTACAAAGATTGTAAAAGTATTATTCCTGAATATTTATTTTACTTTCACCCACTCGAGATTTTCAGTGGCATCAGCACTATACATATAGTTCTTATTTTTTTCTTTGTATTTTGTCCTCTATAGACAATAAAAGCGGTACTTTGCTATGACCAAAACATATATATATGTATATATTAGAGCTGTCAAACGAATAAAATATGTAATCTAATTAAAAATGCAACTGTCATAATTAACTCAAATGAGCTAAAAATTAATTGTTTAAATTAACTGTGATGACTCACACATTGTTAATCGTTTCTGAATTTCCTTTTACATTTTTTGTCCTATTTTTTCTCCATTTTAATGCTCTCATCAATATGGAATCATGAATCAGTTTTCTATGTGCCAAATGCAAATATTTACTGAAATAACAATTTCGATTTTCAATTTTACATGAACATTTTTCACCTGGTGCAGTTATTCACACATAATATCTCACACAATATTACTGTCCAACAATAACGGTATATAATCACACAACAGCTGCTTTAACAGCTTTTTTTTATGAAATCAAAACAGAGCAATATAACATTATAAAGTGCACATCTAAGGTACACTAGTACTCAGCCTATAGTGGATTTAAACAATGGTTGCATACTTCGTTTTTCTCAAGTTTGCTTTGAACACAGCAGTCTGTTTCTGTATTTTTGTTGAAGAACAACGAGACACCGGACACCAGGGTTCGTTATGTGCCGCTGTATTCAAAACTGCCGGCCGTACAAACAAGCGCACGCACTTCCCCCGTGCTGCTAGGGCAAACCATTCTGAAAGAGGGGGGTCACTCTCCCTAACACAGTCAGGCTATGTTGATTGTGTTGGTCCTTCTTGTGCGAAAGTCTCTCTACAGTTTTTGTGTAGACCTCATTTCGAATGACTACACTTGGTTCGATGACAACACTGGAGACGTTTTATTTTTGCTAGGTCGCTACCACTGTCAGACAAACAGAGAGAAGCTCCACCCGCTCTATTTATATGGACGCAGAACACTGTAACCTTCCACACAAAATAGTTCCAAACAAGTAACAATCGTGTCAGTGGCATACATCGTATACCTGTATGATACAGAGAGAGAGAAGAACAGATAACTTTGGTCTTGTCAGTGGAGCAATATGGCAACTTTTTAAAAGTAAACTTTCCATTCATAAACTCTTTAAGTATCCGTTTTCGGTGTCTCGCGCTGCCATGGCTGGCAAAACAGACATGGGCGTGGACTTCTGCAGCGCGCTTGTTGTTTTGTTCTAGTGTATTTATAGAGCAACGTAACATCCGCTTGTGACGTGTGCCGCGTTAATCTCGCGAGAAAAAATTTAATCCCGTTAAAATTAATTTAAATTAATGCCAATAATAACGCGCTAAACTAACAGCTCTAATTTGTATATATATATATATATATATATATATATATATATATATATATATATATATATATATATATATATATATATATATATATATCCCCTAAAATCCTCATCTCCGTTCCTCATTCAGCTCGGGTCCTCTACCAGAGGCCAGGAAGCTTGAGGGTTCTGCGCAGTATCCTTGCTGTTCCCAGAACTGCACTTTTCTGGACTGAGATGCCCGATGTTGTTCCCGGGATCTGTTGCAACCACTCATCTAGTTTGGGGGTCACTGCCCCGAGTGCTCCGACCACCACAGGCACGACTGTCACCTTTACCTTCCAGGCTCTCTCCAGCTCCTCTCTGAGCACTTGGTATTTCTCGAGTTTCTCACGTTCCTTCTTTCTGACGTTTCCATCACTTGGGACCGCAACATCCACTACAACAGCTTTCCTTCGCCCTTTTTCTATGATCACGATATCTGGTTGGTTCGCCATTACCATCTTGTCAGTCTGGATCTGGAAGTCCCACAGAATCTTTGCTCTGTCATTGTCCACCACATTCAGAGGTGTTTCCCATTTTGACCTTGGGGTTTCCAGGCCATACTCCGCACAGATGTTTCGGTAGACTTTGCCAGCCACCTGGTTATGGCGTTCCATGTAGGCTTTCCCTGCCAGCATCGTACACCCTGCAGTTATGTGTTGGATCGTCTCAGGTGCCTCTTTGCACAACCTACACCTTGGGTCTTGTCTGGTGTGGTATTTCTGGGCCTCAATGGCTCTGGTGCTCAGGGCCTGCTCCTGAGCAGCCAGGATGAGTGCCGCTGTGCTGTCCTTCATGCCAGCCCTCTCTAGCCACTGATAGGACTTCTTGAGATCGGCCACTTCAGTTATGGTCCGGTGGTACTTCCCGTGTAGGGGCTTGTCCTCCCATGATGGTCCCTCTTCCAGCGCCTCATCCTCTGTTCCCCATTGTCTGAAACATTCTCTGAGTACGTCATCCGTTGTAGCCTTCTCCTTGTTGTATTCATGGAGCTTGGATGTTTCATTCCGGACAGTGGCTCTTACACTCACTAGTCCCCGGCCTCCTTCCTTTCGGCTTGCGTACAGTCGCAGGGTGCTGGATTTGGGATGGAACCCTCCATGCATGGTTAGGAGCTTTCGGGTCTTAACGTCCGTGGTCTGAATCTCTTCCTTTGGCCACCTTATTATTCTGTGGGGTATCTGATCACTAGCAGGGCATAGCTGTTTATTGCCCGGGTCTTATTCTTGCCATTGAGCTGGCTTCTTAGGACTTGCCTTACTCGCTGGAAGTAATTGGCCGTAGCCACTTTCCTTGTTGCCAGTTCGAGGTTGCCATTGGCTTGTGGTATACCGAGGTACTTGTAGCTGTCCCCAACGTCTGCTATTGTTCCTTCAGGGAGTGAGACCCCTTCAGTGCGGACTACCTTTCCTCTCTTAGTCACCATCCGACTACATTTCTCAAGCCCGAATGACATCCCGATGTCGCTGCTGTAGATCCTGGTCGTGTGGATCAGGGAGTCTAGGTCCCTTTCGCTCTTAGCATACAGCTTTATGTCATCCATGTAGACGAGGTGACTTATCGTAGCTTCATTTCTGAGGCGGTATCCATAGCCTGTCTTGGTGATTACTTGGCTTAGGGGGTTCAGTCCTATGTAGAACAGCAGTGGGGAGAGTGCGTCACCTTGGTATATGCCACGTTTGATGGACACTTGGGTAAGTGGCTTGCCATTGGCTTCAAGTGTGGTTTTCCACATCCTCATCGAGCTCTCAACGAAGGCTCTCAGGGTCCTGTTCACCTTATGCATCTCCAAGCATTCAGTGATCCATGTATGTGGCATCGAGTCATAGGCTTTCTTGTAATCAATCCAGGCTGTGCACAGGTTGGTACGTCGGGATCTGCAGTCTTGTGCGACTGTTCTGTCAACCAGGAGCTGAAGCTTGGCTCCTCTGGTATCTATACTAATGCCCTTCTGTGCTTCGCTCATGTATTGATCCATGTGTCCACTTATCTTAGCCGCAATGATGCCTGACATGAGCTTCCATGTTGTGGAGAGACAGGTTATTGGCCGATAGTTGGATGGGACTGCACCCTTTGAGGGATCCTTCATTATCAGTATCATTCGCCCTTCGGTTAGCCACCCTTGGTGAGTCCCATCCCTCAGCAGCTGGTTCATTTGTGCTGCTAGGCGCTCATGGAGTGCTGTGAGTTTCTTTAGCCAGTAGGTGTGGACCATGTCCGGGCCTGGTGCTGTCCAGTTCTTCATACCTGAGACTCTTTCCTGTATGTCTGCCACTGTTATGATAACTGGGTTCTGTTCAGGGAGGTGGCTGTGCTCTTCTCTCAGGATCACCAGCCATTGTGCACTGCTGTTATGTGCAACCTCCTTCTCCAGTATGCCTTTCCAGTACCTTTCGGTTTCCAGTCTTGGTGGGTCAGCTCTGTTGTTAGGACCCTGCCACTGAGCGTACACTTTCGCAGGTTGTGTTGCGAACAGCCTGTTTATTCGTCTGGCCTCATTCTCTTTCGTGTACCGCTTTAGGCGGCTGGACAAGGCTTGGAGCCTTTGTTTGGCAGTTTCGAGTCCTTCGGGTATGGTCATCTGGATGTACCTCTCGGGTATCGGCCTTTTCATCACACCTCTCTGGGCCTCCGTCAATTGACTCACATCTTTCCGAGCTGCCTTGATCTTAGCCTCCAACCGTCTTTTCCATGGTGGGTAATGTATCTCATGGCTTCCATGGTTGCTCTTATAGCCAAGCATCTCAAGGATCACTGATGCTGAAGCGTATATCAGCTCATTGCTTTCCGTGATCGTTATGGTGGGGATCGCCCTCAGTGCTGCATTCACACTTTCCATGAGACTTTCAGGTGGTACTTCACATAGCCGTTGTAATCGGCTTCTAGGTTGCCCAGCTTTCATTCTCGCCATAATCTTAGATTTCAGGTCAGTTGCTGCCTCGCTCAGCATTTTATTCATTGGGGCTGGCCTCCCAATCTCATCATCTGCATTCATTGGGGTTGGCCTCCCAATCTCTGGTATGACCTCCTCCTCCGATCTGGCAGCCTGGGGCCCTTCACCATGGAACCTGCGTTGTACCTCATCAATCTCATCAATCTCAAGTTGTGACAGCACTTGCCGTTTGTGGATGTTGGAACACTGAGCTACTTGTTGTTTCGTGGTCAACCGTGACTGTGGGTTTCGAATTAACCATTTAGCCCACATTCTCTGCATGTAAACCCTCTGACTAGGGTTGCTTGTGTAGTAGTATTCCAACAGAGCCATGTTATTGCATTTCGCCCATCTCCGCTTTGTTCCAGTAGCCCATTTTTCATCAAGGTGCTCTGGTTCCCGAGCACCTGACGCATACCTTGTTTGGCCGGGCGACGTCTGAGCCGGCATGTCATTCGTTTTATCGTCTCTCATCATTGTATTAGGTAGGCGTGAGCGTGAAGGAACTTGCCCAATGCCCCACACTGGATGGTGTTATGTGCTCATTTTTGCCCCAAGCTGGATTCAAACCACCGTCTCCCGTACGCCAAACCGATGCCTTACCAACTGATATATCCAGCCGGTGTGTGTGTATGTGTGCGTGTATATATTAGGGATGTGAATGTCAGCACTGAGGACGATTCGATACACATCTCGATGCACTTCCGGCGATGCGATACTTAAACGATACATGGAATTTTTTGGCGACACGATGCGATACGTCTCACCGTCTTCACGATGTGATACGACGCGATACACATTTAGTTCAAATCAATGCGATCCGATACGATACAGTGCAATTTGTTGTGATATTGTGCAATTAAACATGATGCAAATACGCAAAGAAAAAAAGTTTAAAGATGGAATTCAGTATGGTATTGCAAAAAGTATACCACTTTATTCCTTATAAACAGTAGAACGTGTAAAACAACTTATTTAAGCCCTTTCACAATTGGATTTTGTGCAAAGAAAATGTAAACAATTTGGCACCTGAGACTCACAGCTGTTGCTGAAGTGTAAACACAAACAGACTACTCACTGAGTGTCTTATATGAAATATCCATCTCCATAGGACAGAAAAAAAATACAATTGAAACAATGTGGCAGTCACAGCCTCAAAGCTGCTGTGTGTATTGTAGCGTACACAGACCACTCTCACTGAGTGTCAAAATGAAATGTCCAAAAGAGTCATCCATATATAGTTTTTCCTTGCGCGGTCACAGTGAGCTGCAAGGGGATCCCCAAAATAAGAGGCGATTTTTTTCTGATCTGACCTGGTTTGCCAATAGTTTCTCCGGTGTCCAACGAAGAACTGGACGGGGAGGCGGTGGAGGGGGCGGGAAACTTGTCGGTGGTGTGGTGCCATCGTTTTAAGTGGTCTGCATATTTGTGGTGCTGCCGTTGTATGGCGTCATAGTGCGACATTCTCTGCAAATTACAGAGCTTTTAGCAAGCTTTCCGTCTTTCTTTTCAAAGCCGTAGTATTTCCAAACATAAGATCTGAATGTTGCGGAAGCATTAATTATAGTAGTTTCCTCGCTGCTGCTTGCGTGAACTCCATAATGTTTTGTTAGTTTGTCCTGCACTGTCTGTGACTCACGGCTTCCGTCCGTATTCAACACAAAATAATGATGGTGCATGCATTGCGCCTAGGAAAGGGCAGATAAGTGACGTTTAACATGAACTAAACGGCGCTTGAATCGGATTTTACCGATACCCACCAATGCATCGTGATGAATCTCGATTTCACCCGTCAATCGCATCATACCCAGAGAATATATATATATATATATATATATATATATATATATATATATATATATATATATATATATATATATATATATATATGACACGTTGACTCATAAGCAAACAAAATTTACCACAGCACTGATTGGACAAGCAATGCAATGTGATCAACTGCAGCCAGTGATGGCCGAGCGGGCGTGTCCCCTCGTGTTCGATCGAACCCAGGTCAAGAACCACTGCATTCATTTACAGAAAAAAGAGCAAAAATATGAGGGCTTAAATAAAATAAACAGGGTAGAGGTAAACTCAAAGAGCTGTGTAATTCAAAGCGGGTGCTTACAACTCAATAATCACTCAGAAAAGAACACACTGCCCTCCAAATTATTTACACATGACTACCGTATTTTCACGAGTATAAGGCGCCATTAAAAGTCTTAAATTTTCTCCAAAATGGACAGGACGCCTTATGGTGCGGAGCGTCCTTTATATGCGCTGAGTTCCAAAATCTGACTGACAGCCGACACGCTGTTTATATAGAGAAAAGGCGGAAGTGACTGTGGCCAGGCATGCGGGAAAGAAGTCGGCCAATCAGGGAAGGGTGGGCGTGTATATATACATATATGGCTTGGGAGAGAGAGAGAGAGAGGGAGAGAGAGGACAGGCAAGCTAGTCCGCCAATGGTGAAGGGTGGGCGTGTAAGTGGACGCTAAAGGGACGCCTCAAGCCAGTACCAACACTTGTATAGAGTGTGGCAATGTGCATTGTTGCAAAACAACTCCGGTTTTGGTTTCTAAGAACCCCTGAAAATAAATTCGACAAAAAGACACGCCTACGAAGCTCAGTTCAAACTTAAAGCCACCGGTTATGCTTTTGGCATGCGTGCCCATCTCACAGCAGCGGTGAAAAAACAAGTCAAGCAAATGAACTCTGAGCTTGCCGTTATTCCCGGGGGCTTGACTATAGAACTCCAACCGCTGGACATTGGCATCAACCAGGCGTTCAAAGTAAAGTTGCGAACGGCATGGGAACAATGGATGATCGGTGGCAAACACAACTTTACAAAGAGTGAGAGGCAGCGCTTGGCGAGTTACGCCACAATACGCAACAACGAGAGGGAACGCAGCGTTTTTGATGGATGCACAATTGTTCAATTCTTTCTACACACACACACGCGCTGCCACCATGTTTCGCTCTGTTCTTTACTTTCAAATGTGGGAAAGCTTCACACGAGAGAAATGTTGACTTTGCTGTAGCTACTCCTTCTTTCCGCTCGGCAATGCGTACCAACTCACACTAGCATGTGATGCATTCAATGACAACTGAGATGTGCAGTCCTCTGCTTCTGATACAGAGGATGAGGACTTTGATGGATTTCTGGGTGATGATTGATCGAAAAACGTGAGAACATTGTACAATGGCTAAATAAAATACACCCGAACTCAGTTCTGCTTTCGTTGCCTTTTTAAAAACGTGTTTTTAGCTTATCTGTATGTCTTGGCATGCTACCGTATGCTCCAAGCTAACGTGTTAGAGTGCCCGGATGCATGCCGTATGTTTAACCTGGCGTATGTTTTACCACTGTAAAACTGCGGCCATTAGTACGGTGCGTCCTGTGTATGTGTAAAATACAGAAATGTCACCCATTAATGAGACTGCGGCCATTAGTACGGTGCGTCGAATAGTCGTGAAAATACGGTACTCTGATTACACACACACACACACTGTTGGATAAAGTCCAAAGCTCCATGGCACTATTTATAATACCTTGTCATTTGTAGCGAAATCATTAGAATATTTATAATAATATTTATGTTTATAATAATACTTTTTCTGCTTGGCTCTCGACAAAGGCTTTTTGCACTGCTCCTCCTGCCCTCACCCCACCCTTTCCGTGCTCGCCACTTAGTCCTTGTGCTGTCTTTGTCTAACTTTTTTCCTAGCCTCCTACCGTATTTTTCATCCGACGAACTAACCATGGAATTAGTTGGCTGGTGTCTTGATGTAATCGACAAAATTTTTTCGACGAAAAGAGCGGGCAGTGGGGAGCCTGCTTGCCCTCCGGGGACACTTGCTGCCGGATACGCCCTGGATCCATGGAGAAAGTGGAGACCGGTGTGCCTGGCAGTACTGTCCGTGGAGGATGTGGAACACATCTACATTATTGGCCTTTTGATAACAGGTATGCTGTGTGGTGTTGGCAGCTTTCTGTTCTATCGCAAAATTCAACCGACGGGAGCGGCTCTATTGGAAGTGAAGAAGCTGCCGGCCACTCTGGATGGCTTGGCGCGAATGTCCAACACTCAGACTCAAGCGGTGACTGAGCTCAACCGCAATATTGTTGTGGTTTTGGAGCGACACCGCGTTATCGACAACTCCATGGGGAAGTTGGAATTCGCGCTGCGGAAAGAATTTTCGGATCCGACTGATCGGCGCCAGTGAGGAGATACAGACCAAGGACTCAAGGCTGTCTGGAATTGTTGGTGGCCGTCCCTCCAAAACAAACAACGCTATCTGGCCTTTCCCCTGGATGGAAGTACGCATGGAGTCTAGGGCCCACACCACCACCCCCCTCCTTCTCGGCCATGGACTGATAAGCCGGGAGTGTCTTCATGATGAGCAGACCTCGACGAAGCAGCTATGCCCTGTACACGCATACACATACACAACTGGACAACCACACGCGCATACACATCCTTGTTATCACCGTCTTCATCGCTCCAATTTTTTTCCCCCCCGTGACGTGGTTCGATATGCGGAGTGCAACGGTGACCATGCAGTTGGTCATTTCGGCCGCATTGCGGTTACCCCCCCCCCCCCCCCCCTTCCCATTCATCCTCCCCCCTTATTACATTTTATGTCTTGTGACTTGTTGTAACTGTCATATGCTTATTTATGTGCTAGGGTCTTTTTTATCCTGGACTTAAATTATCCTCAGAAGAGGATAGTTCGAGCGTGTTTTTTTTTCCCTCTCCCTGCCCAGCGTTTTCCTTTCTGAATTCTGATTGTAATTTCCCCATTATGGGACAAATAAAGGATATATTAATGGTCTTATGCATCTTAATCTGTTTAAATCAAGAAGAAAATCTTGCGGTTTATCTTTTTCAGACCCTTGATGTAAATACTTAAAATTGATAAAATGGCATATAACTTGGCTGTGGTTAGCCTCTGTCCAGCCCAATTTTCACTGATGAGGGATTCACTTTTGGGGGGAAAGAAATGCTTGTTTTTGGGTGCAAATCTTAACTTACTCTTGTTTGTTTTCCTTGTGTTTGTGTGTCACACACAGCTTAACCCGCTGTTCAGAATTGTGCCATACCCGAGCTAATCTTCTCAGGCTTACACTTCCTCATTAATGCTGCTATTTTCCTTGGCCATTTTATTTGTTTCCAACGGGTCCCGATTTGCCCCATTTCTCTTTCTGTTCTCTTATCTTTTCTTTCTCTTTTTTTAATATACTGTACTGTCATCCACTGTACCATTCTTTCTGCTCCCTTTTTGAGCCCTTCCTCTGGATTTTTCTTCTCTCCTTGTTTAAATTCACTTAGACGTAATTGCTTCCCACAGGTCTTCCTCTTGCTGTCACGCTGCAGTCTATCATGTGATGACACTACGCGTGCTTGTTTTTGGGAGCCTGCACTTTGGCTCAGTGGAAGAGAGACCTAGCTTCCATCTTATGAATGGGTCCAGTAGCTGTGCGGTTAAGTCCAACATGACTTCTTCTGCTGTGCCGTCATTGGTAGCGTAGAATGAAACTGTTCTTCACTTTGTGAAACTTTATGACAAGTATTTTAAATGGCAGAGGAGGTTTTAATCCCACCAACTGGCAAAATAAACCCGGTAAGTAAACTTCAAATAATTCCAGATCAAGCCCAAAGTAGAGATTTAAATAACAAAATAGCTAACTGACAAGTGGCTTTTAATTCCATGTGTATTATGTGGCATGTGTTTGACTTATTATTAGGCCAAAATGGTTGTTCTATGTGCCCAACAGGACTTTCTAGCAATGTACATTGGCCATTTTTGTCAATTTAGTGGCAGTTGAAAATTTGTGCGTAATATTTTATACATATTAATACGGTGTATTAAAGAAGGTATTGGAAGTGTGTGACCCCCCCCCCCCCCCCCGCCCATCATTTCTTATTTCACTTTAAACATAGTTCATGGTTTTAGACAATAGGTAATGTTCCTGCGATGCCGATAAGTGCGAGTTTTAACTGGGAAACTATGACCTTTGGTTGACCTTCTTCGGTAGCCTTCAGGAATGTGAACAATGCCAAGACATTTTCAGAACAAAATACCGTTTCACTCCGAATAACGACAGTGTTTGAACAGAAGTCAGCCAATATGTGAAGCACCTGCTCAAGGGCTATCAAGAGAGGAATATAGTGATGAATGGGAAATCTGTTTCTGTGTTGCATATAAGTGATATGACTCTTTTGTGCGATTTTCTTTCCTGTTTAAAAAGCATCTTACAGGCTCACTATTGGCTGTGGCTTTTCTGACTTCCTTTGGGAGTTCCATGCTCTATGGATACAATTTAGCTGTGGTCAACTCTCCAGCTGTGGTAAGCAAGCTACACTCCTGTCTGAAAGTATTTCGGTCCCAAAACTTTATTTTTGCTGGACACTACATTTAGGATTGGAATTAAAGGACTAATAGAAACAGGAGGCCAACATTGCAAAGTTATAATCAGTTGGACGTTAAACACAATTTCGAAGATGGTACCTTTTATTTGAATCCCCCTTTTTTCATGCAAAAACAAGTATTGGAACATGTTTTTTCTGCAGGCTTTTCCCATTACTGTAAATTGATTTGTTAAACAACGAATAGTGCTAAATATTTAAACCTGATTTCATTACTTTTTTTTTTCCTGCTCATGGAGACCGTATTCATACTAGTTGGAACTATAACCATCATGAAAACCAGAGAGTTGTCTGTGGATGATTGAAAAGCAAACAGTTGTGAAATTGAAAGAATAGGTAAATTCAATCTGAGCTATAGCACAAACATTGGTAGAGCAAGTTAGTCACAAACACAAATGGGGAAAATTTGCACGACTCAGCCCAATGCAACCCAATGACTGAGCTTCAGACGCACTGCTGCAGGACCGAGCACCTTCTGGATCACATAGGGTCCAACAAACCGGGGGTTGAGTTTCTTGTCTCCCGACTGAAGAGGAAGATCCTTGGATGACAGCCACACCTTCTGCCCAAGTCGGTAAGCTGGTACTGAACGACGACGGTTGGCACCACGACTGGCACGTTCCGTCGCACGGAGCAGAGGGGATCGGGTGAACTCCCAGACATGGCGACAGCGATCCAGGTGGTTCTGCACCGAAGGAACTGCCACTTCAGACTCCTGTGCAGAGAAGATGGGTGGCTGATACCCCAGAGATACCTTGAAGGGTGAGAAGCCGGTGGTGGAGCAGACCAGGGAGTTAATAGCATATTAAACCCAGGGAAGAAACAGGCTCCAGGAGGCAGGCTTATTCGCGGCCACCCAAAGAAGGGCAGACTCCACGCTCTGGCTCATCCTCTCAGTCTGTCCGTTAGTCTGGGGATGATATCCTGAGGAGAGACTAACAGAAGCGCCTAACCCCTTGCAAAATGCCTGCCAGACACGGGAGACGAATTGGGGTCCTCAATCCGAGACAACATCCTTGGGAAGACCATGCAGGCGGAACACATGGGCCATGAGGAGCTCTGCAGTCTCGGAGGCCGACAGTATTTTAGGCAGGCCACCAGGTGAACTCCCTTGCTGAAACGGTCCACCACCGTTAGGATCACAGTGTTACCTTCAGAAGGGGGAAGTCCAGACACAAAGTCCACTGTCACATGGGACCAGGGCCGACTGGGCGTAGGAAGTGGCTGCAGCAGACCTGCCTTGTGGGAAGCCTTGCTGTGAGCGCAGACAGTGCAGGCCGTGAAAAATCTCTTAACGTCTCTCCTCATGGTGGGCCACCAGAACCTCCGAGTCAGGAAGGTGTAGGTACGATGGACACCTGGGTGGCAAGCAAACCGGCTAGCATGGCCCCACTGGAGTACCCGAGAGCGAACAATGTTCGGAACAGACGGTGAGGAGGGTCGTCGCTTGGAGCAGGATGAGAGTGTAAAGCACGCTTGACAGCAGCCTCCAGGTGCATAGTTACCATGCCTATCACCCTTGTCTCAGGGAGGATAGGGAGGGGTTCATCTGTAGCAGGCTCCTGTGGGTGTTGTCGGGAAAGAGCGTCTGCCTTAGAGTTGCGAGAACCAGGACGATAGCTAAGTGTAAAGTTTAACCGACTGAGGAAGTTGGCCCACCGCGCTTGTCGACCGTTGAAGCGCTTGGTAGCCCAGATAAATGTCAGGTTCTTATGGTCCGTCCAGATGGTAAATGGCTGCTCTGCTCCCTCCAGCCAGTGGCGCCACTCCCCCAAAGCAGCCACCAGAGCCTGCAACTCACGGTCCCCAATGTCGTAGTTCACCTCAGCAGGAAGGAATCGGCGGGAGTACAACGCACAGGGGTGAACCTTTTGGTCAGTCTCCGACCGTTGAGAGAGCACAGCCCGCACCCCGGTGTCGGAGGCATCCACTTCCACAATGAACTGTCTTTTGGGGTCAGGATGGAGAAGGACAGGGGCACTGCCGAACCTCTCCTTGAGCAACTGGAAGGCGGAGCGAGCTGCAGGGGACCAAACAAACGGTTTGGACTGGGAGGTTAAACTGGTGAGGGGTTCGGCCAAGCTGCTGTAGTGACGGATAAACCTCCTGTAGAAATTAGCAAACCCTAGGAAGTTCTGTAGTTCCTTCCGAGATGTGGGATCAGGCCAGTCCACTACCGCCTGGATCTCACGAGGATCTGCTCGCGTCCTGCCACCTTCCAGGATGAAACCAAGGTACTCAATAGAGTCTGAATGGAACTGGCATTTCTCAGCCTCGACAAAGAGCCGGTTACAAAGGAGCCGCTTGAGAACCTGCCGCACATGCTCCTCTAGAGACCTGAAAAAGATGAGAATTTCATCAAGGTAGACCACAACAAATCAGTCAAGTATGTAGTAGTAGTATGTATATATCTAGGTATGTAATTTTAATACAACTGAACTCACTTATTTCTTGTTTAGTTCCCTAATTACAACAAAATAACATGGCTATACAATGGCAGCGAGTAAAAAAAAAATACAATTTACTGTTTGATAAAATACATTTACAATGGCCTGTTCGAAAAATGTATCGTCCACCCTAGACTTGCAATATGGGACTTTGTGATCAGTTAGCTAATTTAGCATGGCTCTCTGTGTCCATTCTTTTTTTTTGCACCTCACTCTGCTTTCATTCATTCATCTTCCTAACCGCTTGATCCTCACTAGGGTCGCGGGGGTTGCTGGAGCCTATCCCAACTGTCTTCGGGCAGTAGGCGGGGGACACCCTGAATCGGTTGCCAGCCAATCGCAGGGCACACAGACACGAACAACCATTCACACTCACACTCACACCTAGGGACAATTTAGAGTGTTCAATCAGCCTGCCATGCATATTTTTGGAATGTGGGAGGAAACCGGAGCACCCGGAGAAAACCCACGCAGGCCCGGGGAGAACATGCAAACTCCACACAGGGAGGCCGGAGCTGGAATCGAACCCGGTACCTCTGCACTGTGAAGCCGACGTGCTAACCACTGGGCTACCGGGCCGCCCACTCTGCTTTCATGTTATGACATATTTTGACGGAATGTCGAAGTTGCACACAGCAACACAGAGATATCTTGCCAACTGCCATTCGTGTCATGTAGCCATTAGCGTCAAGTCAGCCAGCACAACGGTTGTTCAAAGGCGGGTGCAATATTGAGGGGCCGGAGATGGCAGATATGTTTTTCACTAATTGTCTTTATCAATATCTACAATTATCAGATCATAATCACAGTTTAAGCAAATGATAAAAAGGTGAGTTTTTATGACTACTTCAAACTCCCCATTGCATAAAGTTGTTCAACTTGAATTCGTTTCAATGGTTCAATTTACCCAGTGCATACCTGTCAACTCATACGTTTTAGTCATAGTTCACACGGATTTTGTGGTGAATCTTACGTATATGGCCATATCGCACAAATCATACGGATTCTGAAAATGTCCGGGTTTTTTTTTTCACCAACTCCAAATGACTTGGAGTTGGTGAAAAAAGTAACGCAGGAATACAACTCTGAACACAGTTACGCCACTAAGTAGAATGATGATTAGACATTGTATTATGGAGATCAACATTAAATATCATTGAACATTTCGTGGGTTTTTTTCTGCCGTTATTTGGACATATAAAATACTTTGGTATGTTATAAGGATTTTTTGTTCTTTATAAGGATATTTTTTGGTACTTTATACAGGTTGGCGCTCCGAAAAGTTGACAGGTATGCCAGTGGCGGACCGTGCATTTCAACCTTAGGCGTGCAGTGATGTCACATACATTAACACAATATAGGCTCGTCAAGCATCAGGAGCATTTAAAACCATCAAGTAGCATTCACAATTAAGATATTGCCAAAAATAAAAAGATGATTTAAAAATACAAAATAAAATGCCACCCAAATTACGCTGTGTGATCTTAAACAAGTATGTCCAATAAATTGCGCAATGTCGCAGTTTCATATAAGACACCAACCAACCAATAACAAAACAAACTATTCTTTGAAAATAAAGTTAACAGGTCATTTGCATTTAGAGAAGACTATACAACAGCAAATAACTGAAAATGTTGAGCAGCTAAAATTGAACGAACTTTAGTGCACAAAGGTGACTACAATGTGCCATTATAAATTGCAGGTTAGCAGATTTATTTGATACATTTTTGGATCTTTGTCATTTTATTTCGTTACCATTAATTTAATACTAATGAAATAAAATGACAAGAAGAAATGTAAAATAAAATTCATTTACTCACCAATGTAGTGCCTGTTCACTGAGCTGCACATGTACGCGAGTGTCCCCAAACATTTTTAAACACACCGTAGCTTGTAAGTGCCCAGCCGTGCTCTGATGTTTCCTTGATGCCTTGGTAAAACAATTTAAATTGGTAAATCCAGTGTGTTTCCAAACACGAAATCGGTCAGTTGCAAGCAATAGGAATTCCCAGCAGTACAATTTGCAGCGTTTCTCAGAGGCTGTGAGCCATGGGTAACGTTCATAATTCCTTGTCTGAAAATGGCGGACAAACCCTTTTACTTGCTGGGACAGGCTCGCTAGCGCAGGAGTTGGGCGACCTCTTAGCACAATAATAGCCAGCTTTTCGTGGAAGGTCCGTCTTGAAAATTGTGTGGAAAGTAGTTCTGCAACCAGATCAACGTCTTCTCCTTCGGCCACTTTGGGTTAAAATGCAGTGATAGCTCTAGCAGGCGCTCATCTAATCACCGAACGCGCACGTCCAGTCTCGACGTAAGGCCTTCTAGCAGGCCCTAGTCCGCAGACTCATTATATGATTGGCTATTGCCAGCTGACTGTGCCCGTTCACTTACAGCACACAGGGGCCTGCTCTGTTTAATCTGAAGGCCCCGAGCAAGTTTAATATACGTGGCAACACAAGCTCTCTGAAATATGATTGGTTAAAAACTCTACCGTAAAAAATAAGTATATAAATATAAATATATTTAAATAACATTGAAAGCCACTCGACTAAGTGGAAATAATATGACATAAAGAATACAGAGAATATTTTTTTTTACATATTTATGAAAATAATATAAATTACATTTATGTTATTCTCAGAAAAGTAAATTTATTAAATTTACTTTTCTGAGAATGTTTAGGCCAGCAGAGAAGGCCTTGCTGGCCCTGACGGAACGCCACTGAAAGTTCAATTGACCAAAAGTCACATAATAGATTAAATTTGTGAACCAAGGTTACTCTGTACTGGTTAGTGGCCCGCCCTCACAGTCAAGAGGTGCAGGGTTCGATTCCAGCACCGGCCTTCCTGTGTGGAGTTTGCATTTTCTCCCCGTTCCTGGGTTTTCTCTGGGTACTCCGGTTCCCACGAACCCACGACCTCAGCATTGTGAGGTCGATGCGCTAACCACTGGACCTCATCTAATATAGTTTCTCAAAATATCATACCTTGATTACATACTTTTTGCCAGTATCTTGAGCTGATCTAACATCCTTCTCCCCTTAGTATATCAAGGACTTCTACAACAAAACAGCGTTAAGCCGCAATGGAACTGGTCTCAATGGGGAGACATTGACACTGATGTATTCACTCACCGTGTCTGTTTTCGCAATTGGTGGTCTACTGGGTTCTTTGATAGTGGGTGTGCTGGTCACCCGCTTTGGCAGGTAAGACTGTTTTTTGTAAAGACATAATTAGTCATTATCGTCAAATAACAAAGTTATAGATCATTCAGTAAAGAGTTATAGACTATACAGTATTTACCCAAAGCGTGATGAATGTATGCATATGAAACTTATGCCAGCTCATGCTCTGCTTCAGCGATGGTCCAATACCGTAGCATACGGGTATGTCATTAGTTTGATACTTAATTGGATTAAACCTTTTCCCAGGGAATCAGAAGCCACTGAAATTTGCACTATCAATGTTCATTAACACCATGCCTAACAGAATGTAGAAAAAATAATATTGAATGGTGGGTTGATTTACTTGCTGCACTCGCTGATGGGTTGGGAGTCTAGGCTGTTAGTCTACAAAGCTAGTTTGGTCAATTTTCAAGCAGCGAGGATGTACAATTGCTGGATAGAGACAGGACTAGATGACCAACATTTACAACCGTTATCGTGACCTGGATTCAGAGTGAAGTTTCGGAGGAGGGTGTAACGGATGCCAGCTAGCCACATGTGACAGTATATTAACTAAACTTCCCTTCCCAACATGCATGATCCACATACTGTATGTAGGTTGACCACAAGTTTCACATCAAGTGTGAGTGGATATTCTTAAACTATTTGGACGCATTTATTGAATTGTGTTAGTTAGTTTTAAGTAGCAGCATTACTTTACATAATTATTTTTACTAGTATTTGTCATTCGTCTATTGACATTGTAAATTTGGATGGATGAAATATATTCTCAAGACAACACATCAAAATCTCATCAATATTATAAAACATTTTGTGGAAGACGACTGTATTGTCGGTTCTGAATGTTGCACGCTTTGAATTACAGTAAACCTTCCACATACTGCTTATTGTATTGCATATTTGTGGTGTAATTTCAGGAAAGGCACAGTGGTAAAAACAACAGTTCTGGTGTTTATTGCTGGTTCACTAATGGGCTTTAGCAGAATCTGTGGTTCACCTGAAATGGTCATACTCGGTCGTTTCATCACCGGGATTCACTCAGGTAACCGTCTCTTCACATAACACACAACACAAAAGCACAATATGATTATACTGCACACCATATCCCACCCCGTTGAGACGTTACCTGATTGTGATGGAGGGTTTTGTGTGTCTCAATGATCCTAGAACAGATGTGTTCAATTTAAGGCCCAGCCGCCATTTGCGGCTCACTTTCCATTTGTCCACATCATACATTATGACATTTGACATGGCTCGCAGGGCTGGGTGAAAAAATAGGTGCCGCTACTATCAATCAATTGGTGTATACTGTATAATATAGGGCGGCCCGGTAGTCCAGTGGTTAGCACGTCGGCTTCACAGTGCAGAGGTACCGGGTTCGATTCCAGCTCCGGCCTCCCTGTGTGGAGTTTGCATGTTCTCCCCGGGCCTGCGTGGGTCTTCTCCGGGTGCTCCGGTTTCCTCCCACATTCCAAAAACATGCATGGCAGGCTGATTGGACGCTCTAAATTGTCCCTAGGTGTGAGTGTGAGTACGGATGGTTGTTCGTTTCTGTGTGCCCTGCGATTGGCTGGCAACCGATTCAGGGTGTCCCCCGCCTACCGCCCGAAGACAGCTGGGATAGGCTCCAGCGCCCCCCGCGACCCTCGTGAGGATCAAGCGGCTCGGAAGATGAATGAATGAATCTAAATATAGACCTTTTCTCAATATTTACATTTATTTACGACTAAAATAAGCACAATTTCAAAACACTGTGGTGAATAAAGATAACTATTTTAGAGGCAACAATTGTTTCTTCCTCTTTCTGCTTTGTCAAGGTTCAATTTATGAACACACCACTCCAAAATCTTGAAATTCCTAAACAACCGTATTTGCCTTAACACCTTGAACAGGTTACGGAGAATTTTTTCTCTCAAAATAACTATCGAAAATATTAACTATAATTCCTTGCTTCATTGATTTCAGTGTGTTTAACAAATTAAAGTCAATCAATTTCAAAGCGGCCCTCAAACGAAAACATTTAGACACGTGTCCAAGGATCCAAGTTGTCTCGTGCTTTAAGTCACTGGCAGGGTCTCCCATGGTAAAAGATCCTAGGTGACAGACCAGACGAAGTCTCACTTGGACATACCTGTAGGTCACCGGAGCCTTGAGGTTGAGCTTGATGGTAAGTGCCTGGTGCCCTGGGCCCTCCCTCTTACCATTGGCTCACGACTGGTGGGAGCCAATGTAGTAACATAAAGCGCTGGTCAAAACAAGGACCAGAGAGCACAAAAACGAATAACAAAAAGCGCTTGCACAAAAAGGCAAGGTGGGGGAACCGAGCATACAAACGAAAAACAATGTATCAAAATATATGCAAACAAAATCCGAATCACAAAACAAAAAACATACTTACAAAACCAATGGTACAGAGAGTTCAAAAGCGAAAACAACAAGGTCTATAGCACAGAGGTCTATGAGCAAGGAAGCAGCAAGGCATAAACAATACTCCGACAACCAGCTGACTGAAGATGGGTCCTTCAATACAGAGTCCCTTGATAGATAAATTGGCAGCAGATGTGCAATCAGAAAGTCCGCTCAGGCTGCCACCTGCCGGCCCGGCCAAAACAGAAACATGACAGAATTTGGACTCCCGCCTGCGGCAGATCTCCACTCGTGCGTGTCCCATGCCTCCATTGTTAGCTGAAAGAGAATTATCACGATTAAAGCAAACATCCTAACCTACCACTTGCCATCAGATACACTGTAAATCTTTCAGTAGGTTCTTGAGTTAAAGGTTCTGTGTAGGTGATTTTAATATCGAACAGGGATTTTCCATGTAATTTCAATCAGGTCTTTCATGATGTCATGTGTCTTTCTTTTTACTACAGGAATCTCTCTAAGTGTTGTTCCAATGTACCTCGGTGAGATCGCACCAAAGAACCTCAGGGGCTTTCTGGGTCTGGTGCCAAGTATCTTTATTGGCACTGGAGTCTTTGCTGCTCAAATCCTTGGACTGCAAGAACTGTTAGGAAAGGTACGCTTTAAAACCATAACTCCTGGTTAGTGATGAATTTTGGCATGTGTGACATGTATGGTTCAAGAGGGGTACATTGCAGGGATGGTGGCATCCCTCTGCCTTTAAATAAGAATTTGCTACCTGATATGGTTTTCTACAGAGTAAAAGCCTGAACCTGTAGACATTCGCGTTTTAATGGGAAATTTGCAACCTTTTGTGCACGCGCCCTTGTGTCTGTCTATGGGCGTACCAGGAAAATGCATGGTAACGAAGTATCTCAGCATGTGCACAAAGCTGGCAAACATACACAGTCCATTGCATGGTATAGGTCATAAAGCCAATCTAAAAACAGATCTTCTGTGCAGGCCGGTCATTTGGTTTCATCCTTGCCTTAAAGCAGAATTGAAATAGGTGCTCTCTAAACAAAATTGTAACAAGATGACGGCACAATGCATTACAGCTTGGTAAAACACACACGATGTCTGTGGGGTAATAATAAATGACAAGTAATCATTGTTGTAAGTGCAGCTTGGGATGTTGACAGTGGGCATCCCAGCATGCCAAGCATGTAGCCTTGTGTTTATGTGTTCTGTCATACTTCGTAGCGTAGTTTTTGTTGAATATGTGTACGGTACTAATGATATTATATTACAGGAAGAACACTGGCCTCTATTTCTGTCTGTGGTGGTGGTGCCTACATTTGTCCAGTTGATGCTGTTGCCATGGTTCCCAGAGAGCCCCAGATACTTGCTGATTGAGAAGCACAATGTCCATGCCACCATCACAGGTCAGTGGGACACATACTTTTGCCAGAAAAAAGAACACGCTGATGGGTGATTATAAAGCACCAGTAGCTTCACTTTATGGGCAGGATCAACCGAAGTGTCCAAGCGTGCACTGGACAGGGCACATTGGCAACGTGTATAGTTCTGCCGTAACATTTCATGAGTTGTGACATCGTAAGATATAGCCCATCAAATGCTCAGAAGCACATATTTAGACAGATCTATTTGCGGGTGAAAGCTAGAGAGACACGGCCACTTGTACATTTTCAACCATATTCAAAATTTCATGTGCACTGTGGATAAAATAGGCGATTTTGCAGGCAGCGCGCAAAGATTGCCACTTCACACTGAATGGAGAGATCGGTCTCATTCAACCAATAGCTCATCGTCTTTACTCTGTGGTGTCCAAAACCCTCTGGCAGCGACCTAAAGCTGCCATCCCCGAGACGGGGACCATGACCATAATGTCGAAAGGAGCCGTAAGGATTTGGTCTGCAACTGGAGACCTCTCATCCAAGTAAATGGGACCTGGCAAGCATTGTGTGCTATAGCTCTAGCTCAGGGGTGCCCATTACGTCGATCCTGATCTACCGGTAGACAAAGACAGGTCCCAAGTAGATCCGAAGAGTGTCGAGGAAAAAACAAACAAACAACCATTTGTGTGTCTTTGTACATGTTAGTAACCGAAAAGTTTGGGCACCCCTGCTCTAGCTGGATGTGTCATCGACTTTGACAACAGTATTCCCACGTTTTTCTTGAAATTATTATAATTACAATTGGACAATATATTTTTAAACCAGGTTGCTTCAATGTTAACAAATACCATACCAAATTGTCTCTAAAAAGCCTCTCTGTGCTGAATTTGCATGTTCTCCCTGTGCCTACATGGGGTTTCTCTGGGTACTCCGGGCACTCTCGCATTCCAAAGACAGGTAATGGAACACTCCAAATTGTCCCTAAGTGTGTTTGTGTGCACGAATGGTTGTTTGTCTATGTGTGCTCTGCAATTGGCTGCCAACCAGTTCAGCGTGTCCCCTGCCTACTGCCCAAAGTCAGGTGGGATAGGCTCCAGCCTGCCTGCGACCCTTGTGAGGATAAGCGAATTAGAAAATGAATGGATGGATGGATGTTTACCACAAAAGAGCTGTTCAAAAGACTGACCTGTTGATCTAAGATCTAACGTAGATGTTTACATCTACATTACTTTCATCGCCAAGTAAATCTAGAACGATGGAATAGAGCTGATTGACCATGCTGCTGATGCGTTGAAAAGATGCCATAACCCATGCTAGCACCGATGCCACCACCACAGCCAGGTTGACTAACACAAGCTGAAAACGGCATAAAAAGTCCTCACTCTCCTCCCTGTGCACATACATAATATTTTGATGGATCTGAATTTCGAATGACGTTTTTCTCATTCAAAGGTTTTGTTTGTGCAGTCGGACAATGGAGGAAGTAATAAAAATACTGAGTCAGAAGTGGCCCATTAACACTAAATGAGAAGGGTGCCAATTAATGTTGCCTGTCCATCATTCATTATTCACTCATGGCCTCTCTGTCATCGTCAATCCATCATCGTTATTTTAACCACGAGTCAATCATCGCAAAAGTAGAGTTCATCACTGCTATTTTAAGTTAGTAAAAAATGAAAAAAAAGAAAGGTTTACAAAGGGTTTACTGGTGGTGGGCACCACAAGAAATTTCACCGGTCCGTTATTCGTCAGCAGTTGGGCTGCCAGTCCGTCAGCATCAGTCTGTCACTCTGTTATTGTTACTTTAACCACACTTGGGCAAAATGGGACAATGTTTTTGCGGTCTGTGGGATGTACTTTGGAAACGTATTTGAACGAGTTTGCAAAATACATTTGAATGTATTGACAAAATGTTGTCTAAATTTTAAAAACATCCGCACGTCAATATGGGGAAATAATGAACAGAAATCATGCACCATGGACATAAAAATATTAAGAAACAATGTTTACTTTCTTATTTTAAAACGTATTGCTGTAATTGGAATATTTTTGCTTGCCCATGCGCCATCTCAATACAATACTCTTTGGCATTGTGGGAAACATTTTGTTTTGAGCATTTAGCCTACATTTTATCAATAGGGTTAAACGTAAAAAAAGAGCAGGCTTGAAGAATGGGAACTGAGATTTAGCAGCCAGTACAACCACAATTAATTAGTGATGTTTCCTGTTGGAGGACAAGGACGACCTACTCCTCCGCTTCGCCTGAAACGACCCCAGTGTAGTCACCCCCATGAACAAAGACGGCGCACTTCTGTCAGTTGTCAGCAAAACGAAAGTCTGTTGAATACAGACCGAGTTTGCGGTAACGGATGATAACAGGTTTCCATTGGTGTTTAGTACAGCAATTTTTTAAAGTTTCTTGTCATTTGTAAGAAAATCCATTAGTGATGGACCTTCCATCAGTATTGATGGAATGCCCACCAGGACAATTAAACACTACCCCTCCTCAACATACACACGCATAGACACACACACACACACACACATTCACACACACGAGAAAGACAAAGTGATGCTGCTTGGAGGCTTTCATTGCCTTTAGTACGATAAGGCCATGTGACACATCTGTCACCACTTGCCAAGCACATATGGCACCTGTTCATCTAAAAAAAAACTCCAGCATAAGCATATGACAGTTACAACAGGTCACAAGACATAAACAATGAAGAAGGTGAATCAAGGGAATGTATGAGGGAGGGGGTAATGGTGGGGGACGAGCTTCCGTGCATATTTTCATCAGGGGAAGGTCGAGATAGCAGATGTTGTTTTGGTAGCAGGCTGCCCAAGAATTTAAGACAGCCTTGAGTCCGTGGCTTATGTCTCTTTAGTGGCATCGATCAGCCAAATCCATGATTTCAGTCAGTAATTGAACACGGATTCCAGTTTTCTCCAGCCTCGTTCAATAGAGCCGCTCCCGTCGGTTGAATTTTCGATAGATCAGGCAACTGCTCACACCAAACAGCAGCATACCTGTTATCGGAAGGCCGAAAATGTAGATGTCGTCCAAATCCTCAACGGACAGTGTTGACAGGCACACCATTCTCAGCTTCCTCCAAGAATCTAGGGTGTACCCAGCAGCAAAAGTCCCCGAGGGGCAAGTAGGCTCCCCACTGCCTGCTCTTCTCATCGAGAAAATGTTGTCGATGGCATCGAGAGACCAGCCAATCAATTCCATGTTTGTTTTTAGGATGAAAATACGACAGGAAGCTAGGAAAAGTCAGACATTAGACAGCACAAGGACTGAGTCGCGAGCAGGGAAGGGCCGGGTGGGTGGGGGACAGCGCAGAAAGCAAAAACCGTCCGCCTTCATCGAGAGCCAAGCAAGAAGAAATGTGTGCTATATGTGGTACTGTATTGTTTTATGATGCCCAGTTTGCCTTTCCCTAGCTCTGAAGTGGTACAGAGCCAATTGTAATATCCAGGCTGAGATTGAGGAGATGCAAGAAGAGCAGCGTTCTTTGTCATCACTGGAGACACTGTCAGTGTGGAATCTGCTCCTTGATGACACAGTTCGCTGGCAGGTCCTCAGTGTGGTGGTCATCAACATCGGGATGCAGCTCTCTGGAATTGATGCTGTAAGGGGTTTGTGTGTGTGTGTGTGTTATATATATATATAAACACACACAATATATATATATAAGAATATATATATATATATATAAGAATATATATATATATATATATATATATATATATATATATATATATATATATATATATATATATATATATATATATATACATATGCACTAACAAATACATTCATACAAGCCATATTTTTCCTCATAGATCTGGTTCTACACCAATGACATATTTAAGAACGCAGGGATCCCGACAGCAGAGATCCCATACACTACAGCAGGCACAGGAGTAATAGAGATCATTGCTGGACTCATTGGGGTATGCTTACATGTATATGCAATCAAAACATTGAATTCATTGAAAAAGTATGTTTTCCACAAACATGTTGTCCTGTAGTGTTTCACCATAGAGAAGCTGGGGAGGCGGCCTCTTATGGTTGGAGGCTTCACCATAATGGGCATCTGCAGTGCTGGCATTACATTCACCCTAATTTTACAGGTGAGCGTGTTTGTTTCCTTGGCTAAATAGGTCAAACTGATACTGATGAATGTTTGTTGGTCCAGACTATGAATTTGTAGATTTCTATTCTGAAAATGTGTGTTTTTTTTGGCGGTCCGGTGGTCAACTGGTTAGCATGTCGGCCTCACAGTGCAGAGGTGCAGTTTTCGATTCCAACTCTGGCTTTCCTGTGCAGTGGCATGTTGATGGAAAACTCTAAATCAGGCATGTCCAAAGTCCGGCCCGGGGGCCAAATCCGGCCCGCGGTCGAATTTCATCCGGCCCTCGGCCCCTGTCATAAAATCAGTGCCGTCTGGCCCGCAGGTTGGGCGCAATGGAACACGTGTTGCATTGACTGAGGTCTCGTAGACTGGTGAGTGATGTTTCATAGAGTACTGCTTCCCTCTAGTGGCTAAATGAGTAATAGCATTCACTAAATGAGTAATAGCATTTAGACACTAGAGGGCATCACTCACGAGTTAACAAGACATCACTCCGTGTTTATATTTGTAAGCTTTTGTTAAATTGTTAATTATTATCATTTTATATTCATGCATTATATTCTTTTATGTTAGTTACCTTAATTATACTCTGTTTAATACGTCCTGAAATATTCTTAGGTTGCTTACATGTGATTGGAGAAGAAAAACAGGAAGGCGAGTCGTTACCGGAAGGGGGAGTGTTGGTTGGAGCGTTAGCGGGGAGCGGTTGAGGAGAGAAAAATAAAAGAGAAAGAGTTGTGTTCAAACGAAGTCGTCCTCTCCTTTTTGCCCATTCTAAACGTAGAGCAATCCATTTAAAACCTGCGAACCCTTCAACTTACATATTGACTGATATGTCATATTTCAAATGATAGTGCAGTTGTGGATATGTGTATTGCTTGTTCATTTCCCTGTTGTTCGAGTCAAAGGTTTTGTGACTATTGAAAAGTCATGGTGATACATTTTATGTTTCAAATCAATCAATTTGCACTCAGGAGACTTCTGTTTAAGAAAAAGTCAAGTGAATAAGCAGTTGCATGTGATATACCTGTTTCAAATGAACCAAAAGAAATTCTTAAGATTGTTGAAATTAAAATAAAAATGGAAACATGAAACAGACTGGCTTACTAAAATTTGTTGAACAATATTGTTGTTCAATGTAAAGAATGTCAGCCAAGGTCGGCCCCCCGACATTTTACCACATAAAATCTGGCCCCCCTAGCAAAAAGTTTGGACACCCCTGCTCTAAATTGTCCTTTGGTGTGAGTGTGAGCACAGATGGTTGTTCATTTCAGTGTGCCCCGCAATTGGCTGGCTGCCCGAAGACAGCTAACTAGGTTCCAGTGACCCTTGTGAAAATAAGTGGATTAGAACATAGATGGATGGATGGATGAATTTACATTTCGATATTTCCATTTTTAGAACATTTGATGTAGATAACGATGTGGATATAGTACACACCATCCATCCATCCATCTTCTACCGCTTATCCGGGGCCGGGTCGCGGGGGCAGAAAGTTTTGCAGGGAAGCCCAGACGTCCCTCTCCTTAGCTACTTCTTCCAGCTCTCCCCGGGGGATCCCGAGGCGTTCCCAGGGCAGCTGGGTGACATAGTCTCTCCAGCATGTCCTGG
This sequence comes from Hippocampus zosterae, assembly GCF_025434085.1. Lineage (NCBI taxonomy): Eukaryota > Metazoa > Chordata > Actinopteri > Syngnathiformes > Syngnathidae > Hippocampus > Hippocampus zosterae. The sequence continues at coordinate 22,094,151 of NC_067461.1, read as the reverse complement.
GTCGACCTCGGGGTCTCCTCCCGGTGGGACATGCCCGGAACACGTCTACCAGGGAGGCGCTCTGGTGGCATCCGAATCAGATGCCCAAGCCACCTCATCTGGCTCCTCTCGATGTGGAGGAGAAGCAGCTCCACTCTGAGCCGCTCCCGGATGACCGAGCTTCTCACCTTATCTCTAAGGCAAAGCCCGGACACCCTGCGGAGAAATTTCATTTCGGCCGCTTGTATCCGTGATCTCGTTCTTTCGGTCACGACCCATAGCTTGTGACCATAGATGAGGGTTGAAATGTAGATCGACCGGTAAATTGAGAGCTTCACCCTTTGGCTCAGCTCATTCTTTACCACGACAGACCGATACAACGCCCGCATCACAGCAGACGCTGCACCGATCCGCCTGTCAATCTCTCGCTCCCTCCTGCCCTCACCCATGAACAAGACCCGAAGATACGTAAACTCCACCCTTTTCCGACTGAGGACCATGGTTTCAGATTTGGAGGTGCTGATTTTCATCCCAACCGCTTCACACTCGACTGCGAAACGCTCCAGTGAGAGTTGGAAAGCCCTGCTTGAAGGACTCAACAGTACCACATCATCAACAAAAAGCAGAGATGCAATACTGAGGCCACCAAAACGGACACCCTCAATGCTTCGACTGCGCCTAGAAATTCTGTCCATAAAGATGAACAGAATCAGCAACAAAGGGCAGCCTCGGCTGAGTCCTACCCTCACTGGAAACGATTCTGACTTACTGCCGGCAATGCGAACCAAACTCTGACATCGGTGGTAAGTCTACAAAACACATGTAGACTGGTTGGGCGAATTCCCACATACCATGGAGGACCCTGCTAAGGGTGTAGAGCTGGTCCACTGTTCCACGGGACGAAAACCACACCGCTCCTCCTCGATCTGAGGCTCGACTTCCTGACGGATCCTCCTCTCCAGCACCCCTGAATAGACCTTACCAGGGAGGCTGAGGAGTGTGATCCCTCTGTAGTTGGAACACACCCTCTGGTCCCCCTTTTTAAAAAGAAGGACTACCATCCCGGTCTGCCAATCCAGAGGCCACGCGATGTTGCAGAGGCGGGTCAACCAGGACAGCCCCACAACATCCAGAGCCTTGAGGAACTCCGGGCGGATCTCATCCACCACTGGGCCCTTGCCACCAAGGAGCTTTTTAACCACATCGGTGACTTCGACCACAGAGATAGGAGAGCCCACCTCAGAGTTCCCAGACTCTGCTTCCTCCAAGGAAGGTATGCTGGTGGAGTTGAGGAGGTCTTCGAAGTACTCCGCACACTGGCTCACAACGTCCCGAGTCGAGGTCAACAGCGCCCCATCCCCACTGTACAGTGTTAGTAGTGCACTGGTTCCCCCTCCTGAGACATCTGATGGTGGGCCAGAATTTCCTCAAAGCCATCCGGAAGTCGGCTTCCATGGCCTCACTGAACTCTTCTCACGCCCGGATTTTTGCCTCGGCGACCACCGAAGCTGCATTCCGCTTGGCCAGTCGATACCCGTCAGCTGCCTCTGGGGTCCCACAGGCCATAAAGACCCGATAGGACTCCTTTTCAGCTTGACGGCATCCCTTACTGCTAGCGTCCAACAGCGAGTCCGGGGGTTGCACCAACAACCTTATGGCCACAACTCAGGTTGGCCGCCTCAACAATAGAGGCATGGAACATGGTCCACTCAGATTCAACGTCCCCCGCCTCCTCCGGGACTTGGGAAAAGACTTGTCCGAGGTGGGAGTTGAAACTCCTTCTGACAGGGGATTCCCCCTGGCTGAGTCCCAGACGCTCCCAACAAACCCTCACAATATTTGGGTATGCCAGGTCGGACCGGCATCTTCCCCCACCATCGGAGCCTACTCACCACCAGGTGGTGACCAGTTGACAGCTCCACCCCTTTCTTCACCTGAGTGTCCAAAACATGCGGCTGCAAATCCGATGATAGAACCACAAAGTCAATCATTGAACTGCGGCCAAGAGTGTCCTGGTGCCAAGTGAACATATGGACACCCTTATGTTTGAACAAGGTGTTCGTTATGGACAATCCGTGACGAGCACGGAAGTCCAAGAACGAAACACCACTTGAGTTCTGATCGGGGGGGCGTTCCTCCCAATCACGCCCCTCCAGGTCTCACTGTCGTTGCCCATGTGAGCATAAACAATAGTCAGCACAAACAACAGTCAGGACCCATCCCCCCACCCGAAGGCGGAGGGAGGCAACCCTCTCGTCTACCCCAATGTACAGGCACTGAGCCGGGGGGCAATGAGTATGCCCACACCTGCTCTGGGCCTCTCACCGTGAGCAACTCCAGAGTGGAAGAGAGTCCAACCCTTCTCGAGAGAACTGGTACCAGAACCCAGGCTATGTGTGGAGGTAAGTCTGACTATATCCAGTCTGAACTTTTCTACTTCACACACCAGCTCCTTCCCTGCAAGATAGGTGACATTCCGTGTCCATAGAGCAGGGGTGCCCAAACTTTTTGGACCGAAGATCTACTTCTTGATCAACTAACCTCCCGGGATCTACCCTTACCGGCACGCGAGCGCACGCGCACACACACGCACACATGCACGCCATGATGAGAAACAGCCTGAAACTGAGGCATGCGATACACTTTTACAGCCTGTTAACTATCGTAGTTCACACGTAGAGTTTTAAAGTGCTTCCCTGGGCCCTCCTCGATTCCTATTCTTTGCCCGTGCCCTCGGTGAATTGTACACGAAGCAAACTCTGAATGAGAATAATGACGATAATTGCAGACTGCTGAGCGCAAACAACTTCCAGTGACGTAATCACGCGCCACCGTAAATTCAAGATTTACCTGCTTTTTTTTATTTTTTAATTTTTTTTTGTGTGAAAATGAGACTGATAGGATGATTAGGGTGCAGCGTACATTAACACAAAACATATATATTATTAACATGTACAAAGACACACAAATGGTTGTTTTTTTTTTCTCCTCGACACTCCTCGGGTCTACTTGGGACCTGTCTTAGATCTACCGGTAGATCAGGATCTACCTAATGGGCACCCCTGCCCTAGAGCTAGCTTCTGCAGCCGAGGATCGGACCGCCAGGGTCCCCGCCTTTGACTGCAGCCCAGCTCACACTGCACCCGACCCCTTTGGCCCCTCCCATGGGTGGTGAGCCCATGAGAAGGAGGGCCCACATTGCCTCTTCGGGCTGAGCCAACGAGCCGCCCCCACAGGCCTCGCTCCAGAGGGGGACCCCGGTGACCCACGTCCGGGCAAGGGAAACTGGGTTCCATTTATTTTGTTCTTCATAAGGGGTTTGTGAGCTGTGGTTTGTCTGGTCCCTCACCTATAGTTCACACTTGTCTTGGAAATAACTTGAAACTCATGAAATGTGGCAGTCTCTTGGCCTTCAGTCTTCGGGTGGGGTGGCGGGTCCAAACTGTTTACTTCTATGCACCAAACAGCACTTCAGAGTACATACCATTTTTGAAGTCCGTGGAGAGTATGCTGGAGCGTGCTCTCCCTGGGGACTCCCTTGGTCTACTGGGGGGGTTCATTACTCACGTGGGCAATGCTAGTGAGACCTGGAAGGGGTGTGATTGAGAAGAACTGCAATTTGAAATCGAGCAGTGTTTTGTTCCTGGACTTCTGTGCTTTTCACATATTGTCAATAACAAACACTGTGATCAAACATTAAGGTGGCAATATGTGCACTTGGTACCAGTACACCTTAGGCCTCCATATGATCATCGACTTAATGGTTGTGTCATCGGATTGGCAGCCATGTGTTTTGTACACTTGGGTGAAGAAAGTGGCGGAGCTGTCAACTGATCATCAGCTGGTGTTGTGTTGGCTCAAATGGTGGGGGAAGATGTGATTTGACAGCCCCAACATATGGTGAGGGTTTGCTGGGAATGACAGAATCCCCTGTCTTTTTCATCAACAGCCACCTCCAGCAGACTTTCACCCATGTCCCGGGAGAAGCAAGGGACATTGAGTCCAAGACAGCCATGTTGGGCACCTCCATTGTTGACATGGCTGATTGGAGCTATGGCTTTAAGGTGGTTGGCTCCTCTCATGGTGGCCCTGAACCCGCTGGTGGAAACCGGCAGTACAAGATGCCATCAAGCTGAAACAGGAGCCCTATTGCAGATTTTTGGACAATGGGAGTCCAGAGGTAGCTGGCGAGGTACTAGCTGGCCAAATGGAATGCAGCTTTGGCGTTCCCCAAGGGAAAAACTCGAGCAGACAAGTAGTCAAAATGTTTTTCCTCCGAAGGGTGTCTGGGTTCTCCCTTAGAAATAAGCCCCTTCAGCCATCCTGAAGGGGCTCAGAGCCGAGCCACAGCTCCTTCACATTGAGAGGAGCCAGATAAGGTGGCTTGGGCATCTTATTATATTCCTTCTGGATGCTTCTCCACTGGCAGAAGGCTATGAGGCTTGGTAGAGGGAAGTCTGGAATTCCCTGCTGAAGCTGCTCCCCACGCAACCCAACCTCGGAAAAGCTGAAGAGAATTAGATGGAGGATGAGATGAGAAATAAAATCGCTACACAAATAGAAAGTTGCTGCTCAAATTAAGCAATTTTTGCAAAACGGTTCTGCAAAATATTTAGAGTCTTCAAGGCATTCCTAGCAAAGGAACATGTAAACAGTTCAAAACATAAAAGCTGACTACCTCTCAATGATTACCAGAGAGGAGAAGAGGAATTATCAGTCTTCTGTGTGATTCTGAGAAGCAAGTGTCCATTGAGGGCCCTTGCCTTGACGGTAGTCATCCATCCATCCATTTTCCGAACCGCTTGATCCTCACTAGGGTCGCGGGGGGTGCTGGAGCCTATCCCAGCCGTCTTCGGGCAGTAGGCGGGGGACACCCTGAATCAGTTGCCAGCCAATCGCAAGGCACACAGAGACGAACAACCATCCACGCCCACACTCACACCGAGGGACAATTTAGAGCGCCCAATCAGCCTGCCATGAATGTTTTTGGAATGTGGGAGGAAACCGGAGCACCTGGAGAAAACCCACGCAGGCCTCGGGAGAACATGCAAACTCCACACAGGGAGGCCGGAGCTGGAATCGAACCCGGTACCTCTGCACTGTGAAGCCGACATGCTAACCACTGGACTACGGTAGTCAACGTCTCCATGTTAATCTTCATTTGCTGTGATCGATCAACTTGTTTAGGTATTGACAGGTATTTAAATAGATTAGCGGGGATCTTGGAGAAAAATGTGGTATATGGTTTTTGCTGCTTCGCTGGTCTTCAAAAAACACTCGGTGATCGATGGCTGTTTCCCGACGAATGAGCACTTCAGGGACCACGGCTGATTGGGAAAAGATTTTATTCAACCAATGTCAGAGTGAAGTCTTTCCAAAAAGTTGAGTGGCCCAAGGCATGGATGTAAAAAAGCCCCCCAACCCCTGTCAGGCCCGTATCTTTTATACCTGGCAAGGAGCTGATGTCATGGCTTTGTGCACCAGCTGCGGTTTTCAATCTACTAGTTTACTTCAGTCCTAAAAAGGAGATCTTGACCAGCGCTGTTGGTGATGGACGACAACAGCCACTTTACCTTATTATAGGATTGCACACATTGCTGAAACTGAATTCTCCCTGACCAGCAAATATAGAATAGAATCGTGTTACTGACGCCAGGTGGACATTCTAAGGCCACCTACAGGAATAGAGAGGGAATTCCAAATTACACTTCATTCCCCCCTTCCGGGACAAAGTAATAGTCCCGGAAACGGTCTAACAAAAGATAACATCGGTAAAGGTCCAAACATCTTCCCCCAACCAAATTTTATATATGCTCACGTCTACAATTTGGCCCAAAATCTTCAGCCGAAATCACGCTCAAGGCATGCTACGTAAGGTTATTTTAACTAGGAAAGCTCAAACTATTTAGTTAGCCAATTGCTCCCTGACAACAATCTGAGGCCTCTCAGGAACCACAAGCAAAGAAAATTGAAGTCCACATAATTCAAACGACGATACCACCCCCCTTAGGTAATACCCTTACAACGGTGACAAATTGCGAAGTAATGAATTTGGTGTGGCCCGTTAGAAGCCCCAAAAAGCTGCCGGCCCCTCCTCAAGAAAAAACCTCGGCAGTCTAATGACAAGGAAAAAGAGGAAGGCCCTTTCTACCATCCCCAGTGGTTCCCTTCACCTGGTGTCAACCAGGTGTAAGGAGCCCTGGCACATTACAATCCACAAAACAGTATGAGCTCACCAAACAGTGTGAAAATGGAATGACATGTCCCCCTATCACCAAACAGTGAAATTGTACCGTCACATGATCAGCCGGCCAGCAGGTAACAAAATGAGGTAAAAATATTGGAATAAACAATGAGGTATATAGTAATGAGGTATCAAAACATGCTATCAAAACAAGCCCCCGAAATGTCGCCCCCCTTCTTCATGTGTAAGTGCGTGCCGAGGCAGAGTCCATTTCCCGAATCTTCAGCGATAGAACGTGCTGGGTATCACTGCCCAGGGCCTGCTGTCCATACAAAGTCCTTATGTCCAGGTCACTGTCCATAGAGTCCCTTGCACGGCCCCGGTCAGCATGCAGAGGTTCTGGAACGAATAAGAACTCCTGCCAGTATCGCGTGATGACAATGGCACTCAACCCAAAACACATGCAACTTTGACACAATAAAGATGGTAAACTGGTCGCGGGCCGGGCAACAACATACGGTGGATCACATTCCAGTGGAATCATGCAACACATCACACAAAAAGGAAAATAAAAACCCAAGGAAGTGGCGCTACGCCGATGTTCCCACTCCTTCATCCCTTAGGACCGACTGACCCATGTTCAACTGCTGTTCACATGGAACCCTTCTCCACTTCGGCTTTGATCGTTACAAACTCAGGTCCCTGCGCTTGCACGACCGCATAGCCTGCGCATAAATTTTCTCCGACTCGATAACAAGAGCCGTCTGTCCATAGTTCGAGATCCGCTTCCCTCAGGGGGATAGCTTGCAAATCGGACCGCAGTCTAGAGTATTTTTCTGACTCATGCAAACAATCGTGGGGGTCCCCATCCTCTGAAGTTGGCAAAAACTCAGCTGGGTTTACAGTAGTACACCTTGCTAGAGTGACATCCTCTTGCTCCAAGAGCCTGTAATAGTCCCGAAGCCGGGGCTCTGTCAAGGTGTACTTGCCATGGTTCAACAGAGTCCGAAGACTATGGTGAGTAAGAATTGTCACAGGATAGCCCATGGTGATAGCCGAGGCTTTGTCATACATCAAATAGACTCCAACCATTGCTCTATAGCATGGCGGCAGGCCCATCTCCACCTCGGAGTAGGATGTCGAATAATAGGCCACAGGTTGGGGTCCAGACCCCGTACCTGTAGGCTGACAAAGAATTGCACATGCAAACCTACCCCCCGCCGAGATTGACGTGAATAACACAAAATTTTTCGAGTAATCTGGTGAAGCCAATGCCGGAGCCTCTTGCAATCTTGCTTTGATTGTTTCAAACGCCACATGGCCATCCTGTGTCCAATCCAGCGTGGCGTGGAGATCATTATTACCTGTGTCTTTGATCATAGCTCTTAACGGCCCTACCAATTTGGCGTATTCTTCGACCCAGGAGGCCGAATATCCCGCAATTCCCAGAAAGGTTAACATTTGCCGAACAGTTCTGGGTTTTGGAGCCGTTCGTATCGCCTCCAAATGGCCATCTGAGATACGTCTCTGTCCATACGATATTTTCTGGCCCAAATAGTCAACCTGTTTTTGACAGTATTGTAATTTCTTTTGTGACACTTTATGACCATTTTCTGCCAAAATTTGCAACAGTTTGATCGAGTCTTTGTGGCACGTCTCGACATCCGATGCACAGACAATAATGTCGTCCACATATTGAATAACAGTGCTCTGCACCTGTCTCCCCTCCGTGAGTCGTCACCTTACCGTGGTGGAGGGGTTTGTGTGTCCCAATGATCCTAGAAGCTAAGTTGTCTGGGGCTTTATGCCCCTGGCAGGGTCACCCATGGCAAACAGGTTCTAGGTGAGGGGCCAGACAAAGCACGGCTCAAAGACCCCTTATGATGAACAAAATATATGGACCAAGGTTTCCCTTGCCCGGACGCGGGTCACCGGGGCCCCCCTCTGGAGCCAGGCCTGGAGGTGGGGCTCGTTGGCAAGCGCCTGGTGGCCGGGCCTACACCCATGGGGCCCGGCCGGGCACAGCCCGAAGAGGCAACGTGGGTCCCCCTTCCCATGGGCTCACCACCCATGAGAGGGGCCAAAGGGGTCGGGTGCAATGTGAGCTGGGCGGCAGCCAAAGGCGGGGACCCTGGCGGTCCGATCCTCGGCTGCAGAAGCTAGCTCTTGGGACATGGAATGTCACCTCTCTGGCAGGGAAGGAGCCCGAGCTGGTGTGTGAGGCAGAGAATTTCCGACTGGATATAGTCGGACTTGCCTCCACACACAGCCTGGGTTCTGGTACCAGTTCTCTCGAGAGGGGTTGGACTCTCTTCCACTCTGGAGTTGCTCACGGTGAGAGGCGCAGAGCAGGTGTGGGCATATTCATTGCCACCCGGCTCAGTGCCTGTACATTGGGATTCACACCGGCAGACGAGAGGGTTGCCTCCCTCCGCCTGCGGGCGGGGGGACGGGTCCTGACTGTTGTTTGTGCATATGCACCAAACAGCAGCTCAGCATACCCACCCTTTTTGGAGTCCTTGGAGGGTGTGCTGGAGAGTACTCCTGCTGGGGACTCCCTTGTTCTGCTGGGGGACTTCAATGCTCACGTGGGCAATGACAGTGAGACCTGGAGGGGCGTGATTGGGAGGAACGGCCCCCCCGATCTGAACCCGAGTGGTGTTTTGTTATTGGACTTCTGTGCTCGTCACGGATTGTCCATAACGAACACCTTGTTCAAACATAAGGGTGTCCATATGTGCACTTGGCACCAGGACACCTTAGGCCACAGTTCGATGATCGACTTTGTTGTTGTATCATCGGATTTGCGGCCGCATGTTCTGGACACTCGGGTGAAGAGAGGGGCGGAGCTGTCAACTGATCACCACCTGGTGGTGAGTAGGCTCCGATGGTGGGGGAAGATGCCGTTCCGTCCTGGCAGACCCAAACGTATAGTGAGGGTTTGTTGGGAGCGTCTGGCGGAATCCCCTGTCAGAAGGAGTTTCAACTCCCACTTCCGACAGAGCTTTTCCCATGTTCCGGGGGAGACCGGGGACATCGAGCCCGAGTGGACCGTGTTCCGTGCCTCTATTGTTGAGGCGGCCAATCTGAGTTGTGGCCGTAAGGTGGTTGGTGCCTGTCGTGGCGGCAACCCCCGTACTCGCTGGTGGACCCCAGCAGTAAGGGATGCCGTCAAGCTGAAGAAGGAGTCCTATCGAGCCTTTATGGCCTGTGGGACCCCAGAGGCAGCTGACGGGTATCGATTGGCCAAGCGGGCCGCGGCTTCGGTGGTCGCCGAGGCAAAAACCCGAGCGTGGGAAGAGTTCGGTGAGGCCATGGAAGCCGACTTCCGGACGGCTTCGAGGAAATTCTGGTCCACCATCCGACGTCTCAGGAGGGGGGGGGAAGCAGTGCACCACCACTAACACTGTGTACAGTGGGGATGGGGCGCTGCTGACCAGGGGTGGATGAGATCCGCCCGGAGTTCCTCAAGGCTCTGGATGTTGTGGGGCTGTCCTGGTTGACACGCCTCTGCAACATCGCGTGGACAACAGGGAGAGTGCCTCTGGATTGGCAGACCGGGGTGGTAGTCCCTCTTTTTAAAAAGGGGGACCGGAGGGTGTGTTCCAACTACAGAGGGATCACACTCCTCAGCCTCCCTGGTAAGGTCTATTCAGGGGTGCTGGAGAGGAGGGTCCGTCAGGAAGTCGAGCCTCAGATTGAGGAGGAGCAGTGTGGTTTTCGTCCCGGCCGTGGAACAGTGGACCAGCTCTACACCCTTAGCAGGGTCCTTGAGGGTATGTGGGAATTCGCCCAACCAGTCTACATGTGTTTTGTGGACTTGGAGAAGGCGTTTGACCGTGTCCCTCGGGGAGTTCTGTGGGGGGTGCTTCGTGGGTATGGGGTACCGAATCCCCTGATACGGGCTGTTCGGTCACTATACCACCGATGTCAGAGTTTGGTTCGCATTGCAGGCAGTAAGTCGGAATCGTTTCCAGTGGAGGTAGGACTCCGCCAAGGCTGCCCTTTGTCGCCGATTCTGTTCATAACCTTTATGGACAGAATTTCTAGGCGCAGCCGAAGCGTTGATGGGGTCCGTTTTGGGGGCCTCAGTATTTCATCCCTGCTTTTTGCAGATGATGTGGTGCTGTTGGCTCCTTCAAACAGGGCTCTCCAACTCTCACTGGAGCGTTTCGCAGCCGAGTGTGAAGCGGTTGGGATGAAAATCAGCACCTCCAAATCTGAAACCATGGTCCTCAGTCGGAAAAGGGTGGAGTGCCCCCTCCGGGTCGGGGAGGAGATCTTACCCCAAGTGGAGGAGTTCAAGTATCTTGGGGTCTTGTTCACGAGTGGGGGTAGGAGGGAGCGGGAGATCGACAGGCGGATCGGTGCAGCGTCTGCTGTGATGCGGACGTTGTATCGGTCTGTCGTGGTGAAGAAGGAGCTGAGCCAAAAGGCGAAGCTCTCAATTTACCGGTCGATCTACGTCCCAACCCTCACCTATGGTCACGAGCTATGGGTCGTGACCGAAAGAACGAGATCCCGGATACAAGCGGCTGAAATGAGTTTTCTTCGCAGGGTGTCCGGGCTCTCCCTTAGAGATAAGGTTAGAAGCTCGGTCATCCGGGAGGGGCTCAGAGTCGAGCCGCTTCTCCTCCACATCGAGAGGAGCCAGATGAGGTGGCTTGGGCATCTGATTCGGATGCCTCCTGAGCGCCTCCCCGGTGAGGTGTTCCGGTCATGTCCCACCGGGAGGAGACCCAGAGGAAGACCCAGGACACGCTGGAGAGACTATGTCACCCAGCTGGCCTGGGAACGCCTGGGAAGAAGTAGCTAGGGAGAGGGAAGTCTGGGCTTCCCTGCTAAAGCTGTTGCCCCCGCGACCCGGCCCCGGATAAGCGGTAGATGATGGATGGATGGATGGATGGATGCACCTGTCTTTCGAGCCCTTCGAGATCATCCTTTAACACTTTGTTAAACACATGAGGGCTATGTTTGTAACCCATAGGAAGTCTCTGATATTGATAAAACTGTCCTTTGAATGTGAACCCGAACAGTCCTTGTGATTCGCTACTGAGTGGGACACTGAAAAAGGCGCCACAAAGGTCCACCACTGAGAAGCCTTCCGCGTCCGGCGGAATCTGTGCCAGCAGGGTGTGCGGATCTGGCACATCGGCTAAATTGTCAATCACCACTTCGTTCACGGCTCGAAGGTCATGTACTAGCCGGTGGGTGTTGTCAGGCTTTTTCAAGGGCAGTATTGGCGTATTACTAAGAGGGGTCTGCGTCACTCTCAACACATTTGCCACGAGCAATCCTTCGATCTGTGTTTCAATCCCCCGCACTGCTTCCTCTTTCAGGGGGTACTGTGTCTTCCATGGAGGTCTGCAGCCTGGCCGAAGATCCACTGTTACCGGTTGTGCCGATTTTACAAATCCAATGTCCGTACTGTGGCGAGACCACAGGTAGTCGGGTACCTGTCGGAGCATGTCCTCTTTGAGTTGATCTGTCGTCATACTGAGGATGGAGTCGTGTGACAGCTGTACCGTTTGGGGCTGTCCATGTCCATGCGCTGAAACCATGATCTTCATGAACCGTTTATCAACACTCACCCACAGAGCATTGTTTCCTGCCAGCGGGGAAAACTTGAGTGTTTCCGCCTCCGCCATCATTTCTCCTACATGTTGCTGCTCCCAGTCTTCTGCTACCAACAAAGTCACATGTGGGATGCTATTTTTGACTTTAAATTCCTTGTCGATGAATCCGTTTCTCTGGATTTTCATGGCCACTCCCTGTGGTCCCAGGATAATGCAAGTGCCGTTCAATTGCACTTCTTGCGGTTGCTGACGCAACCACTCTTCTGCCTGTGCCTGCGTTAGGTCTTTGTGATATTGTAGCGTGCAGTGGAATGGGTACTCTGGGGTCCTTGCTCCTGGTCTATTGGAGCGGATAAACTTTTCCCACTTCTTGTAAGGTTCCAATAGGTTGTCGCTGACATCTCCCACCCAAATTACAGTGGGCGTTGACTTCCCGGACCTTGACTGCATCATCACCTCGTGGCACGTTTTGTTTGGTATTTCAACCTCACATCCATCGGGAGAACACTTTATGGTACAGGTCAATCCACACAGGGTATCTCTGCCGAGGAGGGCAATGGGTGTACGGTTTGACACCAGGACTGGAATTTTTATTGTGTGGTCTTGCCAGCAGAGCTTTACTGGTCTTGTGGAAGGGATCAGCTGTTTAATACCCTCGAACCCTATTGGCCGCACAAAATGACCGGACATGGAGAGATGTGTAGCGTCTTCGGGCCGGATACACGTGAAAGCCGCTCCGCTGTCAACCTTAGCTGTCAAAGGCTGATCATTTACTTTCACTGTTATTGTTGGCTCCTGTTCCGGACCTGACACTACCAGCTGACATCCCCCCTTAGGGCACTCTGGGCACCCCTAAAATCCAGGCTCCGGGCCCCCAAAGGGGTTTACCGGGCCCTGAGGCCTTTGGCCTCGTGGTTTGGTTCCCCCTCTGAAGCCACCTCCAGAGGAATTGTTATAGGGCCTATCACACTGGCGAGATATGTGGCCTGGTCGACCGCAATTATAGCACGCATTAGGTCTCTGTTGTAGGCCCCCGGGAGATTAGGCCTTCCTGCCCGTCCTTTGTCTCCACGGGCCGTGGCTCCCCAGAGATGGGCCGGTCTGTTTCCCCATTGAGGGGCTGGGCTGAAGGGCACCGCCATGGCTGCTTGCGGAGTTAGGCCATGCGGGGACGTGGGCTGTAGAATGATTTGTTGCGGTGGAGCTTGCACCACGACTGTCTGCTTCTTTTCCTTTTTATTGTCCACGAGCTGCACTTGGTTCAGCCTCCTCACCACTTCTTGGTCCTGCTCCTTTTGAGCCATCTCCTTCTTGCGGAACCAATCAACTTGATGAGCGATGTGATCAGTGTAGACATTAGTCGTCATGCTTCCCAGTCCCACCACTTCGGCCAGTTTGCTCCTCACTTGCACGGGCAGGCCCTTTTGGATCTTATCCCGCAAGATAGATTTTTCCATTTGGGTTGTATGCGGATCATTTCCTGTGATGTGTCTCCAAGTCTGATATGCTCTTGCCACGTATGAGCGTGCGTTCTCTGTCAGTCCCAGGGGTTCGAGCACAATATTATCAGGGTTTACATTGGTCGGGTACGCTGCCTTCAGTGCTCCCCACATCTGGCCTCGGACTGCTGCAAACAGGTCAGAGTCATTTGCTGATGTTGCAGCAAAGCGATGTAACCCTGCTTTTCCCAAAATGTCTTTCATGGTATGGACTCCTACCACGTTAGTCAGAAGCCTCTTAATGTCTCCTACCGCGAACTGGGTTCCCACCATGCACTCCTCCAATTTGGATATCCAAGGGTGTGCTCCGTCTTGAATGGTGGGCAGCTTCTCAAGGATTCCTGACATGTCAGAATTCTGCCATGGTTTGTATTCCAGCTGTTGTCCTCTCACCAAAACTGGTAGGATCGTATTTGCCCGCCTTGATCTTTGCTCCTGGCTCAAAAGGGACGCTAGTATTTTGGACGCTTCTTTCTTCAGCTTGCGTTCAGCGACCTCCAACCTTTGCAATTGTTCCTCCAGCTCCTCTTGCTCCTTTGGTTCCACACTCCAGTCCAATTCCTCCAGGCATTGCTTTTTCCTGTTCTTAATGCTCATTAAGGCGGTTCTTCTCCAATCCTCCATGGCCGTGGGGGTGGAGCATGAGGTAGGCGTAGGATCCTTGTCTCCCCCGTCATCATCACTACTGTCGCTCCACTGTCGGTACTACTAAAATATGTTCTTGTTCTAATCTTATTTTCCCGGAGTGCGTCCTTTTTCCTCCGCTTTTTTCAAAATGCTTTTGATTGTGGGGTCATAGCCCCCCGCTGCTCCTTCAGCATCACTCTGGCTGTCATACTGCAGCTCCTTTCTGGTGTAGTCAAAAGTGCCATGCTTTGCAAATCGTGTTTTATTTCTTTTGCGGGCAGGGCTAGGGTGCATGATGATGGTGGTCTTTGCTCTTCCTGTTTCGACAATGTCCTTATCCTCCGTCTCCAGCTGATAACTTCCTTCCTGGTTGATTATCGGAAGTTGTGGATATACATTTCCACGGTCTTCACTCACATCATACGGTGGGGGATTCTTAACAGGGGACACATGTGAAAAAGGCATGTTTGCTTTTTCCATTAGGTTCTTAGCTTCTTCCATATTTTTCTGCACTTCAGCTTTAATTTTCTCTTTTCTCTGTTGGAACTCTCGGTTCAATTTGAGTCCCTCTTCGTCAAATACTTTTAACAATCCCAATTCCCATTCTCTTTTTTCCTTCCTCTTTTCTCCTCTTTTTCCTTTTTTTATGTCCTGCCTTGTATGCTGATACTAGTACACGTATAGTCTCAACTACTTCCCTGTTAAAAGTCCCTTCCACCGGCCAAGGCCTCTCGATGTCAGGCCATCTTTTATTCCATTTTTTGGATATTTCTTTAACCCCCTTAATGAGCGGGTAGTTTCTCCGCACTACCTCGATGGGGGTGGTCACCATTGGACTAGCATAGTTCCTTTCCCCCATTTTTTTTTTGATTGCAGATAACAATATCAATTAAACAATGCACATACGATTTTGCCAACCTCAGATGGACCCGTTAAGACCGGCTGTCTCAATTGATATTCGATCCGGTGTATTCCGTCCGCGCTATTTCTGTACCCGCACTCAACTTATGTTGGAGATGACACCTTGTTTGAAAAACAATTGTTCACAAGTTTATGATGATCAGTCTGTAGTCAGTCTGCTATGCAATCCCTGTTCTCAGGTTTTTTATGTAAACAGAAAATCAGAAGTATTAAGGAGATCCCCAGAGAGCAATATCAATAATTGGTTTTTAATTTTATCATTCTGTCTTTAATTTAAATTAACAAGTCGGGCTTTTCTGCAACTCCAATTTCTCATTGCTCCCAGAGGGTCTAGGGGGCGCCAGCTGACCCTCGTATTATTTATGAGGGGCCACACTCTTTCTTGAGATGCATACATGCACATCTATATTAGTGTCGTTAGGTAGCATTCCCGTGCTTCTTGTTTCTTGTTAGACAGCTGTGGCACATTAATTCTCCTGGGTTTTAGTTACCTCAGGACCTCCACAGTTGGTCATGCATTCTTTTGCTCCTTCAGCATGCCGTCCCCCATCATCCTGTCACATTTTCTCGCTACCAGCAAGGTAGGCCCCAAAATGGGCACAACTCTGGCCCCACGCCCCGCCCCCACGTCACCCACACGGGGAGTGCCTAGCCTTGAAACACGGTGGGCAGGTACAGGTTGGCCACTCCCTGTCCCGCCCCCGAAGCCAGATTCCCCTCCCCGAGCGGGCACCGCAGGCAGGCACGCGCCCCAGAGCACCGAGAAGCACACTATCCTATCCATTCCATTCGTTTCTTCTACAAGCACGCTCACTCACTCGCACTCAAGAGCACCCACACACTTACTCACGATCGCGCACACACGCACGCTCACCTACACACACCCATGGGTACACTCACACACACACACACACACACACACACAGACACACACACACAGGGATTTTCTCTACCCACACAATGCCGTCCAGCACCTATTTCCCAAATGCGGTCTGTACAGGCTCAAATTTATCAAACTTTGACAGATGTGTATGCTATTATGACACGTCCCCATAGATGAATCGAACCGCAAGCAGATCGTATCAGCTTAATCAATATTCAAAAACCGCCAGTCCTTTCGTTTTACCTGGGGGCTTCTTACACCAGCATTTAAATTGACAAGCCTTATAACTCACATACACCTCTAATTCGATCAGTGCCCAAACGACGTGGCTTCGCGCGCATCATTCTCTTCGGCCCACAGGTCCGTGACCTGGCCGGATATTTCCTTCATCCACTCTCACACTTCACGGTACGGATGCCAAAGTTGCGCTCGTTCCTATTAGCCAAACGCGGTCGACGCAACCTCCCTTTTGCGCTGGACTTTGGCAGAGACTAGGCTCCCACCGGACATCTCGGCTATAGCCCCTGGCCCTTGTGGATTCACCCGTATCTTGTCGCAGCATAGTTCAATCGTACCCGTGTTTCCGCCACAATCACACAGCTAAAATTTCGATCCTCCGCGGGACCACTGAAACGACTAATTTCCACGTCCACGTTTTATGGGACTTCCTACTATTTTCTTCTCGTGACAGCCGACCAGCGTTGTTCTCGACAACCTGTCCTGTTTCACATTCGCCCTCCCTGGAGCGTTTATTTCTTCTCGTTTATCATTCTCACCAGACATGTCATGCATACAATTCCCAAAACGTTTTGTTACTGTTCCCTTTTTATTTATTGTTTTTTATTTATTTTTCCTGTTTTTATTTTACTTTTCTTTCGCTGTCTCTATTTGGGGCCACTCCCCCTTCAAAAGTCGCATTATGACGGCTTTTGACTAGGAGAGACAACTTTCCCTGGAGCCCGCCGTGGCCCCATCAGATCCGTTTAACTGTCCTCCGTGCGGGGGACAACGCTCCCTTCCCCCCTTTCCAAGAGCGAGCATGCTGCGGCGACTTTGAGTGCAAGCAACTCACCTCAAAACAGGTCGTCCGCTGGCCGCTGGATGCTCGCGGAGAGAGCGGACGGGACGGTCCCCTGGAGAACACGAATCCTGTTCGTGACGCCAAAAATGTGGTATATGGTTTTTGCTGCTTCGCTGGTCTTCAAAAAACACTCGGTGATCGGTGGCTGTTTCCCGACGAATGAGCACTCAGGGACCACGGCTGATTGGGAAAAGATTTTATTCAACCAATGTCAGAGTGAAGTCTTTCCAAAAAGTTGAGTGGCCCAAGGCATGGATGTAAAAAAGCCCCCCAACCCCTGTCAGGCCCGTATCTTTTATACCTGGCAAGGAGCTGATGTCATGGCTTTGTGCACCAGCTGCGGTTTTCAATCTACTAGTTTACTTCAGTCCTAAAAAGGATATCTTGACCAGCGCTGTTGGTGATGGACGACAACAGCCACTTTACCTTATTATAGGATTGCACACATTGCTGAAACTGAATTCTCCCTGACCAGCAAATATAGAATAGAATCGTGTTACTGACACCAGGTGGACATTCTAAGGCCACCTACAGGAATAGAGAGGGAATTCCAAATTACACTTCAGAACAAATGAGGAACTAGAAGTAACCTCACAAATGGACAAAGCACAGGAAGTCCTGATGAGATAAAAATGTGAAAGAGTGCAGAAGTACTCCTTCATACCAGAAGTTGTAAATTTGCATTGTGTCAGTGGTACATTCGTATTTTATTAATGAATTCCACACTTCAAGGAGAAGGAACAGAAAATGTTTGATGTCTTGCAATGTTTTCCCTATTTTGTCCCGTTATACTTTGTCCATTTTTTCTTCCTCCAGACTCATTTATCTTTAATGCGGTATGTGAGTGTCTGTTGTGTCGTCGGCATCATCGCTGGATTCTGTATCGGCCCAGGCAAGTTGCTCTTCACTACATGTTGATTGGAAAGTTGTCAGCGGAAAAAAACAAAACATTTCCCATTGTTGACGTTGCCTTATTTTCCCATGTGCAAAAGAAGGGAAACGCTGCACAGGTGCATGCTTATTCGGTTATGCAGATTCTCTCATCATGTAAATTTCCCCAGTGTGGGACAAATAAAGGATATCTTATCAACTTGATCTGTCATTTGATCACCATCCAAAACATGCATTGCTGTGTAAACACATTACAGGTATTCAGATTAAATTAGTTGCATTGGTTTTACCCCTTCTTCCCTTTCATTTGGAATGTTCCTTTGTTCCTTTACGCTGTTATTCTTTTAAAGACAACACAGCCACACTACAAACAAAGCGACAGAAACCAAAACCGATGGAAATTGCTTGTCTTGCCAATTGCTACAATATTAAGGTAGTAGGTGCGAACAACACAAAAATGCACCCGTGCTCACGTTGAAATATAGACAACAAACTGGTCTGCAAACATCCACCTAAAATGCATTTTCTTGTGGAGGCACAGATGATTAGCTAACTGCCTGCTGTAGTAGTAGAAATATGGCCAATTATAACTCAAAGATCATTGGGAGACAAAAAACCCTTCACTACGGTAAGGTGACGGCTCATGGAGGGGCCGGTATTTGTGAGCGCACCTAATAACACGTTCCATTAATTTTCAATAAGAAATCAGAGTTGTGATTGACTGCAATGAAAAATACATCTATTCATTTTCGACTCCGCTTATCCTCACAAGAGGTTGGAGATTTTGAGGAGTTGCGTTTGCAAGGGTGGTTAAAAAATACCTGGGGCATGGTCCCAGGGACTCTTGAAGGATGGGACCACAGGGTGTGATCTAACTCCAAAAGGAGCACACTCCTCAGCATTGCTGGTAAGGCAAGCCAAGGCCAGTTTATATGTAATGGGCATTTCATGTACAAGACAATTCATAGTGTTTCACAGAAAACATGAAACCAGCCCAGAACAATAGCCAAAATATTAAGACATTGCATTTTCTGAACCGCTTTATCCTCACCAGGGTCGCAGGGATTACAAATATCATTGAAAATATTCATTCATTCATCTTCCGAGCCGCTTGATCCTCACTAGGCTCGCGGGGGGTGCTGGAGCCTATCCCAGCTGTCTTCGAGCATTAGGCGGGGGACACCCTGAATCGGTTGCCAGCCAATTGCAGGGCACACAGAAACGAACAACCATCCGCACTCACACTCACACCTAGGGACAATTTAGAGTGTTCAATCAGCCTGCCACGCATGTTTTTGGAATGTGGGAGGAAACCGGAGCACCCGGAGAAAACCCACACAGGCCCGGGGAGAACATGCAAACTCCACACAGGGAGGCCGGAGCTGGAATCGAACCCGGTACCTCTGCACTGTGAAGCCAACGTGCTAACCACTGGACTACCGGGCCGCCTCATTGAAAATAATTTGATCAAAATGATTAAAACCACCGCGGCTTCGGTGGTCGCCGAGGCAAAAACCCGAGCATGGGAAGAGTTCAGTGAGGCCATGGAAGCCGACTTCCGGACGGCTTCGAGGAAATTCTGGTCCACCATCCGACGTCTCAGGAGGGGGAAGCAGTGCACCACTAACACTGTATACAGTGGGGATGGGGCGCTGCTGACTTCGACTCGGGACATTGTGAACCGGTGGGCAGAGTACTTCGAAGACCTCCTCAACTCCACCAACACGCCTTCCTTGGAGGAAGCAGAGCCTGGGGACTCTGAGGTGGGCTCTCCTATCTCTGTGGTTGAAGTCACCGAAGTGGTTAAAAAGCTCCTCGGTGGCAAGGCCCCAGGGGTGGATGAGATCCGCCCGGAGTTCCTCAAGGCTCTGGATGTTGTGGGGCTGTCCTGGTTGACACGCCTCTGCAACATCGCGTGGCCTCTGGATTGGCAGACCGGGATGGTAGTCCCTCTTTTTAAAAAGGGGGACCAGAGGGTGTGTTCCAACTACAGAGGGATCACACTCCTCAGCCTCCCTGGTAAGGTCTATTCAGGGGTGCTGGAGAGGAGGGTCCGTCAGGAAGTCGAGCCTCAGATTGAGGAGGAGCAGTGTGGTTTTCGTCCCGGCCGTGGAACAGTGGACCAGCTCTACAGCCTTAGCAGGGTTCTCAAGGGTATGTGGGAATTCGCCCAACCAGTCTACATGTGTTTTGTGGACTTGGAGAAGGCGTTTGACCGTGTCCCTCGGGGAGTTCTGTGGGGGGTGCTTCGTGGGTATGGGGTACCGAACCCCCTGATACGGGCTGTTCGGTCACTATACCACCGATGTCAGAGTTTGGTTCGCATTGCCGGCAGTAAGTCGGAATCGTTTCCAGTGGAGGTAGGACTCCGCCAAGGCTGCCCTTTGTCGCCGATTCTGTTCATAACCTTTATGGACAGAATTTCTAGGCGCAGCCGAAGCGTTGAGGGGGTCCGTTTTGGGGGCCTCAGTATTGCATCCCTGCTTTTTGCAGATGATGTGGTGCTGTTGGCTCCTTCAAACGGTGCTCTCCAACTCTCACTGGAGCGTTTCGCAGCCGAGTGTGAAGCCGTTGGGATGAAAATCAGCACCTCCAAATCTGAAACCATGGTCCTCAGTCGGAAAAGGGTGGAGTGCCCCCTCCGGGTCGGGGCGGAGATCTTACCCCAAGTGGAGGAGTTCAAGTATCTTGGGGTCTTGTTCACGAGTGGGGGTAGGAGGGAGCGGGAGATCGACAGGCGGATCGGTGCAGCGTCTGCTGTGATGCGGACGTTGTATCTGTCTGTCGTGGTGAAGAAGGAGCTGAGCCAAAGGGCGACGCTCTCAATTTACCGGTCGATCTACGTCCCAACCCTCACCTATGGTCACGAGCTATGGGTCGTGACCGAAAGAACGAGATCCCGGATACAAGCGGCTGAAATGAGTTTTCTCCGCAGGGTGTCCGGGCTCTCCCTTAGAGATAAGGTGAGAAGCTCAGTCATCCGGGAGGGGCTCGGAGTCGAGCCGCTTCTCCTCCACATCGAGAGGAGCCAGATGAGGTGGCTTGGACATCTGATTCGGATGCCTCCTGAACGCCTCCCCGGTGAGGTGTTCCGGTCATGTCCGACCGGGAGGAGACCCCGAGGAAGACCCAGGACACGCTGGAGAGACTATGTCACCCAGCTTGCCTGGGAACGACTCAGGATCCCCCGGGGAGAGCTGGAAGAAGTAGCTAGGGAGAAGGAAGTCTGGGCTTCCCTGCTAAAGCTGTTGCCCCCGCCACCCGGCCCCGGATAAGCGGTAGATGATGGATGGATGGATAGATGATTAAAACCAAGCATCAGTCTAGAACAGGGGTGCCCAAACTTTTTGGACCGAAGATCTACTTTTCGATCAACTAACCTCCCGGGATCTACCCTTACCGGCACGCGCACAAACACACGCACACATGAACGCCATGATGAGAAAGAGCCTGAAACTGAGGCATGCGATGCACTTTTGGAGCCTGTTAACTATCGTAGCTCACACGTACAGTTTTAAAGTGCTTCCCTGGGCCCTCCGAGATTCCTATTCTTTGCCCGTGCCCTCGGTGAATTGTACATGAAGCAAACTCTGAATGAGAATAATGACGATAAAAGATAGAGCGCAACAGCTCTGATTACAAGCTGCAATTGCAGACTGCTGAGCGCAAACAACTTCCGGTGACGTACTCACGCGCCACCGTAAATTCAAGATTTACCTGCTTTATTTTATTTTATTTTATTTTTTTATTTTTTATTTTGTTGTGTGAAAATGAGACTGAGGATGATTAGGGTGCAGTGTACATTAACACAAAAATATTACTAACATGTACAAAAACACACAAATGGTTGTTTTTTTTTTTTTCTCCTCGACACTCCTCGGGTCTACTTGGGACCTGTCTTAGATCTACCGGTAGATCAGGATCTACCTAATGGGCACCCCTGGTCTAGAAAACTAAAAGACGTTCAAATGGGGATTAAAACGAGAATAAAGTCAAGTCAAGTCAACAGTATTTATAGAGCACTTTCAAACAGCCATCGCTGCATACAAAGTGCTGTACATGGAGCAATTTAACATGCACAATAAACAGTAAGACAAATCGGTAATAAAGGCGGTAGAAAGCACCAAACAGTAAAACCAAGAACAAATCTAAGTCATGCTGAGTCGAATGCCAAAGAATACAAGTGAGTTGATAGAGTGCTGCGGTCAACAATGTTTTCAGTCCTCATTTAAATTAATTTGAAGTTCGAGCATACATCAGGTATTGAGGCAGTAAGGCCTATTCAAGGGATCTGGAAGGGAGTCCACCAGGAAGTCAAAGCAAAATCAGTTGGATTGTTGAATGTATTTATTTTTTTAATATTTGATTTGTTCATTTCAAATATTTCACATTTTTGTACATTTTGTCAATGTATTATTGATATTGAGAATGGAAAATGTAACTTCCAATACATGTGTTTGCTTCTTGCAGCGGGAGTCCCTTTCTTGGTCACTGCTGAGTTGTTTAAACAGTCCCACCGCCCTGCAGCCTACATTGTGGGAGGATCTCTCAACTGGCTTTCCAATTTCACTGTGGGCTTTGTCTTCCCCTTCTTACAGGTGAAAACGCTGAACTAATGTAGAAAAGCTAACGTAAATTAAAAAAAAAACTTTAAAAAACATTTGATTAAAAAACATTTATAAAAATACATACAGAAGACAAATGACACTCTCTGATCTGATATGTCGACTATTATACCACAAGGAACCATATGTACCGTATATATTTTTTAATAATGGAAGTGGAATTCTTAATAGAGGACTAAATTGCCCATCAGTGTGAGTGTGGATGTAGCTCTCTTCACAAAAACACTGACACAGATGATACTTTGGAATGGGCGTTTCTTGCCATTCTCATACCTTGCACACGCCTTACACACGCCGTAAGAAGTACGGGGCACAGGTACAGATACGAGTGACCACTGCAGCTTGTGAAGGCAGACAGGACAAAACAAATAGTCAGCATGAAAGTGTAATTCTCTAAAAGACTGAACTTAAACTGGACAAAAAGGGTTCTCCATCTGGCAATGTGGTGGAGTCAAAGACCGGCTTAGGAACAAGCAGCTGCAAATCATTTGCTGGTTGGCTCCAACACACTTGTGTCCAAATTTGCAATCACACACACACACTTGCAGTTTAAAGGGGTGGCGCATAGGGTCATAGGGTCTGCAGACGTATCAATTTGATATTATTCGTAACAAGATAAGCACAGTTTTTACTCTCCTGAATGGCCGTCATTTTATAAGCCACAACATTTACATCTGTTGTCTTTGACCCTACCACAGCATATATTTGCAAAACCATGTTTAGTTGTTTGCAACCATTGTGAGCCCTCATATTCAGTTTTCTATTTCATCCAACCCCTAGATGTCAGCTGGGTCTTACTGCTACTTGGTCTTTGCCAGCATTTGTCTGTCTGTGGCCGTCTATGTCTACGCAGTCATACCTGAGACCAAAAATAAGACATTCATGGAGATAAGTCGCTTGTTCTCCAAGAAGCAGCCTGTTGTAGAGACCCAGTCCCTTCTTCTACTGGAACAGCTGAAGCTGAAGAAGATGAATGGCTATGGAGGTGTAGAACATCATTCACTGGAGTTTGAGAGCTCTTCCTTCATAGCTTAACAATAGTTTGAATTTGTACTCAGACTTCAGAAAACTGTTGTCAAATGGTTTTAATGTTTGTTGAGAGAATATGACGTCAAGCATATGGTTTGTTTTGTAAAAACTGACTGTACACTATGCATGGGACTGAACCTAAAAATGTTGCTTAACTGGGACAACCAACTGCTTGTGTGATATTGGGTGTGTGCAATCCAAGTACAGAAACACAAATTAATCCATTTATTAAATACTGCATATATGGTACACATAACATAAACTGCTGTTATTGGGATTCCAGTATTGAATGTGTGTTATTTGACATGTCTTTTTAACAATCATACTGCAGAGCATTTTATGAGCTACTTTGGGAAATATGTAATTGATAGTATATTAAAATACATGTACTGATATCTTGAAGCTGTGGGCAAGCAAGATGAATTTAACAGCGCTCCTTATTTTGTTTTACCTTTATTTGGCCGGCCCTGTGGTTCAGAAATTCCAGTTGCGATGTAGCAGATGCATCCGTGTATAAAATTAAACAAACCACCACTGCTGCCAATGTACTGTAGTCACCCTGTTCCCTGTTTCAAGAGCAGAGTGCACGAGGTAGGCTAAAAGCCTGTGCTGCCGATTAGCACCGAGCTAGTTGGCTTCAGCCCTCAAAGTGTTTGGGGAATGAAGTTGGAGAGGAACTTTAATCAATCAAATTGTATTTAGATCGCACTTTTCATGCATAAAAATGTGACGCGAAGTTCTGTGCAACTAACACAAGCCAAAATACAACATATGAGGGGACAATGCATACACAGATATTTATCCCCGCTGGCATGCCTGCACTCATGCATACACACATGCCCACACATAACTTGATAAACTATGTTACAAAAGACATGGCAAGGTACAGAGAAACTATATGAGGATTTTTCCTCACATGGCGGTGAAGACACATGTCTCAAGGGAGCAATTGACTGTGTTTAAAATCTGTTCCTCAAAGAATCCAAACAATGTTTTTAAAAGTGATTGTAGCGATTGACAGGCCGTAAATTATCATCAGGTCCAGGGTGTGTCCTCGGTTGTGAGTCAGCTGCAAGGCATGCTGTTTAAAATCCAAACTGTTTAAAAGGTTTGAAAATTTTCTGCACAGTGGATCCAAGATGTCGTCAATGTGCATATTAAATTCACCAGTTATTGAAATTCTCGTATAAGTGGAATGTAAAATCAATAAGAACCCTGAAAACTCGAATAAAAGATGTGGAGCGCTGGGGAGACCTGTAGACCATGAGAGAAGAGTAGGACGGCTAAAAACAAAGGCATGGTTTTTAAAAGGTAAATGCTCCTGCTGTGCCACTAGTCGTCCTTGGTTGGGCAGAACTTTAATATTCTTATATGAGTCAAAGGAAACCTTGGTCGATTAGTCTGTCAGGAGTTCTCTGCAACAGAATCGGATTCCACAAACAGACATAAATAAGAGTTGACAAACTTATAAACATGCAACGCCGACAAAGTAAGACAGCAAAAGACCCCGGAAACAAAACAAAAAAACACAACCGAAAAAACAGGACAGGTCCAGAAACCAAAAACTTTTTCAAAATTCAAAACACATATGAACGTAAATCGCTTCTCACAAAAGAAAATGTATAATATTAATCAAGAATAATACAACAACAAAAACACTACTTAAATGAGACAATACAAAACGTGACGAGAGATCACGAGGCAGAATCAAGAAGCGGCTATAATGAACAAGCACTTGGTTGGAGCCGTGAGAAAGGATGAATAATCCGACAGGTAGTTAGATGATTAGAACGCAAAACAGGTGCACCACTGGAGGAAACGCCCTTCACTCCAGCAGGAACTGAAGCAAAAACAAAACAGAAACATGACAACCACCTGCTCTAATCAGGCTTCCATCCTTCAGTCTTGTGGTTGCGGTGTCAAACGTGAAATATTCAAAGAGATTTTAAACTCCCCTAGACTTAATAACAAACATTTTGTTGCTGCAAAGACAGTGTTCCTGAATGTACCATTGCAAGGAATTTAGGGATGTCATTTCTACGTTCCATAATATCATCAAAAGGTTGAGAGAATCTGTAGAAATCACTGCATGTAAGCGGCAAGGCTGGAAACCAACATTAAATGCCCGTGACCTGCGATCCCTCAGGCAGCAGTGCATCAAAAACCGACATCAATGTGTAAAGGATACCACCACATGGGCTCAGGAACACTTGTTACCAATGTAAGTAAATACCGTTCAGCCCTACATTTATATAAGAGCAACTTAAAACTCTATTATGCAAAGAAAAAGCCATTTATCAACAGCACCCAAAAATGCTGCCGCCTTCTCTGGGCCTGAACTCATCTAAGATGGACTGCAAGGTGGAAAAGTATTCTGTGGTGGATGATTCCCCGTGTCCAATAATTTGTTTAAATTGTGGATGTCGCGTCTTCTTGGCCTACGAAGAAAAGAACCAAAGCTCAAATGCCACCTGTGATTGTTTGGGGATATGTTTGTTGCCAATGGCATCGGGTAACTTACACATCTGCAATGACACCATTCATGCTGAAATGTTTTGGAGAAACATATAGAGTACTGCCATTCAAGCTACGTTTTTTTTTTCATCAAAACCCCTGCTTATTTGATCATCATCATCTCTCTCTCTCTCTCTCTCTCTCTCTCTCTCTCTCTCTCTCTCTCTCTCTCTCTCTCTCTCTCTCTCTCTCAATATATATCCATGTTCTGATCCGCTTATTCTTACAAGGGTCGGGGGGCATTCTGGAGCCTCTCCCAACTATCTTTGGGCAGAGATGGGGGCATCCTGAACCGAATAAACGTACAACCATTTGCCTACACAAGCACACCATGGGACAATTTCAAGTGTTCTGTTAGCCTGCTACACATGTTTCCCGAATGTGGGAGGAAACTGGAACACTTGGAGGAAACCCAAAACATATAAATCAAACAGGAAAGAAAAAAAAAAAAAGAATGTAATAATGAATGTTTGGTTTGCAATTTGGCCCCGACATAGTGTGTGGAGTTTGCATGATTGTTTCTCCAAGTAGTTCGGTTTCCTCCCACATTCCAAAAACATGCATGACTTGTTGATTGCACGGTAGTCTAAAATTAGGTGTGATTGTGAGCACGAATGGTTGTTTGTCTCTGTGTGCCTGCGATTGGCTACCAACCAGTTCAATGTGTTCCAAAGTTGGTTGGATTGCTTCCCGCATTCCCGCAACAATTATGAGGATACTCCGTTCATATGGATGGATAAAGACGTGTGCAAATAAAAAGAATTAAAAACATAAAGTGTCCTCTTTTGGATCAGAGGAAGGATCTCTTCTCAAAAAGAAAGCATGAATTTAATTTTAAATAAAAACAGATCTGCTTGCAAAAATACAAAACTAAAGATCTATTTGACAATTTTAAAAAAGGTGACTGACAGCATTATCAACTGATAACACTGAATATTGCATTTTCCGCAGTATTTTGGCATTATTTTGCATTTAGTGAGACATGGGCATCTGCTTCACTGAGGATCTTTGTCGATCTTGGTGCCAGGGAGGCAACTGGTCTAATTAAACTCTTTTTTTTTATTGAAGCTACCTTTTAAATATATTTTAAACTTTATATACACTGTATATATAAAGTTTACATACGTATAAAGTTTACGTACCCCCTGAACTGTACGCGTACCCCCATTTGAGAACCACTGAGCTCCACTTTCTTTTAGGTCAGAAAAGGGACATGGTTAAGACTAAAAGGACACATTTGTTCACATTACACACTTGAATTTATGAGTGCATTCTGTGATGCACCCAAATTTGTCAAGTACACTTGAATCACTTCAGTGGTGCAACAAAATGCTGAAACTAAATACAAGCATTGCACTTTTTAAGCCTCGATGAAATCGGGCTTTATAGTGCAGGGGAAAACATGAAACGTCTGGGCTTGGGTAATTATTATTAGGACCTTACAGACAGTACTTACATTCAACCATATTTTTGACACCAGCAAGACCAACATTGCTAGTTTTATTGTGTTGTCAAGATGGTCTTGATGGTGTCACCAGCATGTTCCCCCTGCTGGTAGCAGTTGACAAAAGCAAGACCAGTACAAAACCACAACAAACTGGTTACGCTGGTGAGCACCAATCGTGGTCTCGCCTCCCCCCCCCCCCCCCCCCCAGCAGGCATTTTCTGTATGTATCAATGTTCTTATTTCATATCTCAGTATTAATCTCAAAATTCTCATCCTGGTCAGGCTTTATTCTTTTATTATTATTATTTTTTTTACATTTCTTGTGGGCTTGGGTAATTATTATTAGGACCTTACAGACAGTACTTACATTCAACCATATTTTTGACACCAGCAAGACCAACATTGCTAGTTTTATTGTGTTGTCAAGATGGTCTTGATGGTGTCACCAGCATGTTCCCCCTGCTGGTAGCAGTTGACAAAAGCAAGAGCAGTACAAAACCACAACAAACTGGTTACGCTGGTGAGCACCAATCGTGGTCTCGCCTCCCCCCCCCCCCCCCCCAGCAGGCATTTTCTGTATGTATCAATGTTCTTATTTCATATCTCAGTATTAATCTCAAAATTCTCATCCTGGTCAGGCTTTATTCTTTTATTATTATTATTTTTTTTACATTTCTTGTGGATGAGTAAATTCAATAGCATAACATCTCACGAACAGGTTTGTGTTTTGAAAAAACAAGAGAACATACAGTACATTAGCCAACAACGGACCAAGTGGACTAAGGTAGCCAGCCGCTTTTTATGTAGTACAAAGTAAAGTCGGGATCACTCTTCACAACATACTGTATGTGAAGGAAGAAGCGATTTGTCAGGTTGGTCCAATTTGACACTCAGGAATAACGAAAAAGAGGAGACAGGAGACTCGATTCTGGTACCAGGAAGGAACGAGGAGAAGCGTTCAGTTTCAGTTCTCCGCACGTAACCCTAACGATCTCCCCCTTCGCCTCCTCATTTATTGGGAAAGCAACTACATAGGTGTGTCCAACCTAAAGGGTGGGAGCTGTTGAACACACACTGAACTTGTTTGACTATGTGCGTGTATGTGAGTGCAATTTACGTACATGTGTGCAAATGTCACATAAACATCACGTTGCAGCTGGTGTTGATGTCTCCATTCACTGTTCACCCATGCTCACTGTTTAGTCTTAACAGTTGTCTCTTCCCAACCACGTCCTCGGAAAGGTGGTTGCGACCCTAACCTTTCACACAGTACAGCAAGCAAAAGTGATCATGTAATGATTATAGATGTGAGTAAATAATAAAGGATATATCTTTATTGAAAGCATAAGCGTTCTTCATTGCAGGCAAAGCCAACTAATGATTGCAAGCATAAGCGTTCTTCTTTGCAAGCAAAATCAAACTATCATGACAGGCAGAAGCATTCTTCTTTGCGAGCATAAATTGACGATCGAATAATACGCGAATGTATGATTACTAAAAAATAATAAATCCAACATTCCCCCCTGTTCATCCTACATTTGCTCGTATCATCACACAGAACCTTCCCGACGGACTTTATTCAGTGGAGTCATGCCGCACACGCAAACATAGTTACACCTAGGGGCAGGGAGCAAAACTACTAAAAACCATCCATGACCCCCTGATGCCGAAGCGAAACCACGTCATCACCCGAAGAGGCATAATCAACCCCAGAATCACTGCCATCAAACAACAACAGAGGATACATCTCATTCACTTTAGATGTCGTGGCCGCGACAGCTGTAGTAATAGGCCGGATAAGCATCACTCTGATATAGGGTATGCAACAGCATCCACACAACGTCAAGACAGCTGCAAAAAGAGCAAAAGAGATTAGTACATAAAACACCAAATCCTTGTACTCTCCGAAGGCCTTATGCCACCACTCCGCCCAGAAGGATGTATTCACGCCGGAATGGGCCCTTATTTGGCAATTCAGGGTGCGGAGACCTTCAATGGCCTTGGTGAGGGCGACATCAGGCGCGGTGTTGTTAGGTATGAACGTACAACACTGGTCACCAAACATCGCACATACTCCATTGGTCTCTGCCAAGAGCATATCAACCGCGATGCGGTTCTGAAACGCCATCAGGGAGGTGGCCGCCAATTGCTCTTTTATAGCCAAAACGGCTTCCTCTGTAAAATTTCCGAGCTTCTGGACATTGTAGTGGAGGTAGTTGATCCTGTCAACATTCTTATTAGGGGTAACCCAAATGAAAATGGATTCCCAACCGGCAGCAATCTGGTTAACCAACTTATACTTATCTGGCACGCTACGAGGAACCCCAATTGCGTCCATATAGGTGGGATCACCATCCCTCCAGGAGGTGTCACGCCGGAACCGGAGAAGGCTACTCTCCGTCATTGACGATAACGCAGCCCCCTGTATATCCTCCGCTGTTGATGGAAACACTGTTACTGGCAAAAGCAGTGATAGCAGTGCGCAGACACCAGAAAATGAAAAACTCTCGTCCACGATAACCATCATTTGCCTTCAAAATCAGTAGAAGGACACTACTGCATCACACTGTATCCGCAGTAACATACAATAAAAATAAAATAACAAAAGAATGAAATATAGCTCAACTTTCAGCAGAGAATAACTATATTACTGTCGGAGTTTTCCTTTTTCCTTTTACCACCAAAGAAAAGATCCTAAACGCATAAAATCACCTAAGAAATGTATTTAAAATCCATATCTGAACCATTACGACCAAATTAATGCACCATTTGAACTAAAAATAAATCAATAAACGGTAATAAATTCAATTTCAGCCGAGCAACATCACCAGAGGAGCACAGTACACAAATCACTTCAACCTCCAAAACAAACCCAAATAAAACAAGTTGTGCTCTTTTCTATCACTCATGGTGTGTTCACTTCTCAATTTTTATTTTTTATTTTCATAATGAGATCGACTAGATCGATTATAAATAAAATACTTTTGCCGCCAAAACAAAAAAGTATACAACAATTTGTGCCGAAATGTGTTTCTTCATTTCCCTTCCCTAGATCCTCTATATCACAGGTGTCAAAGTCGAAACCCCATGTACTTATGTGGCCCGTGAAAGCAATTGACGCGCATCAACCTCCATAAACCCTGCTAAAATCTGTACTGAAACGCCAAAATTCTATATGAATAATGTCGAGATTTTGTGATAATTTTGTTACCTGTTAAAACACTCAACCAAACAATAATTGAACAAAATATGACTGGCTTCAGAATTGGCAGGATTCATTCATATGTAGTTGTTAGTAAATAATTTCATCATTGTATTTCTGATATATCCACTCCATGTACATATCTTTGTATACAGCAATGGTTGATTCAAGTTGCTCTATAAACACAGTTGAGTTGAGTTGTACAATTAATAAAATATAACCATTTAATCAAATTTCACCGTCGTACCGGCCCACCGAAGGAAGGTGTAACCCCAAAGCGGCCTGTGACAAAGATGAGTTTGACACCCCTGGTCTAGATCTATTCGCAAAATGTAGGTTATTATTAAAAAAAATACATCCCCTTTCACATGTGCTAAAGGAGAGCACAAATACCATATAAAAAAGGAGAACAGTCGACCATGTGTTAGTGTGATCATATAACAGGAAATGACATCCCACCACTGATATTCTAGCATGTCGACAGAAACACACCCTAAATGAGTGCAAAGGTGTCTTGAAACTTCTTCCGCCGGTCGTTTGATGTTCCCAGTAACTAAAATACTGTGCCCATCGCGTCACCGGACTTTGCTCACCTTCCTCAGTGGATGTTTCTATCGAGATGACCTTTTTACAATGTCCATCAATCGGTGTGGTCATCAACACTTCAAAGAAGCACAATGTTTTTTTTTCATGTTTCGAATCAGAGCCATGTCTGCTGGAACCTGCTGTGAAAAAGCACAATCGTCCTATGGCAATCTCAATTCATTTTTTTTTTCTAAACGTTCTCACATATTGTCAACCGAATCAGCTTCATTTCCTAGTTCACAATTTTGTAGAAATTATCAGTAATTTATATAGTCTCCCTACAATATTTCAAACAAAGAAGAAAACACAGTTCTCGTAATATTAACATATAAGTCAATTCAATTTCAATTCAATGTCTTTAATTGAATTTTAACCATATACTTTCAGACTTGCTACCAATCCTGCAGATTGTGGATGGCAGGAGCAATAGTGTCTCAAATAAAATGTGAAATATGCATTCCATTTTATAAATTTTCGACCCATTTTGGAAAAGCCTCAACCAAACCATGGCAAAAATGGCATCCCCTCAATAATTCAACGAAAACTATGTACATTATCTGAAATGGAGATGCAGTTCAAAATGTACTGTATTCCAACATTGGTTAAAACCATAGGTTGTATCATGTTTCCGAACCAGAGACACCATTCCCCCTGCCAATGCGTGAGATAATCCATGACACAAAAAAGAAGTTTGGGTTCACTGCCAGTGCTGACATAAACCTTATCTTGCAACATAGTTCCGCCGTTTATTCGCCACACTCTTCAACAACCGATTGGAATTTGTTGCCGCATATAAAACAGAAGTGAACTGAACCCAAAACGCTATCGTGTTGCTGTTAGTATGGCTTCAGTGAGCAACATCAGCAGAGGCACGTAACGAATCTACCACTGACAGAAAACTTGCAGGGTGTCATACCTCAGAAGATCTGTCACGCACAGGACACAATGACAGTGCATGCAAAACCACTGTTACTATGGTAAAACAAATTTAATAATTGAACTGACAGATAATTACAGGACCAATGTACTCGGCATGCCAGAAAAAACACATCAACGGTGGCATATCCTTTCTTTGCCAAGCTAGATATGCAGGCCTATTTATGCCTTAACAATAGAACATTTTAACCTCATACCATTTCAATGAAATGCAATGTTATGTGCCAGCTCCGTCCTGGGCCACTCCCTAGACACTTTGGAGCAAAGGTGGACAAAATACGGCCCGCGGGCCTGATCCAGCCCGATGGTCTTTTTAACCTGGCCCACCGAAAATTCGTACACAATTAAGGTTCGATGTGGATGATTGCAGACATTTCATTTGGACATGTAATGACAGGCATTACAACGCCAGGTGGCACATTGACTTGAAGTTGCAGAGCACAGGGGAGCGGAGGAGAGACAGAGGGAAAGAGATCTTGTCTACCACCTACGGACCTCTGCCAAATGGAAATTCACGAACCTGGTAAAAAACAACAACAACAACAAAAAACATATGCATTAACATATCTACTACTACAGTACATTAACGACCGATTCATAGCAATGGAAATTCCGGAACCCGAAAGCCATACGCAAGCCCGCAGTAACGCCAACTCAAGCAGCTCCCGCTCGATAGGACGGAACGACTGTGTCTGCGCCGCAGTTATTTTATCATATCATATCATTGGATCCAAAACGGCGACATGTAGGTGACTCTTTATTGCAGTGAGTTTTACCAGAATTGCAAACCTTTTTTTTTAAATTTCATTCATTTACATTTACGTCCTGTAAATCATGGCATCCAAATGAAGAGGAACAGTAATGACAGCAGAAGAGAAAGTGATATGTATCAGATTAAACGAAACGAGTTACAAAGTACAAAACATTCAGGAGACGCTTCGAGTCGGAAAGACTCAAATCTAGAGACTTTGAAAAACAAGGAAGTGATTTTTTTCTCAGTACGATTCTGGAGATTTCCATGCCCAGAGTGGATTGCTTGCGGCTCGATGGACAGTAGAGTCAATGGTTTGACTGTTATCGTGCTAAAAACCTTCCGCTAACTGGACCACTGATTAGAGAGAAGGCGAGCTCCATCGCACTATGGGCATCGAGGACTTCGAAGCGTTCTGTGGCTTTCTTTAAAAGTTGGTTGCACGACATCGGCTGAGCAACGCTGTCTTGGGTGGTGATTGAGGGGTGATCAAGTGAGAGACAGTGAGTCGGAAAAAAAGCTACCAAGATCTGATACTTGTCTCATTTTGTAGCAAATAGTCCCAATTTTTTATACTATATTTTGTTCATATACCTGTACTGTATACTGCAGTTTTTGTGTTTATAAACATTGGTTAATTGGTTTAAAATTAGTTTTCCATCAAAGGAAATTCTGTTTTAAGGAAAGATTGGACACCGCAAATATGATTCCTGAACTGAAAAATACTATATCGCTCTACTTCTACTGGTCAGATCACAAGCCATCTGCAGCAATGTACTGGCTAAAATAGGTGATCAACAACACTTCTCATTTTAAAAAGTATGTTAATACTTTCATGATTTTGTTCTGTTTAAGTTTGATATGGACTGACAACAAATGCAGGTTTTTGGGTTTTTTTTGTTCTTTTATGGACCGTAGCTTGTGCTGACCCGGCCCTTCTGTCATATTTTAAAGGTCAATATGGCCCCCAAGCCAAAAGGTTTGCCCACCCCTACTCTGGAGTATGTGGGCCTCTCTGGGCCTCTGTCAATTGACTCACATCTTTCCGAGCCGCCTAGATCTTAGCCTCCAACCGTCTTTTCCATGGTGGGTAACGTATGTCATGGCTTCCATGGTTGATCTTACAGCCGAGCATCTCTAGGATCACTGATGCTGAAGCGTATATCAGCTCATTGGTTTCCGTGATCGTTACGGTGGGGATCGCCCTCAGTGCTGCATTCACACTTTCCATGAGACTTTCAGATGGTACTTCACATAGCCATTGTAATCGGTTTATAGGTTGCTAGCTTTCAGGTCAGTTGCTGCCTCGCTCAGCATTTCATTCGTTGGGGCTGCCCTCCCAATCTCATCATCTGCATTCATTGGGGCTTGCCTCCCAATCTCTGGTATGATAAGATAAGATAAGATAAGATATCCTTTATTCGTCCCACAATGGGGAATCTGGCAGCCTGGGCCCTTCACCATGGAACCTGCGTTGTACTTCATCAATCTCAAGTTGTGACAGCAGTTGCCATTTGTGGATGTTAGAACACTGAGCTACTAGTTGTTTCGTGGTCAACTGTGACTGTGGGTTTCGAAGTAACCATTTAGCCCACATTCTCTGCGTGTAAACCCTCTGACTAGGGTTGCTTGAGTAGTAGCATTCCATCAGAGCCATGTTATCGCATCTCGCCCAACACCGCTTTTTTCCAGTAGCCCATTTTTCATCACGGTGCTCTGGATTCCCAACACCTGACGCAGACCTTGTTTGGCCGGGCAACATTGTATTGTCTCTCATCATTGTATGAGGTAGGCATTGGCGTGAAGGGTCTTGCCCAAGCACCCACATTGGATGGTGTTTTGTGCTCATTTTTGCCCCAAGCGGTATTCGAACCCCCGTCTCCCATATGCCTTACGAACTGAGCTATCCAGTCGCAATATATACTATCTATCTATCTATCTATCTATCTATCTATCTATCTATCTATCTATCTATCTATCTATCTATCTATCTATCTATCTAGCTAGCTAGCTAGCTTTAGGTCTTCGTTTGAGTAGACCTCGGACCAGTTTTGTTTTTCTAGGTCGCCCTTAAAAGCAGCGATGGAGCGTTGGGTTCTTTGTGTTATTTCTGAAATGTGAGATGTTATCTTTGTTTTTCAGATTTGTGTGGAAAGAGACTTGCAGATTTAGACAGGCCTCTAGATGGAATAATTGTGTTGAAAGTGCTGCTATAATTGATGAAAACCTTCTGTAAATGTCTTCTAACACTCCAAAGTTTTTAGCCCAATATGCAGCGGCAACGACACACATCGTTCGATAAGCACACTTTGGTGGCTTAACACTGATATGATCTCACTAATTTAAGACCTATCCACATTGTCAAAACACAGCATATGCTAAGGCTGCAGTTGTTGAAGATGTGTTTTCTTTGATTCCAGCACAATTCAGGTTTCCTTCAAGTGTGAATGCACCACACGGAGACAGCGACAGTTTAAAAATATATGTTAAAAATAGGAAGATGCTGTCCGTCATCCAAGGGCATGGTGTACAATAGCATCTGGCCGAGCATCTTTTCCTAATTTAGCACGCCTGAAAAACCTGCCCACATCATCTTAACAGGCGTAGAAACTTTTCAGCTCATTCAGGTACGGTATTTGGTAATCATGCTCAGTTCTTGCAACGCATGATTCGAGTCCCCATCAATAAAGCGCTGTTCTATTTTTGCACTCTCGCGGCGCCATTTTGAAGTCAAAATAACAAAAATAACACAACACAACACATAGGACACAGACAGCCGTGCAATCTTCACTTTTCTGCATACACTTTGTTGTCTGAAGCAGTTATCGATGAACGCGTAAAGGATCAAAGTGTCCTTTCACCAGTGGATCAGAGACGTCATGCATGAACAATCGGATAAGTCCCAGGCACACCTTTTGGCATGTTTCAGGAAAGCTGAAAACGAAAGCTGTTGCAGGGTGACTGCTCACTTAGAAATGCTTAATTACAGTGTAAAGGTGTGTTTGTGTAATTATGTTTGTGCCAGAAATGGGTGTGGCATATTTGCGAAGCACTCATCTTCAAATGATCGACTCCTTTGGTATGCAATGATAATCACAGTAACAAATGTGTGTCATTGGTGAAGAACAGGTTACCAAGACTGGAACAACAGGTTAGATAATGTGGCAGCCACGGAGAACTCTCTGTCAAAGTTTATTTCTGAATCAATTGTGTAAACAAACGACAAACAAAAAAACACGGGGGAATTTAACTCATACTCTGCTGTTGCATACAGCATAGAGAACCTGATCCAACACATGCAGGCATACGCAGAACCAACTCGAGGCATCAACTGTGCTTTAAATTTGAAAGCACATTTTGATTTCAGATGAATATGAAACAAAACTTTGTAATTCAAGCTTTTATTTCATGCTATTTACATCAAGATTCATCAAGCAACTAAGGACAGAGCACATTTTCTTTGTGTCATATGAGGACAATGTGCATTGAACCTTACAACAGCAGTTCGACATGCTGTAAAAGAGCTGCTATCGGGTTATCATAGCAACCGACCTCGTTCATGTGAAAAGAACAACGTGTTGACATTACTGTTGCACTGGCCTGTACAGTTCCCAAGCTACAAGCTTTTATTCTCTACAAACAACAATTCATGGCAGTAACACCGTTACACGGACACTGAATGGTCGTGCAGGGAGTCCTTGAAAAGGAAAACTAATGGCACAATGACCAACAGTTGTGCAGCTGCAGGAAGAGTCCTACATTGCCACCTGTTGGTCACATACAGATCCATGACAATAGCCCTCCCCTTCCTCAAGGGAGTGATCGCAGAAGTCCTAAACCGTCAGCCAATGGCTTGGCTTGACCTGGACTTAGACGTGACTCTGTTCAAATGTGCATGTTGACGGGGGATCGGCTTGACGTGGACGGCGCTTGGCCTAAACGGGTGGCGACAGCAGACGCGCTCTGCCTGACACAGGGTGAAACTGAGACCAGTACTTTGGTCCTGTGGGATCCATTTGCTGGTCGGATCATTCTGTCATGAACGTGGTGGTGGAGGACCCCAAAAAGTAGGCAGGGGGGAGGAGCAGGGTGGACTTGACAAAATGTATTCACAAAACAGTGATAAAACAAAATTCACATCTAAGTCCTGAAAAGTAACAAACAAAAATCCATGGCAGATGCAAAATCAAGGTGAAAGCAATACAAATAAAAATCAATGGCAGTAACGCACAAACACTGACAGAAGCAATGATCCACCCCGCACCGAGTGGTTGGGCAGGAAGTCCTTTCGACAGAAAAAAATGACACAAGTGTGCAGCTGCAGGAAGAACCCTACAGTGCCACCTGCTGGTAACAAACAGATCAATGACAAATGCATGCTGTATTGACTTCGTGGCTTTTTTTTCAAAGATATACAGTACTGGATATCTCTCCGTTAATAGATGATTCATGTTGTAGTGATCAATACAGAATTGTTGCAAATATGTTCACCCATTAGTGATCAAAGTCAAGTAGGAGTGAGGTATTTAAGTGCCCTGGAATTCTGATTCAGATGTTAATCACGGCCGTCTTTCCCCAGGGCAACAGACATGAGGCAAGATGCAGGTATGCTAATGTAAGGGGCCAATAAGCATCTGTGTTATTTGCAGAACTGAGTTTCTCAGAGCTTCTCCACTCGTGTTTATCCACCCACGTCATTCAAGTTATTTGTTATTTTTAACCTTTTTTACCTTAATGTGTATGGCATTTCCACCACACATGGCTTTGATGTCATGAGTGTGAGTGGCGTCAAGTGGAAGCATTCGATGGTTTTGATGGTCAGAAGTTAATGATTGACCCTGTCATGCACCAATAATGATAATCTGTAACCTGATAATAAGATAAGATAAGATAAGATATCCTTTATTCGTCCCACACTGGGGAAATGATGTCCACTGTAGTAACCGCTGTCCCTGAAAGGGTTAACAAATTTATCGCACTTTGACTAAATTGAAACATGGCTTCCAGAGTTTGTCACGACACCATTTTGTGGTGTACATTTCATTGTTTGTCATTAGCTCCCGAAATGTTTTAGTTTTACGTACTGAATGTAATATCCAGAAATATACTACAATTATTGAAAAGCCATTTTGGTAAGACATTACACAAAAGTTGAATTTAAATCCTACTTTCTGGTGCCATTTCACACAGTATCCAACACATTTGGGCAGATCTTTGCTTTATATTCCTTCAAACATCCAATTTTGATTCATTGTTGCTGCACAGCCCTGCATGCATTTTTTTCATGACAGGAGTACTGTACTTACAATTTTTTTTCCTTCATGCACATGCTTGTGAGTCATTCCTTATAATTTTGTATGTGGGTATTTTCTAAGGGTATCTTTTTTATGAATATAATTACAGTGCTGCAACCGATATTTCACTAGTTCTGCGGATTCTATCAAAAACAACAGTTAATACTGTATATGTATAGCTAACGTGTAAAAAAAGTTCTAGTTTGATGACGGTCTTGCTTTTTGCAATTGTTCATCTTTTATTTTTGTATTGAAATCATTTTGTTAGATACTAATAACCTGCATCCTGACTCTTGTCAGGGTGCCATCGACTAATTCATCTTCGTGCCCCTCATCCAACTTTTGTATCGAAATCATTTTCTTAGATACTAATAATCTTCATCCTGACTCCTGTCAGTGTGCCATTGACTAATTCATCTTCGTGCGCCTCGTCCAACTTTTTTCATCTGCACATACCAAACACAGCCACTAGATGCCACTAATGATGTATTCATGCAGCCTTATTCTGTGTTGTCCAAAATTCAAACCTGTGGGCAGCAGACTGGGTAACTTGAATGGGGAAGATGTCTTTATTTCACCTCAATTAAGTTCAACCTTTCAACAGTCTTTCCAGACTTTCAGACTGGTTCCCAGGTTTTCTCTGTTTTATCACATTATTGCTCAACCAGCTCATTAGCCTCACGCCCAGCCCTCATCTAGGAACTCTTGTTTTATTGAAGAAAATGACACCGACTTGTTATTGCTCATGTCATTTACGATTCCTCAAGCCCAGAAACAACAAATAGTCAATACACAGCTCAATACACAAGGTAGCCCAAGAGAGTCTGTGCCTTGATGGGCTTGGGGCCTTTATATGGTGCACAGGCAGTTTACCTTTAAACTTATTTGAAGTCTTTGTAAGCCGTGGTGGTTCATTGTGTACTAGACCCTCATCTTAACAAGTAGCGGCAGTTCGCAATTACCTGAAATGGTGGATCCCACACAGCACTCAAAAGAGAAACATGAGTGTCTGCCTCTGCGAATAACAATACAACCGTTTCCCAGTTGTGAGCCCTGTGTTTGTGTCCTTGTCATACTACATTTGTTTTTGTCAACCCTGTGAATGGCCTTTACAGCCGTTAATAAACAAAACATCGCAATAGCGGGGTTACCAGGTGCCGCCGTAATGGCCAAACTGTGATTAAAACCAGGATACATTTCATTTATACATCCACACATGAGTCAAGAACAATACATTCAAACAAACAAAGCATTTGTCAACGTTTAATCAGACTATCCTGCTTAATGTGAACAGTGTGCAGTAGAGGAGGCGCCAAGCAAATAAAGAAGTAAATATGTACTATATGTGCAGACATTGTATTCAAAAATGTTCGAAATTGAAAGTGAACTTTCATTTCTCCCACCTTTGTCTGAAAAAAACCACCAAGGATTTCTGGTTATTTTCAAACCAAGAGGTGAGAATTGTGAGCTGTAAAATTCTGATAAGAAATACATTAGGTTGGGCCAGAGGCAGTTTTCAATAGAAAACTGAATGTTTCACTTCAAGCTCAAAATAAAGAGTGTCCTCAAAATCAAGGGTCCACTCCAGATCTACACAAATTCAGACCTACGGTATTATTTAATCATTATAACAAATGCTTGTAATTTATCCAGCACAATTCTTCAGGTATTTAGTGGGTGATTCATGGCATTGCTGAACTAAATGTATCCACTAAATGGCCAACTTAAATGATGGAACGGGGCACAATTTTTCATCAGCATTATTTGGGGTCCATGCAGGACCACACATGTTCTAACCAGTTGTATTAGAAAGCCATTCTACATACAGACAAAATACACGCCTATCTCAGTTTTTTAAGGTTTTTTTTTAAATTGAAGGATTGTTTGCCATAGAATCTGGACATATTTCATTTTTGACAATAATGCACATTTCTCACTCCATGAAAAAGATACTGAACAATCCAAAAATAAACAATCACATACTGTGCCTCCCACCCACCGACACCTGTTTAAAGTGTCTTGTGCATAAAACTTACCATTCAAGGACAGCACAAAACTTCTTAACAGCAAACCAACCTGAAATGCAAGAACTCATTTTGTGCTTTGTTGTTCTACTAAAATCAACTCACTCAATTTCTGTGTTACACTGGCAGTATGTTTGTCCTGGATGTCCTTCAAATCAGCAAAAATAAAAATTGAAAATCGTAACTTAACTTAAAACTACACAGTGGAACCCCCACTGTAAGCGGGGGACAGGGACCGGGCTGGTTCACGAAATGCAAAAATCCTCATTTTATTGCCCCCCTCCTCCCCACCACCACTCCTGGAATGCATTGGAAAATAAAAACAGCAAAACATTTTTGTAAACCACACAAAAAAATCAAAAAATGTTGATAAAACTCCATGATACAAATTCCACATTTTCTTTAAACTCAGCTATTTACTTGCAGATGAAAGAGAAGGAGCACTCTTCTCAGGATAAAAATTTTCAATATATTTTTCACAGGGAAGACAGATGGGTTCAAAGCGGAGTGAGAAGCCATCTATGTGAAGATGGAAAGACCATCGCTGAACAGAGAATGTGGCATGCAATACCACCTATCCCCGACATTCAAAGCCGTCCTTTCAACCATTCCCAAGAGACTCAATGAGTTCGCCTCCAACCAACAAGAAAAACACAGTTCCCCCGTCACTCCAGCAGTCGCTCCCTACCTTTTTTACAACTGAATGGAATTTTAATGGGGACGGGGGCGGCTTGGCTACGTGGTAGAGCGGTCGTCTCACAACCCACAGGTTGAGGGTTCAATCCCTGCCCCTGTGACCATGTCAAAGTGTCCTTGAGTAAGATCCTGAATCTCCAGTTGCTCCTGATGCTGTGTCATCAAAAGGAAAATGCGTAGTCAGTATGAAGCGCTTTGAGTGCCTTGTAGGTGGAAAAAACACTGTACGAGTGAAAGTCTATTTACCCCATGTACCCATTTAATGAGGAATTTTCCACCCGATGACTTGTTGACAGAGGCCTCTCTGTGATGGTCATTTGATTCCCCTCAAAATTATACACTTTCCATTGGTGGGGCGTACTTGCAGCATCAAAAATGATGTTTTCCACCCCAACTCAGGCCGGTGTGTC
The DNA here is from genome assembly GCF_025434085.1 of Hippocampus zosterae. Taxonomy (NCBI): domain Eukaryota; kingdom Metazoa; phylum Chordata; class Actinopteri; order Syngnathiformes; family Syngnathidae; genus Hippocampus; species Hippocampus zosterae. The sequence continues at coordinate 22,052,997 of NC_067461.1, read as the reverse complement.
CCAACCAAGCCATTGTTGCATGAACTGATGAAGCCTTCCTTAAGAATTCAACTTTACAGAACTCGACAGCACTTGTCCTGATGAATTTAATTTAGATTTACCTTTCTGAACTATGTTAAGCTTCTGACTAGACTTTTACAATTGTATTTTGTACTTTCAGTCTTTTATTAATATTTATATTTATGTGGCTCTAATAATTTAATCTGTCATTTATGTTTTGGAATAATTTTAATCGATAGAGCTTGAGGTCTTTTATGTTCATCATTTTTCATGGTGAACCATGAAAAATGATGAACAATATGAATATTGTTTATTATATTTTAGCAATCGTTATCTCCTGTGTTTCCTTGGAGGGAGCCCTCTGCTCCGGGAGCTGTGTTGGGTCCTCTGGTTGCTTTACATGCAGGTGCATGCAGCACCTCTGCGCAGGGGGCCCAATGATGGCAACTTGCGGGTGTGGCATGTGATTTGGTCCTGGTACAGAGTGCTCCATGAGATGTTTTCCTCACTAGAAGCTCTGCAACCAGTCTCTGCTCTTTTAATCATCATGTTTTTGTGCAAATGTGTGTCCGGGTCCTTGCGCGTGGTTGGGTGGTGGTGGTGGTGGGGCGGTTTTAATGAACCGAAGCACTTTGAGGTGCATTGGCATGTTTGAAAAGTGCTCTTCAAATAAATGTGATTGATTTAATGATTAATTGATATAATAAGACAAAAAGGGAAGCCCAGTGACGATTGATTTAATGCCCTGAGAAAGAAATGACCTGGATGAATGCTATTCATCAATCTATCTATCCATATACTGGAGTATCTATTTTTTATTTTTCACCACAAGCAACTGTGTATTTTTTTTATTCAATATCCAGCATAGGGCTGCCCGGTGGTCCAGTGGTTAACGCGTCACCCTCACGGTCTGGAGGTCGTGGGTTCGATCCCAGCTCTGGCCTTCCTGCGTGGAGTTTGCATGTTCTCCCCATGCCTGCGTGAGTTTTCTCCAGATACTCCAGTGTCCTCCCACATTCCACATACTGTACATGCATGGCAGACCGATTGAACACTCTAAATGGTCCCTCGGTGTGAGTGTGAGCGTGGATGGTTATTCATCTATGTGTGCCCTGTAATTGTCTGGCAACCGGTTCATGGTGTCCCACACCTACTGCCCAAAGACAGCTGGGACATGCTCCAGCACTCCCCGCGACCCTCATGAAGATAAAGCGGATCGGAAAATGGATGGAACGAATATACAGCATAATTCAACAAAAAACATGTGTGTGTGCGTGTGTGTGAAAGAGAAACAGAGAGAGACAGGAGCGATACAGAGAGTGAGAAGCAGCAGTGTGACATTAGCAATAGATGGATTGCTCCTCTGTGAGTCTCATCCTGCAGGTGATTGATCAGTTAACAACTATTTCCCTTAGAGACTCTTGATTGAGTGCTGCTTGTCTTTTTCCCCTGAAAGAGCCAGTGTCTGTGATGCGTGTGTGTGTGAGTGCCTGTGTGCATGTGTGAGAGTCTGACTGAGATTGCAGTAAGAGGCAAAGCAAAAGCTGCCTCAGCTTGTGGTCTTTCAGCTCCCTTCATGAGATTTTCCTTACATATTCATTCTGCTACTGCTAAACAAAGGCCTTGCATTTTGCCCTCTGTGGTACTGGTGTGTATGCTGGGGGGTTGGCACAGGTAGCCTTTATTGTTACTTACACACAATTAGGCATTATGATGGAAAGCAAATCCCATCATGTGAAGGATTTCATTTCATTTATGTTAAAATAATTTAGTGGAGCTGCAGTGGCATGTATAAGGATTTGACATCCAATTGGAGGCATCCAATCAGACAGGGAAATAAGAATTAAAAGTTTCTGCGATGTTCATCAGTTTTGGGAGATTCACCGTACTGCAGAGGCAGTGGTCATCGACTTTTCTGGACAGAGAAAAATAGTGCATGCCCACCCGCACATGATGTATGACACTTACTATCGATCACACCAGCGCTCTCTATCTAAAACAACAATCAAATGTCACAATGGCTGCACGTACGTCTTATTAGTTTTTTGGGTCATATTTTACAAGATATACTGTATACTTGGGAACTTGTGACTACGAGCAAAATGCAACACAGGTAGCACAAATGAGCATGTCACAAAATGATCAGTGTTCCCATCATTGAAGTCTTTAGCTTGCATATTGCTCATTATCCAAGACTCGCCACTTTCAGTCTTTATTCTGAATTTGTGTTAGCTTTGACAGCTGAATTGAAATATGGTTCAACTTTGTTAACTTCTGTGTCATAGGGTGCAGCACCTGCTACATGAGCAGTTGAGCGTGACATAAAAATACATGAAATAAACCTGATTGTGGCTCTTAAACACTGCTTTCCTCTCTACACTAATTATCTGTGTGATACATCCAATACTATTTTAAGTGCACAATATACAATCAATATTGTGATATTATTTGGACATATTATGCAGCCCAACATCCACCATCGGATATACTTTAAATATCAATTAAACCGTGTTATGACACTGGATTATGATCTAGCAAACCTTGTTGCAGATGGTTAACCATTCAGTATTTCATTACTTTCTATTTGAGAAGTCTCGCTCCTCCAACACACTTGATTCAAATGCGTTTCATCAGCAAGCTTTTGCGGAAGCCTGATAATGATCCTGATTATTTGACTCAGGTGTGTTGGAGGAGGAAGACATCTACAAGTCTCGAGGAGGTTACTCTTGAGAAGTACCTAAGTGGACTTGGGCACCCCTGCTCTAAATTGTCCGTAGGTGTGACTGTGAGTGTGAATGGTTGTTTGTTTCTGTGTGCCCTGCGATTGGGTGGTGACCAGTTCAGGGTGTATCCCGCCTGCTGCCCAAAGACGGTTGGGATGGGTTCCAGCACGCCTGTGTCCCTCATGAGTTAGTGGTTCAAGTAAGGGATGGATGGACTGTCATGGGTGGATTACTATGGAAACAATGTTACTTTGTAAAGTGGTAACAAAGTGGCAAAGATTGTTTTTTCAATTTCGAAGGTTAAGTATCACTCAGACTTTATCGACATAGGGCACTGGTTACAAACCCAAAAGGCCATTTCTGGACCACCATAACGTTTTGTGTGGCCCACAAAGGAATATAACGGGTGTTTACTTCATCATTCTTGCCCACTTCAATCATTCTTTTCGTTGGAGTTATATTGTGTACCTCAATATAACTTAGAAAAATCTTAAAAGCTTTAAAAAACAAACACACAAAAAACCTAACCTTAAATGCTGAGAAAGGGTGCCTGGATTCAACCTTTGACCAACTTTAAGCAAAATTAACACCCGAACAAACCAAAGGATACTCGTCAAGTCTTGCAATTCTGCAGCAATATTTAAAGCATCAGGAGGCTGACGTAGATGAAAGACTACTCAAAGACGCTTGAGTTTCATGATCAGGAATTTAAAACCTAATGTTAAAAAAAAACACAAATTAAAAGAGTAGCAATAAAACTTTGATTGTGCAGAGTCAATGAGGCCACGAAATACATGTTCATAACAAAAAGAACGGTGTGGTCACATACAAACAGAAATAAAATTATGAACACCATTCCATAATTCATTAGAGAATGGGTAATGCTAAAATCAACGGAAAAAAAAATCATCAGTGATCCTTCATAAAAACAACTAGCATCTGACTATATGTTCTTAATTTTATTATTAAGCTAATGTTTTTGCAGGTAAAGTCCACAAGCAAGAGCAATACTCTCTGTTGCACATTGACGTCAGTTTGGAAAAGTGGAGTCAAATTCATTTGAACCAGTGCTGTCCTTTCCTACATTAGAGTGGAAGCCCGTTTTACTCTCTCTTTGACCCAATGATGTCATTCAACAAAGATTCAGGAAAGGTGGCATAAAGGTGGGGAGAGGTGACAAAGAGGCCTCAAGGTGTCTTTGAGAGGGGGTAGCATTTGCTGACAATCGCTGATTGGTTGGTTGAACTTGGGCGGGGGGGGGGGGGGGGGCGTTTTTGCATAGGCAGCCACTATAAGCTAATTGCTCACTGCTAGTGTACAGCGGGGGTCTCCAAGTCCGGTCCTCGGGAGCCCTGTCAAGCCGGTTTTAGATGTTTCCCTAGCTCCAACACACCTGATTCCAATGAGGGATCGTGAGCCAATCCTTTCAAGCCGACCTCTCTCAAAGCCCTACGTCTTCCAACCTGCATGGCCAGATGTTGTTTGTGGACCTGCAAACATGTTGTGAAGAATGTCAGTAAGGTGCTCGGATGCCATTTTAGTTCGGTGTCTTGGAACTACATAGCAAGGGGATCATTGTGCATGGTATCTTTTTGTCGCCTGGTAGAAGGTAGAAGCATTTTTTTCTTCTTTTTTTCATGTTTACTATTTAAGGTTAAGAGTTTATCTTTTATTTTGTTTTTGTTTTTGTTTATTTTGTTTTTTATTTATGTTTTATTTTTTGAAGTCAGGGATGAGATCTGGAGGTGTTTAAGTAACTTGGGGTCGTGTCCACGAGGGAGGGCAGAATGGAGCGAGAGATCGACAGGTGAATTAGTACAGTGTCTGCTGTGATGTTGACTTTGTATTGTGGTGAAAAAGGAGCTAAGCCAAAAGGCTAAGCTTTCGATGTACCCATCAATTTATGTTCCGACCCTAATAACTGGAAGAAAAGCAAATAGTCGACAGACGAAGCGGTGCAGTCTCTCCTGAGCATTTTGCACCCACTGAGACATCTCAGTGACAAGGAACGACATACTCCTCATTTTGTCAACAGACACTGTGTGCTTGTCTATTTTCAGTGGCCTATTTGAGATTATAAATATTGTTGGTGCTACTGTTGTTAAAAACGAGTGTGTGTGTACATATATATATTCATCATTCATCTTCCGAACCGCTTGATCCTCACTAGGGTCGCGGGGGGTGCTGGAGCCTATCCCAGCTGTTTCCGGGCAGTTGGCGGGGGACACCCTGAATCGGTTGCCAGCCAATCGCAGTGCACACAGAGACAAACAACCATCCACGCTCACACTCACACCTAGGGACAATTTAAAGTGTTCAATCAGCCTGCCACGCATGTTTTTGGAATGTGGGAGGAAACCGGAGCACCCGGAGAAAACCCACGCAGGTGAACGTGCAAACTCCACACAGGGAGGCCGGAGCTGGAATCGAACCCGGTACCTCTGCACTGTGAAGCCGACGTGCTAAACACTGGACTACCGGGCCGCCCATATATATATATATATATATATATATATATATATATATATATTCATTCATTCATTCATCTTCCGAGCCGCTTGATCCTCACTAGGGTCGCGGGGGGGTGCTGGAGCCTATCCCAGCTGTCTTCGGGCAGTAGGCGGGGGACACCCTGAATTGGTTGCCAGCCAATCGCAGGGCACACAGAGACAAACAACCATTCGCACTCACACTCACACCTAGGGGCAATTTAGAGTGTTCAATCAGTCTGCCACGCATGTTTTTGGAATGTGGGAGGAAACTGGAGCACCCGGAGAAAACCCACGCAGGCCCAGGGAGAACATGCAAACTCCACACAGGGAGGCCGGAGCTGGAATCGAACCTCTGCACTGTGAAGTCGACGTGCTAACCACTGGACTACCGGGCCGCCCATATTTATATATATACAAAAAAATAAAATAAAATCCTCGTCTCACCCCCCCTCGGGTAGTGTCCGTCCCTCATTCAGCTTGGGTCCTCTCCCAGAGGCCAGGAAGCTTGAGGGTTCTGCGCAGTATCCTTGCTGTTCCCAGCACTGCGCATATCTGGACTGAGATGTCCGATGTTGTTCCCGGGATCTGTTGCAACCACTCATCTAGTTTGGGGGTCACTGCCCCGAGTGCTCCGACCACAACAGGTACGACTGTCACCTTTACCTTCCAGGCTCTCTCCAGCTCCTCTCTGAGCCCTTTTCTCGAGTTTCTCGTGTTCCTTCTTTCTGATGTTTCCATCACTTGGGACTACATCCACTACAACGGCTTTCCTCTGCCCTTTATCTATGATCACGATATCTGTTTAGTTCGCCAATACCATCTTGTCAGTCTGGATCTGGAAGTCCCACAGGATCTTTGCTCTGTCATTCTCCAATATATATATATCTATATATATATTGCGCGTCGTCCCGCACGTGGTCTGTCCTTCCGTCTGTCCCTTTTCAAAACGTACCTACTTCACCGCGCCACTGCGCCGCTCAGGCAGTGGCTCACTACGATCGCGCGGGCATCTTAGCGAAAAAATGTTGTCTACCCACAAGCATTGCAATGAAATTGTTAGTTATTTAGTAGAGCTAAACATCTCTTTATTTTCGCGATAAGCAATGAAGATGAACAAAAAGTTGAACGAAGCAACAACACTTTTGTGGGCCGAAGGCCCACCTTACCAGCTATATATATATATATATATATATATATATATATATATATATATATATATATATATATATATATATATATATATATATATATATATAGGGCGACCCTATACACACATGCACGGGGAGAAGGTCCGTACTGCACACAGGAAGCAGGAAGGCTGGAGCCGGATTCGGACCCACAACCGCTGCACTGTGAAGCGCACGTGCTAACCAGTCTTGGGTACTAAGTTGAATATTTAATTAGCGCACATGGCGAATTAAAGGTCCATAACAGGCTATTAACAGGTGCAACTGCTGTGTGTATTATGGAAAAAACACTTCCCATAATACACACACTCACAGAGAGAGTGAGTGAGTGAGTGAGAGAGAGAGAGATAGAGAGAGAGAGAGAGAGAGAGAGAGAGAGAGAGAGAGAGCGATAATGTAATATAGAAATCCTTGTAAATCCTTGCCTCAAATACACATGGCCTTCAATCTCGGTCCTTGTTCATCACAAATGTGTTTTATGGGGATTGGTCTGTACTCTGTATAGATTGGTTAAATTCTTCAACAGCAGGGCGGCCCGGTAGTCCAGTGGTTTGCACGTGCAGAGGTACCGGGTTCAATTCCAGCTCCGGCCACCCTGTGTGGAATTTGTTGTTGTTGTTCTCCCCGGGCCTGCGTGGGTTTTCTCTGGGTGCTCCGGTTTCCTCCCACATTTCAAATACATGCGTGGCAGGCTGATTGACCACTCTAAATTGTCCCTCGATGTGAGTGTGAGTGTGGATGGTTGTTCGTCTCTCTGTTCTCTGCGATTGGCTCTCAACCGATTCAGGGTGTCCCCTGCTTACTGCCCAAAGACGGCTGGGATAGGCTCCAGCACCCCCCGCAACCCTTGTGAGGATAAAGCGGTTCGGAAAATGAATGAATGAATCTTCAACAGCAATGTTATCCAACCGTAAGATCTTTATCCACGTCATTCTTGTTTAATGCATTGGGCTCAATCGTATTGAACGGTAAAGGGCCTTCCCGCCCCAACTCTGTCAAAGTTGTAAGAATCTAATTAGCCAGAAGGATGTAAATGTAAAATTGTTCAAGAGTGTTGCCTCAAAACTCAAAAGTATCGTCTGCATATGTATTTAGCTGACAAACCATATTTTTATACATACAGTAATACAATATTAACCAATTCTGAGAGCTGAATGAATTGCGTGATCTCAACGTCCATATTGGTATCGAAAGATCAGGTTTCAAGGAATGCAGCATTTTGTTTAAATGGCTTTTTGACTTGTTCTGCTCATGAGAAAGGGCAATTAGCATGTCATTTTGGTTGCAGACCAGATACAGTCAAAGAGCGATCTGACAGCTGTGCAGATTACAAGCCCGGGTTGCAGTAGTTAGGGGATTTAATTGGCAGTCAGGGGGTTGAGGTGGGGGTGATTGATAAGGACCCCCCTGCTATTTCAGTGACAGCTCCTGTCAGAGAACCACTTCATGTCACATCAGATGAATCAACTGGTACAGCCCGCTCCCACCCCCAACACACACACACACACACACACACACACACACACACACACACACACACACACACACATGCAAAACAGAGTGAGAAAAAACACATTTTTTCCCCAGGAAAAGGGAAATAAATACAGTAGGATGAAGTGGTCACGCGAGATATTTTTAAAAACAGCTTTTAAATTACATCCTGTTTAGTTGTGTTAAGCAGTCTACATTAAAAATGACTATTTTGAACTCTCATTCGTTAGTCATATATGTAGAAAGATTGAAACTGAATTTCTACAACAATTGAATATTTCGATATACTGTAAGGTAATGCTTCTGTTTGTGTTCATTCAGTACTGTATTAGAGAAATGTAAGATGCAGTGGTGTTTACTGCTCATCAAAGTGACCTAAGGGTGACTGAGCAGAATATTCATGTTTGTGAAATGGGTCAGTAGTGGGTATATTTTCAGTCTTTCTCGCTCAGGGTCCTCCACAATCAACTGAATAGCAGCAGTGTCAGTAGTATTTGTATAATATGCATACTTGTATGTCCTTTTGGAAGAAAATACCACATTTTCCGCATGTATATGCCTGGTTTGAAGTCTGACAACTCATATCCCCAAAGTCCTCTGGATTTATCCTTAAGCAAGATACTTTGAGGGGACTCCCATGGTGACGGAATGAGTCTACATTCGGACCACATTGTCTACCAGGGTTTGTGCATCAGGAATCTAATTGTCACGAAGTACACCTTTTTTTTAACAGAACCAGAGCCAAGGACAGTCAATATGTCTCAGGATGTACAGGTTTACAGATTTGTTTTGTTTAATTTCATTTGACTATCATGGAAACGTTATAAAACAAACTGGGAATCAAAAGAATTGTGTTCAGTTTTGGAGGTTGTCCTGCGTTGTAATTAAATGCCGTGGGTCCCCACGCCCCCGTTTTCTTCCATCCATCGATCTATTTAATTTCTGAACTGCTTTATCCTCACAAGGGCCACGGGGCGTGCTGGAGCCTATCCCAGCTGTCCTCGGGCAGTTGGCGGGGGACACCCTGAACCGGTTGCCAGCCAAATTCCGGGGCCTGTTTATTTCCTTTTCATTTCATTTTATTTTGTTTTTTGTTTTCTGGGGGGATTCAAACTAAGTTTAAGGTTATAGTTCAAATGTAAAATAAACGGTTGTCTTGCTCATGTCCAATTTTCCAGGTACTCTGCTGTGTATGTGACATTTTGACTGAGTCTGGAGAAAAAGTTCAATTCTGTAATTGCCCCCTGGTAAATAAAGAGTTTTTAAAAAAAATAAGTAACAATATTAAACAAAAAAAACAGAACTGCTTAAACTACAGGGTTGATAATTAAATGGCACGGAAAAAGTTGGACAATCATACTGTATCAATCATCTACCCATGTGCACTGTAATGGAGAGAAAAGGGAGATCCGCTTATCCTCACAACATTTTAATCCACAAAATGTTCATTGGGGGCGGCCCGGTAGTCCAGTGGTTAGCACGTCGGCTTCACAGTGCAGAGGTACCGGGTTCGATTCCAGCTCCGGCCTCCTGTGTGGAGTTTGCATGTTCACCCCGGGCCTGCGTGGGTTTTCTCCGGGTGCTCCGGTTTCCTCCCACATTCCAAAAATATGCATGGCAGGATGATTGAACACTCTAAATTGTCCCTAGGTGTGAGTGTGGGTGCGAATATTTGTTCGTTTCTGTGTGCCCTGCGATTGGCTGGCAACCGATTCAGGGTGTCCCCCGCCTACTGCCCGGAGACGGCTGGAATGGGCTCCAGCACCCCCCGCGACCCTAGTGAGGATCAAGCAGTACAGAAGATGAATGTATGAATGAATGTTCATTGGAATTTGTTTGCTTGTCGCCTTGTATTTTGTCGCCTTGTATCATGGCCGCAACAAAGGTCGCGGCCATGCTGGAACCTATGCCAGCAGTCTTCTGGCATGTAGGCGCGGTAAACGCTGACTAATTGCTAGCCAGTTGCAGGGCATACATAGATAAACAACGACAAATATTCAAACTCCTACCCGAGGACAGTTTAGAGTGCTATATTAGCCTGCCATGTACATGTATGTTTTTGGAATGTGGGAGGAAACCGGAGTACCTAGAGAAAACCCACGCAGGCACGGGGAGAACATTCAAACTCCACACAGGAAGGCCGGAGCTGGAATCAAAACCTGCACTTCTGTCCTGTGAGGCCAATGCGCGAACCACTGGAACACCATGCCGCCGCCCGAGAAAATTATCATTTCAATTTGCAGCACTAAAGAGATTTGTTTTCCCTTTTCCACCTCATAGTACAAATCAGTCAATCCTGATCAGGTTTGCCTTTTCAACACCAGGTGTGTAGGCATGATGAAGATACTGTACCTGCTTTATCTAAATCAGGGACAGGGAACTATGATGCATTTAATATTTCCTTAATTTTCCTATTCTTCGTACCCCTTAAGAAAACCTCTCAACACTGTGAAAATGAAAAAAGAAATAACTGTTGTTAATGCACTTTTGAAATTTACATTGTGACAGGCACAACATTCTCTTCTTCACTATTCCAGCCTTGGGTTCTGAGGCGCTGGTGAGATGTCTGTCATCCAATGGTTAACACTGGTATTATCTTTCAATGGCTCAGCAACAGTTAATCAAGTGCAACTCTGAGTATGGGCGAGGGACGCATGCGCAACAGCGGCCGCCAGTTGCCGAAACTGATCCAGGTAAATAATACGCAGTTCAGTGTTTAACTTGCCAGGTAATTCAACGAAGATCAATGTCAGCATACTACAGTGGGTACGCTGTATACTGTCCCTATCTCTCTTATGTTATTTTTCAACTGATATCTTTATTTGGCGCCCCGCCCCCCTTCCTTCCATTCCATTCTTGCACGTCTGTTTTGATATGTAAGGGATAATTCCCTATCGACCAATCGACGGGAAGTGTAGTTGCACCTCATTTTAACAAACTGAATCAAACCTGTTTGCTGATAATCAGTCCTCTTTGTCGCAAATGATGCATAGTATTTTGCACTAAATATAATTTCTGTCTGTCTGTCTGTCTGTCTGTCTCTCTCTCTATAAATATATACAGTATGTATACAGTATCTCCACCCATCCATTTTTCAATCCGCTTATCCTCACAAGGGTGGCAGGGGGTGCTGGAGCCTATCCCAGCTGTCTTCGGGCAGTAGGTGGGGTACACCCTGAACTGTTTGCCAGCCAATCGCAGGGCACACACAAATGAACAACCCATCCATGCTCACACTCACACCTAGCGACAATTTAGAGTGTTGGATTACCATGACATGCATGTTTTTGGAAAGTGGGGTGAAACCGGAGTGCCCGGAGAAAACCCACGCTAGCACGGGGAGAACATGCAAACTCGACACAGGGAGACTGGAGCTGTACCTCGGCACTGTGAGGTCGACGCGCTAACCATTGGACCACCGGGCTGCCTTACATATTAAAATATACAGTGTGTATATATATATATATATATATATATATATATATATATATATATATATATATGAGAGAGAGAGAGAGAGAGAGAGAGACATATGTGTGTGTCCATAGCACATGCCGCTCCACATGCAAGTATCTGTGAGGTCACATGGGAAAGGTGTCAAGACCAATCTCTCTGTGAACCTTGCTTGCTATTTCAGTCTGTTGATAAGTCAGTGTAATAGGTCCTGCAAGAGAAAAGACATGTTCTGAGAAGGTCAATTGAGTTCACTCTCCTACCGTGGAGTGATAAGAAAGGTCGTGTGACAACAGATTCTTTCACGCCTCCAAATCAATTGACCTGGAAGACAGGTGAACCACTACAAACATAGTTTTCATATTCACAAACATTGAGACCGACGAGCAGTTTAGAGGCTTCAAGAAATCGAACATTCATGCTTTTGGACTGCAAGAGGAAGCTGCAGTTCTCAGTTGGAAGTGCCAAAAGCACAGAAAATACAAAAGAAAATGCCACACAAGAAGCCCTGGGCCGATACAGTTTTGCATTTTGAAAATTTTCAACGGGTAACATCTGTGCTAATATTTCTCCATCGATTTTCAGTTATTCAAGTCATGGTAATCCACAAAAGTAAAATAAGCAACAAAAAAAAGCATATTTTTTCTGTGCTCATACCAGCCAAACCTCCTGCTTTTTCTGGAAACTTCTCCAGTTGAATGCCCCTTCTGCCATTGTTCTCGCAAATGCCCTCACACCAGATACTGAAAATCAAATGATAATGAAAAAAGGCACCAGTTGAAGGTGACCAAAAGTTAGATGGAATAGGCCCCGGCTCAATCGTGACCCTGAAAAGAACAAATCATAGACAATGAATATAGAGAGCATCAGCAACATACTGTACATTATACTCTTGAAATAAATGACAGGGCATCACGCTTAGACAGTGGTCAGCACATCTACCACACAGTCAAGATGTTCTGAGCTTGTTCTGAGTTTGCCTTTTATTCAGGGCTGTGGTGGCCGTCGGGAATTTTGTGAGGTTGCCGAACAGCAGCTCCTTTCCCGGGCCGAAATTGTCACGCATCCGGCCCTGTCCGTAACCCTCCAAGCCCCTTTTTCCACTCCTTCCAACTGTCAGAAGCAGAGAGACAAAGAAGAACAATGTTGGGTGGATAATAGACAGAGACAGGAAAGGCATCGCTTTAGTATACACTTTTATAAACATATATTTATTTTAAAAAAGTCAGCGAGAGAGAAGCCCGGCCTGACCCGACCCGAAGCAATGATTGCCATTTTAGGCCCGACCCGACCCAAATTTTGGGTCTGGTTGGGCTCGGGCTTGGGCTTAAGATCGTACATCTACTGTGATGTTCTCACACACAGCATCCATCACATGAAGTAGGGACCTCCACTCGTGAGCCCGTTGATCATACACTCAACACCTCCAAGTTGGAAAAGTTGCAAAGATGAATTGAGAGACCTGAGACATATACATAGACATTTGCAATTTGAAGATATCACTGAGGAATAACATTCTGTTTTGAATGACCTCATGGGGTTTATTGTGACAATGTAATTTCTGTTTCAAAAAATGAGCCAAACCACTGGAGGAAAAACTGTAATTACTTGGATTGCTTGGATACTCAATACATTTTGTGACAGGTAACTACGACCTGTATCGCACAATTTTTTTTTAAAGTAATCCTCCAATCCTGCCTATGAATGATAATTAAAAGTGTTTGCGGTGCTTCATATTATCCACCATTGATTTTACTTGATATCTGATGACAGCCTGTAACACAAAATTTTGCCCAACATATAATACTGTGTTATGTTGTTTCATTTTTGGAAGAACTGGGCGATATTGGATCGAACAGGTTTTCATAAAATATTAGTTGTCAATGAACATAAAGTGAAAACCAATTCAGAAACTGGGGAAATGGTCCACATGTAATCATTACTAGGTAGGTGAGTTTCACAATAACATTCACTACCACTGCGGATAACATCGTTATATTTGAATAAAACAAAAAGAAGCGGTTCGGAAGATGGATGAATGAATGAATGAATGAATGAATGAATGAATGAATGAATGAATGAATGAAAAACTAGCTTGATCGTGCTTTTATTCCCCCCCCTCAAATAAAGTGCTCTCAAGATCCATTTATTATGCTATGTAATCTTTCGCCATCTTTAAGCAGGGTGATCGCAGTGATAGATGCATTTTTTTATACAATCACAAAAAAAATTCAATCACTGCACCTAACGCCTTGTCAGAAAAACCAGAAGGAGCGCAAAGCAGAAGTGAATGCACGGTCTTTCCATCGAGCTGGACAGTGATGGTCTTCGTAAGTTCTCAGGGTTATCAGCCCTTCTCAGATATAAGTAACCTTCTCTGTCGCCACCCACCATGATAGGCCCACCGCCAGGGTGGGGCAGAGATAACAACTGCGATTGACAGCCTTGTCTTTCCCCACTAAACTGTCACATTCGCAAACTGCTAACCTCCCAGACCATCTCAAATGCACTCGCCGTAGAGAATTCTTCTGGATGGCTGTGTGTTTTCTTGACATGAGGACATCCTTAGAAATAATTGAAAATGGGACTAATCTGATTCAAGGAATTTACATTATACCTCTAAATACCACACTTTTCGACTTTGTATTAGGGAAAGGTGAAATAAAGAATGAATTTTGTACTCTTTTTAAAAAGAAGATGACTGAATTTAGCCTTTCCGGGACAGCGGATACTACAGTGGACAGCTTATCATGTTATCAGGTTACAGGATGCATGAAAGGGTTAATTTAATGTTGATTTTAGAACCAGTGGACACTTGGGAAACACTGATTTCAAAATTTGTATGAATTAAAAAAAATATCCTTCCAATGTATAAATTCATCTTATTCTGCCATTGAAGAAACATTAGAAATTCAGCAAAAGAAATTGTTAAAAGGTTGATAGCCATTGTGAATATATTGGTCGATGATGATGTTAAAAGGATGCAACATTGTCTGATGGTCTGAAATAGTTTTAGGACATACGACATGGATTTATATATCTTCGGTGTTCGGTGTTTTGTTTTCTTTAAAAAAGAAAAAAACCATAATATATTTGCCAGGTGACTTTTGGCTGCGAATAAACTTTACTAGCATCGAGATCCTCCAGTGACAGCTCTGAGTGCAGAAATGTTCAAAGACTGTTGAGTTCCATTTCTGCTTTACTCACACTCAGTCCAACATAAAAGATTCTTCCCAGTCTCTTTGTCATCACCTGGCAGTCTGGCAAGTGTTCTGTGTCCGAAAGGGTTACCTGAGCCCATGTCAGACGTCATAAGTACTCTTCAGGTACTGCACTCCAGCTCTAACCCCAAGAGTGACATGTCATGTGGTTAAGTCATCACAGGCCAGCATCTCTTTGAAGGAGGGGGCAGAGGGAAACACCAGCATGATGATATGTATCCCTTTTCAACCTTTTCTCTCTTTTTCTTTTGCTCTTCTCTACCGTCTGGTTTTGCAATTTATTTCCCCAACCCATCCCCACAGCACCCTTTTTTTATTCTCACACTAAATCTGCAGCTTGAAACTGCAAAGTTCTGGTCACTAACATGATGATAATTGTGACTCACCTTTGGCTGCAAACAGTCAAAAGGAAGTTTTGATAAATTACTTTAGACCAAGGTTATTTTAGTCAGTGGAAAATAACAAAATAACAACAATGAAAATAGAAAAAAATGTTATCAATGAAATAAATATGAAAATGCTTTTAAAAACCAAAAAAACTGAAACTACATTTTATGTTTGTAAAACTAACTATAATTGAAGCAAAACTGTCTTCATTTTTTTTGTCATTGGTAGTAGTTTAATTCACGACCGTTTGAGGTTGATTTTAAATTGATTTATTTCGATATTACTGCACAGTCGTTTTCTGGAAGAAGGCAAGGTCGAACAGTCATCTGGGAGTTGTTTGTCTTGCAGAAAGGCAAATATAAAAGCAATACAGTAACTATACACCATGGAAATAATTAAATACTTTTATTTAATAGAAAATGTGAACCAGAATGGGGCGGCCCGGTAGTCCAGTGGTTAGCACGTCGGCTTCACAGTGCAGAGGTACCAGGTTCGATTCCAGCTCCGGCCTCCCTGTGTGGAGTTTGCATGTTCTCCCCGGGCCTGCGTGGGTTTTCTCCGGGTGCTCCGGTTTCCTCCCACATTCCAAAAACATGCGTGGCAAGCTGATTGAACACTCTAAATTGTCCCTAGGTGTGAGTGTGAGTGCGAATGGTTGTTCGTTTCTGTGTGCCCTGCGATTGGCTGGCATCCGATTCAGGGTGTCCCCCGCCTACTGCCCGAAGACAGCTGGGATAGGCTCCAGCACCCCCCGCGACCCTAGCGAGGATCAAGCGGCTCGGAAGATGAATGAATGAATGAACCAGAATGAAAATAAAATACAGTTCAAAATAAATGTGTTTTTGTTTCCACTCATATTAAAATGTCAGAGGCACTGTTAATATGCAACGACGAGAAAGTAGTGAGCTGGCTGTCCGACTCGCCAAACAGAATGAGGGCACTACTACTACTTAGTGCTCCATGTAGTGCAAGACGATATAGAGCAGGGGTGGGCAAACTACGGCCCGCGGGCCGGATCCGGCTCATTGGTCTTTTTAATCCGGCCCGCCGAAGATTGGTGCACAATTATGGTTTGATTGCATTCATTTCGTTTGGACTTGTAATGACAGGTATTTAAACACCAGGTGGCCCAGTTACTTCAAGTTGTGGAGCTCAGGGAGGGAGGGGAAGATGAAGAAAGAGAGACAAAGTAATGGAATGGACCATGGAAGGGAAAGTGATATGTACAGTATCTGATTAAACGAAGCGGGTAACAAAGTACGAAACATTCAGGAGACGCCTGGAGTCGGAAAGACTCAAAGCTACGAAACTTTGAAAAACAATGAAGCGATTCTTACTCAGTCCGATTTTGGCAATTTCCATGCTTAGAGTGAATTTGCTTGTGGCTCGAGTGAATGAACATTTCCTAGAATGGTTTGATTGTTATCATCTTAAAAACTTTCCGCAAACTGGACCGCTAATAAGAGTCGGAGAGCAGTCAAATGTAGAGCGTGAACAACAGGGGGCTCAGTACACATCCTTGAGGAGAACCGGTGCTGAGTGTGAGTGGAGAATGTTACTACTGGCATACAAAGACATTGTGCCAAAAGTTATTTTCTATTTCTAACTTTTGGCCCGGCCCTCCACAATATTTTCTGCTTCTCATTTCGCCTCCCGGGAAAATAATTGCCCACCCCTTATATAGAGGATGAGGGCTTAGGGAACAACACAGTATTACGCTTAATGTGTGTCGCACAGAAGCAATGCCAACAATAAGCAGCCTGTGTGGATTTTCTCAAAGTACGTTGGGTTCCTCTCCCATTCAGGGCAGGTTAATTGAACACTCCAGATTGTCTCTCACTATGATTGTGAATGTGTATGGTAATTTGTTTATGTGTGCCCTGCGATTGTCTGGCAACCGGTTCAGGGTGTTCCACGCCTACTGCCTGAAGACAGCTGGGATAGGCTCCAGCACCCCCCACGACCCTTGTGAGGATAAGCGCATCGGAAAATGGATGGATGGATGGATTGTGAGACTGCAAAACTACATTATTGTTTGTGGTGACCCTAAGGAAAGAAAAAGACACTATACTGATGAGATTACCCCAAAACTGGCTCCCATGAAGTGGCTCCCAGTTCATCTCAGATGTAATTTTAAGATTTTGCTACTTACTCCTAAAATACTACATGGCTTATCACCTTTAGCTAGCTTTATGTTCCATCCCGTCTTCCAATGGCTTAAGCCAGGGGTGCCCATTAGTCAAGTCAAGTCAAGTCAAGTCAAATCAACAGTATTTATAGAGCACTTTCAAACAGCCATCGCTGCATACAAAGTGCTGTACATGGAGCGATTTAACATGCACAATAAACAGTAAGACAAATCGGTGATAAAGGCGGTAGAAAGCACCAAACAGTAAAATCAAGAACAAATCTAAGTCATGCTGAGTCTAACGCCAAAGAATACAAGTGAGTTTTGAGGAGGGCTTTGAAGATGGGCAGCGTGGAGGCTTGCCGAATGTTCAGTGGGAGGTCATTCCAGAGAGAGGGAGCAGCAACAGAAAAGGCTCCATCCCCTCTTACCCTCAGTTTAGTTCTTGGTACTTCTAACAAAGACTGGTCCACAGACCTGAGGCGCCGGGCAGGTGTGTAGGGGCGGATGAGCTCAGAGAGGTAAGGTGGCGCGAGATTATTCATAGATTTGAAAACAAAGAAGAGGATCTTGAAAATAACTCTAAAATGAATGGGGAGCCAGTGAAGGGAAGCCAGAGTAGGAGTTATATGCTCCCTCTTACGAGTACCAGTCAAGAGGTGAGCAGCGGCATTCTGGACCAGCTGAAGGCGCTTAATGGAGGACTGGCAGACTCCAAAGTAAAGGGCATTTTTTAGTAAAAAGTCAAAGTGTTCATGCGAGAGGAGAGGTTTTATTTTGGCCAGGTGTCTAAGGTGAAAAAAGCTGGATTTAACAACGGCACCAATTTGCCGATCGAGTTTGAAATCACTGTCCAGTTTAAGGCCCAAGTTTGAGACCGTTGATTTCAGATAAGGAGACAGGGGGCCCAAGTCTAAAGGATGGAATATACAAGGGCCACTGGGACCAATCAATATCACCTCTGTCTTCTTTTCGTTGAATTTCAAGAAATTTTGTGCCATCCAGGTTTTGATTTCTTCCAGACAGGATAGGAGTGGCCTTAATGAGAAGGCGTCTTTCTTGCTCAGTGGGACATAGATCTGGCAGTCATCTGCATAGTAGTGGAAGGGAATACCATGTTTCCTTAAGATGGAACCCAATGGGAGCAGATACAGCGAGAACAACAGAGGCCCCAGAATTGCGCCCTGTGGAACACCACATGACAGGGGAGCAGTGCGTGACTCACAGCAGCCAAGGCTGACACAAAAGGTCCTGTCAGCTAGATAGGACCTAAACCACTCAAGAGCACTGCCGCCAATGCCCACCAAGTGCTGCAAACGAGTCAGCAGAATGCTGTGATCCACTGTATCAAATGCTGCAGTTAAGTCCAATAAAACCAGACACACGTCTGAGCTGGTAGTTACGCCAGGTTTATTAGGTCGATCCTGATCTACCAGTAGATCTAAGACAGGTCCGAGGAGTGTCGAGGAGAAAAAAAAACAACAACCATTTGTGTGTCTTTGTACATGTTCGTAATATATATTTTTTGTGTTAATGTACGCTGCACCTCATCATCCTATACGTCTCATTTTCACACAAAAAAATATTTTAAAAATAAAATAAAGCAGGTAAATCTTGAATTTACGGTGGCGCGTGATTACACCACCGGAAGTTGTTAGCGCTCAGCAGTCTGCAGTTGCAGCTTGTGATCAGAGCTGTTGAGCTCTATCTTTTCTCGTCATTATTCTCATTCAGAGTTTGCTTCATGTACAATTCACCGAGGGCATGGGCAAAGAATAGGAATCTAGGAGGGCCCAGGGAAGCACTTTAAAACGGTACGTGTGAGCTACGATAGTTAACTGTCATATGCTTATTTTTGTGCGAGTATGTGTGTGTTTGTGTGCGCGCGCGCTGGTAAGGGTAGATCCCGGGAGGTTAGTTGATCAAAAAGATCTTCGGTCCAAAAAGTTTGGGCACCCCTGGCTTACGCTCACCACATGATGGTCTTTTG